>NC_134014.1:6409619-7100043 GCF_040712315.1 Castanea sativa
AACTCTACAATCGGTGTTTGGGCATTCAAAAGTGTGCCAAAGAATGAATCAATGCTTTCATACATGGAGATTCCAGCAAAAAATGCGGCCCGTAAGTATAGCGGTACCCAACTTGCACGGCTTTCAAACATTTCTTTCAGCCATACATTCTCCTTCAAACCATATCTGCTGAGAAGGGCATTCCATGCTATATCAAATTCATCAGCTGTCTGACTATGAAGAGTGCACTTTTCAAATTCACATTTAAAACCATTATCCATTGAACTGAGAAACTCCTGTTCTTTTTCCTTAATTTGCCACAATGAAAAACGGTGATGAGTCCCAGGGAAGACTTCGGCTATTGCTTGTCGGATGGCCTTGTCTTCATCAGCTATTATTGACAATGGATGCCGCCCAGACATTGCCCTAAGCCAAGTTTTAAACAACCAAGTGTAAGACTCCTGAGATTCATCAGCAATAAGAGCACACCCAAGAAGCACCGGTTGCTTATGGTGGTTCACTCCAACAAAAGTAGCAAAAGGAACCAAATACACACTTTTTTTGTAAGAAGTATCTAGAACAATCGCATCACCAAACTGACTGCAAGAATATCTCGATCTCCCATCAGCCCAGAAAATACTCATGCAATTTCCATCTTTAACCTCTACTGCATGAAAGAATCCTGTATCTTCTGCCTGTTTGCTTTGAAAATACTCAAAAAGCACATGATACCAATCACTCCGATTGTGTTTTTCTCGCCATCTTTTCACAAGGTTTTTGTTATATTTGGTAACTAAATCTTTATTTTGCAAACCACCATTCACCTCCTCTATGAATCTATTTGAAGCATTCAAACTGCCTTTATGAGTTTCCATTTGAGTCCCAAGACCATGATTATGATCTTCCCGAAGACGGTCCACTACCCATGTTCCAGATTCTTGTCTCTTGATCCGCATATATGCCCCACAACCTACTCTTGATGGGTGCTGAAACCCTTCCTTCGAGCAAACAAATCGCCTGGATGAAATTGACCCATCATGCCTCGAGCGAAACAGTTGACCAATTCGAACTCTAAATCCTTTACTTGCTCCATACGAATGATACAATTGGTATGCTTCATTAGCTGAATTAAACACTAGACCCAAAAAAGGTTGAACTTTGGATTGCCCATCATCTCCATCCCTTTTAACACGTTTAACATTAATAACACCAGATGGGCACGGCCGTCTATCCTCTACATCCTCAAGCAAATTGACTTTTGACCTCTGGGTTACATCAGCCAATGAATTCTTAACTATAGGTAGCTTTGACTGCATAAAAGGAGTGGGGTTTTCGCCCGTAGATTCAAGATCATGATTGTGATCCTTCAAAAAGTGGTCAATGACCCACTTCCCAGAAGCATTTCTTTGTACCCTTATGAATGCCGGACAGCCAGTTCGTGAATTGGTCTGAAACCCCTCCTTTGAGCAAACAAATCTTCGAGAGGAAACTGACCCATCAGTTCTCGATCGATAGAGCTGACCTGTCCGAATCTTAAAGCCCATACGCTTTGCATATAGACTGTAACACTCACGTGCATCATCTGATGAATCAAACTCTAACCCCACTTGGGGTTCAAGTCTAGACCCTCCTTCATGCTCCCCATTGACATAATCTATTGCACGTACCATACCTACTGGCTTTGCCTTTATGACCATGTTCCCACACTCTTCACTGCTAGGATCAGTATTTGAACTGCATTGGTATGAAAATAAATATCATGTGCTGTAAATTTACACATCGAACAATTAGCAAACTGAGAATACTTTCACATTGCCTTCTATTTTTTATAGGGAAAAAATTTAAACCAATACCACAATTAATTTAATAATAATTGACTTTCACGAGCATCATCCATCAAATCAAATCAAATGCTAGCTTTCACATTGCTATTCAAAAGTAAAAATCTACTTGTATTCTACTATACAAAGGAAGGAAAAGCAATTTCACTAGGGTCTCATACCACAATCAATTTGCAGCTTAATAACTAATATGGTTAAAAGACGGAGGAGAGCATTATAGAACAAGCTACTCAAAAAATTGATCAAATTTACCTGATTGTAAACACTGAAATGGAAATGAAATAAAATTTGAACCCATTCCTCAGCTGAACACAGAAGAAATTTTCACAGGGAGGAACAAAAAAGTACAGACACAGTGCTTCATTTACTTTCTTCCTTTCTTTCCTTCTTGGCTAAAATTCAATGTACTCCCTTTACTTTTACCTCAATCGTCCAATTAGTTCCTGAGGAATAATTTTTTGTAAATTTAATTAGTCCCTCACTTTGTCAAAATGAGTCAATTTGGTCAAAAGGCACCAGTTACTAATTTTACAATTGAAGTAAAAGTCAATTTCATTCTTTCTTTTTCTCTTTTCCATTTTACTGTGTGTTAGAAGGGTCTTAAATCGAGAAAAATTACAATTTTCAATCTACATTTTCTAAGCAACCAAACAAAGGATTATACAACCAAACTCCCCCCCCCCCCCCAAAAAAAAAGACTATACCCAATACAAAAAAATAGCTACCCAACAACAAAGATACTATAACAATCAATCAGAAACAACAAAATGAGAAGTCAACGCAATATAATCGGATTGGATTAGATAACCAAAAAAAAAAAAAAAAGTTAGGGTTTTTATCACTATCATTATTGTCAAAATTGAAACTTTTTGATTGGTTTACCTTTGTAAATTGGTGAAGTGGCTGGAGCTCGATTACTTGCTCATAAACAAGGCCAGGTGATCAAACCCCAGAAGATATTTTTTGGGATTCGGGGTAATAGATTGACATTTTGGCGGGAATTTGCTGGTAAGGTTTATGGGTTTGAGAAATGAGAGAAAACTGTGAGAGAGAGAGTGAGAGAGAGAGAGAGAGAGGGAGGCTGGGGTGGCTCGGTTTTGTGATATGTATAACTGAGAAAAGGGTTTTCTTTTGTGTCTTGGTGAGTACAAATTAGGAAATGAAAAACAGGGTTGAAGTTTGGTTCTCTTGTCATGGTTAGATTAGCTGTTGGTTGACCTTAAATTGGACCCATGTGGGTCCAATGTTAGTGACATCATTTAATATTTTATGTTGGTGACAAGTGACAACATTTTTGTTTTATGAGATTATGGAATTCTTAAAATTTAGTCACATATGATGGAAAAATAAATGGATGAAAAAGATAAAAAATGATATGGAAAAAAATAAGAGGAAGGAGAGGGTACTTTTTCATCTTATGTGTTTTTTTAGGAAACATAAAAAGGGGAGAGGACATAAAAGTACTGGTGTACCTTTCCTTCATTTGGTAAAAAAAGAAAAATGGGAAAGTTTTTTTTTTTTTTTATGAGAAACGAAAAAGTGGAAAAGGCTGAAAATGAATATATAACAATTCACTATGTTTATATCTATCATACAATAAATAATTTTTAATATTTTTCAAAATGGAAAAAAAAAATTTTATCCCTAGGTGTAGTTGATTAATAAAATCATCAAATGTGTGTTTTTAATTATATGACTTGACTCTCAAAATATTTATATGTGATCTTAATATAAACTATATAACTTGTTTAAACAATATATGTGTATGCTTTTATGAGTCGTCATATTTTATTTCAATTTTTCTATAAGAAAAATAATCTTATCTCAATCTGGCAAATATTTCTCTAAATTGATTGGGAGAAAATTTGTCCTTTAAAAATATAAGTAAAATAATAATTTTTATCTCTCTTATTTTTCTCTCTTTTTCATTCAATTTAGAGGATTAAATTCATGAGTTAGGGGAGAAAACAACTTTCATCCCCATTTTCTATCATCTTTCTATTCTCTCCTACCAAAGATAAAATGCTATTATTTCTCTTTTTTCTTTTCCACCCTTCATAAATCACTCCAACTAAACGTACTTCTAAAATGATTAAAAATACACATGATAATTACTTTGATAAAATTTCCTTGAAATAAATTTTGAATAGCAATGTGAAAGTATGTCCATTTTATAATTTAGTATTATATTTGTTCAAATTAATTAACAACAAAATTGATAGAACAATTCCTCTTATAAATCTCCCACATTATTTATGAAAGAGTTCAACTAATAAATATATAAGTGTTTTGGATTATTTTATAAAATAGTGGACGTGGGACTTACACTTCACATACTCTTCTCATTCTTCAAATGATTTTTTTTTTTTTGAGTAAATTCCACTAAACCACCATAAGGTTTGTGCTAATACTAGATCCAAAACTTTAAAAAAAAGATCAACTTGATCCTAAAAAGAAAATTTTGTCCTTGACTTCATTAGCACCGTTACTTTAGCTCAAACCCTTTTCTTCTTCTCGTCTCACACCCAAACCCTTCTCCCCTCTCTCTCTTTCTTAGACCTTTGGCTTTTTTTTCTTTTTTTTTCTTTTTTCTCTTTCACCCATGGCAGCTAAAGATTCCCTCTTTCATGGCCCATGTTTTTCCACTACCATCTTCCACTCTCTTCTCAAATCAATGCCATGAAGACATTTGGCTAGGGATTTTTGAGCTTCACATCACCACCACTGCTATTGTTCCATGCCAACAGCTCTGATTTTGTGCCAAACATGTTTGGGTCTTCGTCTTTAGGTTTGGGTCTCTATTTTTGGGTTTGGGTCTTTGTTTGTGTTTGGGTTTGTGTGCCAAACGTCAAGGGAACGTTTGAAAAAGACCTATGAGCTCTGCCACCACCATCGGTAATGCCACCACTAGTGGCCACCGATCTCTATCCTCTTTCTATGTTCTTTTTTTTTCTCTCTCTCTTTTGGTTTAGTTCTTTGTTGGTTTGGGTCTTGGTCAATTTAGGGATTGAGTTTTCTTATGTGATATAAGGATTTGGTGATTTTTTTATTTGGGTTTGAAAGGGGGTTTGGGTATGGTCATTTGCAGATTTGTGGGTATTTTTTTATTTAGGGTTTGTCTTAAAATGGCTCTAATATGGTGATTTTGTTGGTGTGTGCATATGAATTTGTGTGTATGATTGGTAATCTGGGATGATTTTTGGGGGTTTCAAGTTTTGGAATTTATATGGCTATGTGTGTATGTTTGTGTTCTATGACATGGTGCATCTGTGTAGTGTGATTTGTGCTTAAATCCATGCTTATATTAGTGTAATCACAGTGAATATAACCCAAATATCTTAGTATGTAATAAAAATTTATTAGAGAAGAGAAAAGATGAGAGAAGAGAATGAAGAGAGGGTCTGAGATGAGAAAGAGAAGAGTGAATAGAATGTGAGAAAAAAGTAACTGCTAAATGGAGTTAGGGATAAAATTGTCTTTTAAGGACCAAATTGGTCGTTTTTTAAAAGTCTTGAATCTAGTTGGTATTGGCCCAAATTTCAAGGTGGTTTAGTGGAATTTACCATTTTTTTAATGCTAGGGAAAAAACAAACAAACAAACAAATAAATAAAAAATAACTTCTTGAGATGTTTATGGCCAAACCACTTCTTAAGCCAATGTTTGCAACCGATAAGATTATAGCTCTAAGCCCCAGTTTGATAGAGAAGATATAAAAAAAACATTGAAAAATAGAAAATAAATAAATAAATAAAGTAGAAAATAAATAAATAAATAAAGTATCTACTCCGTTACTACCAGGATAATTTTATTTTATTTTTTAAGAATTACTACCAAGAATAACATAAATGAATAATAGAGATGAACAAAATCTTCAAACTAAAACAATTTTATAAGTTTGGGACTTTAATTAACAATATAAAAATTTTGGTACAAAATATACATGATATAAACTGTAGGCCAAAACATGGCATAAATTTGGGACAACATTTTATGTAATTTACGTTTTTATTGCATTTGGAGCTCAAAATACAGCACTTATACAAGTTTTTATATAAAACACCAATACAGACAGTATTTTATTCATTATGAGATAAGAAATGAATTTAAAAAATAAATTTTCATTACTTCATTAAAATAAACACTATTTCAAATTCCAAAAGCATTTTCTTCCCATATGATTCAAATTTGGGATCCCATGCAGGATTGATAAGGCTTAAGTTAATTATATCGAGTGGGTTTTAATTAGCTTAACTGGTAAAGTCTCTGATGGTTTAATAAGAGATGGATTCAATTTCATTAAAATAAACACTATTGGTGTCATGGTCTGATAATAAAGAGCTATCATCAGAAATGAACTCCATAACCCTCTGAAGAAAAAAAAAAAGTTGATTTTATTGAAGATTGTAAAATTTTATTTATAACCCATTAACCCTCCAGAAGGTCATAAACATTACTATATATTCATAACCTTTAACTAATAATCAAAAGAAGTTAAATTTTGTGTCCTATATATAATATTAAAAGTATTTTTAAAATTAAATTTTGGTTCGCTTTTTTTATTATAAAAGATAGAAAATTTGTGTTTTATTATTATTTTCTTTATATTTATGCTAGTAAAAAAAGAAAAAGAAAAAGAAAAAAAGAAACCAAGCTTTTAAAAAACTGAAACTAACGGCAATTTGCATTTGCAAACGACGCCGTATCCTTGTCGCTACTCTCTGGTCTCCTTCATCTTCTGCACCATCTTGTCCTAAACTTTCCAAAATTTTGAGCTTTGATGTGTTTTTTTTTATAGCTTCAATGGTTTCTAAAGACTTACTTTCAGTTCTGCAAATCTGCGCTAAGCATCAAAGTCCATGAATCCAGTAAGTACAATTTGAACCTTTTTCTTGTACTTGATTCAATCATTTTCAACACCATTCATTTTATGCAAATGCATCAATTTTAGTGAAAACCCATTAATGAGAATCACAAAGATTGATACTTGATGATGGCTAGAGCTTCATCATCTATCTTAATTTTCATTCGCCAAAACCCTCGTACTCGCCAAAACCCTAACACCCAGATCCGAAATCTCACTGTTGAAACCAAAGATGGTGACTTTAAGCCAAACCCAATTCAGGAACCATCACAAAAGGCACAAAATGAGTTCATAGAGATTGCCAAAGAGGTTTCTAGGATTACTCGAACAAAACCCAGATGGGAGCAGACCTTGCTCTCTGATTTTCCTTCGTTCAACTTCACTGATCCTCAGTTTTTCAATGAGTTAATAAGGAACCAAAACAATGTGCTTTTGTCGCTCCGTTTCTTTCACTGGCTATGCTCTTTGAATGGTTTTTCGCCTGACCCTCTGTCGTTGAATGCACTTTTTGATGCGCTTGTGGAGGCTAAGGCCTGCAATGCTGCCAAAAGTTTTATTAATTATACAGGGTTTAAGCCCGAGCCGGCTTCTTTGGAGCTCTACATTCAGTGTCTTTGTGAGGGTGGATTGGTTGAGGAAGCATTTGATGTGTTTGATAGATTGAGAGGGGTTGGAGTTTGCCCGTCAATTGTCACTTGGAATTCGGCTTTGTTGGGTTGTCTTAAGGTTGGGAAGACTGATCTTGTTTGGAAATTGTATAAAGAGATGGTGGAATCCAGTGTTGTGGCAAAAGTTGATGTTGAGACTGTTGGGTATCTTATTCGAGCTTTTTGTGAAGATAACAAAGTTTCAAAAGGTTATGAACTTCTTCGGCAGGTTTTGGAAGATGGGTTAGACCCTGGGAATGCTGCTTTTAATGATTTGATATCTGGGTTTTGTAAGGAGAGGCAATATAGTAAGGTATCTGAACTACTTCACACAATGATTGCAAAGAACAGAGATCCGGATATTTTTACATATCAGGAAGTTATCAATGGGCTTTGCAAGCAACGGAAGCAGCTTGAGGCATTTCGGGTTTTCAATGATCTGAAGGACAGAGGATATGCCCCAGATAGGGTCATGTATACGACAATGATTCATGGCCTTTGCAAGATGGGATGGCTTGGGGACGCTAGGAAACTGTGGTTTGAGATGATTCAGAAGGGGTTTATTCCAAACGAATACACATACAGTGCACTGATTCATGGGTATTTTAAGGTTGGTAATCTTGAAGAGGCAAGAAATCTGTACAAGGAGATGTTTAATAGAGGTTATAGAGAAACGACGGTCAGTTACAACACAATGATTGCAGGGTTGTGTTTGAATGGAAGGACGAATGAAGCTCATGAGTTGTTTGAAGAAATGCCTCGAAAGGATGTTGTTTGTGATGTGATCACATACAACACTCTGATTCTAGGCTTTTGTAAGGAAGGGAAGATTGTTGAGAGTACAAACCTATTGAAAGAACTCCTTATGCAGGGTTTGCAGCCATCAACTTCCTCATTTTCCCCCCTTATTGAAAAGCTTTGTCAGGCGGGAGACATTCAAGAAGCAAAAAAGTTGTGGGATGATATGCAAAGTAGGGGTCTGCAACCAATTGTCTGTACTCATGAGCATATCATCCTTGGCTTATGCAACCAAGGTTATGCTGCAGAGGGAATGGATCGGTTATTGGCAATGCTGAAGTGTAAGCTTAAACCAAAGAAAGAAACTTTTGAGAGATTGATCCAATGTCTCTCACAAAGTGATAAGTGGGATGACATTTTACTTGTATTAGATGTTATGTTTAGGATAGGTTATACACTTAGAGAAGGCATATGCCATTCTTTGGTTAATAAACTTTGCAAAGGGAATTCCCATTTTGTTGAAACACGTCTAGGGGAGATTGTAGAATAAAACTAATGCATCAGAGCTCTTCTGGATATGTTTTTTGTAATGTACTACCTCATTCATGATTGAATATATGGAGAGGATCAACTGGAGCTTTAGTAATGTTGGTAAACATCAACTTGAAGCTTTGTATTTCATGGTAATTGGTATATCATGAAGAATTGATGGCTATGATGAAGTTTAAGGCTGAAGTGCTGGTCTCTATGGCAGATACTAGGGCTGAACTTTGAATCATGCAAATAAGTGATTTTTTTTTAATTTCAATAATTTATTTATTTTATGTGCCTTTTAGTTCTATGAAAGATTTAAGCGAACTCTAACCAATAGTTGGGAAGTTAGTTGCTGCTATACCAACAGTGATGATACCAACAGGGGCTAGTCATCTCCTTAAGTTAGTTGACCATGAATTTCTAGATACATGCAATACTATCATGGTAAATGTTAGTTAGGCAGCTAGCTGCAAGATGGAGACTAGACCTCTTGAGACCTTGTCATTGGATTCAGAGTACACGAGTAACAAAGGGCTGCTTGCTGTGACCAAAGGATGTCCTCTTTTAAAGTTCTGAAGATACAATGTATTGATGTTACCAATAAGGCTTTGGAATCTATAGGCACTTGTTGTTTGTCACTAGAGTTACTGGTTATATACAATTTGCAGAGATTTACTGATAGGTCAGTTACCCTCCATCTTATGGGAATCTTCTATCAGTTTTACTTGTTGATTTCATCTTCAGTAGTTTCCTTTTTTCATGAGCACAAGAGCTTCATGAGATTCATCATTTATTTCTTTAATTTCTCTATCTGTCATTCATACAGATATATATATATATATATATATATATATATATATATATATTTTATAAGTATTCATATAAATACTTTATAAGCTTATGATGGAACTCAGTTTTGCCAATTGTTGTTTGTGATTTTTTTTTTGTGGGGCCCTTCATCTGAGTTATCATAAGACTTTGATGTGTGTTTTCTATTATTCTTGGACACATATATCTTTTATAGTAGTTGGAATTATTGATGAAGTTGAGCGAGTCTTTGTTGTATCATCAGTTCTAATTGGCCTCATTGTGCTGTCTATTCCTTTACTCCCACTTAGAATCTCTTTGCATATTTTTTTCGACATACGCATTTGAGGGGTCTAGGTGCTGTTGGCAATGATTGCTATTTCCTGAGTGACTAGGGTTTGGAAGCAATTGCAACTGGTTGCAAGGAGCTTGCACATCTCAAACTTAGTGGGTGCCATAATATCAGAACTTTGGGACTGGAATCTATTGGAAAATATTGCCAGTACCTTTCTCTCCCAACTTAATCTTAATAACTTTGGTCCGTAGTTATGATATTGTGTGCATTGATTGAAAGTCATGTTTTGGTCACAGCATCACACAAGCTACTAGCCTCCTTGCTCTTGAGCTGTTCAAGGATTCCATTAAGCAACCTGCTTTTACTAACCTGCTAAAAGTATTTAATATTGTTGCATTGATATTTTTGAAAAGTTACATTCAAAGTTCTGGCACTTTCTTTTTGATACTTATGCTTCCAAGATCTTTCAAGACATGGATATTCATCTGTCTTCTGTAGTAGTAGCCTTTGTAAAATGTTTTCCATTTAACTTAGTGGGTGAGGAAAATATTAAATTCATCAATTCGAATGTTATCGAGTATGCATAAAAGTATCTTGCCTTCCTCTCAGTCAAGTTTTTGGATGGTTTAGTCACATGTTCCTTGCATTTTATAAATGAGTTCTGCTTGAATTCTGCTTAATTTGAAGTTTATTTCTTGAATTTTTGGATCAAAGCTAATTACCTTTTCTTGGCTTGTGGCTAAATATGTCACATATGTTTGATACCATCTGTAGATACTTTTGTGATTACATTAATCTTAGCTCTGAAAATGTGGAGGCAACTCACTGAGTTAGCACCTGTTATTTTGCCAAAGGATAGGTAACAATGCCCTTCTCCAAGTTGGAAGGAGCTGTAACTTCTTGCACGCTCCTCACTTGGTAGATTTTTTTGGTGTAGGAGATGAAAGCATTTGTGGTATAGCTCTCATGATTAATTCTTGTATTGATTATTTTGCCAAATAAATTCTGACAAATTTGCCAAAATTTTCATTATTATTCAAATTATTACTTGCATTTATTATACTTTCAAATTTATAATTTGTTCCTGATTCATTGGATGGTTGTTCTCACAAAAAATAGTTGGATTTAAATGCTTAATGAAGGTATGAACTTTGAGCTTAGACAGTTGATTTTGTGTGCATAAAACTTCTAGCTTTAAGACGGTCGTGTTGCTTGTGTAGGCTCTAAAGTTAAGTGCCTCAGTGAAGGTATCTTGCCTTAGGCCTCTACAGCACCTTGCTCAGGCACCTAGGCGAGTGCCTGCCTTGCCTTTGACTACCATGGGCTGTGATATGTCCCCTTTGTTATCTTAAAAAATTTCTATCTGGAGTTGGGGGCAAAACAATAGTCTGTGCTTTGCTTCTTTCAATATCAGTCTGTAATTTTGCAGTGCCCTGCTTTTACACTATATCTTGATTGAATTTTTAAAATCTTCTGTTTTGGATTTCAAAGAGTTAGAAATGTTATAAAATGTAAGAAACAAGGAACTTTTCCTTTTTTTTATTTTTTATTTTTTTAACACTAGGGTTGGAGTTGAGACCCTTATTGCCATTGGTCATGGTTGCTGACTACATCGTCTAAAAATGTCAGTGGCTGCCACCAAATTGGAGGTGTGTGAATAATAGCCATTGCAAGAGGTTGCCCCAACTCTGTTCCTTAGATGTGCTCCTGGTGCGTTTACTCTCTCCATTCTCAGTTTATGTTTTCGCTGTGTATGTGTTATGTGCCCTGCTCTAAATATACTGTTATATTGTGTTGATGTGCTCATATGGTAGTGATACCAACTAGAAAGATGGATGGAAAACTTTAAATGAGGTTTCAAACATACGATACTGTAATATGATTGCATACATGGACAAATTATAAAATCACTTGATTTTTTATCAGGTCATTGCCCTCCATACTTTAAGTAGGAAGAGAACTTTTATGTACATATTGGTGCAATTATAAAGTCTTTGGCTGCCAAAGGGCATGTGTGCAGCTAGCCGAGCCCCCCCAAACTTTAATAATGCTACAAATAGAATGAATTTCACAATATTTCAAATTGACATATTATGATTAATGTAATATTATTTACACACCATGTATACAATGGAAATTATATTTTGAAAACACAATTTTTATAATGAAGAGGTACGACAATGTATAACTAGGTGTGTCAACAATAATTAATCCTTAGAATGCCTCTAGCAAAATCCACTTCACAAAATTTACACTTGATGAGACTACTTAATTCGTCAACATACTTCAAAAGTGATTTTTCTATACAACCATTTTTTTTTCAAATATAAATTTAAAAAGGATTCAATTTTTTTTTTAAAAGGAAAGTCATTAAATTAAATAATATAATAAACTTGTTAAGCTATTCAGTTTAACCTACTTACTATTTCTCTCTTTAATGTATTAATTAAAATTGTATAAGACTTTTACATTTTTATTATTAATTCCATTAATAAAAAACTTGCTACTGGATTAAAATTAAATATATTGTATAAGTAACTAAATACTATAACTAAAATAGAATCAATAGATATTGTATAAGCAAATAATATTATATAATACTAGATAGAATAGATAAATAGATAAAGGAGATTTATAAAAAATCAAAGAAGAGTAAGTTTAGTGTTACAAAATTTTTCACAATTTTTTTATAATTTTGTCATGTGGCGACTCGTGAGTGGTAAAATCATATAAAAAATCAAAGAAGAATAAGTTTAGTGTCACAATTTTTCATAATTTTTTTATAATTCTGTTATGTGGCGACTCTTGAGTGGTAAAATTATAGATCCATATGGACTTATTTTATTTTCATCATTTATTTATTTTTGAGAGAGAGTTTCAACTTATGGCGTTCGCTCCTGATGGTAACTCTTTATTATCAGACCAAAACATCAATCAATTTTTGGTGTAGGCAGGAATTGAAACCCCAGATCTCTTATACAACCATCAGAGACTTTATCAGTTAAGCTAATTGGAACCCACTTATTTTCATCATTTACTACATAGAAAATTATGACATAATTATAAAAAAGTTTGTTACATTAAACTTACTCATAAAAGAAGTAACTAAGAGCGAACATAATTGACGTTGAAAAGCATATTCAGCACTTACATGGAATATTTCACATTGAAAACCGTGAGCACAATGAAAATTGATTATGCCACCCGGGTCCCCATTTTCGTTTCTCAAAAAAAAAAAAAAAACAATGAAAATTGATTATAATTTCTCAAAAGGAGATGCAAGTTTTCGGTGCTGTTAGAATTTCAGTTATAAGACTTAAGTGATAAGTTTCGGTCTTAAACTCTATCTTTTAGCCTTTACTTAGGAGCATCCCAAAAAAAAAAAAAAAAAAAAAAGACAGAAACCCTATCGTTTTAAAAATTGGAATGGTGAAAGAACTGAAAAATGGATTAATTACTAGTTTTCTGATTGGACCGAGGTTCAATTGGTGGTTGAATTGGTGACGTCATAAATAATTTAATTAATAATTTTTTAATTTATATAAATAAAAATATAATAAGTTTATTACTAATAATATGTAGATAAAAAAAATTATGTTAGTTTTTACATCTTATATTTAGAAAATAAATATAGCAAAATGTAAAAACATAAAATTTAGTGACATTTTTCGTTTAAATTTAATTAATTTTCCTTAGAATGGACAATCACATATGTTTAATTGTGATTATAACATTTAGAGATAGCGTGTTCTAAAGCTCTTTTTTTTTTTTTGGATTAGTGTCATAATTTTTTATTTATTGTAATTTGAGATTAATTTGCATGTTTGTCTAATAATATTATGCATTTGCGAATTACTGATATAGCTAGGAGTGTCATGAGGCTAACTTCAACCAATAAACACGGAAATTGTGGGGCCAGGGTTAGTGTCATAATTTTTCATTTATTTTAATTTGCGATAAATCTACATGTTTGTCCAATAATATTATGCATTTGCGAACTACTGATACAACTAAGAGTGTTGTGAGGCTAATTTCAATAAAAATGAACACGGAAATAACATTGAAATTATATGTTCATGTGTGAATGTGTTTATTTTTTGAAGCAAGCCTCATAGCATTCCTAGGCCAAAATACGCAAATGCCTTTTTTGTGCAAAAAAAAAAAAAACATTATACCTATTTCCCAAACTAATTAGGAAAATGCTCATCTTTTGAAACTCGATTTTCTCAAAATCGAGTTAAGCCCTATATCAACGTTTTAAGTAGCCTATAGTCAGTGACGGCACCACGTACAAGTTAGGGTGTTCCCAGGAACACCCTGACTTGATTTTTGATTTTTTATTTTTTATATGTAATAATTAAAATTTTTTATATATGAAGATATCAGGAACACCTTCAACAAAATTAGGAACACCCTCAAATTTTTTTTAAAAAATTTATTTGTTCTACTTTCAAGCAAAAAAAAAAAAAAAACCCAAAAAAAAATTTAAACTAAAATTTGAAAAAAAAAAAAAATTGTAACAGAGATAGAAGCAAGCCCACAGATTCTCAATAAAAAAAAAACACACACACACACACACGGTCATGTTGCTCGCAGAGCAAACCAAACCCCAATATAGACAAAGCAGACCAAACCCCAATACAGGCAGAGCAAACCAAACCCCAAACCCCAATACAGGCAGAGCAAACCAAAGTACCAGCTCGTTCGTCGTTGCCATACCTCGCTCGTCGTCGCCGTAGCTCGCTCGTCTTCGTCGTCACTCATCGCAGATCGCGCCTCATCGCCTCATCGCAGATCGCGCGTTGCTCATCGCAGATCGCCCCTCATCGCAGATCACGCCTCATCGCCTCATCACGGATCACGCCTCCACCGCCTCATCACCTCATCAGAGATCGCGCCTCATCACTCATCGCAGATCACAGATCAGGATCGCAGAGCTGCTCTAGTCTCGGTACTCGATGCTCGGTGATCGGGATCTCAAGGTATTTCTCTCTCACTCTCTCGCAGTCTCTCTCTCTCTCTCTCTCTCTCTCTCTCTCTCTCTCTCTCTGAAATGAAATCTATGAAATGAAATAAAATTAATGAATGAGCTTTTTATTCTTTAAGAGTCTAACTCTCTCTCTCTCTTTTGAACTGTAAGTTAGTGATTGGTAGATTTATTAATATTTTGTTTTTTGCCTTTTTTTTTTATTTACTTTTAAATTTGGCTATATCTTATTCTTATCCATTAGTGTTGGTCAATTTGTGTTGGTGTTAGTGAGATATATGTAATGTGTATTGTAATTTGTGATTGTGAAATTTTTTGATTGGCAGTTGGCTATTATAATTAGGGCATCAAGCATGAGGCTTGTACCAATGTGCTTGTCTCTTGAGTGGGGTGGGGGTAGCTGGGCACATGGGGTCGAGTTACACTGCTTTAATTATTGTGTTGCACATGAGATGTGTAATGACTGGCTCTTTTAGTGTAATATGTATATGAGGCTAAACAATATAATAAATTAAAGTAGTATAATTAATGACAAATAAATTAAAGCAATATAGTTCATTGTTACGCTAAACAACAACAATTAAAGCAATATAATTAACCAATACATTATAAAAGACAAACAAATTAAATTATGCTAAACTAAACAACAATTAATAATTTTATAATTAATGAAACAACAATATAACAAATTATAATTTATAAAAAACAAACAAATTAATGAAACAAATAAACAACAATAATTAATAATTTTATTAATATTTCAAATAAACTTATAGTTTGTTATTTATTTTTTTGCTAGAATTATGGACAAATATTTGATAAGAAAACCACGTACCAAAAAAAAAAAATTTATGAGAAAAATTTTTAGGAACACCCTGAGAAAAATTCCTAGAACCACTACTGCCTATAGCGGCGTTTTGGAACTCAAGCTTTATGAAATCATGAAATCGAGTTATAAGTTTAAAAAAAGAAAAACTTGCATGGAACTGGAGTGCATGGAACTCGAGTTACAAAACGCTGCTATAAGTCCTTAAAACGTCATTATAGGCTCCTTAAAACGTCGCTATAGGGTTTCAATTTTTTTTTTTATTTAAAATTAAATTTTGAGAAAATTGAGTTTCAAAATAGGGGTATTTTTCTAATTAGTTTGGGAAATGGGGTATTTGCCCATTTTTGCCAGCATTCCTGGCTATATCAATAGTTTGTAAATGCATAATATTATTAGACAAATATGTGAATCTCAAATTGGGATTATGGAAAAATTATTACACTAAACCAAAAAAAAAAATAAAAGCCTTAGAGCACGGGTGTAGCACATGCAATGAGGCTAGTATATCTTTAAAATTTAGAAACTTGAATCTAAAGTTTATTTCAGACTTACAAAATATATGTAAGAATCCTTTATGAAGGTTAAATATTCTTTCAAATTTGTTTTCATCCATTAGGAAATGTTTAATAGATGGTAATAATAATTATAACGTAATAATTATTCCTATAATTTAGTTATTTAGTAGTTTGATTATGTTTTTTTTTTGTTGGTAAATTGCAAATTACACTAATAAAATTTGGGGTGATTGTATTTTACACCCTGTAATTTCAGAATTTAGATTTTACCCCTTAAAATTTTAGGTTATTTGAATTTTATACTCTAGCATTTCAGAATTTAGATTTTACACCTTAAATTTTAGGGGTATTTAGATTTTACTTCCTCTCTCAGGGTGTAAAATCCAAACACCCCCAAACTTTAGTGGTAAAATCTAAATTCTGAAATGTCAGGATATAAAATCAAAACACTCCAAACTTTAAGGTAAAATTCAAATTCTAAAATAATAGAATGTAATATCTAAATACTTCAAAGTTTAGGGATGTAGTTTACAATTTACCAAAGTTTTTATTACATTAAATATCATTACATTTACCCTTGGTGGCAAGATTTCCTTTTATCAACCGTCTGTGACCCCACCCATTAAGTTTACACGCTTCACACACCCTATGCAAACATGTGAATTACTAGTCAATTTTAATTGACAATTACATTCCCAAAAAGTAAAGCCCTGCACTAAAAGTCATTTGAGTCGCATTAAACTAAGTGTCTGTTTGGGAACAACTTATATAGTTGAAACTAAATTTTTTTTGCTATAAGTATTGTAAATAAAGCTAAAAGGTAGTTGAAATAGTACAATGAGACTCATGAGTAGTATCAAAAAATGCAATAAAATCTATAAAAAGTAGCAAAAATAAGCTAAATAGTAAAAAAATGTTGACTTTTTAAGCCAATGCTAAACACACCGTTATAATACAGAGGTAGCCAATTTTTTTTTTTTTAATTCAAGAAATTAGCTATCTGTATTGTATAATTTCTCTTTCGCTTTATGATATTGACATTGTCATCAAATAGATACGGTTGACAAATGATAATGACCATTCAGTGCAGATGTCAATCCCTTGCAACTTTGCACCATATATCTTAGGGGTGTCAAATGGGTGAGTTTAGGGTGGGTATATTTGGGTTGGGTATATACAACCCATTCAACTAATTACTTCCAACCCAAACTCAACCAAACCTAATTATTATGGGTAAACCCCAACCCACCTAATTACCCAATTATCAAAATTACCAAAATGTCACTAAAGTGAAAATGACCAAAGTCTTCTAAAATCTTCAAAAATGACCAAAATACCCCAAACCCTAAAAATTACCAAAATAACCCTAAAACCTACAAAATGACCAAAATACCTCCAAAACCCAAAAAATGACTAAAATAGCATCGAAACCTAAAAAATGACCAAAATACCCCCCAAAATCCAAAAAATGACCAAAATACCCCCTAAACCTAAAAAATGACTGAAATACCCTGGAAACCTAAAGAATAACTTAAATATCGCCAAAACCTAAAAGTGACTAAAAGGCGTCCAAAACCTAGAAAATTACCAAAGTAGCCCCAAAATCTAAAAATTAACAAAACACCTATGAAACCTAAAAAATTAGTGGCATTCCCTTGAAACCTACAAAATGACTGAAATACTTTTAGAACCTTTAATTAAACAAAAATACCCTCGAAACATCCCAAATACCCCAAACCCCTATTTGGTAATTTTAGAGGCTTCAGGTGTATTTTGTTCATCTTATAGGATTAGTGGTATGTTGCTCATTTTAGATATTTTGAGGGATTTTTTTTTATCATTTTACAGGTTTAGAGCTATTTTGGTCGTTTTAGAGGTTTCAGGGTATTGTTGGTAATTTTAGAGGTTTCGAGTTGTTTGTGGCCATTTTAGAGGTTTTGGGTTTATTTGGGTTATTTTAAAGGTTTAGGGGTATTTCGTTACTTTATAGGTTTGAGGGTATTTTGGTAATTTTTTAAATTTCAGGGGTATTTTAGTCATTTTTTAGATTTAGGGGATATTTTGGTCATTTTATAGTTTTAGGGGGGTATTTTGGTCATTTTTAGGTTTCAAGGTTATTTTCGTCAATTTTTAGGCTTCAGGGTTATTTTGGTCATCTTTTAGGTTTCAAGAGTATTTTGGTCATTTTTTAGGTTTCAGGGGTATTTTAGTCGTTTAAGAGGTTTTTAGGGTATTTTTGGTCATTTTAGAGGTTTCGGGTTGTTTGTAGCCATTTTAGAGGTTTTGGGTTTATTTGGGTCATTTTAAAGGTTTTGGGGTATTTTTGTCACTTTATAGGTTTGAGGGTATTTTAGTCATTTTTTAGGTTTTAGGAATATTTTGGTAATTTTATAGTTTTAGGGGGTATTTTGGTCATTTTTAGGGTTTCAGGGTTATTTTCGTCAATTTATAGGTTTCGGGGTTATTTTGGTCATTTTTTAGGTTTTGTGAGGTATTTTGCTCATTTTTAGGATTCTAGGTTATTTTGGTCAATTTTTAGGCTTATGGTTATTTTGGCTATTTTTTAGGTTTCGATGGTATTTTGGTCATTTTTTGGGTTTTAGGGGTATTTTGGCCATTTTGTATGTTTCAGGGTTATTTTGGTAATTTTTAGGTTTTAGGGGTATTTTGGTCATTTTATAGTTTTCGGGAGGTATTTTGGTCATTTTTTGGGTTTAAGGTATTTTAGTCATTTTTTTTGGGTTTTAGGGGTATTTTGGTCATTTTTAAGTTTTGGAGGTATTTTGGTCATTTTTTGGGTTTCAAGTGTATTTCGGTCATTTTTTAGGTTTCGGGAGTATTTTGGTAATTTTTAGGTTTTGGGAGTATTTGGTCATTTTTTAGATTTCGGGTGTATTTTGATCATTTTTAGGTTTGAGGATATTTTGGTCATTTTTTAGCTTTGGGGATATTTCATTTTTTGGGGTTTAGGGGTATTTTGGTTATTTTTTATGTTGAAGGGGGCATTTAGGTCTTTTTATTTTAGGTTTTAGGAGTATTTTGGTCATTTTTAGGTTTAGGTGTTATTTTGGTCATTTTTTAAAATTTAGGGGGTATTTTGGTAATTTTTAGTGGTTTTGGATATTTTAGAGTTGGGTAATTTTTCGAAATGATACTTGGATCATAATTGGGTACCTAATTAAAACCCAATAAACATTAATCTTAATTGAGTTAATACCCATTTAATCCAATTAATAATTGGGTGGGTTTAGGTCTCATTTTAGTGGGTGGGTTTGGGGGGGGCAAATGAATTTGGGTTGATTTTGCCACCCCTAAATTATATCTCAATCCGTTAACTTTTGTCTCCAAACTCCTAAGCATGGTAATCTTCATTGTCACTGATATAATCTTCTTTTTACTCGGCTGAATGCTAAGCCAAGGTGATCTGGGCTGATGTCAACTCCAGACTTTTATAATCGATCATAGGGCCCAAGTTCGGTGTCTATGGTCTTTGTGGCCTGTGCTCTCTATATCCTGTGCATCACCAGGATATACGATTGTCTAGCTTTCTAGATCCATCTCTGTTTTACAGTAAAGTTCATTCATATTAGGGTTGTACCAAAAAAAAAAAAAAACCGCTTTGATGGCATTTAAACTGACCACAAACCAACCGCAAAATGAGGCACCGCATTGCCAACGGTAGTGGAGGCGCAAGTGCAGTGCTCTTTGTAGTTCTATGTTCTAAAAACTAAAAAAATTGCACTACATTGCACCCTTTTTTTTAATACTCAACACTGCCCTGCACCTAATAATATATAAATTTTTTTTTAAAATTAATTATAAATTGTTTAATATATATTTGATATATATGAAAACCAACCAAATTGCACCACATCGCACAATGACCAATCTATTGAGCTAAAGTGTAAGGAGGGTTTTGGGCAACTTGCACTATGTGGTGTAGTGTTAAATATAGCCCAAAACCATACCAAATTGCATCGATCAAGTACACCCTAATCATGGACTGAGCCATGGTTGGATTGGGGGAATGCCTCCCCCCACCCCCCATTTTTAAAAAAAATATTATTATATATAGGTATTAATTTTAGCAATTTGTTTTATAAAATTACACTCTTGCCCCCTTAACAATATCATTAATTCTTTTATTAATATTGTTATAGTCATAATTTTTTCTACAACATTTTTATAAACGGTTAAGATAGCAAATTCTTATTGGTTCATATTTTGGCTCACTACTTATATCATTTTCTACTTACCAATAACCACTTATCACATTAACAATTTGTAATTCTAGCATTTTCTTCATTTTAAAGACCATAAAAAAAATTTATAGATCAAAAATTTAAAACAAAATATACAAGTCCAAAAAAATTAGTCCAACAACAAAAATTACCAATAATAATACTAAAAAAAATTAAGCCTAGTTAACCAATTTTACCTAAAACAAACAACCTGATTTAAAAAAAAAATCATACATCAAAGACACAAAAAAAAAAAAAAAACCCTCAATAGCAACAGCAAAGTCAGATGCAAAAGCCATTGTACACAACCAACAGCAAAGCCGCCCTCTAATACCAAGTTTTGGCTCCGTCTTTGTCTCTCTGATTCTAATCCATATATGAAGTTGTTTTTCATTTATGAAAATAACAATAAAAGATAATTTTGTTTATTATTTTTATCAATTTTACACACATCACACATGTTAGCTTAAATTTCTCTCTTGGGTCGGTTATATATTATTGTCATTATTTTGTAATAAGTCAGCAAGAGCATTCTTATTAAGCATTGTAAAAAATTTAGCATTTATCATCTTAAAACACTACTTTTCAATTTTAACACTTCATTTTACAATATACCAAACATCAAAACTTCTATTTTTTTTTTTCAACTTCATTTAAATATTATTTCTTTATAATTTTTTATTCCTTTTTTGTTTTTTTTTTCATCCTCTTTCTCTGGTCTCATTGTCTCCCTCTCTCCCTCTCGGTTTCGCTATCTTTTCATCTCTCCCTCTTGATGACCCACGCCGATGAGACTGATTAAGTCAACGATCCACGCCGAACGCAGACCCACACCCACGAATGCAGACCCACATCCACGCTGGTCACATAATCTTAACGATCAAGTCAACGAACCCAGACCCACGAACTCAGACCCGCAAACCCAGACACACAAAATCGCCGGAGCACATCAAACCACGACCCAAAACGCCAAATCCATAACCAACACCACCACTGCCGAATCTAACATCAAATCACAAACTTAAAAAAAAAAAAAAAAAAAACCACTGCGATAGAGATCGGCTTGGCTTGATGCTCTGGCCTAGATTTCGTCGGAGAGGGAGGCAGAGACGTCGAGTAGAGGGAGCAAGAGAGTAGAGAAATGGAAACAAGGAGAGACGAAAGAAACAAAAATTAGAGAGAGAAAAGAAAGTCCAAAGAAAGAAGAAAGAAAGGATATAAAATGTATTTTTGTTTTACAATCTTGCTACAGTGGGCTGCTAGACATAGCAGTCCACTGTAGCTGGATTGCAAAATAAACAGGATTTGAGAGTATTGATGGAGCATGGTTTTTAGTATTTATAGCATTTTGTATGTTAAATTTTAGCATTTATAGGATTTGCCTATCTTGATAAGAATGCTCTAAAGAAGAGGAAGGCATCCTGATATAGACTCATAAGCTTAAATGTAAAGTTCATCTGAAAAGAAATATAAGCTGGCATTGTTCATACAACTACAAAAACAAGTACTATACGCCATAAAAAGCGTCAATTGTTTTGTTGCTACCAAAAAGTAACCCTGGGAGCAAAAGTCTTTGATTTAGATGCAGGGCGTATTTAGTAATGCGTAAGGAATGCTCTTAAAGAGCTTTAAGGCAATTGTAGAATATAGAGTTTTAATTTAGCAGTTTTTGACTTTGTTTAGCCGACTTTGAAATGAGCTTTCGGGGGTTTGCTAAATAGCTTTTTCATGACAGTTTTGAAATAGCAACTTCTAGATATAACTTTTGTGCCATAATTTTGATATGGTTGACTGTGAGTGATAGTTAAAATAGTTGGTCATATGTGAAAATGATAAATAACTACTTACAATTGGTCATATTAGAGTCAGGGACGGAGTCAAGACTTGGAATATGGGGGGTGACTTTGCTGTTGATTGCATATAGAGCTTTAGCTTTTGGCTTTGTTGCTTGACTGCTAATGGGCTTTATTTATTTATTTTTGTGTGTTTTTGATGTGTGCCTTGCTTCTAAGTAAGGACAAAATTATTTCATTTAAATTTTTTTAAAGGATCGGACTGTTTGTTTTGGGTAAAATTATTGATTAAGTTTAATTGTTTTTAGCTTTACTATTAGTAATTTTGTTGTTTGGTTAATTTTTTTGGGCTTGTATATTATATTTAGATTTTAGATCAAAGTTTTTTTTATGACATTTAAAAGGAGGAAAATGCTAGAGTTACAAACTTTTTTGACAAATTGCTAATGTGGTAAGTGATTATTGGTAAATATGGCGTAGACAATTTTGCGGCTATAACATTACTCGTAAAAAAATTAATGATATTATTAAAGGGGGCAAAGTGTAATTTTATATAACAAAATTGCTAAACTTAGTAACTATATAATACTAGTATTTAATATATATATATATATATATATATATATATATATATATATATATATATATATTAGGGGGGCCCATTGGCCCCCTTAATCCAACTATGCCTCTGTCCCTGATTAGAGTTGTGGGAAAAATTGTGACTAAAAAATTGTTGTCTTAAAATAATTCATTTAAAAAAGTTTGATTTTAAAAAAGTTTGGTTTGTGGAACTTTTGTCCAACTATATATATATATATTCTAGAAAATTATGATTTTTTTTTTTAGAAAAGAGACTCAATACCATAGTTTTAAAAACTAGTACGGTGAAAGAACCGGTCAAAGAGCTAATTACCGGTTTTCTGGTCAGACCGAGGTCTAACTGATGGTCGAACCAGTGACGTTATAAATAATTTAATTATTATTTATTTAAATTATATAAATAATTAATAAATTTTTAATTTTATATATTAACAAGTGTGTGTATGTCCGGCGTCTAAGGGAGAGAGAAAAATACAGTCTTTTTTGATTTCCTGAAAAGTCAAAACGTTTACAAAACAAAGCAACAAATACCCAGTTCAAAACAACAACAACAACAACAAACAAGAACAACCAAATTGGCCAATACCCTTTCGCTCTCTCTCTCTGAATAAGGCTTTGATTTTGAATCAAATTCACTCTAAGGGTTGGTGGGTTTGTTTTGTTTTTTGTTTGTTTTTTTTGTTTTTTTATTTGAGAGAAACACAATAGGAAAAAAAAAAAGTCTTTTTAATTTTTTATAATCTTTTCGTCTATGATGAGTTCCAATACGGCGTTGTCTAGTGCAAGAATCGTTGGATTGACTGATTCTGCAGCTCCTAGAAGAAATTCCAAGAAACCCAAATGTAATTTCTTCTTAAAAGACTTGATTTTTTTTTGTATTGTTTTTTTTGGTGGAGTTTTGGTTCCATCCATGAGTACCCACTTGCTAATTTGTTGAGTTTTCACATGGGTTTTGCTTGTTTTCTTTGTTCTTTGAGACGCCGCGAGGATGAGAAGCGTGAGGCAGGCAGAGAGAGTGAGGGATATTCAGAGAGAGGCGTGAGCTTGAAAGGTGAGACCGTGAGAGGCATGCATGAGAAGGAAAAAAGAAATAAAAAACCCAGCACTTCAGAGTTTAGATTAGACCCGTGAGGATGAGAAGGAAAAAAAATGTTTGAGAGGTGTGGGCGTGGCGTGCGTGATATTTAGAGACGCAGAGAGAATGAGCTTGACTACTTGAGTTGAGTGAGAGTGAGGTGGAGAGGGCAAGGCAAAGAGGCGAGATAGGCAGAGAGGTGCATGCAGAAAACAGAGTAAGGGTCGTGAGACAGAGAGTGCTTGAGTTAAGCTAAGAGTCTTGTTGAGAGTTGAGACTTGAGAGCTTGAGGTGAGTGAGAGAGTGAGGCAGAGTGAGGCGTGATCGTGAGACTAAGATGAGAGAGTGAGGACTTTAGGCTTAGGGTTAGTTTTTAGGACTTTATTGAGGACCAAAACGACGTATCTTTAGTGGAAAAGTCAAAAAACCCCCAACCGATCATTAACTGGTTCGACCACGCCATTTTTTGGTTCTCAAGTTGAACCGGCTAATTTTTACTATTTACCTGTCTGAAGCCCATTTTTGGTTTTTTACCATAACCGGATTGGATTGAAGGCAGGTTCCCAGTTGAACCGATCGAACCGGTGTGTTCGGTCCGTTTTTAAAACTATGCTCAATAGCCATAGTTTAACAATAATAATATGGAAAACTATGTTTTTATTATTATTGTAGATGGTGGTGATGATTTTTTTTTTAAATATACATTTGTCACTGGTTGAATTATTTGGATTCAAGTGATGAGAATATGGTCAAGATTAAGTTACACTTGATATAGTTGTTTGTTAATGTTATAATTGATGAAAAATTCAGTAACTAGAGAACTGAGTTCCAAAGGCTATCACCAATTGAGTCAACAGAGAAACACAAAATTACAGTGAAAGGAAAGTTTGAGAAAATGAAAGAAAGTAAGAGAAAGACACACACACACACACACACACACACACATAGAGAGAGAGAGAGAGAGAGAGAGAGAGAGAGAGAGAGAGAGAGAGAGAGAGAGAGAGAGTGTGTGTGTAAGACTTGTATTCAATCACAATCTTTCTTCATAAAATACAATTGTGCTCATAGAGCTGTTTATATACTACAAAAAACTACTTAATCGCTTAATTTAACAACCCAAAAATTATCTATAACTAAATCCCTAAATATCTGGAACTAAGTCCTTGGAAGTTAGAAAATCTGTTAAGCTAACTAACAGAATTTCGCGCTTAAACTCAACGATCATTGAAATAGAGTGAAGCGCACCATTTTATTAAATTTTGATGAAGTCAATTACTTAAATAAAACGACGTGTTTTAATGCTTCCTCTATTAAATGAAACGATGCGTTTAATCAACACGCAGTTGTTTTATTCTTCTTCTTCATAAACGTTTGTAGACTTCTGAGACTTCTTCTTCCTTACTTCAACATCCCCCCTTAAATTGATGGGGGAAGAATCAACTAGAAGTTTGGACCGATGAATATGGAACAAAGGAGCAGGAAGGGACTTAGTAAAATGTCTGCAAAATTATCACGGCCTGAAACAAAACCAATCTGCAATTGCTTTCGAAGAACCTTCTCATGGGTGAACTGATAATCAACTTCAAGATGTTTGGTGCGAGAATGAAAAACTAGATTAGCAGAAAGGGCTATAGCAGAAACATTATCACAGCAAATGATAGGAACATGAGAGAGAAAAATGCGAAGTTCCTTGAACAAAGTACAAAGCCAAGATAATTCAGCTGCTGTAGTAGTTAAGGCATGGTACTTTGCCTCAGTTGAAGAATGAGACATAGTGCTCTGCTTCTTAGCAAACCAGGAAATGGCATTGGGCTTAAGAAACACAAGCAACCCTGTTATAGACCGATGATTTGTAGGATCCCCAGCCCAATCCGCGGCTAAAAACATAGACTGAGTCAAAGGACCTGGGGTAAAAGAAATCCCAAAATGTAAAGTGCCCTTAATGTAACGAAGGACTCTCTTAGCAGCTTCAAAATGAGTAGTGGTAGGATGACTCATGAATTGGCATAATTGATGAACATTGAAGGCAATATCTAGACAAGTGAAGGTCAGGTACTGAAGAGCACCAACCATGCTTCTGTATTGAGTGAGATCAGAAAGAAGAACATCATCATGAGGTACCAAACGAGTGGAAGGACTTGAGAGAGTCTTGGTAGGCTTGGAATTGTCCATATGGAATCTATGAAGCACATCAGAAGCATATTTTGTCTGTGTTAGAGTGAGACCATGAGTAGATTTAGTAATTTGAATAGCTAAGAAGTAGTTAAGAGGCCCCAAATCCTTGAGTTCAAATACTTGACCAACAGCTGCAATCAAATTATGAATTTGGGTGGAATCATTCCCAGTAACAATAATGTCATCCACATATAAAAGGAGATAGATGATGGTATTAGCTAAGTAAAAGGCAAACAAGGAGCTGTCAGCCATGGAGGCAGTGAAGCCTAGATGAAGCAATTGAAAGGCAAATCTCTCAAACCAAGCCCTTGATGCTTGTTCGAGACCATAAAGAGATATGTGAAGCTTGCATACATAATCTGGATGAGTAGAATCCACATATCTAGGGGATGATACATATAAACCTCTTCTTTGAGATAGCCATGAAGAAATGCATTAGACACATCAAGCTGTCTTAACTCCCACTTACAACTCATAGCAATAGCCAAAACAAGTCTCACTGTTGCTGGTTTAACCACAGGACTAAAGGTTTCATGAAAATCCACATCAGCTTGTTAATGGAATCCTTTAGCAACAAGCTTGGCCTTGTACCTAGAGATGGAGCCATCACTATTCAATTTAAGTTTGAACACCCATTCGCATCAAACTAAATTAACATGTGGAGGAGCAGGAATAAGGGACCAAGTTTGCTGTCTCTGAAGTGCTTGAAACTCAGCATCCATAGCCTCACACCACCTGGGATACTTAGAAGCAATTTTATAAGAGGGTGGTTCTGTATAGGTATAATCAATGGTAGCCTTATAGAAAAGTTTGGAATTAGGTTTGGTAATGCCACTTTTGGACCTAGTTTGCATAGGATGGGAATTAAAGGTAGGGATAGGTAAAGGAATAGGTGGAGGAGAGTCATGGTGAGAAACAAGTAAAGAAACAAGATCAGTGAGTGTGGGAATAGACAAAAGGACAGAAGCAGTGACTGTGTAAGGTGTAGCAGTGGATGGAGAAGGGGAATTGGAAAGAGTGGATGAAGGTATAGGTTTAGGAATGGGATTAGCTAGGAATGAGGACTCTGTAGCAGATGGAGATGTGATAGAATTAGAATATGATAGAATAGGGGAGTGAGATGGATAGGGACCAAGTAAAGAGGACTGATTGGTAGAGTGTAAATAAAGCAGATTGGACAACCAAGTAGGAACAGTAGAAGTATAAGTATTGGTTGACACAAATTGAACAGGTAATGCAGAAGGAAACTTAGATTCATTAAAAACCACATGCCTAGAAGTGTATACACGATTTGTTTGAGGGTCAAGACAAAGGTATCCCTTAGACTAAGAAGGGTAGCCAATGAAGATACACTCCCTAGTCCTATGTTCAAGTTTATGAGCTGTGTAAGGTCTAAGATTTGGATAACAGGCACACCCAAAGATTTTAAGATGTGTAAGGTCAAGTGAGGAAGAGTAAAGTGTAAACCAAGGAGATTTCCAATTAAGAACAGAAGTAGGAAGTAAATTGATCAAGGTAACAGTAGTCTGAGTTGCAAAAGTCCAAAATGAGTAGTTTAAAGAAGCTTGAGACAAAAGAGCAATAATAGTTTCTATGATATGCCTGTGTTTCCTCTCAACAACTCCATTTTGTTGAGGGGTATGAGGGCAAGAAATCTGATGAGAAATGCCATGATTTGACAAATAAGATTTGAATTCATTGGAAGTAAATTCACCCCCTTCATCAGATCTAAATGTCTTAATTTTCAAAGAAAATTGAGTTGCAACCATAGCATTAAACTGAACAAACTTATCAAAAGCTTTTGATTTGGACTTTAATAGATAAATCCAACTAAATCTAGAATAATGATAAAAAAACAAGATGTAATATGTAAAACCATTGACAGAAAGAGTAGGTGTAGGGCCCTACAAGTTAGAATGCACAAGTTCAAAAGGAGCAGAAGCTTTAAATTGAGAGTTTGGAAAAGAAATATTGTGCATTTTACCATATAAGCAATGAGTACATGTTTGATCCACAATATTGACATTATTCTGTACAAACTTGACATTTGGAAACAAACAATTGAGAGCTTGATCATTGGGATGACCAAGTCTCATATGCCAGAGTGTCTTATTGAAAATAGAAATTCTAGAAACACTATTACAAGTCTTAGGTGATAAGAGAAGCTGAGAAGCATGATGAGGATAGATGGGGCAAACTCCACCTTCACTCTTGCCTCGGTAGAGAATTTTCCCTGTGTCCAAGGCCTGAATGAAAAGAATATTTTCATCAAAATAACACCAACAGTGATTGTCATGACAAATTTTATGAACGGAAGCAAGATTAGATGCAATTGAGGGTACTCTAAGGACATTAGGAAGTTGAATATCAGAGAAAGAAGATGGAATAAGAACAGTACCAATATGAGTAATAGGTAAGTTTTGTCCATTACCAATAGTGAGATGATCTTGAGTGGTGTATAGCTTGGGGAAGCTGAGCTAATTGAGACTAGCTGTGACATGATCAGTTGCTCCACTGTCAGCAAGCCAAGACTGATCTTGATTGAAGTAGGCATTTGAGGCTGTGGCCATTGCTGCAAACTTTGTAGGTAGATGCTTGCTTTGATAGGCATAATCCATCCTTTGATAACAATCTACAGCCAAATGACCAAGATTTCCACAGATTTGGCATGTAGGCCTATCTAATCTAGTACCACCAGAACTGGATTGACCTTGTTGGAAATGGTTGAAAGGACTAAATTGTGAAGATTGACCATTTAAGCCTCTACCACCTCTTCCTCCTCTATTATTAAAGTTCCCTCTGCCTTTTCCTCTATTGTGGTTTTGATTATAACCATTGCCATTTGACTTCTGATTGGATGATACAACCATACCAAAGATAGAGTCTTTAACTTCTAATCCTTCATTGAGGGATTCTTCTTTTGCATTTAACATGGTTGAGAGTTCATCAAAACCAAGCTGAGTACTCCTAGTTTTGATTGCTGATCTGAATGCATTATATTCTTTTGGAAGTCCCTTAATTGCAATGTGGAGCAATTCCTCATCATCCACAATAACTCCAACAGCTAATAGCTTGTCTCTTAAAACTATAATTTTCTACAGATACACATCCATAAAATCACTTCCTTTCTTCAAATTATGAAGTTCACTCTTAAGATTCATAATGTGAGATCTTGAAACTGAAGAGAACCTATTTTCAAGCACCTTCAAAACCTCTATGGCAGTTGCACAACCAATAGTGAGTGCAAGCACAGATGGAGACAAAGTTGAACTTATAAAGGTAAGCAAAGTCTTTTCCTTTGATTTCCAAATCAAGAAATCTGGATTCACAATTGTAGTGTATGATCTAGAAAAATCCTTGAGAAACTTCTCAAGAACAAGTTGAGGCTCTTCAAGCAACTCATACAAGGAATAGGTTTCAAGAACCATGGAAATCTGATGTTTCCATACAATATAGTTTGTATTATCAAGCTTTACTATCATCATACGGGACATATTAGAGAGAAACAGAAGAGGCTGATTTACCAGACTTGATGACATTGAGGAAGTAGATGAAGATGAAGCTGATAATGCCAAGAAAATCAGTAGGCTGGATGCTTCGGACTTGAAAGGACTACTGGTTCTTTCTACGGCCTGAAAAAGAAAGAAAAGCGTATCAAAGGCGACCGGGGCTGCCGGCCAAAAATCCTCCGATGGCAAAGTTAGTTTTTTCCTCTAAGTTATTCGAATTCCAACTTTTTTGGAGTAAAAACTCAACATACCTTGGCCTTGTCTGAAGCAGCCTTTATATAGTGCTCTTATAGACGGTTATTGAGATGGGAACCTCTCCTGGATTCGAGGCTGAAACGTAACTGCCATAACCGTCCAGGAGTTGCATTTCTATTTCACAACGGATACATGACCGTTATGCGTGGGATAAGGGATTGTCACATTTTATTCGGAGATTCTCCCAAGTATGGTACCCTCGTCCTGAATTTCCTTCGTCGTGTGCACTTGCTGATTCCAAATGTAAAATCCTAGTCCATGGATCACCATGTGGACGAGTCTTCTCAGGGTAGGCTGTGCGCACCCCACGGACGAGGGATGTAACTTCGCTCACCCTCTGGACGTCCTTGTTCGTTACCCTCGTCCTGAGGATAACTTCTGGACGGCTGCCGAGGTGATATCCGTCCATGGACGGGTTGGGTGGTTTGAGTGTTTTCATCCCACATCAGTTGCCCCTCGTCCAGGAGTTATGCGATTGTATCAATAGATTTTAAAACGCACCACGTGTCACACATCCATAGGAGGTTAGTCAACCGGTTTACTCCTCCGAGGCATGCGCCACGTGTCACCTTATGATTAGGTCCGTCGTCGCGGTTACCGAGACTTTTATGCTTATAAATAGTGGTTTCTCCCTCATGCCCCTCTCACTTTTTCAAATTTTCCGCTTTGACACTCTCGTCCGTCGCTTCGTCTAAGAGTATCCTCAGCGTCCTTAGTGTCCCTCGTCTAGAACCAGGTAATCTTTCTATACTCACTTTAGTTTTCCTTGTTAAGTGTTAGGACGTTTTCAATGGCCTCCTGCTCGTCTAGCGACAGTGTGGTCAGGGCCATAGACGAGTATCATGACGGCTCTAGTTATGACACCTCTAGTAACGTCAGTAGTAGTAGTGGTCACACAACTGAATATACATCTGGTGTTCCTGGAGTCCCTATAGAAACTCTTCAAGAGAGTATTAGGACGAGGACAGCCTCTGGGGCTGACACCTCGACGAGCTCCCCACCGTCCTCTCCTTTAGACGAACAAGAAACCGTATATAGTTGTGCTCTAGAGGTTCCTTCGAGGACGGACGAGAGAAGGTTAGATTCCCTTAGGACTTGGTTTCAGATTCCTGATGATCTAAACCCTAGGCTAGCTGTCCGAGGTGAGTGGTGTTGCCAGCCTCGTTTTGGAATAGGTGTTTATGAAGCCTATTTGTTAGGGGGGCTTAGACTTCCTTTAAATGCCTTTGCTAGGGAATTACTAACTAGGCTGGGCTTGGGAGTGTGTCAGCTTAACCCCAACGCATGGAGACTAGTTGTCTCCATGCAAGTCTTATGGATGGAGGTGTTTGACGGGGACCGTCCTATCACCGTGGACGAGTTCTTGTACTGCTATAAACCCTCCGAGATAAATCAATCTCGAGGCTTCCATCAGTTCACAGCCAGGGGCAATGACTGTAGACTGATTAAGTCTTTGCCCTCGTCTGACAGAAACTGGAAGACGGAGTTTTTCTTCGTCTCTGGTTTCTGGGCGGGGCATCCCGTTGAGATTGGTAGAGACTCATTTGCTCCTTATACTGGAGACATAGGGAACCTTCGTCCAGAAGGTATGTCACGTTCTTCCTTTTTGTTTCTTTTATATTATGCTTTTTGTTTGGACGATGGTCTGACCTTATTTTCTTTCTTCCCTTTCCAGCCGTTGGACGACCCTCTTTGAGCAAGTTCCATCGTGACCGCGTCCACAGGGCCCGTCTACATCCTGAACGAGACTTCCATTCGTTAGTGACCCTTAAGCGTCTACACAAGTGGGGACTCGGCCCTGAACCGTCCGTCGACGCCTTAGCACACGAGCTAACCACCCGTAGACGTGAGTGTTGCACTTTAAGACATGTCTTTTCCATTTTTGTTTTATTATTATTTATATGTCTTTTCTAAATTTTATTTTATTTTATTTATTTATTTTTTTTTTTTTAGGAATGGCAACCATGAAGGGAAACAAGGGGAAGGAAGTCGTCGACGAGGCAGCTAGATCTGAGCCTCAACCCCAACCTCGTTTTGTTTCTGGCGAGAAAAGGAAGAGCTTGTCCAAGCATGTGGACTTGACTAGCCTGCCAAGTCGTCGGGGGAAGAAAGCTAAGTCTGGGTCGTCCAGGCCTGAAACTGCTAGGCCTGAGCCTACTTCCCAACCGCCCGTCCTGGTCCTTGATGTTGACTCGTCCACGCCCTTAAGCGCCACTCCGTCCAAGTCCCCTGCTATTGACTCGTCCCAGCCCCCTCAAGGGATTTCTACTAACTTATTGGGGAACGAGGATCTGGCTTGGGAACGTTTTCAAGAAGCTGTGAAAGGCGAGGACGTGGCTGCGTGCTACAACATGTCCTTGAAAGATTTCGAGCATTCTGGCGTCCACGATCTCTTCAAGGTGATTATCTTTGCCTCGTCTTGATTTGCCCATGTTTGCCCAACATTGTTTCTATCATCTAAACTTCTTTTTCTTTTATGTAGGCTATGTCCAAGTTCATAGCTGCGTCCAGGCAGGCCACTGAGTTAGACAGGACGAGGATCCTTCTAGAGAAAAGAATAGAAGATAACAAAAACGACTGTAGGACGTGGGCAGAGGTGGCGAACAAGGCCAAGGACGAGGTTGAGGAGTTCAAGGTTTTGGTGGAGGAGCTGAAGTCTGACACTGCCAAGAAGGACGAGCGTCTTGAACTTCTTCAAAAGGAAAATGATGAGCTGAGCCAACTTCTGAAGAAAGCTAAAGACGAGGCGGTGGAGGAGTTCAAGGCGTCCAAGGAGTTTACTGACCTGATGGACACGAACTATGCAGCGGGGTTTGAGGACTTTAGGATGGACGCTATGGACAGCTTTCCTGAAGTTGACTTTAGCGTCATCAAACTCAACCTTGCTGCTGCTACAAGTTCTCTCGTCCACACAGGTTCAGACGATGTCAACGTTGAGGACGACGCTTCCACCAGACCAGCCCAGGACGACCCTAATGCTGATGCCCCTTCCCCTTGAAGAAGTTATTGTTGTTTAGTTTTCTTCTTTTCTCTTTTACTTTATTTAAAATGTATCTGAGAATCTGAAATGTTATTCAAGTACAATTTCCTCGTCTAGAGTATTCTAGACGAGCTTATGAACAATGTCTTTTACTGTTTACTTTATAAGGGTTTTTGGACGGTGGCCGTCTACCCTTTTCAAGTTAAAGAATATCTTTTTTGTTTGTTATAATTTATGTCATTGTCCTTTAACTGATGACGACTACAATCTCTGTCTTTTTTGAGTGACCGTCTACAATCTTTCTATGGACGACCCACTTAGGACTGATGACGACTGCATTACTTTGGCCCGTCCCTTAGGCAATTTTTATTCGCTTTCTCATAAGCAGTTTATAATGTTATGTCTTCTCGTCTTGACGAGTGTTCGTCTCTGGAATGTTATATCTTAAGTCTTACTTTTCCTTCTTAGACGAGTGGGCCTTGGCCTTTCTCTCTTGCTTTATCCTTTTTAAAGGAAAGCATTGGACGAGAAGGCCTTGGCATTTTTTCCTTTACCTTATCCTTATTTAAAGGAAAGTTTTGGACGAGAAGGCCTTAGCCCTTTTTTTTTTCTTTGCCTTATCCTTATTTAAAGGAAAGTTTTGGACGAGAATGCCTTCGTCCCGAGATTTTATTTGTCTAAGGCTTTTGCCTCGTCCGTGGATATTATCAAGGAAACTGGAATTCAAGTACATAAGAAATCCAAACCATATTATTACATGAACATTGTTCACAAACTTGGCACGCGCTTATAAGCTAGTGCCTTATTAAGATATCAAGTACATAGCATCATCTTTCATAAGCTAGTCTGTAAGTAGTGCTGAAGTTTAAGAACTAGTGCACTTTTATTCATAACACACCATAATAGTAGTAAAAGCACAAGTAAATAGAAGCAAACAAGCAAATCACAACTGAAATTTTGCCACTGACTTCCCTCGTCTCCGCTCATCACTGATAGTACCTTCGCAGATGTTCCACGTTCCAAGGATGCCCTAACTTCCGCCCGTCCAGGGCTTCCAGGTAGTAGGACCCCTGCCTTTTGCAGTTAATTACCTGTAGGGTCCTTCCCAATTGGGTCCTAGTTTTCCATGTGCAGGATTCTGGTCGCCAAGGAGACCCTTTTGAGGACAAGGTCCCATACCGAACCGTCTGGGCTTCACCATGGCGTCATCCGTCCGACCATGAGATTTTTGTACCTTGCCGTCCTTTGTTCCGCATCCATTCTTACCTCATCGATAAGATCGAGGTCGAGGCGAAGTTGTTCCCCGTTGTCTTTCTCCTGGTACTCCATCACTCGGTGACTAGCCATGTGGACCTCCGTTGGTATGACAGCTTCACTCCCATAGGCTAGTTTGAACGGGGTCTCTCCTGTTGGAGTTCGTGCAGTCGTCCTATAGGCCCAAAGAACACCCGGTAGCTCGTCTGGCCATATCCCTTTTGCCCCTTCAAGCCGAGTCTTGATGATTTTCAGCAAGGATCGGTTTGCTACTTCTGCTTGCCCATTTGCTTGTGGATGGGAGGGTGAAGAGTAGTGATTCTTGATGCCAAAATGATTGCAGAAGTCCCTGAAGGGTGCGTTGTCAAATTGTCGCCCGTTGTCAGATACTAATACCCTGGGTACTCCGAACCTGCATAGGATGTTCTTCCATACGAAATTTTTCACGTTCTGTTGAGTGATTGCTGCAAGAGGCTCGGCTTCTACCCACTTGGTAAAGTAATCTATTCCTACCACCAAAAACTTCATTTGCCGGACTCCTATGGGAAAAGGACCTAGGATATCCAGTCCCCACTGTGCGAAGGGCCATGGGGCTGTCATTGGGGTCTGATACTCGGACGGGCATGCAGGCACATTGCTATACCCGTGGCATTGATCACATACCTTGACATAGGCTTTAGCGTCTGCCTGCATTGTTGGCCAATAGTAGCCGGCACGGACGATCTTATGGACAAGGGATCTTGCCCCTGAATGATTTCCACACGATCCTTCATGAACTTCCCTCAGAACATAGTTTGACTCGTCAGGAGCCAAGCATCTTAAGTAGGGTTGAGAAAAGCCTCGCTTGTACAACACCTCATTTATGATGACATACTTGGCCGACCTGACCCTTAACTTTCTCGCTTCATCCTTGTCTTCCGGAAGCCTCCCCTCTTTGAGATAGATTATTATTAGACTCATCCAATTTTCTTCTTCTCCTATCTGCTGTATGTCAGGGATGTCTATGCTCGGCATGTACTGGACGTCGTCAAACTCGTCTATGACTCCTGCCGAGGCGGCTTTTGCCAAGGCGTCTGCTTCAGCGTTCTCCTCCCTGGGAAGTTGAATAAAACTTATAGTTGAAAATTTCCGGGCAAGGCGTTTCACTTTGTTAAGGTATTTCTTCATTCGATCTTCTTTGACATCACACATCCCATTTACTTGGTTAATGACCAGTTGAGAGTCTCCTCTGATTGCTAACGACTCCGCCCCTAAGGACTTGGCCAATTCCAACCCCTTGAGTAGAGCCTCGTACTCAGCTTCGTTGTTGGTAGTTGGATACTGCAGACGGACCGCATACTCCAGCTTGTCACCCTCAGGGGACTTCAGTACAATTCCAACCCCTCCTGCATACAGTGTGGACGATCCGTCTACATTTACTACCCACATTTCATTTCCTTCGTCCTTGCTCAGGTCGTCCTGATTGGGGGTGAATTCTGCAATGAAATCTGCCAATGCTTGCGCTTTTATTGCGCTCCTCGGGAGGTACCTAACATCGAACTTGCTGAGCTCAATGGCCCACTGTATTAACCGTCCAGCGGCTTCCAACCTGCTCATCGCCTTTTTTATGGGATGGTCTGTCAGGACGTTGATGACGTGTGCCTGAAAATAATGTCTCAGCTTCTTGGAAGCCGTGACTAATGCGAAGGCTAGTTTCTCCATCATCGGGTACCGTCCTTCTGCCCCTCTCATCGCGTGGCTTGTGTAATAGACCGGCTTCTGGACTCTCCCCTCTTCTCGGACCAACGCTGAGCTTACTGCGTGTGGGGACACTGCCAAGTACAAGTACAACTCTTCCCCAGGTACAGACGGACTCAACAACGGGGTTGTCATTAGATACGCCTTCAAGTCCTGGAAGGCCTTCTGACACTCGTCCGTCCATTCAAAAGCCTTCCTAAGGATTTTAAAGAAAGGTAAACATTTGTCAGTGGCTTTCGATACAAACCTGTTGAGGGCGGCGACTCGTCCAGTAAGAGACTGGACTTCCTTGATATTTCTTGGTGGCTCCATGTTCAGTATCGCCTGGATTTTATCTGGGTTCGCCTCAATTCCTCTGTGCGACACCATAAACCCCAAGAATTTACCCGATGAAACCCCAAAGGCACACTTGCTCGGATTTAACTTCATGTGGTACCGTCGCAACGTATCAAAAGTCTCTTGAAGGTCGTCCAGATGTTTATCCTCGTCCTGGCTCTTCACCAGCATGTCGTCCACATAAACTTCCACATTTCGCCCGATTTGAGGACGGAACATATGGTTAACCAGCCTTTGGTAAGTCGCCCCTGCGTTCTTCAAACCGAAGGGCATAACCTTGTAGCAATACAACCCTTGGCTCGTGACGAATGAGGTCTTCTCCTGATCCGCTTCATTCATCCGAATGCGGTTATACCCAGAGAAAGCATCCATGAAGCTAAGTATCCTGTGACCTGCCGTCGAGTCCACTAACTGGTCAATGCGCGGCAATGGATAGCTATCCTTGGGGCAAGCTTTGTTGAGATCAGTGAAGTCCACGCACATCCGCCACTTGCCATTGGCTTTCTTGACCATGACTACGTTCGCCAACCGATGCGGGTAATGAATTTCTCGGATAAACTTCGCGGCGACCAACTTCTGCACTTCTTCCTTGATGGCATTGTCTCGCTCGGGAGCAAAAACTCTTCTCTTCTGACGCACTGGTTTCGAATAGGGACACACGTTCAGGCTGTGGGTAATGACGCTCGGATCAATGCCAGGCATGTCCTCATGACTCCATGCAAAGACATCGAGGTTTTTCTTCAGAAATCGAACCAAAGCGTGCTTTGCCCCCTCTTCCATGCTTGCCCCAACTCTGGTAGACTTCTCGGGATGGTCATCGTCCAAAAGGAGGTCCTCTAATGCTTCAGTGGGCTCAGCCACGACCCTTCTTCCTTCTATATTCATCGCTTGCATGTGCTCGTCCATGGCCAGCATGGCTAGGTAGCATTCCCTGGCAGCTAGCTGGTCTCCTTGTACATGTCCTACTCCGTGCTCGGTCGGGAATTTGACGGACAGGTGGTAGGTGGAGGTTACCGCCTTCCAGCTGTTCAAAGTTGGCCTCCCAATGATTGCATTGTATGATGATGCACAATCAACAACAAGGAAATTCACCTCCTTGGTTATCTGCTGTGGATACGTCCCGACAGCCACCGGCAACGTGATGGTGCCCACAGGTTGCACCTTCATTCCTCCGAATCCAACCAACGGCGAGTTCACTGGTCGAAGCCGATCTCGTCCTAGCTTCATTTGTTGGAACGCGGGGTAGTAGAGAATGTACGCGAGCTGCCATTGTCAATCAATACCCCCCTGGTCGTGTAGTCAGAGATGAGTAGTGTAATGACTATCGCGTCATCGTGTGGGTGGTGAATTCGTCCTGCCTCCTCGTCTGTGAAAGTAACAGCCTGTTGGTCTACCTCCGTGGTTCTAGGAGGTCGTCCAGACTGTTGGATGTTCTGCACCACCCTCAGGTATGTCTTCCTTGATTTGGACGATTGTACCACCGAGCTTCCTCCCATAATTACCCTTATTTCTCCTAGTGGGGGGCGTGATGATTCTTCCACCTTGGCCTTCATTTTCTCATCTCTCTGGTCTCGTCCAAGGAAGCTCCTCAATTTTCCCTGTCTAATGAGATTTTCTATCTGCTGCTTCAAGTCAAAGCACTCGTCCGTGTCGTGCCCATGGTCCCTATGAAAACGGCAGTACTTGCTCCTATTACGCTTGTTGGGGTCTCCCTTCAATTTGTCCGGCCACTTCAAGGACGGATCATCCTTGATCTGCATAAGAACCTGCTCTAATGGCATAGTCAGGGGCGTGTATTGCTGATTCCTTGCAGAGGAACTGGCCTTCTTACCATCCTTATCTTTTCTCTCGTCTACCCGAACTTTCTTTGGACGAGGTCTCTGGTCTGGGTAGCGATGGTGGCCCCCTTCCGAGCGCTCTGCCCTTTTTCTTTTCTTGGCTATGATGGCATCTTCAGCATTCATAAAATTCTGGGCTGAATGGACAAGCTCAGCCATAGTACGTGGTTCCTGCTCGTAGAGCTTATGGATAAACAAGTCAGAATTGACCCCATTGTGGAAAGCGGCCAGCAATAGCTTGTCATCCATCTCGTCCACCGTCAAGGCTTCTCTGTTAAACCGGGTGATAAAAGATCGCAAACTCTCATTGTCCCCTTGCTCTATGGTCAGTAGGCTAGAGGAGGATCGCTTGTGACGCTGTCCTCCAATGAAGTTGTTGACAAACAGCTTACTCAGTTCTTCAAATGATCCCACCGAGTTTGGGGGAATCTTCTTGAACCACACTCGCGCCGGTCCCTTGAGTGTGGTGGGAAAAGCTCTGCACATGATCTCGTCTGGGACCCCCTGCAGGTGCATGGTCGTCTTGAAAGTTGCAATGTGATCGCAGGGGTCGCGATTTCCATCGTACGAGTCTAGAGAAGGCATTTTGAACTTCGGGGGTAAAGGGTGACTGTTGACGGAGGCTGAAAAAGGGGAGTCCGTTCGGTGGACCATATCATCTACTGGGTTTGCTCGCCTCATGTTTTCCCTCATTTCATCCATGGCTTTTCTCATCTGGTCCATTTCTTTTTCCAAGTGCGGCACCCTTCTTGAAGCGGTACCCCTTGTTTGATCTTCGGACTCTACATTCTCCCCTCCTCCTTCCTGACTTGGGGCCCTTCCCTCAATGTGTCCTTGACGCGGCCTCCGAAGTTGATCTCCTTATTCAATTCCCGGTTCGACGCGTCGGTTACGCCATAGCAGCCGCCATGGATTGTATGTGCATAGAAGGCGGTGGCATTACGTGTGCCGATGCGATCACGAAGGGGATTCTTTGGAAGCATCCCTACTCTCCTGGTGGCCTGGGCTGGTAGCCCTTGATCTTGTTCGAACCATTCAACCTTTTGTCTGGGATAGAATAACAAGTTTACTTCTTTTCCCACAGACGGCGCCAACTGATGATGCCAAGAAAATCAGTAGGCTGGATGCTTCGGACTTGAAAGGACTACTGGTTCTTTCTACGGCCTGAAAAAGAAAGAAAAGCGTATCAAAGGCGACCGGGGCTGCCGGCCAAAAATCCTCTGATGGCAAAGTTAGTTTTTTCCTCTAAGTTATTCGAATTCCAACTTTTTTGGAGTAAAAACTCAACATACCTTGGCCTTGTCTGAAGCAGCCTTTATATAGTGCTCTTATAGACGGTTATTGAGATGGGAACCTCTCCTGGATTCGAGGCTGAAACGTAACTGCCATAACCGTCCAGGAGTTACATTTCTATTTCACAACGGATACATGACCGTTATGCGTGGGATAAGGGATTGTCACATTTTATTCGGAGATTCTCCCAAGTATGGTACCCTCGTCCTGAATTTCCTTCGTCGTGTGCACCTGCTGATTCCAAATGTAAAATCCTAGTCCATGGATCACCATGTGGACGAGTCTTCTCAGGGTAGGCTGTGCGCACCCCACGGACGAGGGATGTAACTTCGCTCACCCTCTGGACGTCCTTGTTCGTTACCCTCTTCCTGAGGATAACTTCTGGACGGCTGCCGAGGTGATATCCGTCCATGGACGGGTTGGGTGGTTTGAGTGTTTTCATCCCACATCAGAAGCCATTGTTTAGCTTGAGGCAGTCATAGTTGAAGCTTGAGTAGCAGCAGCATGATGAAAAATTCAATAACTAGAGAACTGAGTTTCAAAGACTATCACCAATTGAATCAATAGAGAAACACAAAAGCACAATGAAAGGAAAGTATGAGAAAATGAAAGAAAGTAAGAGAAAGTAAGAGAAAGACAAAATATGAGAGAGAGAGAGAGAGAGAGAGAGAGAATGAATGGAAGACTTGTATTCAATCACAATCTTTCTTCATAAAATACAGTCGTGCTCATAGAGCTGTTTATATACTGCAAAAAACTACTTAACTGCTTAATTTAAGAACCCAAAAATTATCTGTAACTAAATCCCAAAATATTTGGAACTAAGTCCCTGGGAGTTAGAAAATATGTTAAGCTAACTAACAGAATTTCGCGCCCAAACTCAACGATCATTGAAACAGAGTGAAGCGCACCGTTTTGTTGAATTTTGATGAAGTCAGTCACTTAAATAAAATGGCGTGTTTTAATGCTTCCTCTATTAAATGAAACGAGGCGTTTAATCAACACGCAGTCGTTTTATCCTTCTTCTTCACAAACGTTTGTAAACTTCTGAGACTTCTTCTTCCTCACTTCACAAACGTTTGATAACTTTGCAGAAATGAGGTGATGAGAATATGGTATTTATGGTTCAGCAGGAATGAGGTGAGACACGGCAAGGCAAGATCACAAGCTTCTGCTATTTTGTAGAAAGAACGATTCCTCTTGGATGAGTTTCAAACGGCCAACTTCAAAATATGCGGTGGACACCACCAATGATTTTGTACGTGGTTCAAACTTAATGTTGATGGGGCAACTTTTGCTCACTCTCAAACGGTGCGTTTTGGGGCTATCATACGTGACCGTGATAGCAAAGTGGAGGCCGCCTTAAGCAAACACTTTGCTGCACCTCTAGGACCACTGGAAACCAATGCTAAGGCCACGGAGGAGAGAGTGCTCTTTGCTTGGGACAAGGGAATCCGAGACATTGTTCTGGAGAGCAATTTGATGATTGTTATTGATGCTTTGATGGGCTCTAGTGACCCACCAGCTGTTATTGCCAATATCATTGAGGGGACTTGACAAAAGCTGCAAGATTTCAGAAGTGTTCAACTGTCTCACATAAAACGGCAAGACAATAATCCAACTCTTGTTTTGGCTCAGTATGCCAAAAACATTGATTCTAACTTGAATAAAGGAAAATTCATTCATGATTGAGTCTATTTTGGATCATGATGTATTGTATCTTTTTAACAAAGTTACTATATTCTTATCAAAAAAGAAAAAAAAAACTTTTTATTAAATGATATTTTGAAAACTATTTTAACGCATGCACACTAAATTGATATTAATCAAATGTTATTTACTATTTATTCAATAAGTTCACATATTGTATAAAATTTTAAAGTTAACTTGAAATTAATAGTTTATAAATGCAATAGTTATTAATCACTGATTATTTTGATATTCTATATGAGTGTAGGTTTGAGGATAAAAATGAATCCAATTGTGGACTTATCAAAAAATTAAAACAAAATCATATACTACATAATAAACGTTGGATACTAGAAGATGTGATTATATCATGCTGTTATCTTTGTTTTGCGACAAGTGTTGACACTCATTAACAATTAAGATAGGATTTTTTTTTTTTGTGGAGAAACCAATTAAGATAGTTTATCATAGGCTAAACTCTGTTTTCGATATTTTTCTCTACATAAAACTCTATAAGTTAAATTCCAAGAAATTTAAAATTATATCTCAACAAAAAATTCATTACCAAAGGGTTCAATTAATACCTTCTAATTAATTATTAAGATAGTTGACTGTAAATTAAATCTTATTATCATTATTTACTCTACATAAAAATCTACTACGAAATTTCAAAAAATTTAAATTTTTATTTCAACTAAATTCTACTAAAAAAAGTTTCAAGTAATTTAAAATACATTAATATTTATTTTAATTATTTTGATTATACATTTTAATTTATGTTTTAATATAATAAATTTACGGACTACAAATCTTACTTTTCTGGAGTGGCTTAATAGATGTAATTATTACATGTTATAAAATTAATGTGTTTTTGTAATGTCATTCACCTATTATTAATATAATAATTTGATTTATTTGCTTATAATTTTTAATTAAGTCATGCATCACATAGACATAATACAATCTAATAAAAAAAATAGTGAAGTAGTTGTGGGGTCATGGATTTTGGGATTTGGCCGAGAGCATGTGGTTTTGGCCGAGAAGCATGAGTCGTCCGAGTCCGAGGAGTGCTATCTCCTCGGACTAAAGTTAAACGCAAATCTAGTATAGATCCTAATGATCAAAGATGACCTTTCAGGAAGTTCTAATGATAGCAACGAGCACTATGAATGTACAAGAGGGATAAGGGCTCAAAAATATATAAGGGGAAGCTGCTATCACCGCATTAATGAGGAAGTGACCTCTGAACAGTATTATGGCAGCCTTACAGCACCCCAGAAGACTTTTAGAGGGGGCTGATGGCGGAGTATGAGGCCCTGATGGCGGGATTGGAGCTTGCAATAGCGGCTGGGGCCAGGAAGGCAGTGGTCTACTCCGATTTCCAAATCGTAGCTAGCCAAGTTAATGGGAGCTATGATTGTAGGAGTGAACGAATGAGAAGGTACCTCGGAGAAGTGAAGGGTCGAACGAGTGACCTCCAATTCACGATAGCTCAGATCCCGAGAGAAGAGAATCAAGAGGCGGATCGACTCGCAAAGGCTGCTTCGGCCGAACCTATGATCGTCCCAGAGCAGGTATTGTCCTTCGTCCAACATTCATCGCTGCTAGATAACGTTCGAGTGCAGGAATTAAGCACTGAAGACGATTGGACGGTTCCAATTGTGGCGTACCTCAAGGACGGCAAGCTGCCAGATAGGAAGGAAGACGCAAGGAAATTGAAGGTTAGGGCTGCCCGATTCATACTGATAAAAGACGTTCTCTACAAAAGAGGATTCTCCCGACCATATTTGAGATGCCTTGGCCATGACGTAGCAGACTATGTGATGAGGGAAGTTCATGAAGGAATTTGTGGAAACCACTCCGGATCAAGGTCTCTGGTGCACAAGCTACTCCGAGCAGGGTACTATTGGCCGACAATGCAGAAGGATGCCCACATGTACGTTAGAGCTTGCGATAAGTGTCAGCGGTTTGGCAATCTTATAAGACAGCCGACGGAGGAACTTACACCCATGACGGCTCCGTGGTCGTTCGCACAATGGGGGTTAGACATCATGGGTCCATTTCCAATAGCTGCAAGACAACTGAAGTTCTTGGTGGTTGGTATCGACTACTTCACCAAGTGGGTGGAAGCGGAAGCTCTTGCTACTATCACGAAGAAAAACATTCGCAACTTTGTATGGAGAAGTATTATTTGCCGATACGGGATCCCGAGAGTGCTCGTTTCAGACAATGGGAAGCAATTCGACAACGATGCATTCCGAGACTTTTGTTCCCAGCTGGGAATCAAGAATCACTACTCGTCGCCCGTTTATCCACAGGCCAACGGACAAGTTGAAGTCACGAACCGGTCATTGTTAAAGATTATCAAGACCCGGCTCGAGGGGGCAAAAGGCATATGGCCAGACGAACTACCAAGTGTGCTATGGGCGTACAGAACAACGGCAAGAACACCAACAGGAGAGACACCGTTTCGATTGGCGTTTGGTGCTGAGGCTCTCATACTGGCAGAAGTGGGATTGACGAGCTACCGCGTGGAAAGCTATGACGAGAGCAAGAATATTGAAGCATTACGTCTAGAGCTTGACCTTGTCGATGAAGTCAGGGCAGCAGCAGCCCAGAGACTGGCGCAGTACCAAGACATGATGGCAAAACACTACAACTCCAAGGTCCGGCACCGAGATTTCAAGGTTGGAGATCTAGTATTACGAAAAGTGCTTGGTGCTACAAAGGATGCATCCCTAGGAAAGCTGGGTCCTAACTGGGAAGGCCCGTACAGAATCATCTCGTGGCACAGGAAATGAACGTACTACCTAAAGACATTAGACGGAAGGAAGTTGGGCCATCCCTAGAACACGGAGCACCTGAAGAATTACTACCAGTAGTGCAGCAGTCATAAGACGATACCTACTGCCTTATTTTCAGTTTAATTTTAGACAGTCGTAGCTTTTACTTTTTAAACTCAAGTTTTCTTTTCCATTGACAATTTGGTTTGTTGAGCTTATGAGAGGAATTTTTTAGAAAATACAAAATGCGTGTTGTTGGAAATTCTACAAGTCCACAAAGTGGACGGATCATCCAAAGGATGAAAAACCTAACAAGTCCACAAAGTGGACGGATCATCCAAAGGATGAAAAACTTACGAGTCCACAAAGTGGACGGATCATCCAAAGGATGAAAAACCTACAAGTCCACAAAGTGGACGGATCATCCAAAGGATGAAAAACCTACGAGTCCACAAAGTGGACGGATCATCCAAAGGATAAAAAATCTACAAGTCCACAAAGTGACGGATCATCCTAAACGGATAAAAAATCTAGTGGACGAGTCTTAAAAATACATTTGAAAGTCCAGTCCGATTAAAGGACGGACGCTTAAAATTTTCTTTGTAGACGGGTTATCTGAATAAGATGAACGAGCACACAATATAAGACGGATAATAAGCAAGCAACAGACAATAAAAGACCTGATAAGTCAAATTTAATAATTACAAATGACGGTTCAACAAAGTTCTCTTACAACGGTAAAATTTTTTTTACAAAAAGGAAAGTATCCTACTCATTCTTTGGAGATGAATTCCCGACCAATAGACCGTCGTTTGGCTGACCAGGAGGAAGAGCTTCACCTTCGTCGGCTGGAGCAGTGACGGCAAACACTTCGTCTGTACTTTCTGAACGAACGGATTGTGCAAGTGTTTGCCCTTGAGCTTCAATGGAAATGTGGGATACGTCCAAATCAGGATACGATGACTTCACTTGACGGATGACGTCATCGAATCCGTCAGCAAAGGAGCTCCCAAGCTCCGTCAGAAGGAGTTCAGAATCACGATATTCCTGAATGGCTATCTCTTTTGCGTTGTCAAGTTTGGACATTGTCTCCGTCAACTGCTTCTCCTTGTCCTTCAGAATCTCGCGCAGATGCCCATTCTCCTTTTCCACCTCCCCTCTGACCTGCTCCGAGCATTTGAGCTTTCTGTCCATATTGATCTTGTAGGTCTTCAGCTCGTGCAGCTCATCCTCCATCGTCTGGTTCTTCTTTCTCAGACGGTCCATGGTTGTCTCATGATTGAGACAACGGCCAAAGAGCCCTTTCATCATCACCATGGCCTGGAAGCGAAATACAACGTCATGATAATGACGGGTGTGAAGGAACTTAGCAACAGTAGTAGACGGATTCGAAATCACCTGTGTAAGGGTGAAAAGGCCAGTCTCACCCATCGCCTCCGTTGAGTGGTTGCCAAGGTCTGCGTAGTCGTCAGCTGTCAGGATAGACGACAGCTTCTCGAGGGCATAGCTTGAATCCTCCCGAAAGAGAACGGGTGGTTTCTCCCCGAAGGGTATTGGGCCCTTCATCAAGCCTTTGCCCTTTCCATGCTTGACGGACGTCTTCTCTGCCTCCAAGGCCACGACGGGTTCAGTGGTGGTCTTTTGCTTCTTTGGTGGACGGTCCGTTTTTTCATGTTGAATTCGTTTTAACGGTACAGGTGGGACCGTCCCCTTTGTTTGACCCCCCTCCTGCTTTTTTTTCGCTGCCTGTTGTTTAATGAAGGCTCTCCTCTTGGCGGCGTCCATCTCTGCAAATCAAAGACGGATGTGAAAGGAAAGGTAAGGTAGAGTTTCGACGAACTTACGTTTTCGAATTCTGTTATCGTATCGACGGGCAGCGGATGAAGGTTCGGGTCCGTCACAATACCAGTGTAGAGTATCAAGTGTGACGAGTTGAGCCCAAGTCCTCTCTTGCAGTTTTGTCTTGTTAAAAATTTTCTCCAGAAAACTCCACTGCTCCAAGTTAACTTGTGGATGGTCCCGAGCTGCAGCAAAAGACGGTTAGACCTTAAAAAATAAATCAACTTCAAAGACTGACTGGACGGAAACAAAAGTGATACATACCCGACGGAGGCATTATGCCCCATGTTGTGTCGACGGGCATGTAAGTTGTATCTCCTGGACGACACATCCATTCATCCCCTTCCAAAAAGAAATAATGACTCTTCCAGTCTCTGTTTGAGTCTGGAGTATCACTGACGAGCCTCAACAATGGGCTTCTAGCCACAAAACTATACATCTCCTTGGACTTGACAATCTCTGTTAGACGATAGCAATGGAAGAATTCCTCCACCGTCAACCTTCGGGCTTCGTCAGACATCGCCCCGTACAAAACTTCAACCCCAATGAACACCCTCCAGGCGTTTGGGGAGATTTGGGTGACGGACAGACCAAGGTACTGAAGAAGGTGACGGTGAAGAGGACTTAATGGAAATCTGAGCTCCGCCTTTAAAGCTTGCTCGTAGATCCCAACACCGTCTACCCCCCTATAGTAACATTTTTCGGATTTTTCGGGAAGACGTAGACGGATGTTGTCTGGTATTTGGTACTTAGTCCTAAGTGTGTTGAGTTGAGATTCCGTCATAGATGATCTAAAATCATTTACCGTCCAAAGAGGTAGCATGACGAACTCTCTAAGGCCATCTGGGCCGATTACTGACTGGACGGGGGGATCCACACCGTCCAAGCTACTACTGGACGATTCTGAACTCTCCGTCTCCAGACCACCATCAAGGGAAGAAGAGGTACTGGACGGATTCCTCTCTTCACTTGAAGTGTCAGGATCTCTTGGACCTGACGGAAACTTTTCATCGTAGCCCGCCCCCTTGCAGACAAACGACTGGTTACTTGACGCACTAGACATTACCTAAATTTATGACGGTATAACCTAAGACACCAACGGATCTAAAGAAAGCGCATATATGTGAAACAATGAAATTAAACGAAAGACGGAGAAAGGTTTGGAATACATACCGGATCGAGAGGGTTTCTGATGAGGAACGACGGACGGATCTGCTAAACGACAGGAAGGCACGATAGTTGTGACGGTTGCGCTCTGCTCACAAATTTTTGATAAGAAGAGAAAATGAAGGGAGGAATGTCTGACTTTTTATAGAACAAAGGGCGCGGGATACGAAGCGACGCCTCGTTTTGGGGAAATAGCCAATCCACAAGGACCACGTGTTCTTCGTCAGAAATGTAGGCCACGTGTCATCCGTTATGGTATACTAGGACCGACCCTTCTCAATACATTGCTTTTAGTCATTCCATGAATCCGTCAGGTTTCAAAGACGGATCCAAGGACTGAAGGGGGCAACTGAAGGGGATAAAAATAGGAGATGGATATTCCCATAAAACTTGAAGGGACGGAGAGCATGAAGACAGATCGACACCGTAGGTGACTCGGCTATGACGGTTAAATATTGCTGAGTATTCATCATGTATGAATTAATTGTAGATTCCAGGTGGCATGTCATTTGATATGTTTCAGATGAACTTTTGCTTTATCCCCACGCAAACGTGCACACTTGGATTTCTTGCGACACACGTTTGAGAAGACTCCTATATGGAAAGGAACTTGAGCAGGAAGTTGTATCCTAAAAGAAAGGTAATTCCACCCAATATAAATACCCCAGAAACCCTAGATATGAAGGTACGCATAATATTCTTTACTCTGGCACTCTAGGGTTAAAGACACAAGATTCTAACTTGACCTTCGGAGGGTTTTTGGCCGGCACCACACCGGTGCTCTCTTTTAGGTCCATTATATTCTTTTTGCAGGTATCGCTTTAGGCAGAGGGGTGCTTGCAACTCACTGGTGATATTTTCGGCATCATCAAACTCCAAACTTGAAGCTGTTGAAAATCGTTCTCCGGTACCTCCCTCAAAGCCAAACCCCCGAACTCACTTGAAGACCCCACCAGGATGGTCTTCATCGTCGCCATAGACGGTTGAAGATGATAATTAATGGAGAGTAGCTTAATTTGGTGGTCTAGCTAGGGCGTTTACGTTTATTCTGATTAAAGTGTCTGTTTTGTCATACATGTTGTAGTTTTGTTGCTATCAATTCTCAACCAAAAAAAAAAAAAAAGTAATATATAGTACCCAAAGAATACTATATTGAATATATAGTTTTGTTGTATTGGATTTGGGAAATGAAATTGAAAAAAAAAAAAAAAAAGGGTTTCTACTCTCCATTATAAAAAGCTCGTGTGTGATTTATGGGTTATATTGGTTTTTTTTTTTTCCTTTTTTTTTTTCAATTAAATAGTATGATGAAAATCCGGTCCTTCGTGTTGGATTAATTGGTGCAATAATTTTTTTTCTAGTGGCTCATTTCATGATATTTGGATGTGTTTGATAGCTAAGAGAATGAAGGATAATGAGTGAAAGTGGGATAGAAAGAGGGAGAAAAAAAAAAATTAACGGGGGTGACCGGTTTTTCTTAGTTCAGTTCAGTTAGCCATGGATGTGACGGTACCTAACTTGGATTTTTAATTGACTTGGCAAATTTCCGCTTGGCTTTTTGGGTACTTTGAATTTCTGTATTTTGTTCTTATAATCTTTGATATTCTTAGGACAACCGGACAAAAGGATTATCATAGAAGGGTTGGAGACTGTGGAACGGTAAGCTTAAAGCTTTTACCATATATTATTAATTTATAATGAATTGCCTCTATTTGTAGATTTTTCATGCTTGGCATGATGGACACTGCCCTAAACTTTGGACTTAATGATGAGGTAGTTGGATGCTTGATGATGGCTAGAGCTTCATCATATATATAATAGATATAAATTATAATAAATCCATGGAGGTGGAACAACGGTAAAGGAGAAAGAGATAAAGAGAGAAACGTAAAGAGAGTCAAATATAACATTTTTTTTTTGGGGTTTAAAAATAGATATAAATTATAATAAATAAGGGATAATTAATGAGATCTTAATCAGAATATCAGCATTAATGAGGGTCTTTTTTTGACCATTAGATCTACTTAAATCTAATGGTTTAAAAAAGGTGTAACTCTAAAGAGTTACACCAGGTGTAACTTGAATCCATATATATATATATATCTTAATTTTCATTCGTCAAAACCCTCGCACACTCCAAAACCCTAACACCCAGATCCGAAATCTCACAGTTGAAACCAAAGATGGTGACTTTAAGCAAAACCCAATTCAGGAACCGTCACAAAAGGCACAAAATTGTTGGGTGCACTGCACCATGGGTCTAATAAACATGCTCATCTTATGAGCTTGTCTTTCATGTCTTTTAACTTTTCTTCGTCAATTACAAAAGTCGGCATGACTTATTGGGGTTGGTTGGCGAAGAGAAAAAGAGAAAAGAAATGGGCTGATGCATTAAGGCTATTCCGCCTAAGGGACAGTTTGAATAAAAAAGAAATTGGCTGAAGCAAAGTCAAGGCAAGTGAGTTGCATTTATTGTGAATTGATGTCAAGTGTTATGATGAAATAAAAGAAAGGCCATTCGGCCATTTGGTGGAGAATGAAGAAGAGAAATCCAGGGTGTGAGGATTGTGCAGTCTTCAAGAACTATGTGGGTGGGAGCAAGTAAAAGAGAGGAGAAAAATATAGACAAGAGAAAATGGTGAGAGATAAAGAGAGTTGAAAAGAAAAGAGTTTTTTTTTTTAGTTATATCTCTTAGTATTCTAATCTCAATTTAATATGATAAAATTATTCAAAATTTGTATAGTAATTTTTTCAAAAAAAAAATCTTTATGTAAATATTTGTATCATTGTATAGTTGTACCGCATTACTTGCTGAAATTTATTCTTACTTATAAAAGAATTTTTCCCAACAAAAATGACTTCATAGAGATTGCCAAAGAGGTTTCTAGGATTACTCGAACAAAACCCAGATGGGAGCAGACCTACCTCTTTTTTTTAATTTTTTTTTAAGTTGTGTCTCTCATTGTTCTAATTTTAATTTAATATAATAAAATTATTCAAAATTTATCCCATAATTTTTATAAAAAAAATATGGGTAAATTACGTATTTGGTCCCTATCCTATACACCATATTTCAATTTGATCCCTAACCTTTTAATTGTGTCAATTTGGTCCCTAACCTTTGTTTACCGTGTCAATTTAATCCTTACAGTTATCTTTTGGTTGAAAATTAATGACATGTCTAATGGCCAAAATAAAAAATTAGCTTTTGTTGATGTGATAATAAACTAAAATTTTATTTTGGTTATTTGTTATGTAAACAATTTTCATCTAATATATAATGGCAAAGACTAAATTGACACGACATTAAAAAGTTAAAGACCAAATTAACACAATTGAAAGGTTAATGATCAAATTGAAATATGATGTAAAAACTAGGGACTAAATATGTAGTTTACCAAAAAAAAAAATATATAAATATATATATATATATATATATTTATATACCTTCACGTAAATTTTTGTATTACTGTACAGTGGTACCACTTTACTTACTGAAATTTATTCTTACATATAAAGAATTTTTCCCAACTAAAATGACTTCATAGAGATTGCCAAAGAGGTTTCTAGGATTACTCTAAAAAACCCAGATGGGAGCAGACCTAGCTCTCTGATTTTCCTTCCTTCAACTTCACTAATCCTCAGTTTTTCAATGAGTAACCAAAACAATGTGCTTTTGTCACTCCGTTTCTTTCACCGGCTATGCTCTTTGAATGGTTTTTCGCCTGACCCTTCGTCGTTGAATGCACTTTTTGATGCGCTTGTGGAGGCTAGGGCCTGCAATGCTGCCAAAAGTTTTATTGATTATACAGGGTTTAAGCCCGAGCCGGCTTCTTCGAAGCTTTACATTCAGTGTCTTTTTGAGGGTGGATTGGTTGAGGAGGTATTTGATGTGCTTGATAGATTGAGAGGGGTTTGAGTTTGCCCATCAATTGCGACTTGGAATTCGGCTTTGTTGGGTTGTCTTAAGGTTGGGAGGACTGATCTTGTTTGGAAATTGTATAAAGAGATGGTGGAATCCAGTGTTGTGGCAAAAGTTGATGTTGAGACTGTTGGGTATCTTATTCGAGCTTTTTGTGAAGATAACAAAGTTTCAAAAGGTTATGAACTTCTTCGGCAGGTTTTGGAAGACGGGTTAGACCCTGCGAATGCTGCTTTTAACGAATTGATATCTGAGTTTTGTAAGGAGAGGCAATATAGTAAAGTATCTGAACTACTTCACACAATGATTGCAAAGAACCGAGATCTGGATATTTTTACATATCAGGAAGTTATCAATGGGCTTTGCAAGCAACGGAAGCAGCTTGAGACATTTCGGGTCTTCAATGATCTTAAGGACAGAGGATATGCCCCAGATAGGGTCATGTATACAACAATGATTCATGGTCTTTGCAAGATGGGATGGCTTGGGGATGCTAGGAAACTGTGGTTTGAGATGATTCAGAATGGGTTTGTTCCAAATGAATACACATACAGTGCACTGATTCATGGGTAATTTAAAGTTGGTAATCTTGAAGAGGCAAGGAATCTGTATAAGGAGATGTGTAATAGAGGTTATAGAGAAACGACGGTGAGTTACAACACAATGATTGCAGGGTTGTGTTTAAATGGAAGGATGAATGAAGCTCATGAGTTGTTTGAAGAAATGCCTCGAAGGGATGTTGTTTGTGATGTGATCACATACAACACTCTGATTCAAGGCTTTTGTAAGGAAGGGAAGATAGTTGAGAGTACAAATCTATTGAAAGAACTCCTTATGCAGGGTTTGCAGCCATCAACTTCCTCATTTTCCCCCCTTATTGAAAAGCTTTGTCAGGTGGGAGACATTCAAGAAGCAAAAAAGTTGTGGGATGATATGCAAAGTAGGGGTCTGCAACCAATCGTCTGTACTCATGAGCATATCATCACTGGCTTATGCAACCAAGGTTATGCTGCAGAGGGAATGGATTGGTTATTAGCAATGCTGAAGTGTAAGCTTAAACCGAAGAAAGAAACTTTTGAGAGACTGGTCCAATGTCTTTCACAAAGTGATAAGTGGGATGACATTTTACTTGTATTAGATGTTATGTTTAGGATAGGTTATACACTTAGAGAAGGCATATGCCATTCTTTGGTTAATAAACTTTGCAGAGAGAATTACCATTTTGTTGAAACACATCTAGGGGAGATTGTAGAATAAAACTAATGCATCAGAGCTCTTCTGGATATGTTGTTTGTAATGTACTACCTCATTCATGATTGAATATATGGAGAGGATCAACTGGAGCTTTATTAATGATGGCAAACCTAAACATCAACTTGAAACATTGTATTTCATATTAATTTGGTATATCATGAAGAATTGATGACTCTGATGAAGTTTAAGGCTGAAGTGCTGGTCTATACGGCAGATACTAGGGCCCAACTGATTTTTAAATTTGAATCATGCAAATGAGAGATTTCTTTTTTAATTTCAATAATTTTTTTTATGTGCCTTTTGGTGCTATGAAAGATTTAAGCGAACTCTAACTAATAGTTGGGAAGTTAGTCACTGCTATACCAGCAGTGATGATACCAACAGGGGCTGGTCATCTCCTTAAGATAGTTGACCATGAATTTCTAGATTCATGCGAAACTATCATGGTAAAGTTAGTTATGCAGCCAGCTGCAAGATGGAGACTAGACCTCTTGAGTCCTTGTCATTGGATTCAGAGTGCATGAGTAACAAAGGGCTGCTTGCTGTGACCAAAGGATGCCCTCTTTTAAAGTTCTGAAGATACAATGTATTGATGTTAGTGATGAGGCTTTGGAAGCTGTAGGCACTTGTTGTTTGTCACTAGAGTTACTGGTTTTATACAATTTGCAGAGATTTACTGATAGGTCAGTTACTCTCCATCTTATGGGAATCTTCTATTAGTTTTACTTGTTAATTTCATCTTCGGTAGTTTCCTTTTGTCATGAGCACTAGAGCTTCTTGAGATTCATCATTTATTTCTTTACGTTCTCTATCTGTCATTCATATAAATACTTTATAAGCTTATGATGGAACTCAATTCTGCCAATTGTTGTTTGTAGGGTTTTTTTTTTTTTTTTTGTGGGGCCTTCATCTGAGTTATCATAAGACTTGATGTGTGTTTTCTATTATTCTTGGTCACATTTATCTTTTATAGTAGTTGGAATTATTGATGAAGTTGAGTGAGTCTTTGTTGTATCATCAGTTGCAATTGGCCTCAGTGTGCTGTCTATTCCTTTACTCCCACTTAGAATCTCTTTGCTTATTTTCTTCGACGTACACATTTGAGGGGTCTAGGTCCTATTGGCAATGATTGCTATTTACTGAGTGACAAGGGTTTGGAAGCAATTGTAACTGGTTGCAAGGAGCTTATATGTCTCAAAATTAATGGGTGCCATAATATCAGAACTTTGGGACTGGAATCTATTGGAAAATATTGCCAGTACCTCTCTCTCTCAACTTAATTATAATAACTTCGGTCTGTAGTATTGATTGAAAGTCATGCTTGGGCCACAGTATCACACAGGCTACTAGCCTCCTTGCTCTTGAGCTGTACAAGGATTCCATAAAGCAACATGCTTTTACTAACCTGCTAAAAGTATTTAATATTGTTGCATTGATATTTTTGAAAGGTTACATTCAAAGCTCAGGCACTTTCTTTTTGAGACTTATGCTTCCAAGTTCTTTCAAGAGATGGATATTCATCTGTCTTCTGCAGTAGTAGCCTTTGTAAAATGTTTTCCACTTAACGTAGTGAATGAGGAAAATATTAAATTCATCAATTCGAATGTTATTGAATATGCATAAAAGTATCATGCCTTCCTCTCAGTCAAGGTTTTGGATGGATTTAGTCACATGTTCCTTGCATTTTATAAATAAGTTCTGCTTAATCTGAAGTTTATTTCTTGCATGTTTGGATCAAAGCTAGTTAGCTTTTGTTGGCTTGATACCATCTGTAGCTCTGAAAATTTCAAGGCAACTCACTGATTTTGCGGCTGTTATTTTGCTGAAGGATAGGTAACAATGCCCTTCCCAAAGTTGGAAGGAGATGTAACTTCATGTAAGCTCCTCACTTGGTAGATTTCTCTGGCGTAGGAGATGAAAGCATTTGTGATATAGCTCTCATGATTAGTTCTTGTATTGGTTATTTTACCAAATAAATTCTGACAAATTTGCCAAAATTTTCATTTATTAATCAAATTATTCCTTGCATTTATTATACTTTCAAATTTATAAGTTGTTCCTGATTCATTGGATGGTTGTTCTCGCAAAAAATAGTTGGATTTAGATGTTTAATGAAGGTGTGGACTTTGAGTTTAGTAAGTCGATTTTGTGTGCATAAAACTTCTAGCTTTAAGGCGGCCACGTTGCTCATGTAGACTCTAAAGTTGAGTGCCTCACTGAAGGCACCTTGCCTTAGGTGTTTAAGGCACCTTGCTTGGGCAGCTAGGTGAGTGCCCGGCTCGCCATTGACTACTATGGGCTGTGATATGTCCTCTTTATTATCTGGAAAAATGTCTATCTAGAGTTGGGGGCAAAACAATAGTCTGTGCTTTGCTTTTTTCAATATCAGTCTGAAATTTTGCAGTGCCCTGCTTTTACACTATATCTTGATTGAGTTTTTAAAATCTTCTGTTTTGGATTTCAAAGAGTTAGAAATGTTATAAAATGTAGGAAACAAGGGAATTTTCCCTTTTTTTAACACTAGGGTTGGAGTTGAGGCCCTTATTGCCTTTGGTCAGGGTTGCTGGCTACATCATCTAAAAATGTCAGTTGCTGCCACCAAATTGGAGATGTGTGAATAATAGCCATTGCAAGAGGCTGCCGCAACTATGTTCCTTAGATGTGCTCCTGGTGCGTTTACTCTCTCCATTCTTGGTTTATGTTTTCCCTTTGTATGTGTTATGTGCCCTGCTCTAAATATACTGTTATATTATATGGATGTGCTCATATGGTAGTGGTACCAACTACAAAGATGGATGGAAAACTTTGAATGAGGTTTCAGACATACGATACTGTAATATGACTGCCTACATGGGCAAATTATAAAATCACTTGATTTTTTATCAGGTCATTGCCCTCTGTACTTTAAGGAGGAAGAAAACTTTTATGAACATATTGGTGCAATTATAAAGTCTTTGGCTGCCAAAGGGCATGTGTGCAGCTGGCTGAGGCCCCCCAAAATTTAAAAAAATCTTCTGTATAAATAATATAGAAAATCTTAAATATGTATTCTTATTAAAAAATCAACCCGTTGGTGATGAAAATCTAATAGTACAGCCCCTCTTCTCCATCAACCTTGGCAATCCATTCCCTTGCATCCACATCACATTCCATAACCATTAATTTAATCTTTCATTTGATTGTTGTTTGCAAGTGTTTTTATAGAAAAAATGGTAATGGTTTGTTAACAATTTTTGAAAAATTAATAATGCTACAAACAGAATAAATTTCACAATATTTCAAATTGGCATATTATGATTAATATAACATTATTTACGCACTGTGTATACTAAATAGTGGAAATTATATTTTGAAAACACAATTTTCATATTGAAAATGATACGATAATGTATAACTTAGTGTGTCAACAATAATTAGCGTTTCTAAATTTTTATTACGATATATCAATCAGTCAATTACATCATGCCATCTAATAATTGATGTAGGACAAATTAGGGATTTGTCTACTGTTAGTTGTGGTGGGTTTAGGGTTAGGAAAGAAGAAGAATTAGAGAGAGGTTAGGGCTGTTTAGGGGCTGTGTGAACAGTATCCGTGAACAGTAATCTTCGAAAGAAGAAGAAAAAGAGAGAGAAGAGAGAAGAAGAAAGAAACAACAAAAGCCAACGTGCCTATTGCTCAAAACACTCAATTTTATTAATCAACTCATTCTATTCTCATTGAATACATTGAGCACAATATATATAAAGACTGTTACTTGTACTTTTTAAAAAAATATATATACAAAGACCGTTACTTGTAATAGTAGTAATAGGATTAGGACTACTAATAAAACCTAATAAATACTAACTTGGACTCAAAGTAAATAAACCTAAGATACTTAAAACCCTAGAGGATTCTAAACTCAACTAAATTATCAAAATACCCTTAATTCACAGGAAGTGCAGAGATTATAGATTCGCCCCTCAATATACTGACCATAACTAATAAAATAAAGGGTCATGCTAACGAGTGCCCTTAGGGCATTGGTTAACAATCCATTTTAAGAAAGTTTTGACATCACTTTTATGAGAAATGAAAAAAATTGACAAAGTATTAATTGTTTTTCTTTCTTTCCCCATAAAAACTCTCTTTAAATGGATTATTAAATAATACCCTAAAAACATTTGTTAGCATTCCCCTAAAATAAAAACCCAAATTAAAAATTGTTTAAATCCTAAAAGATTCATACTTGGACCATTAAAAGGGGACGTCTTTCACTTCAATTGGACTTCACACAAGGGCCCAATAAAATAATTCTTGACTAGAAAAATTTGCAAAGTAATAGCATATTAATCTTCCTTGACTCCATCAATAATTTATTAACTATATAAAAAGAGTGAATAGCCTTAGAAGTATTGTTTTTGGTTTGTTCAAGATATACCGTAACGGTGCGTATCATTTTCAACTTAAGAGACAAACTCACAAACTCACTGTTTGTTTGAAGTAGTGAGGGAGTCTTGCAAGGAGAGGGGAGAGTAGATAAGAAGATTACTGTGCATTGTAAGTAAGGGAGAGAGACATGGGAAAGAGTGAGAACATTGTAGTCGTTGATGATGAGGGGTGAAAGAGGATGGAAATGACATGTACGGTCAGGTCAAGAGAAGAGGTGCAGAAACAGATAAAAAGGTGAGAGAGAGAGAGAGAGAGAGGGGGGGGGGGGAGGGACTAAGATTTAGAGGAACTCTAAATTCAGGTATTTATCTTTTTTTTTTTTTTTTTTTAGAATCTGTTAGAATTATTACTTAGGTTTTGTGATTTTGATTTTCCATATTTTTTCATGGAAAATCATATAATCTAGGCTTTTAATTGAGAGGAATTAATTACTTCCTTAATCAACAAAAGCTCTCTCTCTCTCTGTTGCCAATTGGGATTTTTCTCACTCTTTCTCTCTCCCTTACTGTGTGTTTGGGTTTAAGTGGGGGAGCTAGAATTTTGAAGACAAAAATTCTAGGTCTCGTCCACTCTTGTCAAAATTCACCGTTTCACGTGTTGGGTGCATGTGACACCTTTGGATTCTATCACACATATTCGTCAAAGCTTATTTTGGAGCTTCTTCCAAAAGTCTTCAAAGCTTGCTATCTCATTTATTGAGACATGACCAAGACTTGTGAGAAGTCTAACTTCTCTTAATGAGAAGTGATCCAAAGCGTGTTAGACATGCTGAAGAAAAAGAAAAGAAAGAAACTAAGGCCATTCGGCCTAGTGAAAAAAAAAAAAAAAAAAAAAAAGCTGAAGAAAACAGAGAGTGATTCAGCCATTTTGTGTGAGTTCCAGAGTGAGCAAGAAACACATAAAAGAGAGCTTCAGCTTGAGAGGTGCAGTTCGAGTGAAGAGATAGAGAGAAACACAGTGAGAGTGTGAGAGAGTGAAAAAGAAAAAGGGGATATATTTCTTTGCTCAAGTTACACACAAGGAAGATAAATTGGTGGAGTTCTCATAGAGTTTTTGAGTGCTACAACCATGGAGAGTTGGAGTATTCAGAGGAAGATTTTGCTACTGACTTTGTGGTGAGATTGTATTTACTCCTTGAGATTTATTTGTTGTATATTCAATTTATTGTGGACTCAAGTTTAGCATAAACTTGATAGTTGTAATCTCTATTTCATAGTGGATATTTTTCGGAGCTGCCCCGTGGTTTTTCCCTCTACACCGGAGGGTTTTCCACGTAAGATTTGGTGTTCATGTGTGGTTGTGTTTATGTGGTGCTTACTGAATTTTTTTTTGTTTCCATAATATTGCTTGGTAGTTATATGTTTTAATTCACACAGTCATAAAGGGGATTAGGATTTTTCCCCAACATCACGCCCACCCAATGACACTTTACTCTATCAAAACTCACATTTTCAAGAAGGCAAAGGGCCAGGTTTTCAAAGAGAAACTCTGCAATGTCCACAATTATCAACCCAAAGATATTGAATTCTAATATGAATGTAGAGATTTGACACATGAGAATACGTTTGTGCACTACAAATTTGATGCAGCTCATGTCCATGCTTATGAAATTATAGGTTTTCTTGTCTTCTTCACTTCATTTGAGTGGTTGGTTAGAGATTCAAGTATAGTAAATTATGTGGGTGATAAAATCATGTCTAATATAGTGTTTTTTATTATTGAGTTTATGACTTATGCTGAGGTCGTTGTATTATTGCAGAATTTGAGCAACAAAAAACCTATAAAGGTGCAATTGGCTAGGGGTGGTCAAGGTAACTTTTTCATATATATATCTTCTGATAAATTTCACTTTTGATGATGGGAGAAATTTTATTAAGAATGATACCATATGCATATCCATCTTAACAGAAATTTTGTTTAGTCCTTCTATCCTGTTTTGGTTTCAGAGTATTGCAACTAAGAATTCGGCAAACTAACTTTTGGATTAAGAATTTATAAATTGAATATAATAGGCTAACCATGCCAATAAAGCTTAAACTATATGCCAGTAATTCAGCTAGAAGTTGCTCCATGATGCAATGACTTTAGCATGTATTACAAATAACTTTAATGCTGTTACACTCGCTAGCTGTTCCCTTTGTACAATTTCATGTATTATATAAATAAGGGTTGGATATAAAGATCAATTATAATTTCTCTGTGATCGGAGAAAGAAATATTATTTCTAATGTATGCATTTGCAAGGCTGCTTTCTATGGGCATGGGTTCATGTATCATAAATAATAATGGTTAGAGTGTAGATACTACAAATTTTGCACTTACAGGCTATTCCTTCAAAAGACTTATATATTGAATTAATTAGTGTAGACATAAACGCTAGAGCTTGGTTAGGACCTTGAGTGATAAATTCTGGTTAAAATATGATAAATTTTTTTTACATGATTAATCTTAGTTTGTTAAGTTTAGATATTCCAAACTGTTGTTTTGCTTTTGTTGCTGTTGTAGTTTTCATGTTCACTATCCTTAGATATACTCATTTTGCTTCTTCTTTTTTTGTGTGTGCGCGCACGCGCTCGCACTTAAAAAAGTGTTTATTACATACTAAGTAAGCTAAACATTGTAGCTAGACACAACATGTAACATGAAAAAGGAAGTATAACAAAATCTCTATTGTGAATGTTGCAGGTATTTGATGAAGACGTAGCATATGGCATCATTTGTTTCAAAATTTTAATTCGACAACGTCTTAGCAAAACTCAATTGCTCATCGTTGGAATATAATGCTTATTATTATTTTTAGAACGAGCATCCACATTGGTGGATGCAAAAATTTGGCTATTTAGTTCATACAAAAGTTACTTTATCTATTTTACCTTTTTACTTTACAATACATCCAACTTTAATGTGATCTATATTTTTAGTTATTTGATTAAAATAATATAAAGAACTTGTTAAAATAAAATAAAATAAAAAATATCCACCACAAAAACCTTTCAACCGGCACAACTACCTCCACCACCATTCCACTAGCAACAACACAGCCAAAACCAAACCCAACACAACCACAACTACAACCACAAAGCATCGTGCTTCATCAAAACAAATCAGAAGTCACCATGCCTCATCAAATCAGACCCACAAACCACCACCATGGTGACCTACCACTGAAACCTACTAAAACAAAATCGAAAGACCCACCACTGAAACCCACTGAAACAGATCAGAAGCCACCAGAGATTGATATCAGAAAGAGAGTGGATACAAAGAGAGAAAACAAAAGAAAACCAAAAAAAAAGAAGAAGAGAGAAACAACAGGTATAAAGAGAAGATGAAGGAAGATAAGAAATTATTTAAATATCAGTATAGGATGAACAATTAATATAATAATATTATTATTTTTAACTATGAGCTACAGTGTTTTGCTAGAAGTAGTTATGCACTGTAGTTGTGGAGCCAAAAAATATGGCTTTGGCTCCACTTTAGAGCATTCGCATCTGGTTTGTTTATAAAATTTCATTTTACCATCTAAAAAATCACTTTATTTATTATACCATACCATTTTACAATACACTCAACATCTCAACTTTTATTTTCCTATACAACACATTAAAATAATATATTTACACAATAAAATATACAACACAAAACAATCTCTCCTCTTTTGGTTAATAAAAAATTAGAGACACAAGAAAATAATATTATATAAGAATACAATCTTGCTACAATAGCCTCTTACTTGTAAGAGGCTATTGTAGCACAATGGAATATTTTCTTACAATTACAACTTGGGGTAATGCATGCTTTTAGTGTTTGTGAATTGTAAAATACCATTTTGGGGCTTGCAATACTAATGCTCTAATGTAGCCACATTTTGGTATTTGGTGGTGCTCTAAATAGCAATATAACTTTTTAGCACCACCAATACTAGTGCTCTTATTGGCCTTAAGTAAATAAGTTCTAAGTAACTATTACTAATCATAGAAATATAGATATTCATATATTCAATAGCTATTTTAAGTTTGTGCAGTCTAAATTGTTATATTAATGAGAGTAGCATGGTAAAAAAAAAAAAATTTTTTTAGTACTTGGTTTTACGCTTTTTCAAATAAAACCTCTATGTTATTTTATTTTTTCACTAAAAGGATAGCACGTGCCTCCTCAATTATCGTTGATATAATTGTGAAATTTACTACACCCACTTGTCACAGTATCCTCCAACCACAAACTCTTCTCCAAGATATCCAAACTACAAATTTGGATTTGGGCTCTTAAATTCAAATTCACTAGCCCAAATCCAAACAACTATAAATAATTTGATCGAAAAAATGAAAAATGAAAAATCAATCCAAAGAACCAAAATCCTCGTTGAAAGTCAAAAAGTCGTGGTTCTTTGAATGTCATTGACTTCTCTTTTTTGTTTTTTTTTGTTTTTTTTTTTTTTGAGAATCAATACGCTGCTTTTTATTAAAAGAGGCCAAAAAGATCCGCTTGTGAAACAGATGAGCTATCTGGTGGTATATTTTCCATCCAGACTTGAAATTGAGAGACAGACTTAGCTCATCATTGACTTCACTGAACCACTAAACAAAGTGGACAAAAGCTATACCTTCTTTTATGTGGCCCATATGGAAGTGGATGTAAGCGCCTACTAAATAATTATAAAAATGGTATGATTTATCTTTATTTTTACTGGTTTATAAATAATAATAATAATAATAAGAAGAAGAAGAAGAAGACATACATTTAATAATAATAATAAGACATACATTTAAAGGTTTATAAAAATAAATAAAATACACACACACACATTTTCTGAATAAAAGGGATGAAGTCTAGGCGAATGAAAGGAAAAATCATTATACAATTTTAAATAAACATCTATTTAGTATTAACAAATCAGACAAATTTTTTTTTTGTAAAATTTGTTGACTGAGCTTAATTATTTTTTTAACTTTGTTATTGGTATTTTTTTTTTAGAAAAATTTTGGCAATTTTTGTTGTTAGGTTAGTTTTGTTGGGCTTGTTAATTTTTTTTTCTAAATTCCTTTAAAAAGATCAATGATATTATTAAAAGAGACAATTGCAATTTTATCAAATCAAATTATTAAAATTAGTGTGTGTGTGTGTATAAATATGTATAAGATTAGCTTTTGTAAATTCCATGATCAGATCTCCTTCATATTTTTCAATATTTTGTTACTTTTTTCTGTCAATTGGAGGAGTGCAACCAAGTTTCAAAGCTCAAAACCCTGCAAGGGATGTGAAGCATTTCTCAATGTCAAACACTAGTTTGAATTTTTTTAACCTTCCTTCTTAACCCTTCACCCTGGCCTATGCTAGGGTCCAAAAAAAAGTCCTCTCTGATTTCGAAAGAGTGATTCGACCGACTTTTGGATAACAAGAAGGCGAGTTGATATGCTTATATATGGGATTCAAATTCTCTAGATTTCCTATGGTACTTCATCAGTTGATTTTTTTAAATCTTAACTACTCTTTTATGATTTAAAAGTCTCAATTCTGTCATGTCAGCATTCCACTAACAATATTCTTTTATAATTTAAAATACTGTTGCAAACAAAACAACTAAAAGTATGGGATAATTACTAATTACCCATTTGTGGTTTAGTTCGAATTTAACTTACCCACCTGTGGTTTCATTTTTGAAACTTTACCCATCTGTGCTTCCCTCCGTTACTACTTCGGAACCCACCTCCCTTTCAGACGTTACTCTACCACATTTTTTTATCAAAAACAAAACTCAAAACAGATCAAACACTCCTCTCTCTCCCAAAACACACCCCCATTCATGCGTACAAATTTTCAGCATTTTAAGCTTGTTACAAGCTTAAAATCAAATAGATCAATCATTCCAAGAAGAGATCGCTTTCTCACTGCTCTCTCTGTTTCACAAAACTCTCTCTCTCTCTCATTGTTTCACAAACCCACTTTAATTTTCTCATCTGGGTTTTGTTTAATTGTTGTACTTTTCTTTAATAATTCTTTTTTTTTTCCAGGCAAATGGGTGTGTTTGGAACTATGAATGTGATTGTTTTTTTTTTGGGCAAAATCAAAGTGGGTTTTGTGTTTAGTGAAAATGATGGGTCGGGTTTGATTTAATTGATTCTTCACTCAATGAATATGCTTTTTCTTTTTCAATTAATGTCTTGCGTGTTTAAAACACAAACCCAACAGATCCACCACAACATACCCAACGCTGGCAACAACGAGATCTAAACCCAGCCAAAAACTCAAATCCAAACACACAAACCATCGTGAAACCCATACCAAAATCACCACAAAAAAAAAAAAAAAAACCAAGCAAAGCATGTTCAAATTTGTCTCTAGCTACAAAAATTGCAGGTGAGGCATTTGTTGGGTACTTAGGAGATGAACCTAAATTCAAACTGCCAAGTAGATCTGTCTCCTTTTAATTAACGTCACCATGGGCACATGAAAAAGCTTCGCAATTCAAGAATACCACCATGTCCAAGAAATAAGTAACCTCAAAAAAGTAGTGGGCTTAATTTTGAAGCCAATCTAGTATAAAACGTGGGATCAAATGTTGTGCTATATTTTTCTTCTTCTTTGTTTATTTGATTTAGGGATTGGGTTTCTTTTGGTAGTTAGGGTTTGAAAAATGGGATTTGAGGCATGGTTACTGATGGATCCGTGGGTTTGGATGTGTGTAGGTGTGTTGATGTTTGTATTTTGACTTGGGTTTTAGGGTTGTATTTTGATAGATCTGTGGTTTGTAGTTTAATAGTATTACTTGATTTGATATGTATTAGTTTTCTAGGTGTATGTTCTTCAAGTTTGTGAATTGTGAGAAACTAATACCTTTTAATCTTGTTTTTCTTTTGTTTTTTGTTTTTTCTTATTTTGGGAGGAGAGAGACATAAAATGGGTGTAAAAAGACTTATTTACCTCTTTTTTTTAATAGAGGTAGGTATTAGAGACTAAACAGAAGTAACCTTAGGTGGGTAAAGTGTCAAAAATGAAATCATGGGCAGGTAAGTTAAATTCAGGCTAAACTACAAATGTGTAATCTGTAATTATCCCTAAGAGTATCATTAGTGGAATACGGACATGACAGAATCTAGACCCTTGTTGGGGGCACTTTTCATTCGTTGTCCACATGATGTTAGAGGATTCAAGACCGAGACTCAACTTTAGGCTTGGAACATGGTCCAAAGGCTATCGGTGAAGTGTAAAAGGCCAATTTTGCTCAAAGTCTGGGTTGCATCCAACAAATATTATAATAAGGCCCCAAAATACCTCCTTCAAAGATAAGCTAGCACAAAGGACGGCCCACCACAACAAGTGCCCACAACAAGTGCTTAAATAATAGTCTAGCGATAAGCAAAAGAAACGTCCAACTGTAGATGTTTGAAAAATCAATATTTGTATAGTAAAAATTATGCATTTCTTCCATAATTGATTAATATAAAAGTGGGCCCATTATAACAAGTACACAAAAGGAAAAATAGTCTAGCAGTGAATGTGACAGACCTCCAGCGGTGAATGTGATAGACCTCTAGCGGTAGACATTTGACAGGTTAATAAGTGTGTTTACATGGTAAAAATCATACGTTTTCCTTATTATTATTAAATCAACATAAGGGAAAACTTTCATAGTATCCAAAACATTATGGCTTTCATCATAAAACAATAAACAAGGATTAAAGGCTTCATAATTACAAATAAAAGAGGAAAAATAGGATGGAATGAAGGGAGAGAGAGATTTCAGCTCAGTGCAGCATATATTTAACTAAGATTTTTGGGGAATATATATTTATGTGTAGCATGGATGGGGTAGTATAGGCTGTTTTGAGCGAGTGGGTATGTAAGCTTATGATGGTATGATAGAGTTAATGTTGAAACTAAGTCTTTAATGGGTAAATGGTTGTTTATGACTAATTAGGAAGCATTTATGGGTTGTGAATATGCAAAAAAAGGAAGGAAATGTCTAAGGCTAAGTAAGTGTGGGCTAAGGGGAATGATTTATGAGCTTGGGGAGAGTTGAACCACAAGCTAAGTGACAAGAAAAATAAAAAATTTCAAAGGGGGTTGGTTGGCCTCTTATGGGCTGGTGTGCTTGTCCTTTTATAGTGGAGTTTAGGGAGATAAACGTAGGATTGATCAGGGGGCAGAGTAGTAGACTTAATTATCCTAGGATATGGCTATAAATGAGAGATTTACTTTTGGGGTTGCTTTGCTTCTTTGGGCAATATGACACATGGTGAGTATTTGGGGTAATCTGCATTAAATGCTAAGAATTTTGAAATTGTATTTAGCCAATGGGATTAAGGTAGGTGTTAAGGAGGAATCCTAGTGTTGCAACTGAGATTTGGACCCTAGGAAGTATAATTCAACACCCCAAGCCAAGTGTCAAAGTTTAAGGCCACTTTAGAGGGTTTCACTGGAGATCCCTTTATGCGCTCCAAACCACATGTTCCCAAATTTTCCCCTTTAGGATTCATGGGCTTGGTTCATGAACCAATTACATACATTTTTAGTAATATAAACTATTTGGTTGAGGATTTCATGAACTTGGAGGTCTTGGTTATGGCTTCCTTGAGTTGTGACCAAAACTTGGGGAAGAAGAGTATTTATTGTCCATCAGCCTTTAGGTGTCAGTCTCTGGTACTATTCATGTTAGAGTTGACAATGGGACAAGTGGTCAGCTCCTAATTTGGTTTGGGAGTTTGGTTGCTTGACCTCTAGCAGAAGGCAGAACTGAATGGAGTTCTCCAGCGAGGACAGCTTTCACACATGGGTTGTTTTGGCTGAGATTTCATTTAAGCTTGGCCATGAGAGCTGAGTTTTTCAGTGGGCCTCTGACTTGGTGGTTCTCTCCACTTGAGCCTATCCTTTTGCTTTCTCATTGTGAGCCCTACAAAATTGACAAAGCTACCATATATTGCCATTGATTTTTTTATTCCACATGGGCTTTAGTTGTTAGTAGAAATAAAATGAATCCATGAGCTTTAATAAATAACAACTTGTATAATTTCTCATAACATAGTTTTTGCCATGGATAATTTTGCAAATGATATTTTCTTTGGGACTTTTAAATAATGACCTCCAATATCTCTTGAGAATAATATTTATTATGGGTTTTAAATAGAGGCAACATCTGTGGGTTTCAAATAAAATATGGTAACAACCACTATAATGGAATAATGTGATATTCTCATGGGGTTTTTTATAGATAATCGTAATGGGTTTGTAAAGAGAATAATCACCATGAGTTTTGTAAATAAATATTATGAATGTTGTGATATAAATAGTGACCATGGGTTCTTATTATATAAATTCCATGGGTTTATAATATGGTTGAAATAAATAAATGGCATAGGTCTAAAATAAATAATCATAACTTTCCATGGGCTTTTATATTAGTAACACAAATTCATAATTCTCCATGGGCTTGATATATGTTTGCCATGGGGTTTAGAAAAATGAATAGTGTTACATAACATAAATAGTTACCATGAGTTTATAATATGGTATGAAATAAATAAATATTATGGGTTTAAAATAAATCATAATTTTCCATAAGTTTTTATATTAATAACACAAATTCATAATTCTCCATGGGCTTGATATATGTTTTCCATGGGTTTTGGAAAAATGAATAGTGTCACATAACATAAATGGTTACCATGGGTTTTATAAGATAGATTTCATAGGTTCGTAATATTGTAGTTATAGGTTTAAGTGAAATACTTACAACATTGTTAATGATTGGACTTTAAGTGAAATACATATGATATAATATTTTGCAAAGTACTGATAACTTTGAGCTTTTTACAAAATAGTGTCAAGTAACTATCTTAGGCTTTTGAAATATTGCTAAGCATTAGTAGCCTTGGGTTTAAAAAAAAAAAGATGGGATGTGTACATTGGACTTGTAAGGTCAGTTTTGGGTTTAATAAAAATAAAAATAATAACATTAGATAAGATATGAGTTTTTTAAGTTTTTTGTGATAATTTATATCATGACTCAATTTAAATAATAAGATATGAAATTTATGTTGTTAATATAATAATAAAGCAAAAAATATTTGAAAAAACTCAATAGCTTATTCGTGATGTTTGAAAATAAATAAGTGATGATAAAATTAGGTATTTAAAAAAAAGGACTCTAACAACCCTTAATTCATAAAATGGTGGTTAGGAGTTAAAAGAAATTTACTGTTGCAGTACTGATTAACTCGTCCCTGATTTCCAAGGGTGGCCCGTGTTAAATTCTTCTAAGATTTTTTTTATTTTTTATCTTTTATATAAGAGCTGAAATGACAAAAGCATGACATATTTCGTAAATGAACAAAAAGTCTGTCCAAGTGAATGTACCTTTGATGGCTATGATGTTGATGATATGAGCACCCTGGCCTTATCCATTACCCCAAATTCAACTCGTAAAATAGTATAGTTGGCTTGAATAGTAGTACTCTTTCGACAGGAGACTAGACTAATATGTAAACTTTCTTTGGTTTCTTTTATTAGTATTTTTTAAGCATCAGATTCAAAGCAACGTGAATGCATATGTACATGCGAAAGAGTTGAAGGATTCCATGCCCATTGAGAAAAGAAATTTAGAGGCTTCTCTTTTAGGTAAGGATGGGTCCTATATCTATTAGACTATTACGCAAAAGAACAAGAAATTTTGGAGAAAATGTTCTGTATACGTGGGATCTGTTTGGATAGAACTTATTACTAAAAACTGAAAACTAAAAACACAATAACAAAATAATTTTTAAGTGTGTAAAAAATACTGTTCATGCCAAAAATTACTGTTCATTAGCCTAAAATCACTGTTCATAGCTAATGAACAGTGACAGACACGCTTGAAAAAAAAAAAAAATCAGACGTGGACATGGATGCGCAAACGCACAATCCAAACGCCCTCGTGATGTATTATGCTTTTCTCTCATGTAAGTATGACTCAAAAATAAGAATGTAACAGAAAATTATAATGCAAAAGAAGAATTTTAGAAAATTTTGGAATTGTTTTGTTTTTTGCTCTCTCCAAGAAGGTCCATTTTTTTTTCTTGTTTAAAATGTTGAACTAAGAGTCCGTTTAAATACATTTGAAAATTAAAAACTAAAAATACTGTAACAAAATAATTTTTAAATATATAAATAATATCGCAGGTTTTATTTTTAATTATAAACAAAAAGTTGAAAAGTCCGTGTAGTGCTCACAAACAATATTGCACGGTAATAAACAGGGTCTCTTGAGTCTTGTCACTCTTTGAAATCTGCCGCGCCGGGGGGGGAACGTCATCCGACGTCACAAAACCCACTAAAAAGGTTTTTGATTAATATGTCATCCGACGTCACAAACCACCGAAACAAAAAATAGATGGAAAGACGTCGAAATGCACGTGCATGCGAAGAACTAATGATTAAATAAATATAAAAATGAAGGAGCTATAAGCTATATATTAGTCATGTCAAGAAAGAAGGAGCTATTATTGATTATTGTGCAAGTAACAATCCCATTAGCCTTTGGCCAATACATACATTTTCGCCCTATAAAAATCCCATTAGCCTTTCGCTAAGACATACATTGAAAAGTCTTATGCCATAATCGACCATGTCGGGAAAATTTTTCTTGAAGGTGGTCATGGTTTTTGCTCTGGCAGTGTTGATTTTTAATGCAATGGCTGTGATGATGAAGAAGTCCAAACTTGAAGCTGTTGAACATCGTTCTCCGGTACCTCCCTCCATGCCAAACCCACCAACTTATATACCGGCACCACCAGGATCGCCTTCGTCGCCGCCATAGACAGTTCAAGATGATAATGGAGAGAGTAGCTAAATTTGGTGGTCTAGCTAGCGCATTTACGTTTATTCTGAATAAAATGTCTGTTTTATCATTTATGTTGTAGTTTTGTTGCTATCATTCTCAACACAAATGTAATATATAGTTGTATTGGATTTGGGAAATGAAATATATATATATATACACACACACACAAATGGTTTCTACTCTCCATTATAAAAAGTTCCTGTGTGATTTGTGGGTTATATATATTGGTGCAATAATTTTTTTTTCTAGTGGCTCAAATTATGATATATTTGGATGTGTTTGTTAGCTAAGAAAATGAAGGAAAATGAGGGAAAGTGGGATAGAAAGAGAAGGGAAAAAAAATTTAACGGGGCTGACGGGTTTTTCTTAGTTCAGTTAGCCGTGGATGAGATGGTAGCTAACTTGGATTTTAATTGACTTGGCAAATTTTTGATTCGCTTTCTGGGTGCTTTGAATTTCTCTATGTTGGAGTGAGTGTGTTTCAAACACGTAAGTGTTGTTTGGTAGATTAGTTCTAATACATTTTCATATATTTTAAACAACATTAATTACACGTATTTTTATACATTTTTTCACTCTATATATATCAAAAACACCCAAACAATATAACTCAAACTTTTTTTCCAAACACCCCCTTAACCTTTGCTTTGCGAACCACATTGGTTAGGAATAAATGTTGTTATAAGTTTATAAATCTTTGCATATCTTAAGTGGTAAGTTGAAATAAAATGGGTTAGGTGTTGGCTTGGGCTTAAGTTTGGGTTTGTTATATCTTTATTGGGGCCTCACTTTTCCCTTTCTTTCTTTTAGCCCAAATTTGATTTTGTTATGTCCGTTGATGAGCATCTGAGCAGCCCGTTGGGTATTTAATGAGCAACTCGTTGGGCATCAAATCTGCACAATAGCCGTTGGAGGTTTAGTCCATTTAGCTAGCCCATTAGTCTTCCTTTAGTTGATCTATAAAACCCTTCAACTTACACTATTCAAGAGTCATATTTTTCCATCTTCTCCAGCCGTATCCTCTCTGTTTTTTATTTTAAGAAAAAGAAAAGTAAGTAAGGTTGTTCCTAGTTCTTCTTACTTGAGTGTGTGATCAACTTGAAGAAATCACTATAGTCTAATCTTGGGGGGTTATTCGGTCAATAGAGCCATTCACACCGAGTTCTACTCTTGGTGGCACGAATCAACCTTTAAAGACAGCGCATTTTGCGTGATTTTATAGTTTGTGAGATATTTCTAACTCTATTTATTTATTTTTGTTATTGCTAAATTTTTAGAGTTTGTATTATTGAATCAAAATTTGTTTATTTAGTCATATTTTCCAACACTGTATTGGTCACTTTGCACTCAATTTCAATTGGAGACTGGAACGGTAAGCTTAAAGCTATTTTACCAGATATTATTAATTTATAATGAATTGCCTCCATCTCAGTGATACATAAAAGCAACTGAATTGCCTTCTATTTGTAGACTTTTAATGCTGGGCATGATGGACAATGTCCTAAACCTTGGACTTAATGATGAGGTAGTTGGTGGGTTGGCATCAAAAAGTGGAGAGCGCTTTGCTAACGACTCTTACATACGTTTTCTAGGCATGTTTGTAGATGTTGTAACTTGTAAGTGCTTCTTCTAGATGTTGCTCTCTATGCTAACTTGTGTACAGCTCCAGTGTTTCTCAATTCTCTGCTTAGTTTCCTGTCTTCCACAATTTTTTAGGCAATGCAAAGTCACTGAAACATTAAAATTACCTAACTAAAATGCTCCTCCTAAACCAATGCAGTCTGTTGATGATTGTGTGTTATATGAATATATCAAACTGTTGTATTTCCTTGTTGCTAATTTATTGAAAAACTTGTTAGAAAAGGTGAAACATGCAAAAGGAGTCAAACTTGACACTGATGTAATAGCCTTTGATCTCAAAGAGCAGGTAAGGTGGAACAGTACAATAATTTTTACCTTGAAACCAAGGATGAAAATTTTCCTTCAGGTACCAAGTATGACACCAAAAACTTTTTTTTTTTTTTTTCAATCTTTTCTTAGAAATATCTTTACATTGACTGATAAAGAATGCATAGTGTTAGAGATATATTAGCCTATTAGCAAAATTTCAAGCTTAATTTTACTTTGTGTGTAAGTCAAGTCTCCTACTTGTACTAGAAGTCTATTAGTTTAGAGTTTAGTCTACTATATATACGCATGTTATGGTTCATTATAACACATGATTTATACTACACTCAATATATTATTAATGTAACCCTTTAGGATTTCTTCTGTGAATGTAAGCTGTTAGGCTGAATCACATAATCCTCGTGTATTATTGTAATCTATACTTTATGTTTTTGCTTCCACATTCATATTAGCATATTCAACACGGTGTATCAATACTAATATTTAACATGTAGAAAAATATGAGCCAAAACTGTTTATATATTCTATCCCTTTAAACTCCCCCCCCGCTGCGGCGGCCCCTTTGCCTGTATCTATCTGCAGATCCCTGTTTTGGTCCAAAACAGCTATTCAAGCTGTTTTGGATTCTTGGGATAGCCCAAGGGCCAATAAATTCCGGAACATCAATTAGATAACTGGATGAAAGGGAACTGCAGTAAACATTCAATGCATGGTGTTCTATTTACTATGCACTGGTGACAAGAACCTCTGTGGGGAGTTTCTTCTTTCTAGTCAACGCTCAAGTTTATATGCCAGTCCCATCTTGAGCTTACTTTAAGGCTCTAACTTCTCCTTTTATGTACATATCAGTAGAGATTATCTTAGAATTGATTTTATGAGTGTAGCTGAAGAATGGCTTTGATACAGTTGCTGGAATTAATTAGGACACCAGAAGACTTGGACACCATGAAAAGTTGCATGCCTGAAGCTTACAAGGGGCTTGTGGAGAAACTGTGAAATTCTAGAGCAACATTACAAAGATATGATAGTGAAAGTTCACATCTGTTGGAAGATGATTATAATTGTCATCATTACAATATTCATTACCTTCTTTATTTTATATATGGGACACCAGTTATAACAATGAAGTCCCAAGACCAAAGACCATGCGTTGAAGTCTTAAATCCTGAAGCTTAGTGCGTAAGTTTTAATGTTGCGTGGCTTCTTTGAGAAGCTCAATAACATGTCGGCTGGTACAAGAAATATGCATGGAAATGTTTCACTATACATTCAAATTTCTTTTCTTTTGGCATATTAACGGTTCGATGCTCTTAGAATAATTATTAATAAATTATATTGAGAAAATTTTTATCACCATTTTTATGAAAAATATATAAAGTTATAAAAAAAAAAATTAATTACTTCATCACTTTCATAGAAAATATTTTTTAAAATAATTTCTAAACTAATACCTTTAGAACATTCACTAATATTTCCACTCTTCTAATGGAATGTGAAAATACTATTACCCAGTATAGATTATATATATTATTAAACATTTCGTCAACATGTGCAAAAATATTAATTTTTATTATCAACATGGACAATTCGATGGATCTTATTAAAGACATTACAAAAATGTATGGCGTGATCAATATATGTATGGAGTGATCAATATATTAGTCTATGTAAGGATTTGTCATATTATAAAATTCTCTATCTTATGAGGTTGATTTATGATAATGCTGATACTGTGTAAGATATCAATTGTGTGACACAAGTTACATTATACTGCCAGAAATTGTAGTGCCAAATCCGTAGGAATATTCTCTTTAAAATAATAATAATAATAATAATATCTAGTCGTAGACCTGCGCATTGCATGTGATAATATTATTGTTTTAGTTATTATTGTTTAATAGTTGGTTTTTCATTTTCTTTCAAGTTAATATATTGATTTTTGAAAAACATACAATCTAATATATTAATTCAACAACAATAATAATAATAATGTTGAATAAAATAATATGAGAAGAAAAAAAGTAAAAATAAAAGATATACCAATAAACACCAAATTAATTATCTCTAAATAAATACCAAATTATTTAAATCATATTATGTAATATTATAATATTACATTCTTATATATTATCTTTAATTCTTTAGAATGCAATATGATAAAATTTAACAACCAATGTGAAAAAAAAACTTAAAACACAATTAAATCGCATCAACCTAAAGTAGAGTTCTAAAAAACACTAAAATTTCTCAACCTAAAGCAGAGATGCAAAATATATACATATCACCAAAATTGAGAGAGAAAGAGAGAGAAATAATTTTTTTTGTGAAGAAAAATTATGCATATAATGGAAAAGAGAATGCCAAATTTATATTAAAAGGATAACAATAAGAAGAACAAAAATAAAGGGAAAGATAAAGAGTGATATTAAGAGAGAGGGTAGTGGGGAGATAAAAATGTAAAGGGAAAGAGAAAGGTTGGAGAAAGTGTAAATGTTTAAAAAAGTGAGTACAATTTAATTTATTTAAATTTAAATAAAATATTATATGCTTAATTAAAAAAAGAAAACATAAATAATTTAATTATATGGAGAGTGTGATTGAGTTTAAGTATTGAATAAAATAAGATGAAAAGATTAAAAAATTAATATATATATATATATATATATAAACTCTAAATTACCCAAATCATGTTATGTAATAGAATAATATATATTATATTCTTATATATTATCTTTTTTTTAAATTTTAAATTTTTTTATAATGCAATAGTATAATATTTAACAATCAAAGAGAACAAAAAAAAAACTTAAAACGCAAAACGTACCAACCCAACGTAGAGTTATAACAAACAAAAAAATTTATCAACTTAAGCAGAGATGCTAGGAAAATAAAAAAAAATACTCGCAAAAATATTTTGTGTGTGTGTGAGAGAGAGAGAAAGAGAGAGAGAGAGAGGGAGGGAGAAACAACTTTTCTGTGATGGAAAACTATACAAAGAATGGAAGAGAGAATAACAAATTTATAGAAGATGATATGAATATGAAGAGACAAAATAAGGAAGATGAATAGTGACATTAAGGTTGAGGGTAGTGGGGAGATGAAAAGGTAAAGGAGGGAAAGATGAAAAGACAAAATAAAGAAGGATGAAAAGTGATATTAAGATTGAGGGTAGTGGGGAGATGAAAAAGTAAAGACATGAGAAAGATTGGAGAAAATGCAATTTTAAAAAAAAAAGTAAATGTTAAAAAAAATTGTAGGGAAATTAGAAAAAAAAAAAGAAAAGGATAATGATGTAGATGCTGATGTGGCTCAACGTGAGTATAGTAACATTAAACACCACGCTTCAGCTTTTAGTAATGATAATAAGGGGGCTGTCGTATTAGATTTGGTCCATGTTCTGTATCTCTTAAAGCATTAGTATTGGTGTGTTAAAAAACCATATTGCTACTCTTAGCACCACTAATACTTATAATGGTGGAGGGAAAGCCAAAATTTTTTATTGTTGAACTACAACGCATAACCATCTTTGGCTATGAAATGTAGCTAAGAAGGTATATATAATATTAAAAGTTATATTATTTTATTATGTTGACAGTGGTGGTTGTTGTTTATTGTAGTAGATATATTATTTTATTGTGTTAAAAATTAAAATAAAACCACTTATGTTGGGTGTTTTGTAAAGTAAGGTCGTAAAATCAAGGAAGTCAATACTGTACCGGATACCATACCGGTTTGCCTAGCGATACGATTTATTTTGGGTACTGGTCAATACCGGTGTACCGTTTCTGGTTTACCACTATTTTATATATTTAACACACATACACACACACAAAATCTCAATTTACCATAAAATATTACCTCAAAAATTCCTGTTTACCATAAAACATTACTTCAATTGTTCATTGCATACAAAGAAAAAAAATACAATATAAAAAACAAAAAACTTAATTGTTCATTGCATACAAAGAAAACAAAAATAACAAATAATACAAATAATTAAATTAACACAAATTATATAGGATCATCTACTCCCATCCTTCAAAAGGATCTACATCATGACCATAATATACATGAGTATTAGCATTTGTCAACACAACATCATTGTCACCATCATCCTCATCAAAGACACTAAGACAAAGAAGCCGAGAGATGAGAGACACAGAGTAGCTAAAAGAGAGTGTGAGAGAAAGAAAATTTAATTTAATTTGCATCAAGTGAATGAACAAACAAAAGACACCCATTTAATTGTGTACCACAAATCAAATTCACAGATACCACAAATCAAAATCACAAATACCACAAATCAAAATTCAAAAACAAAATCTCACATACCTAAATGTGTGAATGTTGGAGCTGGTGAACATTTCAACACTTGCCATGAGAGTACTAATGAGAGATTTCAACACTTGGAGTTGGTGGATTTTTTGATGTAGAATGAGAGAGTGAGAACGAAAGAGTGAGGGAGAACGAGAGAGTGACGGCTGCGGCTGGGTGGGTAGTGTTAGGGTTAGAATTAGGATATAAAATTACCATCCTGTTTTTAACAAACTGCCACAATTACAAACAAAAAAAGAAGAAGAAGAAGAAGAAGAAGAAGGAATTTTGTGTTTCAGCCCAGTATCCATTTACCGGCCAAAATAGCCGAATTTCGCCAATACAGTTGGTACGCGGCCAATATTTTTTCCAATATGAAACAGGGGGGTGCCTGTATACGTGCACTGGCCGGTACGGTATGTACTAACTAGTACAGTACGGTATCGGTAACACTGCGTAAAATAAATAAAATAGTTTTTTGTGTTATATGTGTTTTGGCTTTTGCAACTCTACCAAAGTGGTACACTAGATATAACTTGGATCTAATTCATATATGTGTATATGTACATATAGAGGTGTATTTTTTATGGATCAAAAAATAGTATATGCCAAGTGCTTTCACCAAATTGGGTTTTGCCCAAAATCAATCTCGTAGTTCTCAATATACACCTTCATCCATGAGTTAAAGTCATCATTGTGGATATGATATATTTTGTAATAGAGAAAACATGAGGTCCGGAGCTGGCGTAAAACCAATGTTTTACGCCAGCCAATCAGACCACGCCACGTCAGATTCACTTAAGTCAACAATATAAGCTAAAAAAAAAAAACACATTTCACTCTCAGCTCACATGCTTAGAGCTTTTCCTTCACACCATTCCTCTCTTCTCATCTCTTCCTTCACGCCGAACCTCTACCACCGCCACGCACCGCCACACAGATCATTGTTCTCATCTCTTCCTTCACGCTGAACCTCCACTACTGCCACACAGATCGCTGTTCTCCTCTCTTCCTTCACGCCGAACCTCCACCACCGCCACACAGATCACCCATCGGAGCTCACCGCCACAGATTTCGCCGGAGCTATGCGTGGAGCTTGGAAACAAACCGGAGCCACGGTGAGCCACGATCCAAAGGTTTGTTTTTGATGATTCTCTTTTCCCTTTTCGCCAATTTGGATTTCGAACACAGCCTGACTAAATGATGGGAATTTTTTTGGTTTTGTGTGAAGATTTTTGTGGGTTTTGGTGTGATATATGTATTGGATAGTGAGGAGTAGAAAGTGGGGTTGTGATAAGAGAGGGTTCTGCTGTGGTTTTGATTAGAAATTCTAAGCCGGGTTCTCGGGTTTTTCTTCTTCTTAGTAAAGTATGGACACGAATGATAAACCCGTATGGTCGTACAAAGTTTGGAAGGGAAGTAATGTGAGTTTCTCTGTTAATTGGTTTTGCTCTTCATGTTATGCTAATTTTCAGTTCATTAACTGAATTGGGTTTCTTAAATTTTCTTTTCTCTTTTGAATGACTATAATAAAATTGTGATAACTTCACCAATTGTAATTTCTTTGTATTGGGGTCCACTGTTGTTCATTGTTTGGTTGGTGATTATTTGATTTTAGATATGTCTATTGCTATTTTTTTGATTGAGATGATTGATCCTCTATTATCAATAACTGGAAATTGTACAATTGCACTAGTTAGGAAGCTTTACTAATGTGGTTAGAGGCAACAAAAATGAAAGAATTAAAGCTGATTGTGGGAGTTTTCTTTTGCGGGTCTATTCAGTTAGTTTAGTATTCTGTTGGATTTTATATCATCATACCACACTACTAAAAGTGTGAGGAAAAGAGGTTAAATTTTCAATTGCAGCCAACTAAAATATTCTCTAAGATGGGTGAGGTTTGGAAAGAAGGTCATGTCTAAAAAAACAAATATATTATAAACTTATTTTCTCATCACTTTCTCTTTTTGAAAGAACTAAACTATAATATAATTCCATTCATTTCCTCATTTTATTCTCTCTTGTAGAATGCAAACCATATGGGAATTTAGAAATGAATTTCATTGTCTTTAGTTTCTCTCAAATTTCTTTTTATAAAAAAAATAATGAAACATAATATAATTTTTTTTCTGTTCTTTTTCTAACTTGACTTTTTTACTGTAAAATTTGAACCATATGGAGTGGAAATGAGTTTTCAAGTTTGGTTCAAGTCAACTCAGCCACTTCACTTTAGTTTCATGTTAATGAGGCTAGTGTTTCTTTTTATGTTTTCATTTCCTTCCTTTCCCCTTTTTAGGGGGAAAGAGGGTTGCTTATCTAATTTGTCTAGTTTCTTATATTATGGGGTAAATTAAACAGGATGACAATTTTGGTTCCACATTTCTTGCTTTAGGAAAATGAAATTTAATGCTTCGTTGATTAATGTTAATTTCTTCTGTACTATGCATGGTACTATTTAATATTTTTTCTCTAGTAACTAAAATTTCAATTGGTGTGTCATTCATAAGAAATTCTGTGTTTTTATGGAGAGCATGCTCCAACTGCCTCCCAACTAAGGAAAATCTTCATCGGTGTCGAGTAAGGGTGGAGACGAGGTGTGAGATTTAGTCCACCAATCCGAAACTGTAAGTCATATCCGGTGGGAGTGCCCATTTGCACAAAACGTGTAGGCTTTATTCAAAGGTTGAACACAAAAATGCAGCAACAGAGCCTTCAATTTCTTACTACCGTTCCAACGGATGCGGATGAACCAGCTAGCAGGAATTAGAGAAGTGGGTTGTTACAGCGTGGGCAATAGGAATGCAAGGAATAAATTTTATTTCGAACATTTCCAAACTCATCCAAAGGTGATCCTCGACTTGGCGAATGGCTTGTGTGAAGAATACCAACGTCTTATGGATAGGCACTGAGTGACTTGATGTACCATCTTCTTGAGCTGATGTACTCTTTCTTTTGTCTTTTTGTACTACCATTTACTTGAGCCATGTCTTGGATTGGGCCTTGTTTGTATATTGTTTCTACATTAATGAAAGATTTCTTCATTTTGAACTCAAAAAAAAAAATTTGAAAAAAAAAACTAATTATGATTAATATTACGATTGTTAGTAAGATCTATAATGAGCAAAATTTGATACATGGTTAGCTCCAAAATAGTTGGTAAATACATATGGTTTTAGGTTCATAACAAGCAAAAGATGGTAATAGAAATAATCATCCTTACAATGTGAATAATGAATGTGACCATTGGCTTTATGCCGTGTCTCAATAGTCTTGAGATACTATACTAGTTTTTTCTCCTTATTGCAAGGCTTATAAACTTAAAAGAGTAAAAATAACATCTTAGGCTCTACAGACATGTCATGGATTTTTTTTATAAGAGTTTCTAATTAAGAATACATTCGCCTGAAATAAAACCTGTCACAATTTTTTCTATAAGATTTTCTAATTAAGAATACATTCACCTGAATTAAAACTTGTCACAATTTTTTCTATAAGAGTTTCTAATTGAGAAATCATTCACCTAAAATAAAACCTGTCACAATTCAATTCATAAAAGATCATATGATTGACCATACATCTTGAAATGAAATGTCACAATTCTTTGAGAAATTTCTATTTGAGAATACATTCATCTAGAATAAAATCTGTCATAGTTCAATATACAAAAAGGAGGACCCTACGTTGGGAATACAAAAAAGAAAATGGTTCTATGTCTATCCACCACAATTTAAACATTACATAACAAAAAAATATTTGCTTCCCAATCCATTCTCTTGGACACAAAACTTGTTTGTACATCAACTTCCTTGGAATTTTTGTAATGAATTCTGCATAAAAGAATGTACAACAAAATACAAAAAATAAAATTAGAATGAACACAGTTAAAAAAAAATTCAATATATTTGCAGCTTAGTTCACCCACAGAATGTTGAAGCTCAATGATCTCAAGCTGGGATGCCTTGACAATCTTCTCCAATGCACCAGCCTGTGTAAAGCAAATAAATATCTCAGCAAAGGAAAAATAGGGTTCGAAAAACATAACAAAACCTTAAACACATGGTATTCATTAGCAGATAATAGAAACTATGGTCAAAATTTTCATTGGCAGATAATACTCTCCTAGGTATCAAATCAGCTATTACACTTCATTTTTATCAATGTTCTATATCTGCAGAACATTTTTTTTAGTGGACAGTCTGAAATATGAGTACATTAACAAGCTATGAATTTTGGTGCCAACATTCATATAAAAGTTCTTATTAATAAAACACTGTAATTTCCATTCATTGGTAAGTGAAGAAAAGATAGAGAGAGCATGCCTTTGCCATGACAGACACAAAAGCTCCAGCAACCCAACATACACATATCAATATTGCACCAAGTAAAACCCACATACACATACAAAAAAAAAACTCCAGCAACCCAACATAAACTTCAAAAACCAAAATTTACCCAGTTCAAACCACAACAAAAGAAATCAGAAAAAACACAATATCAATCTTTTTTTTTTTTTGATAGGTAAAACAAAATATCAATCTTATAAGCATAATGTAGCCATAGACAAAAACCCACTTGTGAAAAAGTAAAACAAATTTTGAAACTTTCAACACAATTGTCAACTTCTTCACAGCAAGTTCCAATTCAGCATTCAATTATCATTTACAAACTCAATCCCATCACATTGTACATCTAAAGCCAATTTATCTAACAGTCAATCTAACTTAATCAAATCAATCAAACATCCCTCATTCAAAAACCAAACAAACCCCAGATCATATCAAAACCCAACACAGCATCTTTCATTAGAACAATACAAGATATGAACATACACTCACCCTCCGTTCTCATCAAAAAGGAAATGCTGAAAATTAGCATAACACGAAGAGCAAAACCAATTGACAAGACATAGAGTGAGGCAAAGAAACTCACATTACTTCCCTTCCAAACTTTGTACAAATTTTCCGGGTTTATCATTCGAGTCCATACTTTACTAAGAAGAAGAAAAACCCGTAACCCAAATTGACTTAGAATTTCTAATCAAAACCACGACAGTAACCCTCTCTTATCACAACCCCATTTTCTACTCCTCACTATCCAATACATATATCACACCAAAAACCCACAAAAATCTTCACACAAAACGAAAAAAATTCCCATCATTTAGTCGTCGTGTTCGAAATCCAAATTGACGAAAAGGGAAAAGAGAATCATAAAAAACAAACCTTGGATCGTGGCTCACGGCGGCTCCGGTTTGTTTCCAAGCTCCACGCACAAACCTCCGGCGAAATCCGTGGCGGTGAGCTCTGGTGGGCGATCTGTGTGGCGGTGGTGGAGGTTCGGCGTGAAGGAAGAGAGGAGAACAGCGATCTGTGTGGCGGTAGTGGAGGTTCGGCGTGAAGGAAGAGATGAGAACAGTGATCTGTGTGGCGGTGCGTGGCGGTGGTAGAGGTTCGGCGTGAAGGAAGAGATGAGAAGAGAGGAATGGCGTGAAGGAAAAGCTCTGAGCGTGTGAGCTCAGAGTGAAATGTGCTTTTTTTTTTTTTTTAGCTTATATTGTTGACTTAAGTGAATCTGACGTGGCGTGGTCTGATTGACTGGCGTAAAACACTGGTTTTACGCCAGCTCCGGACCTAATGTTTTCTCCTTGTAATATTGTGGAATGGTATGACATTTTGATTCGTTTTGCTACTATTTGGTTGTGTCTCTGTTAGATATCATATTTGGTTCTGTGTCTCTGTTAGACATCAAGATTGTCAGATAACCCATGAGGTACTTATTTTGCACGATAGCCTTTTTCCTTTTGTTCTTTTGTTGTTCTTTTGTTGTTGTTGTTGCATGATAGCTAGCTTAAATGTTCATGTGGTTTCGCATCCACTAGGTAGGGTCTGGTTTTTAAGTAATTGCCTGAGCCTGGTTTGTTAATTTGGAAGTATGACAGGCAAGCTAGAGAAAATTAGCTGATTGTCTTCCAAGTTTTATTTGAATATCAGCTAGATGTTCTGCTTTGCAATAAAAACAATTGAATTTCTAGCTCCCATATCTGCATAGGTATTTACCATGGGCATTGTGGCAAATTTTGGTTGATATGAGAGATTGTGGTGTGCTTATGCAGCTTCTTAAGCAGCAAGGAATCTACATGTGTGGATTCTAGTTAGCTTAACTGGTAAAGTTTCTTGTCTTTAAATAAGAGATCTAAAGTTCAATTTTCGTCTCTACCAAAAAATCTAATTGGTGTCTTGGCTTGATGATAAAGAGCAATAATTACAAATGGACCTCATAGGTTGAAATTATTTCTCCCAAAAAAAAAAAAAATCCGGTCTACACATATTGGTGTGTTTGGGTGTGGGAAGAGTTATTGATGGGATTTTATAATAAGTTCTCAAGAATTAAGGTTAAGGTTGCTAGCAACGCTGACCTTGTTGGGCATAGGCACAAATTTTGGTCCAATACCGCTAATCTCATTACTTTCTTTCCTTCCTGGTTATATCTATCCAGCATTTATAAAGAAAAAGGTCAAGAGCTAGGTTCCAATTGTCTTAGACTCTTAGTTTAAAAACCCGCAAGTTACTACTTGGTCAATAAACTCTAGTGATATAAAAAATTTTACAACTATCAATATAGTCTATTGTGACGGGTACTTTTGAGTCGTGTGAAAACAATGTTTTCATCAAAAAATTTCACCTTAAATAAAGTGTGAATTTTTGTGTCATCTTGCCCTGTTTTATGTTGGACCAATTTTCACTGTATTTTGCACCATCTTATTTTTCGCCCCTCATACTCAATAATACAATATTCATTTTTAAAAAATAAAATCTATATTTTTATCTCTCCCATCTTCTTATTTTGTTATGTTTTGAATTTAGCTAATGTGGCCTTTTTTTTAAGGCAAGTCAACAGATGTTATGAGCTAGATGATGGTATGGTATGGATGAAAAGGATACGCGCTTTAAAATATTAAGGAATAAAATGAAATATATAATTTTTTGAAGACCAAAATGAAAACACTCTAACTAACTAAGGCTTGATCGCCCACCCAAAAGTGAAATGCAAATAAAAGTGTTTGATTAGTCGAATGACAATAGGCGAGAGACCTCTCGACCATATAAGTGATGGTTTAACACCCAACCCAAGTTGCCTGCTTTGTGAGCACTCTTGTATTGATTTTTACTTGGAGTTTCGAAGAGGAAGTTCATTGTTCGGATTTACGAGAAATTTTCATAAATAAGTGATAGAAATTTTGACAGAAAAGGAATTTTTTTTTTTTGGGTTGGGATTTGAGAGAGATTTTATTTTGTTAAATCAAGTGTAACGCTATGACAAAAATTTTCATTGTAGTCCGATAGTAACTATATTCTTTGTAGGGCTTTATATTTATGGTTTGACCTCTTTTTCTTTTTCTTTTAGAAGAATTTGAACTCCATTTCTCATGTTTTGTGGATAAAAACACAAAAATTAATAATACATAATCCTTTTAAAATAGATCAAAATTATAACGGTTTTACATATATATAAATATATATATATATATATATATATATATATATATATATATATATATATATATATATATAAATAAAGAACATTAAAAAAAAAAAAATAGTCCACTTCAATTTCAAGGTGATATCCACGAAATAATATTAATCAATCCATCAAAACAGCGAAACCTACATTCCACCGTATAAATATTCCCACCAAATCCGAAGATAAAAAAATAAAAAAATAAAAAAATAAAAAAATCCTACATAAAAAAAAAAAGAATAAATAAATTATAATTCTAAGGGTCCTAATCATCCTATGGTTACATCCTACCATGTAATATCACTTGCTTGCATAACATTGAAGGAAGGAGTTAAAAAAAAAAAGTCCACACCTATGAAACTTCTTGGAAATATCCACCAAATTTAGTACTATCAAATATCAAATCTTTAGAAAAAGTCCTATAAATAAACCCTTTAGAAAAATAAAAACTTGAAAAAAGAAAAAAAGAAAAATCAATCCATTGAGACGAAAATCTAATGCGACGGCCCCTCTTCTCCATCCACCTTGACAATCGAATCCCATACATCCAAATCACATCCTATAACCATTAATCCGACTAAACAAGCAAGAGTTTTGCTACTAACATGAAACATATTTTAGTGCTTAAATCTTACTACAATGACTTTAGTATTTTATTGAAATGGAAAAAATCAAAATCCATTTCATTGCTGTTTGTAACTTTTTTTTTATATAGAAAAATTGGTAATGGCCTTTTTAAACATTTTTCGGAAAAAAGTAAAATACTACAAACAAGATAAATTTCACAATATCTCAATTGCCATATATATATATATATATATATATATATATATATATATATTAATAGGCTATACTCAGAGAAAAATCAATTAGAATTTGAAATTAGAATTTTGCGCCATATGTTTAAATTTATGTGGAGGACCTTATTCACTTAAATTTGTGTCATGTGTCCACTTAAGTTAAATTTGTGTCATGTGTTCACTTAAGTTTTTTAATTTATGTACCAAATAAGTTAATGAGTGCAAAATACTAAAAATTTAATATTAATAAACTATAAAATTTAAAAAGAAAACCAATCACATATGCTCAATAAAAATCACCACACAATAAAGATCACCACATGTTCTATCTTATTAAAAATTAAGAAAAAAATAATCATAAGTAATAATAAATTTAGGTAATAATTTTAATATGTGACTAATTATATTTATCTTTTAAAAAAAATAATTTGAGTAACTATTTATATTTTTATGATAAAAATTGTGTTTAATTTTAAATATATCCATACGTAATTACGTATGCATGTGTTACATGCTATTTTCTTTCAATAATTTGATTGATAATGTTTATTTTTATAATAAAAATTATGTTTTATTTTAAATGCATTGATATGTTTGCATGAGTTAGACACTTTGATACTAATTATAATTAATATAATACGTATTTTGAAAATACGATTTCAACTAAAGTATCTACGACGATAATGCGTGTCAACGCGTTTCTATTATTCTCTGGCCATTTAATAAAGTTGATAAAATTGTGATTCATTGAATACCCCTGCTGTCACGGTATCATCCAACAACCAAACTCTTTCACCAAAGAAAACTCCATTCGTTCAATAAATAACAACAACAAAAACCAGAAAAAGCTGAAGACTTTGTTCATTACCCAAAATCCCAGAAAGAGAGAGAGAAAAAAGAAAAGATGTTCGGATACACAAAAGTAAGCAACACAAAGGTCGGTGGGGATGTGGAAATAGACTTGGAGACAGGAGGTACAAGCACTCTGTACCCGGGTCTGAGCCACGGTGAGAACCAGCTTCGATGGGGGTTCATTCGCAAGGTGTACGGAATCGTAGCCACACAGCTTGTCCTCACCACCATCGTCTCCTCCATCACCATTTTCTACACTCCTGTCAACGAGGTCCTCAAAGCCAATCCTGGCTTCTTGCTCTTCCTCATGTTCCTCCCTCTTGTCTGTACGTATCTTTTACCTTATAGCTTTGATTTTAAAAAAATAAATAAAATTGGGGTTTTTTTGGTTAAAGATTTATCATTTACGTTTGACCCATTATGGATTTGTGGTTTTTATTCGATTCGGTGATCTGGGTATTTCGTGTTTTTGAGTTTTGACTTAAACCCAGATCTATTCTCTTACACCCACGTGTCTATGTTTATATGTATGTTGACCTAAGAGCAAATCGGGTTTGATGAATTTGTTGGGTGTAAAAGTAGAGTTTTTTGTATCTAAAATTGAATCCGGGGGGTTGGTGGGTTTTTGCTGTTTGGTGAAATGAAATAGAGAAATGCATAATTTTTAGATGAATTGAGGCTCTTCTCAGACAAAAAAAAGGGTAAAGATTAATAATTGTGATAGATGATGATGATGATGATGATGATTTGTGACAGACTTGCTGATTAGTGTGCTGAGGATCCATAGCCAATTCCAAAAGTTAAAATGAAAAAAGAAAAAAAGTCTTTTTGGGTTCTCTTTGATTGGCATTTGATCATCTGTCTATTTGTTTGCAATATCTCGAGTTTTTGTAACTGTTTACATGTTTTTACTTTTGATGATTCGCTGTGTAATGGGAAAAGCTGAGATTAGGATATGAGAATCTCCATTTTGATTGCTTCTATGCAGCAAGATAAGCATCTTAAAGGATTTCTAAATCCCTCTTATTTATTTATTTTGTTGATTCCTGTTTATAAAAAATGTGTAGATTTCTGCAAAATAAAATTATCCAAACACCCCCCCACCCCCACCCCACAAAAAGAAAAAAAAGAAAAAAAAAAAGCAATTGTAGGGAGCCTTGTTGTTGTTGATGGGACTCTCACTGGGGGAAAAATTAAAACTAAATTTTCATGGTTGAACTTCTGTCTATTGTGAGCATTGTGGAACATAACTTTATAGTGTGCTCTATGAAACTCGTATAGTCTAGCTGAAATGGCAACTGGGCAGAGGGTGTGCTTTTGGGTTCAAGGCCCATCAGATGCGTGTGTAACTCATCAGTAGACAAACAATTCTATTATTTTTATTGATGTCATGCTTGAGGCCGATTACCCTCTCAACTAGATACGTAGATTACCTGAAATGGCAAGTTTATGCAAAGTTGAACTTTCATCAGCTGTTCTAGCCTCAGGCGATTCACTTGCTGGAGTACTCAGTTGGATCCTACTTGTGTTTTTGTTACAATATGCTAGTTTCATCTTATTAATCAGCCTTAATCTCTGCAGTGTTGTGGCCCATGTATGTGTATCAACAAAAGCATCCATTGAACTTCGTCTTCCTTGGACTTTTCACCTTGTCGCTGAGCCTCACAGTTGGTGTAAGCTGTGCCAACACAGATGGTGAGCATCTTCTTTTCCCCCATTAGATTTCCTGGTGAGAAATCAAGGATGAAATGCAATTTTATAGAATTCCGATCTGATTTTTGTTGTGCATTGGTATTTGCAGGAAAAATTGTGCTTGAAGCATTAATTTTAACCTCAGCCGTGGTCTGCTCCTTAACTGGGTACACTTTCTGGGCATCTAAGAAGGGCAAGGACTTCAGCTACCTTGGACCAATCTTGTTCACCAGCCTCTTTGTCCTTTTTCTAACTGGTTTTATCCAGGTCAGATTCTTGACTTTCTTTGTATTTGGCTTGCCATGAATTTTGTTATTCTGAACATATTCACATAATGCACGTGCAAGTGCACTAACAGTATTGATCTGACCTGGTGGATATTGTGTTGTTATGTAGGTATTCTTCCCACTTGGCTCAACATCTTCTGCCATTTATGGTGGAATGGGTGCTATAATTTTCGCAGGCTACATAGTTTATGACACTGACAACCTCATCAAGCGCTTCACCTATGATGAGTACATTTGGGCTTCCATTACTCTTTATCTTGACATTCTGAACCTGTTCCTCGCCATTTTGAGGATGATGAGACAGGGCAACAATTAGTTGTGCCGTGTAACTTTGCAAGCCTTGTTTAAATCAATCAAATGATACTCTACATATCTTTGTCTGCTGAGACCAAAGGCATAATTGTGGATAACATGTTTCCATGAACTATCGTAGTACAACTGAGTGGGCTGTTATGACATACATATTCTATTCCTACATTTGCGTTAATCGTAAATATATTTTGTGGATTGTTTTCCATTTCTTGTTGCTATTACTGTACTTACACATGTTATAGAACTGCAGGACCTCCTTGATCGGCTACTTTTGGTCGTTTTAATGCCAAAAAAAAAATCAGCTTGAATGATTAATGTTCATCTCTGGCAGCACTTTACTCCTTAGCAGGTTATAGTGTTCTTGAGTCATTGAGATGATTTCTCATTTTTCTGCTAATGAATTAACCATGATTTTGAGAAGAAAGGACAAAGATTGTATCTATTTTTATCCGCGGCTTCTTGCCCCCCATTTTTTTGTTTTTGTTTTTTTTTTTCTCCAGTTTCTTCTTTTCAGTACCAGTTCTGCACAAACAAGAAGCTGCTACATTGCCAGGCGGCATGAGTCTGCGTATCTGGCAGTACTTTTTTCCTTGTTTTATAATTTGTTCAACTACATCAGTTCATCTATAATCTTTTAAAATAAAATAGCACCAATTTTACACATTTTAATCTAAAATATATTCACATCAATCTTTATAAAAATGTGTAAATATACACCATAATCCTGTATATGAACAAGAATCGTGAATATATTCATGGTTCCTGTTCACCATGTAAATAATTTTTTTATTTATTTATTTTCTCTCCTCTCTATACCTTTGACTCATCTCACTGTTTAAAGAAATGTGTATAATATTTTATTTGAATATTTTACTATGTTCACCGTGTAAAGAAATGAATATTTTATTTGAATAAATGTGTGTAATAGACAAATTAATATAGTGTTTTGTAAAAATAAATATGTAAAATTAAAAAAATATGTTCTAAATATATAAAATAGAAAGAAAATTTCCACCTACTGGTGTGATACTCTGACCATATTGGATTCATTTACCAACTTCTTTTTTTTTTTTTTAAATAATCGATTCATTTACCAACTTGATATAATAATGGAGGGGAACTGACACATCTTTAGGACCCATTTCATGCTGTTCATGATCCACTTGGGAATAAAGTAATTCCAAGCTAAAAGCTTTTTCGCTGGTCCTCAATTCAACAACTTGATAGCATATGATGGAGGAGTATTTAGAACTCCAAAAGCAATTATTATGTGAAACCCATACATACATACATATATATATATATATATATATATATATATATATAATTGGATTCTCAATTTTATGTTACTATCCAATTTAATTTTAATTTTGTGCCAAATTAATTATTAGGTGTAAAAATCGACGAGTCTAAATTCAATTAGATTTTAAATAAGATTTTAATTAGAGTCCAATTTTTCACTACTATTTATCTAAGTTTTTAATTTTTGTGACAAATGAATTATTGGGTGCACAAAATAAATCATCTAAAACCAATAAAATTCTAAATTATATATATATATAATGAGAAACTATTACATATTTTAGAAATATATAGTTTAAAAAAAGTGTAAGCTGATGCTCCACAGAGTATAATTTGAACCACTTCTAAAAAAAATGTATATTCTGAACTCTATGATTTTAATTGTTTTTAATTGTTTATGATAGGAGTAATTTTAACGGTATATGATTGGAGTAAGGAGTAATTTGCTCAAGACCCAAAAAGTTGTTATAGCCGTGCTTGTTTGTGATCCCACAAGGCCCATACCACATGGTCTTCCTATGCCTGACCCGATTTGGACAAAAGATGATGTTCTTTATCATCATTCTCCATCTGAGTCTGGTCTGGTACCAAACTCGAATCCTTTCCTTTGCATTCCCTCTCTTCTTCTCTCTCCATTTAGTTCTTTTATAAATTTTTTCAAGTTTTTCTTTTGCCAAATTAGTTTTGCATATAGGAAAGGAAACCATCATATAGTGGAACTGTATGACCTATTGACTAATGTCAAAACTATTTGACATTGTTGTATAGCAATGCGTTCCATTGTTGCTTTTAATTCAACTTGGAAATCGTTTTTTTGTCTTGGATCATGGGCGAAGTGATTATAAAATGGTTTGCTGGCAGCTTAACTCAAGTTTAAAGAAAAACTGTTCATACTTTGACTTAGAACGCCATGTTTATCTTTTGCCTAAACTTGATTTATTAAAATTTCTTGATACTCTAACCTTGTTCACGTTGCCTTGATTCATTAAAATGAAATACAATCATTTTAACTTATAAGAATTCCATAAGCTAAGAATTAATCCAGACCTGGTTGGGCATCTTTGGTACAGGGATCCTAAAATCTCTTTTCTCACAAATGAATGTTGGCCACAATTTAGATCTGGAAGCCCCCCAGATAGATCAAGGGAAAATAGCTCACCTGTAAAACCAAATTAAAGAATTTCTTTCAGCTTGGGCATATAAAATGAACTGGAAAATTTCAGGAAAAAAATTACTGCAGAATTAAGGCTGTCTAGATTCATCATAAATGTAAATTAGACAACTAAAATGACTAGGTATGTTATAATGTTCTACCATCCCTTTTAGTTGTCAAATTTCATTATAAATTAATTCAAACACATTCTGTTTATAACTCAAACACATTCTGCATATCTTAAGTTTGCCATATTTTTTGCATGTGGCTTGATAAAATCTGGCCAGTAGCCCCCCATCAATTAGCCAAATTTATTCATATTATTTAGGAAAAATACTTAGGTACTTCTTGAGTATAGTAAATGGCGTTCCCTTATCTCACATTCATGATAAACCTGACTAAGAATGTGAGATAAGAGCACACTACTCACTGTGCTCTGAGAGTATTCAAGAATTATTTGTTTGTTTGTTTGCACGTAGCTTTGATAAAATTTGGCTAGTAGCCAACCCCCATCAATTAGCCAAATTTTGCAACTTATGCAGAAAACTGCAGCCTTCATTGTTGAGGCTACTGTTGGTGGCGTCTCAATTGGGGTCGAGCCTAGAATGATTTTGGGGGAGGAAAAAAAAAACACCAAGAAATCTCCCAGCTTTAAATCATTGAGATTATAATAGACTGCACCCAATAGAATGCCATAAAATGCAATTAAATTAAATAACCATGAATGACTCTGATACATTGGTCAGGCCAGACCAAGCAACCAGAGAAGCCTAATCACCCAAATCACAGACACTAACAGAATGAAACTTGGCGATAGTAGAGTCAGGGAAATATATGATTCAAAGCACCATATGGTTGGGAAGAAAGCCATAAAAGATTGCTGGTTAACCCAAATCTATGTACAAGAATCTCCAATGATGGGGAATAAGTAATATAGCCCAGACAAGTATACAAATTGAATTCAATTATTAAAAACGAGACAATGTAAGATGAATCAAATCGCTTTAAACTAAAAAATAAACAGATGCAGAGACAAGAATTTACAATTTTAATCTATAAAAGGCCAAATAATCAAACACCAATAACAAACAAATGAACACTTTGCAGGGAACCCAAATCAGGGGAGAGAGTATAATAAGCTCAAATTAATCACGATTTAACATGCTTGTCATCATCATTATCGTCTTCATCTTCAATATCCCAACTCAAATCCTCCTCCTCCACCTCTGCCTTACTCAGCCGCTTACGCAAATCAACCCTATTGGAACTCAAAACAACACCATCCTCCCCTTCCCCTTTGTTCTCATCACTGCTTCCAATATCCTCAATCTCATCCCACCCGAGCTCTTCCTCCTCCGCTACCAACAATGGCTGGCTTGAAACAACCGAAACATCACTATCTCGCCCCGATTCCTCACTAATATCCCCTCCTTTCTCATCCAATTTCACACCAGCATTTTCAACAACATTGTCCCGATCCCGGGAACTGTTATCATCATCCAATACTACATTATTATTATTATTACTAATAATATTGTTCTCGCCATTTTCTTCATCATCATCATCAAAATCCCAACTCAAATCCTCTTCTTCGCCACGGGAAATCACTCGCTTCACGAGCTTAGCTCTTGCCTCCTCGGCTTGCTTCAGCTTATGTACTCTATAAAAATACCTAATCCAAAAACTCTCCTTATCAACCCTAGTCGGAACAATGTTCTCATAAATCTCTTCAATCACAGGATTCTCTCTGATCAAATCCTCAATCTCTTTCCCCTTTTCCTCTAACACAAACCCTAATTTCCACTCCTCCAAATCCTCCTCCTTCGGTTCCTCCAGATACGTGTTCAAATCGCACTGAACCGCACGAACCTGCGCGTCGAACCTACTGTACGGTTTCAAATCCGAAACCTGACTACTGCTACTCAATCGCCTACCGTTATTGGAATCGGAATCGGAATCAGAGTCGGCTACGAAGAGCTTGTCCGCACCGTGAGTGATGATCTCCGCCGTCGATTTCCATACGGAGGAGCCGATATCGTCGATGGCTTGGCCGACTGACTCGAGCGATTCCTGAGCGACGGAAGCGCCGGCGTCGAGCGAAGCCGGAAAATCCATGACGGCTCGCGACGCGACTTCTCGGATCACCGACGTTTCTTTCTTCAACCCGGACCCGAATTCCTCTATATCGCGCCGGTAGGTCTGGATCACCGACTCCGATTTCGACGCGATCGTTTTGATCAACCCGCCGAAGCTCCAAATCGCGGTGGAGCTCGGATCGGGGTCCGGGTTTGGGTCCGGGTTCGGTTCCGGAGCGTCGTCGTTTAGGGGTGGGTCCGGGTCTTCCGAGAAGACGGATTTGAAGAAATCCATTGGAAAATGTGAGAGAGAGAGAGAGGGGAGAGGGAATAGGGATTTTGGAGATTTGAAATAAGAGAAGTGTGGGGTTCGATATTATGAGAGGGATTTATAGTTAGATAATTCAGGAAGAGTTGTATTCATCCAGTTCATATTTGAAGTTGACTCAATACAATGAATTAATAAATAAATAGATAACTTTTTTTTTTTTGAGAAACAAATAAATAGATAACCTGATAAATTCTTATTCTAATTTTAAAATCTATTTTAAAAAAAAAAACAGAAATCTTGCTATCCCATTGACATGAAAATAATTTTTTTAATTATTTGAGATGTAAATAAATAATTTTTAACTTGCTTCCAAATATAATAAATCTTTTGACAAAAAATATATAAAATATTGGCAAATTACAACTTATTGTGATTTGGCTTAAATTAAGTTGTCGTGGTTTAAAATTTGACACTATATTCACTTAAGATTTGACCAAAATTTAAGTTATCTACTTGTGATTTGAAATTTCATAATGCAAGTGTTTTGATTGATAGTTTTTGATCTTGTACTTTTATGTTTTTTGTATTTTTGGAGGAGAAATATATAAAAGTATAGCAAAATTATATATTTATTCTGTTTTTAATAGACATGGGTTATAGAAATCTAACTGAGCTAACCTCAAGTAGGTAAAATATCAAATTTCAAACCACATATAGGCAACTTATATTTCGGTCAAATTAAGTGTGAGTAAATTGTAATTTGCCTTTATATATATATATATATATATATAATATAACATGCGTTTGGGATTGCGCATTTTGCGTTTTGGGAATACTGTTCATGAACCAAGTACAAAGTGAAAAACATAAACAGGTTTCAACAACAGTGTTTTGTATTTTAAAATTATTTTGCTACAATATTTTCAGCAATAAGTTTTCAGTTTTCAGCAAAATAAACCGTATCTAAACACACCCTAATATAATATAATATAATACTATAACATAATATAATCTTACCTTTATTAAAGACCATATAATCCAATCTTATCTTTGTTGAAGATAGGATAGAATATAACAATGTGTGGTCAACTTTATAAATGAAATTGACTCAATTGTAGTAAATTAATTATTGTCTCTTTCTTTCTTTTCTATTTATTTTTTCTATTTTTTGAGAAGATGAAGATGATCCAATATTCAATTTTACATCTTTTGTACACACCTTTCATCTAGCGAAGTACACAAAGAAAGTAGACACACATATGATGATGATTGATGTTTAAAATTTTTTTAACTGCTCAATTTGTTTCTGGGTTGAAGAAGATATTGTGTGTGCTGGCTTGGGAAGCATCTTATTTTTATTATCAGATATGAAAGAATACACAATTGGAAAGTGGAGTTTTAAATGGGGATCTTGAATTGCATAATGTTTAATGTTAGACGCAGAGTAGTAGCAAGATCAAAAGTATAAAACTCCATCCAAAATTGTGCTTTATCTAGCTAATTAATGGAGAATTCCCTTCTCTGTTGTTGGTGGTTAATTAATTGTTGATGTCTTTGTTGCTGTATGTATGTTTAAGGAGCTTATAGTAGGGAGAGCTGCCTTGTAGTTTTGTTCTATTATGTACCCTTGGCTGCTTGTATCTGTGTCCTGCTTGTTTTCTCTTACCCCCCAAACTGACCAAAAGAAAGAAGACAAAGAAACTTATATTATTTGTTTGTTTGCTTTGATATGACATTGTTATCATTCCTGCGTAAACATTATCGAGTTTGAGGATGACAAGGCTTCCACTCTTATGGTATCATCTAGGGGTGTTCACACTGGCCAAGCCAGAATTTCACTTTTGGGGGAAGATTAAAAGTAAAAATATTTTAAATATGTTAATCAACAATAAACTAAGAGCATTACCATCAGGTGTGTCAAATGCCAAATTTTAGTTTAGGAGGGCAAGATTAAAAGTAAAAATATTATAAATATGTTAATCAACAACAAACTAAGAGCATTACCATTAGGTGTTATTGGGCATTTGACAAATCAAACACCAAAAACCAACCCTCATCAGATATTTCAAATCTCATAAGATTTGGTATGAAGCTACAGTACGCTCTCAAATTTGAGAGCGTACGGACGAGAATGCCAAAAAATTTTATGCTTATTTTATTTACTTTTCCCCTCTCCTCCCAACACATCTCTCCTCAAGGACAAAAACTTCAGAGTCTCCCAAGGCGCACTCCAAGCTCTGGACTTCGCTGTTGTGCTCTCCGGTGACCACTTCAAGCTCCACTTCAACACCGCCCTCATCCCCTCCGTCATCGAGTGCCTCGACGACGCCAAACAACCCGTCCATGACGCCACCCGGTGGTTCCTCCTCACGCTCATGCAGGTCTCTTCTCTGACCATAATTGTCAAGCGAGCGGGGTCTTATGCTTGGAGTCACAAGAGTTGGAGAGTGATCGCTCGGATCGTCACTTTGGCTATCGCGCTTTTACCATTAGCCATCGTGCCATTGGAACCTCCCACCACCAGATCTCTCTCAATCGGCCTGCAGTGGTGGGTTTTGCTTTTGGGTTTGTTTGATTTGGGATGGGTTTTGAGATTTGTGAATGTGGTGGGTTGTGGGTTAGTTGTGGTAGTGGTATTGTGGTTGTGGCGGCAATTTGGTGGTTGTAGTGGTTATTTTTTGGGTTGTTGTGGATTTTTTTTTTGTGGTTGTGGTTTTTTTTTTTTTTTTAAGGTGGTTGGTGGATGTGGGTTTGTGCCGGTGGTGGTTGTCAGTATTGTTGCGGCAGTGGTTGTTGGTGGCTGTTGTTGCGGCAGTGATGGTTGTGGGTTTGTTTAATTTGGGATCGACTTTGAGGTTTGTGAGTGTGGTGGGTTGTTGTGAATTTATTTTTTGTTGTGTTTTTTTTTAAGGTGGTGTTGGTGGATGTGGGTTTGTACCTGTAATGGCTGTCGGTGTTGTTGCGGCAGTGGTGGTTGTTGATGATGATGATGATAGGGAGGAGTTAATATATTATTTTAATGTGTAGTAAATATTATTTTAATGTATAAAATTGAAGAATAAAACATGTGATGAATGAGAAATTATAAAATGATGCGGTAAAATAATAGAGTAGATTTTTGGCGTGTCAAAATGACATTTTTTATAAGAGAACTGCTGGAAATGCTCTAACAATAACAAAATAAATAAACAATTGTAAACAAAGGTCATCTATTGCACTTCCTCTTTTTGTAGGGGGTATGGTACCCCTTTTAATCTTGGCCATAGATTTTACATATTTGAATCCTGACCATTTACTTATTTCTAATGAAAAACTAGTTACCAGTTAAGTAGGTAATATATAAATGCAAGAATACACAGACAAACAAACTGACTTCTCTCTTGTGTCTTCTCTCTCAAACTGAAAACCGAGTGGGTGTTCCTTCTTTTACTTCAAAATACTTCAAAATGCTTGGCTTCCACCACCGATGGCCCAAGAGAGAGAAGGACTCATTCTCTCAGGTCGTGTGCTTCGTCAATAACTCCTTAAAACCTGATGACCTAGATTTTGTCTACTCCACTCTCAAATGGATCTCTATCATCGACTTGTGAGATTTCTTCAATTCTCTTTACTCTTAATATTTTTTTTAGTCTTATCAATTTATATTCGATATTGGGTCTCTCTTTTCTTCTTTTATTTATTTATTTTCTCATTTTGACTCTAAAATTTTGGGTATTTTTAGCTTTTTCAGTATCATTGCAATTTTGGGTATGTTTTGTTTTTCCTTATCTTAATTCAAGTTGAAAATTCATTTTGTTTTGTTTTTGTCTCTAGAATTTGGTAATGCCTTTTGTTTGCACAAGTAAATAGCAATAATTTGCTGGCTCTGAATTGTGGATTATTAGATGCCCATTTGATCAATGATTGAGTTAAGAAATGAATCACTGACGATGAATATTGGGGTTTAAGGTAAAGTGAGACTACATAAAGAGCTATTCTTCACTTATGGTTTGGCCCTTTTCCTTTTTGTTTCATTTTTCATATAGAAAGCTAGTTTTGCTTATATTTCATCCTACCTAACCATGTGGGTTGTTGGGGGTATTTGGATGACATTTATCTATGGAACTGTGCTAATTTCACTAGGAAAAAATGTGTTATTTTTTTTTAAAGTTAAATTAATTAAGCAATAGTGACAGAAGACCTTTAGGTTAGGGGTTGATTTGTGAAATGCAATAGATAATGAACTTGTTTATCTGTCTTCATATTGAGAAATGGAGGAATTTCTAATTATCTATTGAAATGCTAGCTGTAAAGTATGCCTTAGCTGAGTCAAGGAGCGGGGAAAGTTGTGAGGGAGTAGAGGGATGACTATTGCAGTTGTGATAAATTTGTAGCCATATCATTCATTTGTTTTGTTTTGATGGGTTAGTTTTGAAACCGTCCTAACGGGATTGAACTGAAAACCTTGTGAAATATACCATTCAATAGCTTTGTTTTGGTGGGTTAAATTTGAAACTATTCTAATTGGAATGAACTAAGTTCCTTGATAAAAATCTACCCCATTTATAAGTAATTACTAAGAAACTACTCCTAATCCAGTGGTGTAACCAAAGACTAATCCTTTATTGATGGTTTTATCAAAATAAGTTTAATTATTTGCTTACCCTGTGTATTGCTTCTGTAAATGGGTGCAAACACTTATAACATGTTTTTTTAAAGTAATATCTAATTTTAATAACTCAGCTTATTTATAACCATTTCATTTTTCCTATCAAGATAACTTAGCTTATCAAATAATTTATTCTTAGTTTCCTTTTCAGCCTCATTTATTCTTGAGCTGTTATATGCTACTCCTCGGAAACCCCAACTGTTAAAAATACACATGGATTTAAAAGCAGAGAAAATGAAAAAAGCCTTGTAGTTAATTTGGAATAATTATCATGTTATTTGGGGTTTCCAAGGAGTAGCAAATAACAGCTCAAGAATAAATAAGCAGAATTAGTCTGACAGATTTTGATTATGGTTTTATTTCTTCATAAATTTGGCTGTTTTTACTTGTTTCTTCTTTTCCCCTCCTTACCAGAGAGATGCAGATAGTGCACTGGAGCAAAAATAGATAAAAGCGAGAGATAATCAAGTTATCTTTGTGTTTATAAAATTTTGTTAAGAGAAAAGATAATGTAGTCCAAGGATGTTGAGTACTTTTAATCAGTTATTCAAAATATTGCTAGTTTTAGTTATTTAATTGTAGTTTTTCAACAATTAAAACATTGAACAATATTTTAAAGTCTCGCGTGGTCAATTTTTATTTTATCACTTTTAAAGACATGACAAGCATGAGTGGAAGGTAGAGTTAATTGACAATAATTTTCTGCCTCATGAAGCAAAGATTATAAAAGGGATACCTCTTAGTGTTTATGAATCATAGGACAAACAGGTGTGGTTACCCTCATACCATGGCGAATACACCACTCGGTCAGCCTATAAACTGCTAGCAAGGAATGACAGAAATTCGATGCCAAGCTGCTCATCAGGGGAAAGGAGTACACAGTTACGGAAAGGGATATGGCATCTACAGGCTCCTTACAAGGTGAAGCACCTGCTTTGGAGAGCAGCTAGTGAGGCTTTACCAACTCTGCATAACCAATTGTGTAGAGGTGTGGTTAAGTATGCCTGCTGTCCGAATGTAAATCTGATGGTGATAATTATCAAATCGCTGTTGGCCAGGGATGTCTCTCATCCAGAGTATGGCCATGTTACCCAAGATGTTTTGTTTTTTGCTTCTAGTTTTCTGGTCTATAACTCTACCCATGTCAAACGCTTAGGCAACTCCGTTGCCCATTTTCTTGCCAAACATGCTAAGTTAGGCAATGAGCTACAGGTTTGGTTTGAGTTTATTCATGATCATATTGCTCCTCTATTTTAGAGATGCTTTGTAATTTATTTCATCAATGAATAAAACAAGGGCCTCTCGGCCCGGATTCTCAAAAAAAAAAAAAAAAAAAACATGGCCTATGTGTTCCCCTTAGAAAAACTGCAACTTTATGCAAAATTGAAATAATGGATTCCAATGACCACTCGTAGATCAAGTTTTCCATACAAAAATAATTATCTATAATAAAAAAAAAAAAAGTTTCATATCACCACACATAGATTAATTCAAATGACCATCAAAGTGCGTTGAGCTCACAAGTTGTGCGAGGTCATGAATTATCTTCTATATCATTTTGATTTAATCTCTTGTGTTTGCTAAAGGAATTTTTCTTTTCCGGCATAGAATGATGTACATTGATCCATTTGCCCTTTAATTTCATTATAAAAAAATAAATAATCTAAAACATTTCTCTGACTCTAAGATATTAATGGTGATATTTTGGAACTTATATAAAATCATTGTCTTGGGTTTTATTAAAATTGATGAACCACCAATTCCAAAGAGTTACTTGGAGAGGTAGAGAGTGTAAGAGTGATGGACATACTTAGACTCTTTATATAATTTAATATCTTTTTATCAAAATATGAAATTTAATTTTTTCAAAAAATTGTAAAATATCTCAAATGCAAAGATGGCTAGAAGGACATGAGAGAGAGAGAGAGAGAGAGAGAGAGAATATCATGTTGGTACCATCCAATGTGACTAAAAAAAAAATGAACTACCAAATGTGATATTGGTACTGACCATTGTGATGTTAGTACTATCTAATGAGACAAACACATGGAATGAGTTTGAATTTTTCACAAAGAAAGAAAGCATAGGATACTTATCATTAAGTTTTGTGAATGTGAATAAATATTGCACATTAGTATCTATCTCTCATCACAAATAATGAATGTTGCACATTAGGACTCCAATCTCAAAAATCCCTATCCTTGATATGAAACATTCAATTATGAAATGGAAAATATCAATTAAAGAAAAATTCAAATAAAAATTAGGATTTCAATCCCCCCAAATAATCAATAAACAATTAAATTTCAATTTCTGAGATTCCAATCTCCTAAATCACATGAACCTAGATAAAATTCACAATATTAAAGTCAAATCTAATGAGAATGCCTAAAAAACATTAAACCTGGTGTAGTAGCCTTGATTGATGACTATTTCATATTAGATCTGTAGTTTCAATTCAAGTGTTTATTGAAAATTTTAAAATTTTCATCAATCTTTAGATTGGATTTTTTGCATAACTTGCTAATTGTATAGTCACCCTATTTCCAACCTTAGACACCACAATAAACACACAATTGTGATTAAGTTGCAGATGTTGCATAAGAACAATTAGAGAGCACATAAGGTTATACGTCTTCGGTATTATAGTATATATAAATTAGAAAAATATAAACATCAAGAAAGTGACCTCAACTATGTTATTTTACAGGGAGATATGCCCCTGAATGTGATGGGAGCTACCAAGGGACATACGTAAGAAGTTAATTGGTATATTCAAATATATGTGGAAGAAACCAAGATAATTCCAACTTTTTTTTTTTTTTTGTGAACAAAAGTAATTATTATGGTTGGGCTAATTTCTTGGGATGCTTTTTTTTTTTTTTTTTTTGAGATTTTAGATCTAAAATTTTTAATAACTTTTAAAAAATGGCTATTGTGATGAGTAGTTATTAGAGCATCCACATCAATTGGTGGATAATCATGTATAATGCAAAAATTTCTCAATTTTACACATTTTGAGCAAAAAATTCCCTACATCAGTGGAGCTAAAACTGGGTAAAATCGTGTAAAACCATCCACGAGCTACAGTACCGTGTATATTTACACGACTATTGTAGCTCGTTTATATAATATTTTATCATTTCTCCTTCGCTCCTTTTTTTCTCTCTCTGATCCGTGCTCAACAGACTCCATTCTCTCATCTTTTTCTCAACACAGAATTCTCAACACAGAATATACCGAGATATACTTTGCTCAAAAAAAAAAAAAACACAAACATACACAAACAAACACAGATCGGTGCTTGACTGGTCGAAGCTCGTGGGTCTTGCCGGGGATCGGAGCTTGCGGACGTTGGATCGGAGCTTGCGGATCGGCGATCGGAGCTCGCGGATCGCGATCGGAGCTCGCAGATCGCGATCGGAGCTCGCAGATCGCCGATCGGAGCTCGCGGATCGCCGATCGCGATCGGAGCTGGCAAATCGCAATCGGAGCTCGCATATCACCGATCGGAGCTCGCAGATCGCCGATCGGAGCTCGCGAATCGCGATCGGAGCTCGCAGATCGCCGATCGGACTCGCGGATGGTGATCTAAGCTCGTGATCGGACTCGCGGATGGTGATCTGAGCTCATGATCAGAGAGGGAGTTGATCGAAAGGGAAAGGGAGAGTTGATTGAGAGGGAGAGGGAGAGTCTGAGAGATGCGTATAGAGAGAGAGAGAGAGAGAGAGAGAGAGAGAGAGAGAGAGAGAGAGAGAGAGAGAGAGAGAGAGAGAGAGCAAAAGTCAGAAATGAGTTGGGAGAGAGAGAGCGGGGTAATTTAAGAGGTAGTTAGGAAAATAATAAAATATTAAAGAAAATTGATTATTTAATTAAAAATGGTGGTAGGATAAATGAACTGATGTGGGTGTTTTGTAAAATTGGATGTGTAAAATAGAAAAAGTGGGTTTTTAGTGTAAAAGTGGATGTGTAAAATGAAGGAGCTGATGTGGATGCTATTAGTAAGTAAAAAAGTGACTTTAGTGGTTGGCTTAAATGTAAAATTATGGTCAGGTGTGATATTGGTACCACCCATTGTGACAATTGAATTGTCAAATGTAAGAAAAAAATAAGGTACTACCGAATGTGACAAAAGTACGGTTATAAGTGATGTTGGTACTGTTCAATGTAATAATGGAACTGTCTTTGAGAATAAATAAGAGTACCACTGAATGTGACAAAAGTAGAGTCAGACGCAATGTTGGTACTGTCTAATGTGACAATGGAGCCATCAAATTTAAGAAAAAATAAAGGAACCACTAAATGTGACAAAAGAACTATCAAATGTGATGTTGGAACTGCACAATGTGAGAAAAAAATAAGGGAACCACCAAATGTGACAAAAGAACTGTCAAATGTGATGTTGGAGCTATAGAATGTGAGGATGAAACTGTAAAATGTGAGAAAAAATAACGGAACCACCCAATGTGACTAAATAACTGTCACATGTGATGTTGAAATTACACAATGTGAGGATGAAACTATCAAATATGAGAAAAAAAAAAAGGGAACCACCAAATGTGACAAAAGAACTATTATATGTAATGTTGGAACTGCATAATGTGAGAATAAAACTGTCGAATGTGAGAAAAAAGTAAGGGAACCACCAAATGTGACAAAAGAACTGTCACATGTAATGTTGGAACTGCACAATATAAGGATGAAACTGTCAAATGTGAGAAAAAAATAAGGGAACCAACAAATGTGACGAAAGAACTGTCATATATGATATTGGAATTACACAATATGATAATGAAACCGTCAAATGTGAAAAAAATAATATAACCTGGTATAGCAGGTTACCTACTATCGAGTATTGTACCCCCTTTTTTTTTAGGGTACAGTAGAATTACAAATGTAATTACAAGTATATGTTTTGTATCATTTAAATAAAAAAACAAAAATAACCAATTCATAATTATTAACAATTAACAGAAGAGAGTTATGTAAATACATAAAGTTTAGATGTCTAATTGATTCATTGAAATAAACTTAGAAAATGGATTCAACTGAAAGTATTAAGAGTATAGTAAATACCTATAAAATTATATATATTTTTCACAATCTTGATTTATTCTTAAAATAGGTTGAATTCAAAATTTATTTATCTATCCTTTTAAGTATTTAAAATTTGAATTTATAACAAAATTTTCATATTTTGAAACCATTAAAAAGTCAAGAGATAGGGGAGAAAGAAAAATATAATGAAGGGTTGGAGGCTCTAGGTTTTTGGTACAATACAAGAAGATTAAGTATTTTTGAATTGTTCTTCACTATTAGGTAATTTAGCTTCAGCCTATCTGATTCTAAAAAAGAAAAGAAAAAAAAAAATAAGTAAAACCTTCATCCTATTCCTATCTAAAAGACTAAACAATTTTAACTACATTTCACTATTCGTTTAACTACTATTAAAATTAATATCTATCATATATATTCATTTATGAGACAAGCAAGAAATTCAAGTGCTTGAATAATGAAATGGGTAAAAAAAACGTTAAGAGTGGGACAGGATAAAAAATTCCGAAAAAAATTGATATACTGGTTGATGGGTCAGGAATGTGTGGAAGTATGGATATTGTGTGAAACATTGTATTCTCTAGCAAACTCCACGAATTGAGAAGAAGGCTAGTGTTGATATGCAAAAGAACGTTTTAAGAACGTGCTCCTAAAATTTCCTGATAAGAGATCACAGTTGTATATTTCTTTCTGGAGTTATACAAATTATCTGCATATGAAATATTTTCTCCTGCCCTTGATGTATGATAAGGATGGAAGTTGTGGGCACTCTACTTGACCATTGTCCATAAATAATATGTTAGTTATTTTTTGCTGACATGGTATCATTTGATGCCAAATACCTCCTCCATTATATTCCAACAAATTTCACTGAATGAGAAGAAGGCTAGTGTTTTTTTTTTTTTTTTTAAGAGAGTTTCATCTTATGGCGTTTGTTTCTGATAATAACTCTTTATCATCAGATCAAGACACCAATCAATTTTTGGTGTAGGCGAGGATTGAACTCTAGATCTCTTATACAACCATCAGAGACTTTACCGGTGGAGCTAACTGGAACTCAGAAGAAGGCTAGTATTGATATGTAAAGAGAACAATCTTAAGAAATGTGCTTCTAAAATTTCCTGTTAAGAGATCACAATTGTATATTTCTTTCCAATGTCATACATAATACAAATTATCTTATACAAATGGAAGTTATGGGCACTCTACATGACCATTGTCCATAATATGCTTGGAAGATTTCTAAACACTTGTATGAAATAACCGAATAATTTAAGAAACTTTGAATGAGCGGGCAAAAAGCAATTCATGATTGGGTTTCCAATATGCCAGTTCTGATAACAATTTCTCCAAATTATTGGTTGATGAAAAACAAAACCATTAATTTCGGAAAAATTAAACAAACAAACATTCTCACAGTTCACCTGAAAATGAATTCATTTAACTATAGAAAAATTACACAGAAAATTTCACAAAACAAACACTCACAGTTCTCTCTTCTCCTCACTTGGACCTACTGCAATACAAAAGCAATGAGAGAGCTAGAAGTGGCAGATCGAATGATCATAGGATGAACCTCTCAATTTTTCTGAGCTCTTTTGTAACATCAACCATATCTGGCCTGATCTCCGGATTATTTTTTCTGCATATGAGGGCTAGCCGTAATACAGCTTGTAATTGTTGCCACACAACAGATCCTTCTTCCCCTACAAGGATTGCAGGATCCACAACCTCATTTATGGCAAAAGAATTTCTGGCACTTTCAAAATCCTCAACATCAAAAGAGTCAACAGATCCTTTTAGCCATACAGGGATTGCAGGATCCCCATCATAAAAATTGTTAGTGGTGCGTAATAGCTCACGCCATCTCTGTCCAGTTAAAAGCTCTAATAGAAACGATCCGAAGCTGTAGACGTCAACTTTCTCCGTTATGTACCATGTAGTATAATAGTGGGGGCATATAAAACCGTAAGTTCCAATAAGAGAATCAGCCTCTACGTGAGTTTCACCTTCAGGAATCGATATGGAAAGTGAAAAATCAGTTAGTTTGGCAACATCGTTTTGGTCTAGGAAGACATTTCCTGATTTTATGTCCCTGTGGACAATAGGTCTTGAGAACGCAGTGTGGAGATACGAAATTGCATGAGCAATTTCCCTTGCAATCTTTAGCCTGCTCTGCCATGACAAGGGCTCACGTTGATCACTAGTGACTTTTAATCGATCAAAAAGTGATCCATTTGCAGCAGATTCATACACTGAAATAGGGATTTGAGTCTCGAGATAGCACCCTATGAGCTTTAGAACATTATTGTGAGTGCTCATCTTTGCAGAAACAGCTATATCAGTGAAAATATCATCACCGCGGTGTCGTAAGTACTCCTTAATGGAAATCATTCGGCCTTCAAAGAAACCATTGTACCATTCATGTTTAAACCCATCTGTATGAAAAATACGGCTAGAATGAAAGTTATTTGTTGCCCGCTGGAGTTCTTCACAAGAGTAGCTACGGATAGGAATCGGCCTACCATTACAAGTGGCAATCAGCTTCTCATGTAGTTTGCTTCCATTTTCATAAAACGCTTTCTCTCTTTCTTCTTCTCGTTTCTTTCCTGCCATTCTTAACAAATTTTCTCTCTCTCACGGTTTGGCTTGAACATATATGGCTCAACCTTTAATCCCCTTCACCTCTGCCGTCCACGAACCTACAAGGAAAGTTCGTCCAAAATACGCGAAGCTTTCCTCTTGCAATTTGTTAGCTTCTATATTATTGACTTTCTGAAGAATTTTGCTTCGCTGGGTCATCATGATGTTGATCTTTTACGCGGAAAGTTTGTCTTTTTTGGTTGAAAGTTGAAACGCGGAAAGTCTGTCGCTTCTAGAGAATATTGTAATTGCAATTATGTATTAATTTCGAGATATGTTCTCTATAACACTTGGGCCTGAGAGAAGGCGGCTTCTCTCAGGAAACATGGCCCAATTTTTCTTCATTCAAAAGTTTAAACACCACTTATGGTTTTAAAATATTTATAAAATAAAAACAAACTTTCAGTAATTTGCATACAACACTGGTATGCAAATTAAAAATGCTTCGCAGCAGAAAGGCAGGTTTATTTATCCAGGTGCTAGCTTTCAGACAACCATGAGATAACGGAGAGAAACTGCAATGCATGTCATTAATGATATAATTCGAGTTTTCACTTGATAACTTACACACAAAGTTCAAAATTCAAACTTCAATAAGAAATCAGAGATCAGTCACAATAACTGGTGATTGAGCCTCATTCTTCTCAAACCTACCTAACAAAAAGTTATCAATATATATGCCTCAAAAGCCTCCAAAGACCATAATCAAAATAGATATTAAAAAGTGATGGTGGCAATAGTGATGATGATATGATCGCATTTGGAAGTTTTCATGAACTGGAGGCATCACAAATATGCTGAACACACAATCACACAATTTAAATCTTTCTATAATTCAATTAAATAACTTCTTTTAATTTTGTTCAATCATGTACAATCATTGCAAATGAATAAATAAATATGGAGCACATTCACAAATTTGAACCAACATAGCAGGATCATTAAGGGCACAACAGTTGGGGAAAAAAGAAAAAACAAAGACAACGAAAACAAGGAAGAAGAGGTTGAATGTCTGTCCTTGCAAGTACGGAAATTTGATGCAGTCCCTCAACATATTTCCACAATTCAAAGCAATTTCCTTGCTATCATAGCTGCTCAAAAAAGAACTATCAGTCACACGCAACATTATCCTATCAATTCCACTAATAACACAGCACTGAATGGCAAGTTTACTGCAATGGATGGTAAATACATAACACTTCAACAGAAGACATAGCTACCACACAAAATAAGCACAATCTGCAAGTAAGACTACAACATTAAACTAGGGGACAAACATTTTTTTTTTTTTTTTTTACAAGTAAAGATATCCTTGTTAATACAGGATAAAAACTCAAATACGCCAGAAGTGTAAGCTACTCCTAAAGAATTATAGTATAAAATTTCAAATCTATATATTACTAAAAACTGAAGCGTAGCATTTAATGTTGTTATGATCACGTTCAGCCACATCAACAGTCACGTCATCATTTTTTATTTCCAATTTTTCTTATATATTTTTTAAAACATTTTCTCATTTAAAGTGTCTTAAAAACTCCGTTATATAAAAATTAAAATATCTTTTAACCATTATTGTTATTATTAATTTTCCAAACTCTCCCTCCCTTTTACCTCTTCATCTCCCCACTACTTTCTACCTTAATATCATTCTTTCTCTACCTTTTTTAAATTCCTTTATTTTGACTATTCTTATTCTCAACATCTTACTATAAATTTGACATTTTTTTTTTCATTCTATGCATAGAATTTTCACACAAAAAATGTCACTTCTCTCTCTCTCTCTCTCTCTCAATTTTTATTTTATTTTTTGTTTATTTTTTTATTTTTATTGCATCAATTCTTTAGGTTAATGAATTTTTGTGTTAATTGGAATTCTACTTTGGGTTGATGTAATTTAATTTTGTATTTTAAGTTTTTATCTTTTATATTCTCTTTGATTAAATATTATCTTACTGCATTATATATAATATATAATAATATAATGTTATTATATTACATAGAATGACTTGGATAATTTGATGTTTATTACCATATATTTTATTTTTACTCTTTTTTCCTCTCATCTTATTTTATTCAATATTTAAATCCAGTCACATCCTCCATACTATTACATTATGCAACACAAATCTATATTATATTACTAAAAGCTGAAGCGTAGCATTTAATATTGTTACGTTCACATTGAGCCACATCAGCAGCCACATCATCATTTTTTGTTTCTAATTTTTCTTGCATATTTTTTTAAGGCGTAAGTGCACTTTTAGTCCCTACATTTTGGGGTCATTTCTATTTCGGTCCCTACATTTTCATGTTACCACTTTTAGTCCCTAAATCAATTAACGCATTCTATTTTGGTCTTTACCGTTACTCAGTTAACAGAAATTGCTGACGTGGCTGATGGCACAGTAAAATAATAATTAAAAAAATCTATTTTGGCATTAAAAAATTGCCACGTCAGCATTTAAATTAAAAAAAATAATTTATTAATTTTAATTAAATAAACAAAATTAAAAACAAAAAATCACATTAATTGAGATTTAAGAGTGCCTTGAACAAGAACATCAAGAAGACAAACCAAGATCTAAGAACACAAACCCAGAAATTAAAATTAAAAAAAAAAAACAAAAAAAACAACAACAACAACAACAAACAACCATTCAAGATCGTCAAAAACGCGGATCAAAAAGCACAGATCAAAAGCCAGATCAAGCCCACCTAACACAGATCAAAAACCACACATCAAATCAAATCAAATAAAAAGTCTGTATGATAGTCAAGAAAATGAATAAATCTCTTTTATTCAGCTGAACCAACATTCATCATCTGCTTCCAATACCCATGAATTCATTTTTCCATTTCTTTTCATTGTTCTTCGGAACCAAACAAAGCACAACTAGATTAGCACAAAAACAAAAAAAAATTTCATTTGTTGAAAACCAAATAAACCCCAGCAATTAATTTTCTTTCTAATCATTCTATTTCCCCAGCAAACAAACAGAACACAAGAAACTCAACAAAACCAAAACTTTAGCTAAAAAAGAAGAAACCCATATCGGAAAGAAAAACCCAAGACGGATTGCAAACCCACCACCACGGCGCCGGATTTGAGCAGAGGAGATTGAAATGTCGTTGGACGTCGCCGAATTTGACAGAGGAAGTGACTGAAACACACACCCATAACAATGGTGGTGACGAACGTGAAATTGGAGACGATGGCTCTGATGGACGAGGAGCGCCTTGGAGGCCGAGATGAACGCCATCATCGACCCCCTCCTCGCGTCCCCCTCCTCCTCCTCTGCCGCAGGATCCGGATCCGGATCCGGGTCTGGGTCGGGTGGCGTGGCGCGTGCCCGGGTGATCCATTTAGGGAGATGGGTCGAAGGTTTGAGTGGGTTTGGGGATTGAGAGAGAGAGAGAGAAATGGTGAGAGAGAGTGTGATGTTCTGGGTTTGAGTGGCTGTGCATTTCTTAAGTTTCTTGAGTTTGAGAAAGAGAGTGATGTTCTGGGTTTCTTGAGTTTCTTGTGTTCTGTTTGAGTGGCCGTGCATTTTTCACTTTTGGGTTTGATGTTTGTATGGAAGGTTTGATTTTTCATGTGATGTTCTGGGTTTGCTAGAGACTGAGGGTTGGGTTTGGGTTTGTGTTCTTTATGTTTTGAATCTTTGAAGGTCTTTGTATTTTGTAGATCTGTGCCTTTTGATTTTGGGTGTTTCATGTTGGCATGTTCTTGATTTTGAGGAAGAACTCATGATGACTGGGAAGAACATCATGTAAATTTTTTTAATTTAATTTCTTTTTTAAACAATTTGTTTTTAATTTTTTTTATTTAGTTAAAATAAATAAATAATTTTTTTTTAATTTATAAGCTGACGTGACATTTTTAATATTATTTTGTTGGCCACATCAGCATTTAATATGCCAATAGGGATGCTGTTTGCCACATCAGCAATTTCTGTTAAGTGAGTAACAATAAGGACCAAAATGGAACGCGTTAATTGATTTAGGAACTAAAAGTGGTAAAATGAAAATGTAGGGACCAAAATAGAAATGACCCCAAAATGTAGGGACCAAAAGTGCATTTATGCCTTTTTTTAAACATTTTCTCATTTAAGATGTCTTAAAAACTCCATTATATAAAAATTAAAATATCTTTTAACCATTATTTTTATTATTAATTTTCCAAAACTCTCCCTCCCTTTTACCTCTTCATCTTCTCACTACTTTCTACCTTAATATCATTCTTTTTCTACCTTTTTATCTTTCTTTATTTTGACTATTCTTATTCTCAACATTTGATTATAAATTTGACATTTTTATTTTCATTCTATGCATAGTTTTTTCACACAAAAAATGTTACTTCTCTCTCTCTCTCTCAATTTGTTTTTAATTTTTTGTTTGATTTTTTTATTGCATCAATTCTTTAGGTTGATGAATTTTTGTGTTAATTAGAATTCTACTTTGGGTTGATGTAATTTAATTTTGTATTTTAAGTTTTTATCTTCTATATTCTATTTGATTAAATATTATCCTACTACATTATACATGCATATAGTATATAATAATATAATGTTATTATATTACATAGAATAACGTGGATAATTTGATGTTTATTGCTTTATATTTTATTTTTACTCTTTTTTCCTCTCATCTTATTTTATTCAACATTTAAATCTAGTCACATCCTTCATACTATTATATTATGCAACACAAATCAAGAAAATGGCTAAACACAAACCTGCCTTCTTTTACCATATATTGGGAGAATCAATATATTTGTGTGATAAAGGGTCATATAATTTATAATTTGGATAGCGCCCTTTGAGTGTGTCTAGGCCCACAAATTGAGCAATTTGTAGACTTAAAAGGCTATTGAGAATGAACTTTTTTAATCAAGTCTAAACAAATATGAACTACTATATATCATTTAGATAAAAAATTTTATCATGTATACATTAATATTTTTTTGCCACAAATTTAAATCACACAAACTTAATAATTTTATATTATGTGTTAGCATCGTCTTTGCTTCTTCTTCTTCCTCTTCTTAAAAATATTATGTATCGTCTTTAAAGGATGCCAACAATATTGATCTGATGGGAAAAGTTACATAAAATATTGAGAAAAAAATGTTTTATATTACTAGGGCTGTAAATGAACCAAGCCGATCATGAACAACTCGGCTTGACTCGATAAAAAGTTCGTTCATGTTTGTTTGTTTATAAATAAGTCAAGCTTGAGCCTTAGTTTTAGGCTCGTTTAATAAATAAGTTGAGCCCAAGCAAAAAAATTTGTTCACAAACAAGCTCATGAGCTATTAGGCTTTATACAAAATAATTCAAGTATATACTCAATTATAAGTTTATATGTGTTAGCTAAATATACTCATTACACATATCTTAATAATGACATGGCCAACATGGGACCACTACCCATTACCTTAATTTTTTCCTTCCCTCTAAATTGACCAAGAACCACTTTAGACTATAGTTACATTTAAAAATAAATTAGTTAATTAAGCAAGCTACATATGATCATTCTCCAGCAATCATCTAAAGTAAAGTTATAAAATATTTTAGTATTTTCTCATTCATAATAGTTACAAATAAGTATTTTTTTTTTCTTTTAATTTCTTCACCATCTAACGTGAATATAAAAATTGTATTTTGAATATTTGTTGAAGTTGTAGTAAACAAGGAATGATGAATGAATTAATTTAATCATGTAAATTTTTAATTTGAATAATGGCTAATCATAAGTAGGACTAGACACATGATAAAATGAGTATACAATTTTTTTTTCTTCTTAATTTTAGAGATTTAAGCATTTGATAATGTAATTTTTTTAGATCTCAAGCTCAAAAGCTTGACTTAAGCTTGACTTTAAGCTTGATATTAAGCTTGAGCTTGACTTGACTAATTAATCAAGTCAAGCAAAGCCAAGCTCAAGTTTTTTAGCTTTCCCACAAGCTCAAGCTCAAATAATATTTTTAGACTTGTCACGAGTTCAAGCCAAGCTTGAGCTTTTGACTTTTCCTAACAAGCCAAGCTTGAACATGCACTACTCGATAAAACTTGGCTTATTTACAGCTTTATATATTACAATCTACTAAAAAAAATATTTAAATATTTAAATCTTTATATTTTTCATATCACTGGCGTGTTTTACAACTATCACAAGTGTTAACTTAAGTCTTAATATTCTTAAGTTGTTTCGGCAAAAAAAAATTAAAAAAAGTTGTCACAAAAGAGGAGTTCATGTAAAGTTTTTTGCAAAATGAAATATCTGTTTTGTAAGGCCACCAAACTTGATAATTTGCAAATGATAGAACCACTCGCAACAAAATTTGCATAGTTATATAGTTCCAACTAAAGTAATTGTGTATACTTTTAGTCTTCCAAAAACACACATCTAGAAGTGGTTAAACATTTATCTTGGGTAGTTTTAACTTTTAATATAATTTTACCTTTACATTTTTTATTTTTTAGAGAGAGTTTCAACCTATGGCGTCTACTCCTGATGATAGCTCTTTATCATCAGACCAAGACACCAATCAATTTTTGGTATAAGCAGGGATTGAACCCCAGATCTCTTATACAACCATCAGAGACTTTACCTGTTGAGCTAACTGGAACCCGCTTTCCCTTTACATATTCATCTATTTTAATTTAGAATTAAAAAAAAAAAACTTTAATTTAGATATTTATAAGTAAACAATGAAATAATGATTCATGAATAATCAAAAACAAAAATATATATTGAAAACTCGGATTTGTGTTAAAAACACAAGAGTTGTTTAGACCACTAATTAACAAATTACGGTTAGATTACTTTTATTCTTACTTAAACTAAGTGCGAAAATAAGAGTAAATGTGCGCAATGAACCAATACTACTCTAGTGCATAAAAATGAATAACAAACAATAAAAGTAAAGCACAAGAGTAAGAGAAGAGAGATGCAAACACAAAATAACACAGCGATGTGTTATCAAAGAAGAAACCGACGAACTCGGCGAAAAACCTCTCCGCCGCCACCCTCCAAGCGGTAAATCGATCCACTAGACAATAAGTTGGGATACACGAATAGTAAGAGACCCTCCAAGCCTAATCTACCCAATGTACCTAAGCCCTCCAAGCTCTTACTCCAACAAGGCTTCTCAGAACCGTGTCTTGTTTAGCTTTTCGGATCCCGCAATACCCCCGATTGCATCCGCCAAGCCTCACCGGCTTCTTTTGGCAAATCCCCAAAGCTTCCCAAGCTTCAAAACACTCTCTATACTCTGAAATGATGTGGGTTGTGTTTGGGTACAAATCTCTTCTTAAGGTATGACAATGGGAAAGGGAAGGAGAAGAGGTTACAATGATTTCTCACTAATGATAGGTAGCTCTCTCTCTCTCTCTCTAAAAAAATGGGTGTGTGTGTGTTGTAGAAAACATATCTAAGGTTTTTTCTCTCTGAATGGTCTCTCATACTTTTATGGGTAATGAGGGTATATATAGTGTGGGTGAAGAATAAAAAAGTCACACTTAAAAATCCTCTAGTTAGAGAGTTTCACGGGTATCTCGCGAGAAGGCCTTACCCGCGAGACACTCGCGAAATTGACAGTCTGGCACGACTCTTCAGCTTCTAGTCATGTGCTTCTCACATGCCCTTTTCACGGGAACCCTTCTCGCGAACTTCTCGCGAGCTAGTTGCGAAATGCACTGATCTTCAATTAAGCTTGAGTCTTCACCAACTTAATACTAAACCCAATACAATAAAATCCCACAAAAATACAAGAAAACAAAATTATGCAAATACAACACTTTTTGTCATGGAATAAAGCTAACATAAAATATAGTTGTAAATCACAACTTTACAATCTCCCCATTTGTCTATTTCGTGACAAAACACCATATAACAGACTCTAGACTTAAACGTGAGTTTGGGAACAATGACAAAACTCATTCACACCTAAATCTAGAAGCTATGAAGCACTTGGAACATATATACCTGAAACACTTGCACAAAACACATTCGACCCTCAAGGTAAATCAAGTGGTAAAAGGACAAGTATAATGTAACAAGTAAAATGCGATCAAGTAAACATGATGTGAAACATATGAGCAACTTGATCATACATAAAAAAAGTCATATATAAATGACTACAATGATTATATAGTAAAGCAAATAATCATCCAAACATGCAATTATTAAAGCACAAAGACATAAGGATATATGCATGTCCGATACACAACCAATGCAAAACATAAAAGGAATTGCATCACGGATACAAGATCCAAAAAGGGCACAAGAACACACAACCAATGCAAAATACAAAAGGTGTTTGCATTAAGGATACACGATCCAACAAGGGCATAAATATGTTCTAACACATAAACACGATGCAATGAGAGCAACAAAGCATAGATACTAAATGTAACTCAAAGCACCATAAAATAACAAGAAAACAAGCATAAAGTAAAACAAAGACAAAACAGGGTTTTCCCATAAAGTTGTGTCTTCTCCCCCTTGGTATATGCATCTCTCCTATGGCTTTCTCCCCCTATGAATGTGCATAAGGTAGAATTTCTCCCCCTAAGAATGTGCACATGAGTCATATAGACATGACGATACAAACCGGTATACACTCCCCATTTTTGTCACGAATAGACAAAAGAATCAAGAAGAAGGGGAAAGAAAAGAAGATATGAACAAAGGTAAAATATGATGCATGAGGGATGCAAGATGAATGAGAAAATAAAGTTAAAACAAAAGATAAAATATCTTAAAGACACAATGCTACAAAGCATAAAGTAAACACGACATGCTAAGGATGTGGAACAAGATATAGACCTAGGCATGACATAGACACAAGAGCATATTATATGTGCTAAAAGGTCTAAAAAGATTTAAATAACATGAGTGAATGCAAAACATGTTAAGTGCTAGAGTGTGTGCAGCAAAGGTGCATCTAGTGTGCATGTGATATGCATGACTAATGCATGAATAAGCACTAACGGGGCAAAGTGTATAAAACACACCACCAATGATCAAAACATGATAAACATGAATAATTATAGTGATCCCAAAAGTTTGGTACTCATCGGAGTCCAAAACAACAAGAAAATGTCATTTAGGCATTTTATCAAACATTTAGAGTGCACACACTACACATGTATGTTAAACAATGCAAGAATATGAAAATCTTGCCTAAATACACGTTATTTTTGTCACAAGGGGCCAACATTCGAAGAAAAATATCATTTAAAACAAAGCTCAATCAAAAAAATTGACAAAAATTAAGTTTTCCAACTCTCATTTGAAAAAACCCAAATTATGAACATAAAACCCCCAAAAACATAATCTAAGAATCAAAATCAATTAAAAGAGTTAAAGATTACCTTAGAGATGTTAATGGAATGAAAAAGAATTTAATTTAGTTGGGTTTTGATGTAGAAACATTAAAATAGGGGTTTAAGAAAGGATGGGAGACGTTTAAAACAAATGACCCACGAAATGCCCTTTTAAAGCTGATCTGAAAATTTTCATGGGAAGTTTCGTTGGTTACATACCTGCGAAATTTCGCTGGTATCTCGCTCGTATTTCACTAGTAAGCTTTACTCGCGAAACAGTCGCGAAACAGTCGCGAAACTCTCTGTCTAAAGTTGAAAAACTTGAGAATTGAACCAGTTTACTCTCAACTGAGCTTATACATGAAATAAGTCACGAAAACACCCAGAAAACATGTTTTTCACACAAAAACAACTTGAAAAACTTTGAAAAACATGGGTAATATAAATCACTTCCAAAAGCAAACAAAAAGAATAAAAATCTTTTTTGGTGTGATCCACATATGGTTGAGCACACACACATCACATTTGAACACGTACAATCACACAAATGAAATAAGCATTCATTGAACAAAGTCTTGTGTGTTGTGTGTGAGTATCAAATGTGGAATAGTCCTTAGTCTAGAGTGAAGTTTCAATGATCAATTCAATCAAGTCATACACAACTAGTACTAAGTCAAGTGGACTATCTCAATTATAGAAATGAACATATATGATCTCCCACAAGAAAATGATTACATTTCTTTGAAGCTTTTCATTTGGCTTCTTTACAAATCATAACATTTGATCATTTTTGAACAGAGTACATCTCATTTTGAGATCGATGCCTGAACTTTTTGATATTTCAACTTTGTAAGTAAGTCTTTGGCTTTTTAAGGCACCATACATTTTAATACAAGTCTCTTTCCCTTTTTCCTAGTCAAATACTAGCATGTGCGTCGGCTTTTGTAGCTCATTATCTCTTTTCATTTTGAGATTTACATTTGTTGAGCTCTTTAAACCAAAAAAAAAATGTGGGAAAAGATATAGGCACAAGTCTATGCATGTATCAAGACCAACAAGACTATTGATTAATCATTCATGACAAGCTTGAAGATCGATTTACAACAATCACACATAGATTTCAAGATTTTTCCCAATAAGATAGATGTGCATACAAAACAAGCTAAGCTCGTAAATGCACTACGTCATTAGTACAAAGGTACTAGGCCAAACTCACATGTGATATGTGCTCAAACATATACGATCAAACTTTTTGAATTTTTCACTTTTTATATATTTTTTGGATTTTTACACACACAAAAACAAAAGCATAAAAGTAAGATCAAATGCAAAAACAACAAAAACAATGCATATAAAAAGATGCATTGTGCATAAATGCATGACAATGAAGCATTTAATACATGAAGGGTCCTACAAAGATCGAAAGAATTAGATCAAGGACCAAAAGAGCATAAACTCAACCATAGGAACCTTTCCTCATCCAAACGGAATGATTGTTTGGAATGAATGTCTCATGAGAAGTGAGACGAGAATTGGAAGAATGAGAACTGGAGATGCACATAGACAAGGAGGTAAGAATATCAAAAACTTTCTTCAACAATTTACCATTTTCCCCCAAAACTGGTTTAGCTTTCATAGCACAACTTCCAAGAAGCTCAAGTTTCTCTTCTCTTTTGATTCTTCTAAGAGCTTGAAACTTAGAGCAATGAGATCTAAGATGACCAAAGGTACCACAATGGTGACAAACAATGGGTTTAGGTCCATTAGGCTTTTTGGGGAGGGATCTAACAATATGGTTTTGTTCTCTCTTCAACTTGGGACATTGTGGTCTTATGTGATTAATTACACCGCAATGGTGGCAAGTTGGAACAAACTTAGATTCATCCAAAACCTTAGGTTGAGACCTAAATGGAAGCTTTGGCTTAAGAGCATTTCTCTCCACCTTTTGATTTCTTTTGTGTGGAGGATTGTACACCAATTTGTCCTTTGAGGTAGAACACATAGTAGGCACAAAATTGGGTACCACAACATGATTGCAACAAATATTTTCGTCCTTTTTAGCAATAGGTTTAGCAATCAAACACTTGGCATGCATCTTAAAAGATTCATTTTCACATTTTAGTTTATCAACAAGTTTGTTAAACAAAACGAGTTTAGCATCCAAGTCCATATTCAAACATTCAAACTCTTTCAACTTTTCAAGAGAATTTTCAGCAAGCTTCTTATACTTTTCAACCAATTTATTGGATTCATTAAGCTTAACAATCAAATCATCATTTTGACAATGAAACTTGCTCAAACTCTTATGAAACTCCTTAGCTCCTTTCTTCAAGAGTTTGATGTTAGGAATATCAACAACACCCAAAGATTCATATAACATGGCATCGCAATCATGAGGATAAACACTCATAGAGGCATTTTCACAAACACATGACATGTTACAATCAACAATATCCATAGAAGCATACAAAGCACAATCCATGGCAATACACACAAAGGAGTCAAGGATCACACTTAGTTAATGAAACCAAAACAAGTGTACCCGCTCTGATAGCAATTGAAAGCTCGGATTTGTATTAAAAACACAAGAGTTGTTTAGACCCCTAATTAACAAATTATGGCTAGATTGCTTTTACTCTTACTTAAATTAAGTGCAGAAACAAGAGTAAATGTGCGCAATGAACCAATACTACTCTAGTGCATAAAAATGAATAACAAACAATAAAAGTAAAGCACAAAAGTAAGGGAAGAGAGATGCAAACACAAGATAACACGGCGATGTGTTATCGAAGAGGAAACTGAAGAACTCGGCGAAAAACCTCTCCGCCGCCCTCCAAGCGGTAAATCGATCTACTAGACAATAAGTTGGGATACACAAATAGCAAGAGATCCTCCAAGCTTAATCTACTCAATGTACCTAAGCCCTCCAAGCTCCTACTCCAACAAGACTTCTTGGAACCGTGTCTTGTCTAACTTTCCGGATCCCGCAATACGCCCGATTGCATCCGCCAAGCCTCACCAGCTTCTTTTGGCAAATTCCCAAAGCTTCTCAAGTTCCAAAATACTCTCTACACTCTGAAAGGGTGTGGGTTGTATTTAGGTGCAAATCTCCTCTCAAGGTATGGCAATGGAAGAGGGAATGAGAAGAGGCTACAATGATTTCTCACTAATGATGGGTAGCTCTCTCTCTCTCTCTAAAAAATGGATGTGTGTGTTGTAGAAAACCTATCTAGGGTTTTTCTCTCGGAATGGCCTCTCATACTTTTGTGGGTAATGAGGGTATATATAGTGTGGGTGAAGGGTAAGAAAGTCACACTTAAAAATCCTCCAGGCAGAGAGTTTCGCGGGTATCTCGCGAGAAGACCTTACCCGCAAGACACTCGCGAAATTGACAGCCTGACACGACTCTTCAGCTTCTAGAAATGTGCTTCTCACATGCCCTTTTTGTAGGAACCCTTCTCGCGAACTTCTCACGAACTAGTCGCGAAATGCACTAATCTTCAAGTAAGCTTGAGTCTTCACCAACTTAATATTAAACCCAATACAATAAAATCCCACAAAAATACAAGGAAACAAAATTATGCAAATACAACACTTTTTGTCATGGAATAAAGCCAACATAAAACATAGTTGTAAATCACAACTTTACACACACACACAGATATATATATATATATATATATATATATATATATATATATATATATATGCATATTTATCTTGTGCATTTGTAACTTTACATATAATTTTGTATTCATATATTCATCTACTTTAATTTAGATGTTTATAACTTAATAATGAAATCTATAAACAAGGCAATAATTAAAACAATCATATTTCTACAATTCAAAAAGTCACAATTTCTTTTTTCGAAAAAAATGCCTTTTACATTTCTCTGGAATTATTTTTTAAATTTTTTTTATAAAACCTTTGACATACCACTAACCTAACCACTTCATACATTAAAAAAATTTAAGGCTCAATATTACTTCTGTTAATATATTATAGATATCTTAATTGATTGAGACCAAACTAGAGAAATACCTTTCATATTTCCTTTAAAATTCAGAAGAAGAAAAAAAAAAAAAAAACCCTTTGACATACCACTAACGTAACTACATCTATAATTATTTAAGCCATTCATGATATCTATTTTTTATTGATAACCATAAAATTTACAGCTACCAAGGGAACATACAAAGTAATAAAGAATAAATGAAGGGAGAAAAAGAGAAATAAAATCAAATGTCAATTAATAACCATTATTTGGAAAATAAAAAGGTGGTCAAGAGGAGTACGAAATAAAATAGAGATAACTATGCAAAGAACATTGAAAACTTTATAGTGCAATAAAATCAACAATTAAATATAATAATACAAAATTTAAACTTAAAACTAATCAAACTCTAACTAAGGAAACTATATATATATAAACATAATCTTCAAACACCATGACTTAAAAAGATTTAATGAATAGTTCTATTTTTTATTTAACGTCTATGTTATGCAAATCATCAACCAATAAATATATGATAATGATAAAAAATGCTATAGACAAGATTATGAAAAATATGATAAAACTATTAAAAAAAACTCTTTATAAAGTCTAGGGCTTAAAATAGTATTTTATCTAAAAAATTATTACGTGCAATGCGCGAGTCTGCGACTAGTATCTAAAAATTCTGAAAAAAGACATGGAAAGGATACTGCCTAGACTAGACATCCAACCATACAAACTTCTCAAAAACCGCTTTATTACATGTGCCGGATGTTCAATACCTTCAAACGTCCTAATAGTCGTCTCTCTCCACTATAAAAGAACATTACTTTACAATGAGTTTTTTACAAATATAATTGTAGTTGACTATAATTGATAGGACTTCAATAACCAAAATAACATAATGTGAAACACTGAAAACCCATTAATGTCAATAACAACAAAATGCTGAATCTTTTCGGATGGCATCAATCCTCTCACATTCATGGTCGGGTCCGCTCATTAAATTCATAGCAAGGTCTACCATGAATGTGAGAGGAGGGAGCACCATTTCACTATATTCCGAGACTACCTAAGAATTTTCCTATATAGAATCTTACCTTTATTAAAGACCATATAATCCAATCTTACCTTCATTGAAGATAGGATAGGATATAACGTTGTGTGGTCCAGTATATAAATGAAATTGACTCAATTGTAACAAATTAATTATTGTCTCTTTCTTTCATTTCTTTCTTTTTTCTTTTTTTGAGAAGATGAAGATGATCCATTATTCAATTTTACATCTTTTGTACACACCTTTCATCTAGCAAAGTACACAAAGAAAGTAGACACATATTTGATGATTGATGTTTAAAAATTTTTTAACTGCTCAATTTGTTTCTGGGTTGAAGAAGATATTTTGTAGTGCTGGCTTTGGAAGCATCTTATTTTTATTATCAGATATGAAAGAATACACAATTGGAAAGTGGAGTAATAAATGGGGATCTTGAATTGCATAATGTATAATGTCAGATGCAGAGTAGTAGCAAGATCAAAAGTATAAAACTTCATCCAAAATTGTGCTTTACCTAGCTAATTAACGGAGAATTCCCTTCTCTGTTCTTGGTGGTTAATTAATTGTTGATGTCTTTGATGCTGTATGTATGTTTAAGGAGCTTAGAGTAGGGAGAGCTGCCTTGTAGTTTTGTTCTATTATTTACCTTTGGCTGCTTGTATCTGTGTCCTTCTTGGCTGGTTTTCTCTTACCCCCAAGCTGACCAAAAGAAAGAAGAAAAAGAAACTTATATTATCTGTTTTTTGCTTTGATATGACATTGTTATCATTCCTGAGTAACCATTATTGAGTCTGAGGATGACAAGGCTTCCACTCTTATGGTATCATTTAGGGGTGTTCACCAAACCGTATAAATCGTAAAGCAATTCATGATTGGGTTTCAATATGCCAGTTCTGATAACAATTTCTCCAAATTATTGGTTGATGAAAAACAAAATTAGTAACTTCTGAAAAATTAAACAAACAAACGTTCTCACAGTTCACCTGAAAATGAATTCATTTAACTTGTGAAAAATTACACACAAAATTTCACAAAACAAACACTCACAGTTCTCTCTTCCCCTCACTTGGACCTACCGCAATACAAAAGCAATGAGAGAGCTAGAAGTGGCGAATAAAATAATCATAGGATGAACCTCTCAATTTTTCTGAGCTCTTTCGTAACATCAACCATATCTGGCCTGATCTCCGGATCCTATTTTCTGCATACGAGGGCAAGCCGTAATACAGCTTGTAATTGTTGCCACACAACAGATCCTTCTTCCCCTACAAGGATTGCAGGATCCACAACCTCATTTATGGGAAATCTTTTTCTGTCATTTTCAAAATCCTCAACCTTAAAATAGTCAGTGGTGCTAAATAGCTCACGCAAACTCTGTCCAGTTAAAAGCTCTAATAGACACGATCCGAAGCCGTAGACATCAACTTTCTCCGTTATGTAGTCTGTAGCCATATAGTGCGGGCATAAAAAACCGGGAGTTCCACAAACAATATCTTTTACGTGAGTTTCACCTTCAGGGATCGATATGGACAATGAAAAATCAGTTAGTTTGGCAACATCGAGTTGGTCTAGGAGGACATTTCCTGATTTTATGTTCCTGTGGACAATGGGTCTTGAGAACGCAGTGTGGAGATACGAAATTGCATGAGCAATTTCCCTTGCAATCCTTAGCCTGCTCTGCCATGACAAGGGCTCATGTTGATGTTGTTGTGCACCATCATGATCACTAGTAACATTATATAATCGATTCCTAAGTGATCCATTTGCAGCAGATTCATACACTGAAATGGGAATTTGAGTCTCGAGACAGCACCCTGTGAGCTTTAGAACATTATTGTGAGTGCTCATCTTTGCTGAAACAGCTATATCATTGAAATGTCGGTCATCGTGGATGTACATTTTGCACTTCCTAATGGAAATCATTCGGCCTTCATAAGAACCATTGTACCATTCAGAATAGTCATCTCTATGAAAATTACTGCTAGGATCGTAGTTATTTGTTGCCCGCTGGAGTTCTTCACAAGAGTAGCTACGGATAGGAATTGGCCTACCATTACAAGTGGCAATCAGCTTCTCATGTAGTTTGCTTCCATTTTTATAAAACGCTCTCTCTCTTTCTTTCTCTCGTTTCTTTCTTAACATTCTTAACAAATTTTCTTTCTCTCACGGTTTGGCTTGAACATGGCTCAACCTTTAATCCCCTTCACCTCTGCCGTCCACGAAGCTACAAGGAAAGTTCGTCCAAAATACGTGAAGCTTTCCTCTTGCAATTTGTTAGCTTCTATATTATTGACTTTCTGAAGAATTTTGCTTCGCTGGATCATCATGATGTCGATATTTTACGCCGAAAGTTTGTCTTTTTTGGTTGAAAGTTGAAACGCGGAAAGTTTGTCGCTTCTAGAGAATATTGTAATTGCAATTATGTATTAATTTCCAGATATGTTCTCTATAACACTTGGGCCTGAGAGAAGGCGGCCTCTCTCAGGAAACATGGCCCAATTTTTCTTCACTCAAAAGTTTAAACACCACTTATGGTTTTAAAATATTTATAAAATAAAAATAAACTTTCAGTAATTTGCATACAACACTGGTATGCAAATTAAAAATGCTTTGCAGCAGAAAGGCAGGTTTATTTATCCAGGTGCTAGCTTTCAGACAACCATGAGATAATGGGGAGAAACTGCAATGCATGTCATTAATGATATAATTCGAGTTTTCACTTGATAACTCCAAATTAACAATGGAAGTTTTTCTTTCGCACCTTATACAACAAAAAGCAATACATTTTGAACTGACGAGATTACAAATACATACAGTTTTTGTACATAATCCTCTACTGCTGCTTTGTGGATTACAAAGGCATTCAGTTCTTGATACATACTCTTCTACTAGGTGATTTGAAATTCTACAACTCTTCTTTTGATAATTATTATTCTACAACTCAGCGCATGATCTTTTTTGGGTCTTGGCAAAAAGTGTTTGCAGAGAGTCATTACATAGAATCAGTGTTAAACCTCAAAAAGCATATCAGAACAGAATGAAAAGCAACAACTAGGAGAAATGACCTAGCTTTCAAGTATTGGCAAACGAGATACTCTTTCAATTTCCTTAATGATCAGTTCCTTTTCCTCCTCAAATTGCTCATCTTCAGCACCTGCAAAGATGAATAAGTTAGCAGAGATAACTACAAAGGAAAGAACAGTTTCATATACAATGTTTTAAAAAACAATTTTTAGCCCATTTTAATCTAGAGCCAATGTGCTGCTAGCTAGGAGATACACTGCCAAAAATATACAACCTTTTCCAGGAGAGAGATTGTGAAGCAATTCCAGCAATTTCTCATGGTTTTTTGCCAGAATAACCTTTACTTCTCGTGGCTTGTTAGGATTAGCAACAAAAACCTATAAAAAAAATAAAATAAAATAAACAAAAGAGAAACAAGTGTGGCAAGCAAAGCATCAAAACCTAATGCTTTAACAAGTTAATAGATGATAATTATGTTGTGAAAAAAATAGATATTTTGCAGGATGTATGCGGTACTTTCTAAGCGCACCAGAAGGAACGTGAAAATAAGCAAATTTGCACCTACAGACAAACAATGAGAAGAAAGAGCAACATTCGAGTACCTTGAAAATGTGGAAAGCAGACATCTGGATTGTTTTGCTTGAATCCTTCTCAGCCAAACAGAAACAACAAACAAACAAAAAAGTTAATTGCACAGAGAAGGAAGAATTACAAATATATTGCGGTCAATGTTTTGATGATAGAGGAGCTTGGAAAGCTAGTCTACTACAGCTTTGGGCTGCCCATTAGTTAATCAAGAATTAACATCAGCAATACACAGTTTGAGCCAACCAACCTAGGAGGCAGAATAAGACAATCTAGTCAGACAGGTAAATTAAATTATTGATTAAAAAAATCCACAAAGCTTTGATGGGTCCAGCAGATGCCATACATCTGAAGTTCATATCTAAGAGATTAATAACAGATTTGGTTTCCTATAAAACAGAATCCCACCTAGCACTCAACAGACAATAACCCTTCCACACATAAGTAGTTAAGACCTTAATTTGTATCACAAGGACAAATCTAGGATGGCATTGGATCATTTGATCAGATCTTGAAACCTTGCATAAACCGCAGAAAAATGTGTCTACACAATGACCAGAATATCAAATTAACAGCAAGAAAAAAAATGTGCACAAGTAAAATAGAAGTACAAGACAAGCCAAGCTGAACAAAAGAGTGTAAGAAACAAGAAAGTGATTCAAAACATAGCGACATATCTTCAGTTACACAAGAATAAATTCCATTCTCAGCAAGCCAACTCTTAAGCATCCATGCAAGAACCATAAATGACAATGGAAAACCCAAAACAAAACAAAACAAAACAAAACAAAACAAAAAAAAAAATCTATACCTTTAGCAATGTCATCATGACTTTCAAGTACCGAACTTCTAAAATGTAGCGCTTCATTATATGGGAATTTGGAGGCTCCAAAAGAAAATCCGAGAGAAGCTAAAATTCATGAGCATTCTATTGTTAGCATATCCCATGGGTCAAAAAAGCAACAGAGCACTTACTGGAAAATTATAACAAGAACTAACCTTTAAGGATTGCCTTCTTGTCACATAATTAGCAGAAGTCAAGAGATTCTCATATAAATTAAAGAACTGCAAAAAGAAATACCTATCAGATAATTTGAAAGTTAACATGGGATATAATTATACCAAAATAATTTTGAACAAGCTATCTTCACTGCCTGCATATGCAGTGTACAATATCAGGGTACATGCACATGCTGGTTTCCAAAACAACATGAATTAAAATAATTAGTATTATTCTTCAAAAAGCTTCGTGACCAATAAAATTTCCTAAGCCTAAAATATTTATCAAACATCCATCAGAGGTTCTAAAGAAACATTAGTTGCTGCCTAGATTTGTTCAGAATTATATAGAAAGAAAGACAAAGGCAGACAAACCTCATCATAATGAGCAGTCAAATATTCAGAGACCATCGTATCGTGTTTAGTAAGCAGATCCTGCCAAACATTTTTTTTTTAGGGACATATAATGGAATAGCACAGAAAGGGGCTTAAATATTAAACAGATAAACACAAAATATTATAGAAACTCATAGATCTGACCTTAAAGGTAGAAAACGCATCAGAAGCAACATCAAAAGTAGGCAACTCCACAAATTTAAAGAACAACTCAAAGCTTGCAGACTCCAATATGTATCTGAAAAATCACTACAAAATTTAAACATGTGAAAAATGAAACTTGCTTGCCACAAAGTAAGAGTGCATGACAACCAAAATTCTCCAACAGAAGCAGATACCACAAGAACTACTTTTACTTTTAGCAACACCAAAGCGGTACAATCAGTTTAGAATTTCTAATGTTTAACAACTGTATAACAAGGATTTGAAAGTGAGTGATAAATCCTAAATTTCTGAAGCAATGCTACTTCCATCATCACACTCCATATAAAAACAACCAAATCCTTTTTTCTTTCTTCCACAACACAATAGAAGCACCTTACCCCCTAAGTCCCATAAATAAAAGGGTGAACACCAGACACCCTCCTCAAAATAGAGAAAGGTACCATTGAATACAAAGGTCAGTGATCAGGCTACCAATTACTTGGATGCTGGTCCAATTATGTATTTATGTAGCCCCAGGATCCATGTTATATTATTCATTAATAAAAACAAGCCACCTTCAAATGGTGATAAAATTAATAGTTGTCTACGAAAGCTTATACATAACCACGTGAAAATAAGCTAGAGGTTCTACAATAAGTGAGTGCTTTAAAAAAGGGGGAAAAATGATAAGTTACACACGCATACAACATAAGCCTCATGCTTTGAACCTAAGCAATATTGTAAATATACCGTGATGAGTAACATAAGAACACATGGTATCAATTCACGCACTAATATATTCCATAATTCCACATGCATAAATCATTTGTGAGTAGAATTTTGTCTATCCAAACAATGATGCACAGCTCATAAATCCTGTGTAGAGATAGTTGAACTCATCATCACTTGCACACAAAGTTCAAATTTCAAACAATCATAAGGAATCAGAGATCAGTCACAATAACTGGTGATTGAGCCTCATTCTTCTCAAACCTACCTAACAAAAAATTCTCAATATATATGCCTCAAAGACCATAATCAAAATAGATCATAAAAAGTGATGGTGGTGACAGTGATGATGATATGGTGGTGATGGTGATGGTGATAATGGAAAGATCACATCTGGAAGTTTTCATGAACTGGAGGCATCACAAATATGCTGAACACACAATCACACAATTTAATTCTTTCTATAATTTAATTAAATAACTTCCTTTTGTACAATCCTGTACAATCATTGCTAATGAATGAATAAATATGGAGCACATTCACAAATTTGGACCAACTTAGCAGGATCATTAAGGGCACCACAGTTAGGGAAAAAAGAAAAAACAAAGACAGAAAAACAAGGAAGAAGAGGTTGAATGTCTTACTTTGCAAGTGACGGAAATTTGATGCAGTCCCTCAACATATTTCCACAATTCAAAGCAATTTCCTTGCTATCATAGCTGCTCGAAAAAAGAACTATCAGTCACACGCAACATTATCCTATCAATTCCTCTAACACCACAGCACTGAATAGCAAGTACACGGCACTAAATGGTAAGTTTACTGCAATGGATGGTAAGTACATAACACTTCAACAGAAGATATAGCTACCACACAAAACAAGTACAATCAGCAAGCAAGACTACAACATAAAACTAGGGTACATGAAAATCGCTCGATACACCAATCATACAAACTTCTCAAAAACCGCTTTATTACACATGCCGGATGTTCAATACCTTCAAACGTCCTAATATTCGTCTCTCTCCACCATAAAAGAACATTACTTTACAATGAGTGTTCTACATATATAATTGCAGTTGACCATAATTCATAGGACATCAATAACCAAAACAACATAATGTGAAACACTGAAAACCCATTAACATCAATAAAAACACAATGCTGAATCTTGCCGAATGGCATCAATTTCTCCACACCCCTATAACATTAAAACCCAAGACCCATTAACCTTTAACTCACCACACGACAAGAAAATCGAGTAATTCCAAATGATTTTCAATGTATTGCAGGCAGCAATACGCCGAGCCAACCTTCTGCTTCAACAATATAGACCAACAATGCACCAAATCCTTCCGCGTCTGCGTCAAAAACACTATACATCACTGTTAACAAAAATCGAGTTTTAAAAACACGTGAATTTCAACAATGTTTGCTTTCTTTCGAAAATTTATTGCCCCCGAAAACAACAAGAACTTACCTCCCAGCCCAATATAGGTAACTTGTGAACTAAGAGAGAAATCACATCCTCTTTACATATCTCTAGAGCCAGCTGCGTGACTTGATCGGCATTCGGCTCGTTCTCCCCGTCTCCGCTCAGCATACACCTCATTGTCGCGAAATTCTTCTCCACTTCTTCCAGAGCCTTTTTTTTAACACAAACACAATTCAATTCATAAAAAATTTGTTCAATTTGTTCAATCAAAATTGTTCAAACAGACCTTTTCGAGGGCTTTGACTTCGACGACGGTTTTGGTGTCGAGCGCGGTGAGGGAGTCCCTGATGGCCTTGGCGACCTCGACTGGGGTTTTAGGCCTCGACGGCTTGAAGAACGAGAACGACATCGGTCGAGTCGAGTCGATTCGATCTGGATCGATTTCTCTCTAATTTCTCCTCTTTCTCTCTACTTGGAATTTTGCTTTTTGGTTTTTGTGTTTTTTGGAGAAGAAATAATTTTTTGTGGATCGCAATGATCATGCGAACAGAGAAGAGGTTCACTCGCAGCGACTTTTGTTGCGTCGATTTTGAATCGACGTTATAAGATGTGTCTTTCACTTTCACAGGGCGACGGAGAAGTGATGCAAAAATAATTTCGGACTGTTATCTCGCAGCAAAAATTTAAAAATAAATAAATAAAAATTTATTTGTTATCTATTTTCATATATAGGACAAAATTTGCACATCCGATTAGAATTTAGAATGGGTGTTTGATAGTCAAAATTTTGAAGACCAAAGAATATAAAATAATTTTTTTATTAATATCTTATCTTTTTTTTTTTATTACTTATAAAGATTTTTTTTTTTAAATATTCTAAGATTCCCTCTATAAAATGTTGTGTGGAGTCCGAGCACCGAGTAGTCTTGACTAGGAAACAACTTTCATAACTCAAGTTAAGAAGGGTAAGCGCATTCCGAGAACTTCATCTGCCCGAGGAGAGCAAGGGAATTAGAACAACTGATATCCCTTGAAATCCCGAGAAGGGAAGAAAGTCTGACAGCGAGAACAAGGATAGTGGGAGGAAGCTTCCTAGAGGGTGTACTTTCTACCTCCGTATTCAATACTCTCTACCAACTTTATCAGCTACATTAATGTGAAAATAACCCCTAAAGAGTAACTTCACAACTAGCATTTCCTTCTACCACATTTACCAGAGCCATGATGGGACAAGTATCCTAACAAAATCTTCATCCATACCCTTATTGGACTCAAGAATACAAGAAATTAACCTAACCAAGGTTACTCTACACTTAAAATAGTAGCCCATTTCTTTACGCTTTTGGCAATTGCAAACCTAGTTTACGTTATGGCAAATTAGGTTGGTCTCCATTTTCTGATTTATCATGTCTACGCTACCAAGAACCCTAAATAAGTTGGGTGAGCACTAAGTGGGGCCAAGCCTAAGGTTAATGAGGAAGTCCCGAATAACTCTACCCATGGGAATTTGTATTCCACCTTCAATAAAGGCAATCATGGGAATAACAATGGTCTCAAGGGTAGTTTACTAACTAACCACTCTCCTAATTCACAGTGCTTGAGTTCTACATCATCTAGGATTCTATATTTTTCCCTAATTAAAACTGACCTTGGCCTCAAGGGTCTTAACTAGTTTGGCGAATCTACCCATGTGTTTTTATCAGATGAAAAAAAGAAGAAAAATAAAAGGAAAGCAAGCTTCCTATATGGTGATGGATGAAAGGCCAAGGGCCCTTACAAACAATGGAAGTTGATCCTCAAACTGCAACTTCAGAGAAAATGTGTAGAAGCTATGTAAATGGAAAAAAAATACTCCCATTCTTCCTTTGTATTAAGGTAGGAAACGAGCGGTAAATTTTCCGCTCATTAACCCTAGGAAATCTAGGCCGTTGAGTCATCATCGCACTGTAGAACATGAGAAGACAAGCAGCCGCCTGATGCAATAACTGCCACGACATGGATACCAAAGCGTCAAAAGCATGCACAACACAAGTGAAATGACATCCCCACATGGGAACACGTTGACATGTACTAGCCTTCTCGTTAGAGCTAAAACCTCACTCTCAGAGTAGTATTTGAAGGTAAGGATTTAGGAGGCTATTGTGTGAAGTCCATGGATCGAGGAGTCTTGACTAGGGAACAATTTTCATAACTCAAGTTAAGGAGGGTAAGCGCATTCTTATAACTTCATCAGCTTGAGGAGAGCTAGAGAATCAGGACAACTGATATCCATTGAAATCCCAAAAAGGGAAGAAGGTCTAACAGCGAGAACAAGAATGGTGGAAGGAAGTTTCCTGGAGGGTGTACTTCCCACCTCTACATTCAATGCTCTCCACGAACCTTATTAGCTACATTAATGTGGAAATGACCCCAAAACAGTAACTTCACAGCTAGCATTTCTTTCTACCACCTTCACCAGAGCCATGATGGGACAAGTGTCTTGAGAAATGCTAGGAGGCGTCCAAATGGAGGGCTAAAATACAAGGAGAAAGACTATAAAAAGGACATCCACCTAAAAAAGGGGTTGAACATTTTTCATTAGGAATGGAATAGAAAAGAGAGCATTGTATAGTCTAGTGTAAAACTTGAACCATATTTATATATAAGAAAGCTGATTCTTGGACTTGCCCGAGGTGGATATTACACCCAATTGTTGTTAAATCTCACCAATTTGTTACCTCAGGTTCCTCGGCCTTTCTCCTAGGCTAATTTAGAATTGCATTGGGGCTTGATTCTCACTCTCTCTATAAATTTTATTATTTTGGGCTTGACCTAAAGGGCAAAGCACTACTGATCTAAGTGGGCTTGTGCTTGTATATTTTGAGCTCTTACAAATGTTATCAATTAAAATGACATAATTAATAGATAAGACTTAAGAGTTATCAAAGAAATTACAAATTTTATTATATAAGTCTTACAAACTAATATTGATGAATTGCTAATAATTGAAAAAAAATCATTTAGAAAACTAGGAAAAAAATTTTAATTACAAATTTAATTTATTATATTGTTTTTAAGTGCCACCAATTACATTAACTGTTTTTTGTGGTAAAATTAATTGTATCTTTAGTGATTTGCTATCAATAATTTAAATGATACCAAATCCGTATGCTTTTGGATGAACTTATTTTCATTAACTTATTTAGTTTATTGCGTAAAAAATACTAGAGATGAAGATAAGGTCAACCAAATGAAACATTGTCTTGAATTACGTGACAAAATATTACCCATGTCAAAAATTTGTAATTCAATTGGTTGATATATTTAGATCATTAAAGCCCTCTCTCTCTCTCTCTCTCTCTCTCTCTCTCTCTCTCTCTCTCTCTATATATATATATATATATATTAATAGGTAAAACTTAGAGAAAGTTGAATTAGAATTTGAAATTATAATTCAATTTTGCACGTGTCTAAATTTATGTAAGAATTACACCATAATTATCCACTTAAGCAAGTGTCATGTGTCTACTTAAATTTTTTAAACTTTGGTGGAGTTTGGATAGGCGTTTCTGCGTCCGCGTTTTGTGTTTTGTTTTTTTTTTTTTTTTTTTTTTCCTCCAGCCGCAGGTGTTGACCCAATTTTCTGTGAACAGTGCATTACAATCGTTCACGACCCACAAATTTTACTTTTCAGCAACTTTTTCATTAAAAATGGGTCCCGCGGTACTATTCACACATTTTAAAATTATTTTGCTACAGTATTTTCAGTTTTCAGTTTTCAGTTTTCAGCAATAAGTTCTATCCAAACGGACCCTTTGTGTCAAGTGAGTTAATGAATGCAAAATACTAAGAATTTAATATTAGTGAACTATAAAATTTTTAAAAAAAAAAATTACATATACTCAATAAAAATCGCCACTTGTTTCTCAAAAAATAAATAAAATAAAAATCATCACACATTTTATCTTATTAAAAATTAGAACAAAAAATTATCATAAGTAGTATTAAATTAGGTAAGAATTTTAATATGTGACTAATTATATTTACTTTAAAAAATTTTTTTGACTAATTATCTTTATTTTATGATAAAAATTGTGTTTAAGTTTAAATGTATCTATACGTATACATAAATGCATGTGTTACATGTTATTTAAAAAAATAAAAAATTTGACTAATTATTTATATATTTATAATAAAAATTTTGTTTAATTTTAAATACATCCATGCGTTTGCATGGAATTACATGCTAGTTATACTAAATCAAAGATTTATTTATTGTTAAAGCTCACCAGTTACACTAATCGCCATAAAATGTTCGTCCAAATTGGAATTACTACTAATTTGCTTGTTATGCTAGGAGGTGGATTGAGTCTAATGTTGCAGGAGTACACCTTTGTGCAGTGATTCCGTTGAGTTATATGGCAGCAAGTATTTGGCGCTTTGTCCCATGTCTAAATCACAGGAATATCAAGACTCAATTATTTTGCTATGAGATATAAAAAATTACAAAAACATAATTTTTGTGACAACTGGATAACTGTAAATGGTGAAAATAAAATTATGAATGCTTTAGAAAAAGATATGTCAAAATTGTGATACTTTATTTTGTACTAAAATTACTCTCACAACATTAGACTCAATCTACCACTATAAAATATTACAACTTTTACTACAATTATCCTACATGTTACGTGTCATTTTCAAAAAGATCAATTATTTTATTTCACCATTTACAGATTAGGACAGTTGTCACAAAAATTATGTTGTTATAATTTTTTAGCAAAAATGTAAAACTGACCCTCTAACTTTCACAACTTTTCGTTTCAGTCCTCTAACTTTTAGTTTTGTCAATTCAGTCCTTATCTTTCAATTTTTTTCAATTCAGTATTTCGTTAAACTTTGGTTAACTGCTGCTACTAGACACACTGATTTTGCAAATTTTTTTTAAAAAAAATTCGAAACTAAAAGAAAATTAAAAAAAAATCTGGAAAAAAAAACTAGAGAACTCGATGATTCCATTGCACCCCTGAATCAAAACAAAACCATTAAGGGGACCGAAGTCCCCTAAATCAAAACAAAATTAACAAAGAAACCCAAATCCCTAACCCGTGTAACTTTGAGAGAGAGACTGAGTTGATCACCAACGTCCAGTACCGAAACCTCTTCGACATGAAGGTGGACACGGTGGTTAGCGCCATGGCCGTTGCCGGCTACGAGAGTATCCGAAGGTCGTGGTCAAGACTAGGTGGCCGAGCTCTAGCGCCAGCGCGAGCGAGATCGAGGCTAATCCGGCTTACGCCGAGATGTATTTTAAGAACCTTGTGGAGCATTTGAGATCAAGGACCGGCACGCCACTGAGGAAGGAAGGAGTGGTATATATACGAGTTGTTTGACAAGGAAGTGAAGTAAAGGAATGATCGGAATAGGGGGATTCTGTATCCGAATATGACCAAGAAGTACAAGATCAAGTTCTCTAGGTGTGGATGCAATGGAATCATTAATCACCAAACTGGTTTTGTTTTGATTCAAGGGTGCAATGGAATCATCGAGTTCTCTGATTTTGTTTTTTTTTTTTCCAAATTTTTTTAATTTTCTTTTAGTTCCAAATTTAAAAAAAAAAAAAAAAAAAAACTTGCAAAATCAGTGTGTCTAACGGCATCAATTAACCGAAGTTTAACGGAGAATCGAATTAAAAAAATTTGAAAGATAAAAAATTGAATTGATAAAACTAAAAGTTAGAGAATTGAAATAAAAAATAGTAAAAATTAGAACATTAATTTTATATTTTTGCCTAATTTTTTATATTCCATAACAAAATAATTGAGCCTTGATTGATATTCCTTCCTGTGAATTAGACATGGGACAAAGTGTCAAATACTTGCCGCCATATAACTCAACGGAATCACTGCACAAATGAGTACTTTGCCCAGCTTTGTCAGTCATGCTATTTCCTAAAAATTATCGCCTGACAAAAAATAAATAAATAAAGTTACCTTTATACGTTTGACACATTGTCCCAAAAATAGAAAGTTGATGGTTCGGACTTTGACCACGTATCTACCATTAATTAGTTAGATGGATAATAAGTATATAAATATGTAAAAAAAATTTCTGAAAATTTAAATTTCGGTCCTTACTTTTCATACTCTACAAATATTTATACTTGTAAAGTGATTACTGTACCAAAAAAGAACGGTTGTAATAATTTTTGATAGCCGAATAGATTGAATAAAATGTTTAGAGTTTAATATCTACTTACACTAAAAATCAATAAAATTAATTAACGTCTTGTTATCTTGATTTTATGATAAAAAACTATTACTAAAACTCACGTCTACTTAATCAACTCAATTTGATAAAGTGTCTGTTTGGCATGATTTATTTTGTCAACTTATTTTACTATATAACTTATTTTATGTATTATTCATAAATCTTATTACACTATTTCAGTTAATTTTTACCTTTATTTATCGTATTTTTTAGTAAAAAAAAATTAATTTTAACAAAATAAACAGGTGACAAACATACCTAAGCCTCTAAGAGTTGAATAAATTTAACAAAAAAAGATCTAAAGTTCCACCTTCAAAGTTACACCAATTAGCGATAGGTGTCTCACTGTCTTAGATTTAAGACAAAAAGCTGAGCGGACAGTAGGCTGAAACAATCTCTATAAATAAAAAATAAAATAAAATAATCGAAACACACATCTTGCGACACACACCACAACACCAGATACGTTTCCTTCTCTCACCACCTTATAAAAAAAGTATAAAATAACCGCCGACTCCACCGCTTTCCCTTACAAATACACCACTTTTCTCTCATCAATTTCTGAAAAACAAAAAAAAAAAAAAAAACCTACACCGTTTCGTAACAAACAATGCGAGGGCACGATCGGATCAACGCGTGTCTTCCCGACGAGCTCCTCATCGAGATATTCCGGCGGCTCCTCGACTCGAAGCCGAGCCGCGACGCCTGCTCTCTCGTCTGCAAGCGGTGGCTCAACCTCGAGCGCCTCAGCCGCTCCACCCTCCACATCGGCGCCTCCGGCTGCCCTGACCACTTCCTCGGCCGTATCACTCGTCGCTTCGTCAACGTCAAGACCGTCCACATTGACGAGCGCTTGTCGCTCCCCGTTCAGTTCGTAAGCCCCTCTCTCATTTCCACTCCAATTCCTTTTTTTCTTTTTTTCAGGTTAGGGATTTAGGGTTCAATACTATTTGAGTTTGGCCATTGAATTTGATAATTTTGATTCTTAAATCAATTTCAATTGAGAAATGGAGAAGCTTTGAGCTGAGCACTTTGTGATTCTCAAAATGTGATTTTTGGGCATTGAAGGTAATTGAATTGGATAATTTGATTTTCAATCAGTTTCGATTAAGTAATGAGAAGTTTTTCGATTCAAGCATTTGCCAATTAGCAAAATCTCAACTTTATTTGAAATAATCTAGCTTTTAGCTTTTTGTCTCATGCAAATAAGAAAATAAGTCATTCCCAAACGGACACAAATCATAATTCCACTTTAGTTTAAATTTGTGACGATTACTGTTTTTGTGTTTGTTTTGGGTATAGTTTTGTTTAGTAGAGTTCAGTTCAGCACTATATAATTTTGTTTATTAGAGTTCACTTCCTTACCTGTGTCGTGTCGTAATGGTGTCCTATCTACCGTATCATGTTATAATTTTTTTAAAATTGCTCGTGTCGCTATATCATAGCGGTTTCTGTACCGGTGTCTGTGTCCATGTCCATGCATCCTAGGTTATTGGTTACAGCAAATTGTTCCAACTCTTGACCATTTTGTTTTGTTGGCTGAATATGGGGCTTTTAACGTGAGGAAAAATTTTCGTTAGGAAAGGTACATTGGTTTTAACAAACAGGGCCTTTGCAAAAAGAGGAAGTTTGAGTTCATTTTCAGTGCTTCTTTAGCTTGTTAAATAGTTTGATTATGTGATAAGACAAGTTTCTATGTGTAGAGAAGATGTGGCAGTGAATCCACGAGTTCATACACAAAAAAGCGGCGTTATGTGAAGGAGAAAAGTGGGTCTGAAGACGGTGATTTTGAGGCGTCTTGTATATCGGATGCTATGTTGAGTGTCCTTGGTGAAGGCTTTTCAAAACTTGAGAAGTTGAGCTTAATTTGGTGCAATAATGTGACAAGCACGGGTTTAGCATCATTAGCTCAAAAGTGTTGTTTGTTGAAGTCTTTGGATTTACAGGTAAATCTTTGGTTAGAACTCAACACTGTTCTACTTGCTGATTTTTTGATATTGTATTACGTAATGCCTTGCCTACGTTTGTGATTGATGCAAGTTTTTTTTTTTTTTCCTCCCCTTTTAAAGCCAGTTTTGTGATCATCATTGCCTACTTAGTTGAGACTTAACTGTTCTGTCCCTTCAGATGGGAAGGGCTTGGCATCAAATCTTCATACTCTTCATTTTGTCGTTTACTTTCGATTCTATATGTCAGTGCAATACATTATCATAAGCTTTACTTTTTTACACTTTTTTTTAGGGTTGCTATGTTGGAGATCCAGGTCTAGCTGCTGTTGGACAGTGCTGCAAGCAGCTTGAAGATTTGAATTTGCGTTTTTGTGAAGGTTTGACTGATGCGGGTGTGGTTGAATTAGCACTTGGTTGTGGGAAATCATTAAATACTCTTGGAGTTGCAGCTTGTGCAAAAATAACTGATATCTCCTTGGAAGCTGTTGGGTTGCACTGTAAATCTCTTGAGACCTTGTCATTGGATTCGGAGTATGTGAGTGACAAAGGGATGCTTGCTGTAGCCAAAGGATGTCCTCTTTTAAAAGTTCTGAAGATACAATGTGTCAATGTTACTGATGAGGCTTTGGCAGTTGTGGGCACTTGTTGTTTGTCACTCGAGTTTCTGGCTCTATACAGTTTGCAGAAATTTACTGATAAGTCAGTTGCTGTCCATCTGCCAATTGTTATTTGCTTCTTTCTTTCATTTTTTTCCCCTTTATCCGTGTTGCGATAAGAATTTGATGTGTGTTTTCTATTATTCTTAGACACATTTATCTTTCAAAGTGGTTGGAATTATTGATGAAGTTGAGCCAGTCTTTATTATGTCACTGGTTTTGCTTAATGTTGCTGTGCTAAGTATTCAGGGTATTAATTTCATTTATTCCCACTTAGATTCTCATTGCTTATTTTCTTCCACTTAACACGTTTCAGGGGTCTACATGCTATTGGCAGCGGTTGTAAGAAGTTAAAAAATCTCACTCTTAGTGATTGCTATTTCCTGAGCGACAAGGGTTTGGAAGCAATTGCAACTGGTTGCAAGGAACTTACACATCTCGAAGTTAATGGGTGCCACAATATCGGAACTTTGGGACTGGAATCTATTGGAAAATATTGCCAGTATGTTTCTCTCCCAGCCTAATCTTAATGACTTGGGTATGTGGTTATGATAACGTGTGCATTGATTGAAAGTCATGTTTGGTTCACAATATCACACAAGCTACTAGCCCCATTGCTCTTGAGCTCTACAAGTATTCATTTAAGCTACATGCTTTTACTAACCTGTTAAAACTATATAATATCATTTCATTGGCATTTTGGAAAAGATTTCAATGTTTTGGCAATTTCTTTTTTATCATTACGGTGTAAAGTTCTTCCATGAGATGGAGTGATGGATACTCATCTGTCTTCTGCAGTAACAGCCTTGGTAAAATGCTTTCCACTCAACTTAGTGAATGAGGAAAATATTAAATTCATCAAATAAATGTTATCCAATCTGCGTAAAAGTATCATGGCTTCCTCTCAGTTAAGGGTTTGGATGGATTTAGTCACATGTTCCTTGCATTTTATAGTTAGGTTGTGTTCGCCTTCTGCTTAATTTGAAGTATATACTTCGCATTTTACATTGATCAAAGCTAGTTACATATTCTTGGCTTTTGGCTAAATATGTAACATTTGTTTGATACAGTCTGTGGATACTTTTGTGAAGATGCTAATCTTAGCACTGAATATTTGCAGGCAACTCACTGAGTTAGCACTGTTGTTCTGCCAAAAAATAGGTAATAAAGCCCTTCTTGAAGTTGGAAGGGGCTGTAACAAATTGCAAGCTCTTCACTTGGTAGATTGCTCTAGTATTGGAGATGAAGGCATTTGTGGTATAGCTAGAGGCTGCAGGAATTTAAAGAAACTTCACATTCGGCGGTGTTATGAGGTCCTCGCTCTCTCACAATTAGTTCTTGTATGGCATATTTTGCCGAACTAATGTCTTGACTAATTTGCCAAAATTTTCATTAGTATTCTAAGTATTCCTTTCATTTATTTTATCTTCTAAAATTCTAATTTGCTCCTGATTCATTTGGATGGTTGTTCTCACAAAACATGGCGGCATTTAAATGCTTACTGAAGGTATGAGAACAACCATCCAAATAAATCATGAACAAAACTTTGACTTTATTTAGTCAATCTTCTAGCTTGAACAAATGGCTGAGATATGTCCTTTATTATCTAGAAAATTTCTATCAACTGTTGGGGTCAAAATAATACTCTGTACTTTGCTTCTTTCAATATCAGCTTGAATGTTTACAGTGCCCTGCTTGTAAGAATGTTATAAAAATGTAGGAAACGTGGGAATTTTTAACTATGTTGCTGGTCCTTTTAGCAATTTAAAAAAAGTACAAATTTCACAAGTAAAATATTTTAAATACACCCTCAGAGTTTAGGGTAATTTTGATTTTATCCCCCTAAAGCTTTAAAATTTTGATCCGCTCTCCTTACATTGCATATCATTTGAATTTATTCCCTTCCATCCATGCGCCATGCCTACCTGTCCATTAAGTGTCGACTAAGCTCAAAAAACAGTGTGATTAAATCGACTTCGTTTTGTCCATGTCAATAAAAAAAGTAACATTTTATCTTATTTTCTGTTTAATTTTCATTTTAACATCATTGTTTGGATTGGAGATTATGTTTGTAGTGATGTTCACAAATTGCATTGGGGTTTCTTAGAGTTAGGTTTCTGTTTGGCTGCCTAGAAAATGGTGGAAAAGATTTTTTTTTATTTAATTTTAGTGTGTATTTTTTTAGATTATAGGGGATAGCTTTTACATTTTTCATTTTTTATGTTACTTAATTGACTTGACATCATTTAATTAATGTGGCATAATTCGATTGGTCAAACTATTAGACATGATAGGCTTAGCTGGCTCTTAAAAGACGGCTAAGCACGGCACATGGACAGAAGGGAAAAAATCCAAACGATATATGACATTAGGGGAGCAGATCAAAATCTTGAAACTTTAGGAGACAAAATCAAAATTACCTGTAATTTAAGAGTGTAATTTGCATTGTATTTAATGTTTTAAATAATAAGATAGTAGTATTTTTGTTGTTTAAATCTGCATCCTTAGTGGGCATTCACATTTTTTATAGTGTAAACATCTTGCACTATAGTCTCATATATCTTTTGTTTTGCCATTAATAGATTGGAAGTAGGGGAATTTCTGCTATTGGTGAGTATTGTAACTCTCTTAAAGATCTTAGCCTTCGATTTTGTGATAGGTAAAATATTCTTCACAGCTGACTCTTTATATTTTTATTTCTTACCCTTTAGAATTAGATATTTTTTCCCCTATAGTCAACATCTTGCCAGTTGAAATCTTCATCATTACATGGAACATTATATAAATCCTACTGGACCTCTGACTGAAACAACCCCCCCCCCCCCCACCCCCCCTGGGCCTTTTTTTATCACTAGGGTTGGAGATGAGGCCCTTGTTGCCGTTGGTCAGGGTTGCTCACTACATCATCTAAATGTCAGTGGCTGCCACCAAATCGGAGATGCTGGAATAATAGCCATTGCAAGAGGCTGCCCGCAGCTCCGTTCCTTAGACATAAGTGTTCTCCAGGTGCATTCTCTCTCCCCATCCTCGGTTTATGATTCCGTGTATGCATGCATAAATTTGCATTAACCTTGGATATATACTCTGATTAGTAAAACTTGTTTCTATGTGAATTTTATGAAACTGAAATTGAGTGCCCCAAATTGCTCTATTGTTATATTGATGTGCACTGTGTGTGCGTTTGGCTCCAACTTAAAAACTCAACTTCAAAAGCTAGCTGGTTTACTATTCAGCTTATTTTTGCTACTATTCATGGGCTCTACTGCACTTTTTGGTACTATTTATAGGTCTTATTGTACTATTTCAGCTAACTTTTACCTTTATCTACAGTACTTTCAGCAAAAAGTTTTCAGTTTCAGCAAAATAAGCGGATCCCAAACAGACCTTATATATAGTTGAAAGATGGATTTAAAACTTTGAATGAGTAGTTGGAAACATATGATACTGTAAAATGATGGCATACATGTGCAAATATAAAATTACTTGATTTTTTTATCAGGTCGTCGAGTAAAAATATCGATACGTATGTAATAGGACCATTGTCTGGTGCAATGATAAAGTCTTTGGCTGTGAAGTGCACAATTTCACTCCTTAGAGCAGCATCATTATAATATAGTTAAAAGGTTGGTCCATATCCAAGCCATCCTTCCCAAAACCTAATATAGTTGGGTCTAACGCTGGGTAATAACTTTTTGATACAAACGCTGGGTAATAAGCAATAGCCTTTATTGATGCACATTTAATATCTATGCGCGGTTATGTGAAGTTCACACATCCTGAGTTATGCACCAGTCAACTTGGTCAAAACAATTCCTTGATTCAATGGTTTTATCATTTCGCCCTCTCCTCTTCGTGCTGTTTCCTCTTCAATCTAACATATCTGTCCATCTTGGCAGAATTTGGGGGATATGGCAATGGCCGAGTTAGGAGAAGGCTGTCCGTTACTCAAAGAAATACTTCTGTCACACTGCCGCCAAATAACAGATGTTGGCATAGGCCACCTTGTAAGAAATTGCAGCCTGCTTGAATCCTGCCACATGGTTTATTGCCCTGGTATAACTGCAGCTGGAGTTGCCACTGTGGTTTCCAGTTGCACCAACATAAAGAAGGTTCTGGTTGAGAAATGGAAGGTTAGTGAGCGGACCAAACGAAGATCCGGCTCTGTCATCACTTACCTCTGTATGGAGCTTTAGATCCAACATCAATTTATGTACATACGCTGAGCTTGTACATTTTCGATTACAAACCGAGTGGGAAGCCCAGATCTTGGCACTCAGAAAGATGAGCAGTTACTTGTGCATGTGCTGTTGATGTTTCCTTTTCCTTTCTTTCTTTTTTAAAAAAAATATATTTTCCTTGTTGCTCCCCTTTCAGTTTGTCAGTTGTTCCATGTTGTAATTTATTGTTTGTGTGTGATATTTGTACCAAATGTAATAGTCCTTAATGATTCAGTGTAAATGAATGAATTATGTTCTCACTGCAGCTCTTATGTATAGAAAAGTCTGGTTGAGAAAATGAAGTTCTGCTTTTAAAACCTAGAGCCCATTTTCCTTCACCAAATTGTGTACTGATTCGTACCTGTTCTCGTCTTTTCTTTTCCTTTTTTAATAGACTAATGATAGCATCTGGCTTGGTTGGCGATATTTCAACTCTAGTACCAGGAAAGAGCTTTTAGATTTGAAACAGCTTTGGACACCTCCTACAGAATCAAGTTCTTCGCCGCCGAAATTAGGGATAACTTTCAACCCAACAAGTGAATTAACCCCTGCAACTGAAGAAGTTGCAGTCGAAATCTCTCCTTGGCAATGGGACACTCTGCAACAAAATCCTAGATTTTTAACCAATTACTTACTTTCCTAATGGGACGCTCCAGGATTGAAAAGGCTTCTCTTTAGAAAATGTTATAAAACCCAAGATCTTTGATATCACCCAATCTGAAATCCAATAAATTGCTTGATTAATAAGCAACAAAACGCTGTACCATCTTTTGCAGTATATTTTTTTTCTTTCTTCTCATCAGAATTTAACCATGTTTCTTTAAATTCCAATGTTGAGGACCACCACTTATATTCGCTGAACTATCTAAACTGGAATAATCCAAAATACATGACAAATTCTGGACAAGGTTTCCATATGAGAAGCTTCAGCTGTGTTTGCTTCCCATAATAAAAAAGTGAAGAACTGTGTCCAAAACTCCAAATGGCCTCATTTACCTCATCATTTTCATGTTTTTTTTTCCCCAGAAATCTACATCCACTGAGAAAATAGACTCATTGTAAGCAAGCTTGGACAGATCATCTTCATGCAGTATTAAAAGCGTTCAAGACTTCAAGCAACAAAGAGGGTAGCCTGCACTGTTCTTCCCACGCGAGGAGATGCCTTATGTATCTAACGTATGTCTCACAGCATGTGGGAATTGCGAGTATATAGACCTCACTAACCCAAATTTTTTTTTTTTTTTCCTGAATAAATAATTAAATATTAAAAAGAAACAGAAGATGGTCCTAAAATATATATATATATATATATATATATATATATATATATATATATATATAAGCAAAAAAAAAAAAAAGAATTACGATGCAGTAATCTTTATTACTGTAAATAAAATGTGACTAAATGGAATAACTAAATATATTTATAAGTTTAGTTGTGAGTTATAACATTAAAATAAAACTTAAGACCTATTTTAAGAAATATATTACTCATACAATCATATTACCTTAATAATAATTTTTTTTTTTAATTTAAGAGAGAAATGAGTAATTTTTTATGATTTTGTATTTTTATAATTGTAATGTGTATATGAAAAGTTTGTTTACTTAGAAATATATTAATTATAAAAATTATTATACTTATTAAGGAATAACTATTACAAATTTACAACAATTTTAAAAAGGAATAGTTATGCCTCATTTTAAAGAATAGTTATTCTTAAGGAATAATAATTCCCTATAATAAAAATATTACCAAACTAAAGAATAGCTAAATCATAGAAATAATTATTACATTATAGTATCTATTACAACTTACCAAACATGCCCTAAGTTGTGGGGCAAAAAAATTTACATTCCTTTCCTATATAATAAATATAATAAAAAAAAAGAAAAAAAGGAGTGGCGTTTTAGTCCTGTCAGACCTTAGGAAAATTGTTCTTCATTTTAGAAACTATCATGGCTAGTTCATCATCCTCAGCAGTCACATTCTCAGCAGTCACAAATACCATTACCACTTCTTGTGATCTTTCCCTTCGTAAATCTACTGCAAATAGATTAGACTATTTATATGAAATATCCCATGTCCCTGAAGATAGTAAAATACCTATTACTGATTTCCCTATTGTAAATCCCTATACTGTGTTTGATAAACCTCAAAAAACCTTCAAAAAATCCATAAAATTTTTTTTAGGTCCTTCTCATCCTTCTAGTGTAAAAGAATATGTCCAAGCCTCAAAGTTTGACCAGTTTAATATTCCAGCTAGTGAAAAAGAAAACTTTATCACTCTTGCTCTTCCTAGAGAGTTTGTCATTCCATAGCAAGGACAAGGTTATACTCACCTCCATTTTGGTGCAGTAAGACTCGCACTCACTTTTCATGGCAGAAAAGGACTCCCTATAGCTTCTAGAATTGCTCTTCTTGATTCTAGATTTTTGGAATACTACAATGCAGTTATAGGAACTGTCCAAACCACACTCAATGCGGGAACAGTCTTTGTCACCCTTTTCCCCAATTTTAACATGTCTTTCAAAGACCCTCACCTTTGTGATGCTCTTAAAGTCCAAGTCCGGTTCCACGGAGCTTCTCAAGTGCATGATACTTTTGCAGGCTACACTTCACTATCGAGCTTGCCTCTCTGAGACTCCAAAACCATGCTTTTGACATAGCTATACCAGAGATAGCCCAGTCCAATGATGCTCTTTTAATCCAAGTTGATCCAGGCATGACGCCTATGTGCACATTTGTTCCAAGACAATTGAACAAAGATCAGATGAAAAAACTCTTTCCAGAGTCATGGATCACAAAATATGAGACTCTTCATCAGGCATCTCAGCCAATCCAGTCCAACACTCCTTTCTTCATCAGAAACCAGAACGGTGACGTTGAAGTTAGGTTTATGACAGCCACACCAGAAAAAGAAGAAGTTACAGTCTTTCCTACAGCTATGATCCAACCAATCTCTTATGAAGGTCTTGATGGTCTTCAGATTAAAGCATTTAGAGAAGATGGAAAACCTGTCTATGAAGGAAAATCATCCACTGGACACATATGGTGGGATGTTTGTGATTGTGAAGAATGCAGAGAAGAAGAAGTATTTGAAGAAGATCAGAAAAGAAGAAAGAAGAAGTCTTCATAGCAGCTTCCTAAAGAAAGATATGAAGCAGGAGACCCAGAAGTTGACCTCCTTGGAGAACCTTCAGGAAAGTTTGACTACTATGTCCTTTATCCCAGATCCAGAAAACAAAAACCCCCATCCCTTTCCCCATGCAAAGAAAGTCATCATCAAAACCAACAAAACCAGAAACCACCTTTAATCCCATATTACCAGAAAGTCCTTCCCCAAATACAAAAATGTCAACCCAAGCCTCCCAGTCAAACCTACACACAAAAGCCCTTACCTTGTTATATGTTTGACCATGCATCACCCTCATACTCACAAAAATTTTCCTCCTTTAGAAAGTTTTGACCACCCACAAGCCAATGTTAAAGATGTTTGGAAAATCAAAAACCCTGTTGGAACCAATCCAGATGGAACCAAAAAACAAGTTTCCTCAACTGAAGCAGCCCTCAATTGGCAGGCAGAAAATGCTGTAGCACAGAATCAAGTCCTTTCGAAGATCCTTGACAATCAACAAAAGTTGACTGAAGCAGTAAGTTAGACCTTCTCATCCTCAAATTCTCTCATTGAAGATTTGAAGAAGAAAATACAGTCAGTTGAACAAGAATTGGAAACAATTGCCTCCACAGTAAAAGATTTGTCTGTCTCCTTTCCACTCATCAGGCAAAAAGAAAAAGAAAAAAAACAGTTGTTGATGCAACTCTAGTCTTTGGAAAACTCACAAAAGGCAGCTACCCAAGCTCTTCCAATGCAAGTCTACATGCTATACCAACCTCGTCAATCACTGTATAAAGATCTGTCCATACCTGTACCCTCACCATTTTCCCCAGTTTCCCCATACCAAAACCTCCAACCACTAAACATGACGCATCCAGCCCAAAACCCGTTCAAACCATGTGGAATTTTTTCTAGCACAACAAACCCAACACCACCACCTCAACTAGAATCTCAACCCAAACCAGAACCTCAAGGCAAACCACAAAAGGAACCTCCTCCCATCAAAAAAGACAAAGAACTCTTATACCAACCACCAGATCCAACTAATGGTGCTTCCTCCAGACCCCCAAATATGAACATGTTGGCCATAAATTCTGATCCTCCAAACCTGATATCATCATTTCTCAGAACTTTAACTCTTCAAGAACCAACAGAACCCTTTGTTCTTCCGGTCATTGATGACACAGATTTAGACTTATCTGGCCTTGACCTAGATGAAGTCTTCATGACTGGGCCAAAAGTAGAAGAAGAAGATGATGTCCTTCGCCCTAAACAACCTCCACCTCCACCACCAATATTTCCTACACCACTTGTCATCCATGATCACTACACAAGATTAACCTACTCATCAACCACAGATTCAAAACACTTGTTCACCCTTGATAACAGTCCTCCTTCAAAATGGCATGATGAGATTTTCAACATGTATTCATGGTGTACAGCAGAACTTCAAGCCCCAAACAATACAGTTGCCCAGATTATTGCCAAATTTGTAGCAAGACTAACAGGCAAACTGAGACAATGATGGATTAACCTTGGAGAATACAGGCAAAGACAAGCAGCCCAGAGTAACACACTCGAGGATTTTTTCACGATCCTCCATAATGAATTTCTTGGTTCATTAGCCCATTACACTGAAGTAGCCAGAGATGAATTCCAAGTGATGAAAAGCTGTTCTTTTAAGGCAGTCTTTCAATTCAGGGTAGGATCAAGGAACCATTGAAGGGAGGAATGTAACTGATGTAGAGCTTATGATTTGAGGATTTAACTCAAAAATTGTTTAAGAGCATATTTAGTAAACTGTAATAAGTATTGTAATGTAATAGTCATTTCTTTGATTTAACTATTCAATAGTTTGGTTATATCTCTATTGCAAGAAATAGTCATTCCTTATAAATAGTTATTCTTTACAACAAAGAATAACTATTCCTCTATTTTTTTCATACTGAATAACTATTCCTCTCTAAAAAGGTTGTAATAGATTTTCCTTAGTAAATGTAATAATTTCTAATATTAATATATTTCCAAATAAAAAAATTTTTCATATCCACGTAACAATTATGGAAATAAAAAAATCACCAAAAAATAACTCATCTTTCTCAAATTTAAAATATATTATTTTTAGAAAATATAATTGTACGAGTGAGATATTTCCTAAATTAGATCTTTAAGTTTTATTCTAATGTTACAACTCACAACTTACCAAACTAATGAATAAATTTAGCTATTCCATTACAACATATTTTATTCCTATAAATAAAGATTACTATTCCTTTTGTAATCCACATTCCTATTAATAACACATGATACTATGAGCTTTCAAGATTTTGCTTAAATATAACAAACTGTGATATTACGGATTTGAAATCTGTTCATCTCTTGTTGTACCGTGTTGAAGTGTGAGATTCCCCCCTTATATTCACAAAGTTTAAATCTCTTTAAAATTTTCATAAAAATATATTATCATTTTATACACTTTTTTTTTAATAATGGAAAGCCTAAAGAAAGTTCTTCAATAGAAAAAGAAAAAAAAATCATTTCACATTATATAAATAATTCAAACTATTACTCTACCCAAACTAACCATGGGTTTGGGAAGAGTATTTGGAATCAAAATTCCCCCCTTATTCAACCGCAGGTGCCAGAAGAAATAAACCAACAGTTGCAAATGTCTGATAATCAGATTCAAATTCAACTATTGCAGAAGCTTCAACAGCAGCAGCAATCATTTCTAGCATAGCAGTCAGCTCTGCAACAACCTGCTCAATTTTTACACAACTCCAAGACCCACAGCCGCAGTTGTTAGATTAGATATGTTGCAAAACTTCTCTAGGTCTCTGACAACCACCCAAATGCTGGAGGTGTCCCTCAAGCAACCTCAACCTCGCTCCCTCAGTCAATCCCACATCAGATAACAAGGAATAGCAGCCGCTCATATATGCGGTTCTCTCATCCACCCCAGCAGCCAAAGCTTCAACAACAGCAATCTGGTGTTCAGCCCGATATATCTGGTCATGGGGGGCTTCCTGTACCCCTAAGAGCCAATCAGCCATCTACAGCCGGTAGCAGTATAGTGGCAGTCTGCAATTACCGATGATCTTCCATCTTGTTCCACTTCACCTTCCACAAACTACTGCCACAATGCGGTTCAGCCAGTGATGAATGACATGCCCATTGAAGTACAGCTATCCGGGAGGACATGGCTCATTCTTCTGCCACAATCTTGTGTCCAAGTGCCTTGGAAACCATTTTATCTAATGCAGTGCTAACCTGGTTAAAGATTTGCAGCAGAAGTCCATTGTGAAGCCTTCATTTAACATCTCTAGGAATCAAAATCAAGGATTTTTTGCTCCACAAAAATACTTGAATGGTGCAGCTTCCAAGACAGATTGCTTGGACACATCATCTTCAACAACTTCAGTTTGCCTTTCACAGAATGATGCCCATTTACAGCAGAATAACAACCCATTGTCCTTCAATCCCCAATCATTGTTGTTTAGAGACACCAGTCAGGATGGGGAAGTTCAGGCAAATCCTAGGAATAGTGTTCCCTATGGGATTAACACTGACAGTCAACTAGGGATACCCTTGAATCCTGATCCTTTATTAGCAAAGGGCATAACAAGGTTAGGGAAGGATATCCACAATAATTTCTCTTCAGGAGGCATGATTATAAACTATGAAAACTCAAAAGATACTCAACAGGAACTTTCATCCTCAATGGTTTACCAGTCTTTTGGCTGCTAGTTTGGACGAGAGAACTGAATATTTGGAGGATCTAAATAAACATGATCTTATTTTCCTTGAACTACAAAACTCTCGGGCTAATACATGTAAATTGATTTTTTGAGCTGATATCATCATCTCACTGTCTTCACATCAGAATTTCTAGTTCTAAATCAAACAAAACAACCATGACAATCGATACATGAATATAGAACAAACAACCTTGAGCTGTCAGTTTGTATAGATTTATTCAACCAATCCAATTCACTTTTCATTCATTGCTTTTGTTCACCCCACTAATATTTGCAAATCATAGACAACTCTGTTAATTTTTTAGATTCCATACCCAAATCAATTTTTTTTAAATGGTATTAAATTCTATAAGGATTCAGTGTCAAGTCTCTTGTTTTAGATCATTTTTAACATTGTTGATTTATTTGGTTTTTACTGAGGTTTTTTCCGTAACCTTTGTCTTTTTTATTTTTAGTAACTATATGCTACACTTAGACCTATCAAAAAATATGCTACACTTAGTAGTTTTCAAAAACTTTCGGTCAAACATTTATTATAGTAATCATCATATGAGTTCTCCTTATAGGCCGCAACAAATTCTTCTGCTAACCTTAATTACCAGTCTTTCATAAGGGCAACTTTGAGTTCTATACTGAATAAGCCAACATGAAATATTTACCAACATCCATAGAAATAAAGATTTGAAAACAAAAATCACTTTAGAACACTAATAAAAATAAACATAAAATGCAAGAAAACAGGTTCCAAGGGTTGGAGCTCGCCCAAGCTCCATTCTTTATGCTCCCAATATCCATCTCTAGCAGCAACACCCTTTTTGGCAACACCTTAAAAGGGACTAATGTGAGAGAGGTCAATATGCTTATCAGAATACACCCCCACCATGAAAGACGCTACGTTGCCCAATGGTGCCCCCTAATCCAGACAAGGAATATAAGTGTAAAACGTGACATACTCAGGGTCTATATAATAATAATTACTACTATATTATATAAATAAAATAAACATATTAAAGGGCTAAACATGCACAGGATAACTATTGAAAAGTACTTGATCCCTTCCCATATGAAAATTATAATAACTTTGGATAATCAACATTAATATGTTAACAAATTACTTGTGGCCTTGTGGGACACAGATATAGGAGGTCACGTGTTAAGTTAATGGCTTGCCACCTTTTCCTTTTATAGTGTGTTTGAAAGTTTGTACAGAGGAGAGTAAACGGAAAGGAGAGGGGAATGGTTACCCCGTCTCTCTGTTTGGATGTTTTAAAAATATTAGGTAGAGTAAGGGGAATAGAGATATCCACCTCTTTGTTTGGATGCTTTGAAATTAAGGGGAGGAAAGGGGGACAGGGGGGGAGTGGTCATATAAATTGACAATTATGGTCATTATTTGCTAATTTTAAAGAAATGCATATAAATTGATATCATAAGAGTAAAATTGACAATTTAAATCCTTCTTCCCCTCTAAATTCCTCCAATTTGGGGAATTGAAAAGTGTAAGGAGGGTAAGATACTCCTCCAAACTCCTTCAAACCCTCCCTCTCCGCTCTTACAAAAATCCAAACAAGGTTCATCAACAAACCACTCCCATTCCCTCTGCTCACCCCTCCCCCTTCATTCAAACAAACTGTTAGGGGTAAGATACCCCTCAAACCCCCCCCCCCCTCCCTCTGCATTTAAAAAATACCCAAACAAGGTTCATCAAATCAAACCCCTCCCCTTCCATCCAAACAAACTTTTCAAGCTTACTTTGATTTAACAAAACAATCAAATAATCCAGATAACAGCTAAAACTTAGTCAATCTACGTGTGTGCATCCTAAAAGTCTCAACAACATCAAAGAATGTCAAAAAATAAATGAAACTCTTCACATAATCATATGACTTTGTGCGTACGGAGTATACATAACGAGTGTGTAAAATTATAGCTAGTCTTTCCTTTCTTCAATTTTTCCTTCCTTTTCCAACAACAGGATATACAGAGCAAATATAGTACTATAATAAACAAACAGATTAAAACCAACCAAATAGTAGGCATGGTAGGATACTATTGGAATGATACCTAACTAGAGATCCAACGTTTCTTTAAAAGTTTCACTGGTAATTTCTTTGTTGAAGGATAACCCTATTCTAGTTTTGCAAAGGATACAGTGCTCAACCTTTGTTACAAAAAGGTTATAGTGCTCAACTGAACTATATTTGAAGAGGATTAAAATGCATGCAAAAATGTATTGGAATGCAACATCAATAACAATATTGTTCCAAAATGAGCATTCCTAGCATTGATCTTAGGTTGGAAAATCAGAAAAACTTTGAAACCTTCCTGGATACCTAGATTCATATATATACTAGCGGAACACAAAGTACTCCACATAAACTCAGTAATTAAACTAGAGTAATTATCTAGTATCCTGGGAGTACAGCAACGCGGTACTTCCTTTTCTCACATAATATTAAATGCCAGTAATGAATTTCATGTGAGAAGAAAGAGTACTGCATCATTGTAGTCCAAAAATACTTAATAATTTTGCATTTATCAAATATATAAGATATAGCAGCCAAGAGATGAAGACAAGGAATACGCACACATATAAAAGTAAGCATTTTTTAATGGTTTATGATATGTATTTAGTTTACCTTTATCGAGTTTGGGAACTGGTGTTGGCCACCATTGAAGTACAAACTGGAAGGCATTCAACTTTTTTTTTGATATGTAAAGCTTGAAGGGATTCATCATAGTATTATCACGTCCAAATTGACCCTCAGTAAAATAATAAACCACCTCCATTTGTTGACTCTGTGTATTCAACAACACAATATTTTTTGTCCTCAACAAATAAACAATTTTTGGATCAACTGGGTGAATACCTAGCACTGTCAATAAGTTAGTGTTGCTCACAGGAAACTTTGCCACCAAGCTCCATTTCCCAGCAACATAGTCCTCGAGTTCCCAATGTTGAAACAGTAATCTATCATTGTTCGAATTGGATAGAAACATGCACTGCAAACGCCCTTGGCAAGCTGATAAGCAAACGTGTCCATGCATGTCAGAGAGCTCTCTTGGTTGACAAATGAGACGGCATTTATGATCATGTTTGTTATTAGGATCAAAAGCAAGGATATCTCTACTGCCACAGTGCACCCAATGCATGATATCATCGTGGGCAAGAACTGCATGTGTCTGAAACTTGGTAAAATCAATGGTGGCATGAAGACCTTCACATTGCTCTGTAAATTGTTGCCATTCACTAGTATCGGAGTTGAATATCTCCACACAGAGATCAAGGGATTTTTTCTTTGGGAGGCCAAAGCATGGGGGTGAAAAAAACCATTCAAAAATGAGAATTATACTGGAATTTGAAACTAAATTAATATATGAAAAATAAAACTAGCCAGAAGCAGAACTATAGTTTCAAGAATGAGAGGTCAAAGAGATAACAAATGTAAAAATCTTACAAATTTAAAAAGTTTATTTAAGAAATATGAAAAGTTCGGGGGATTTTATATATATATATATAATTAAAAAAAAAAATTGGACTTTGTGTGCTTCTAATTCAGTAACATGCTAAAAGACTTTGGCAGTGACAATCTAATTCTTAAAAAGTTTGGCCCTCCAAGCTCGTATGTTGTCCCGCACTTCAAACTAGCATCAATTCAATATTAACGAAATATTTTTAAAAAAAGAAGAAGATATAGATACATTTCTACTCAATCATTTATGATGCATAAAATCACAAAAACCATTTATGATTGATTTGCTACTACATGTCGCACTAGTTTCCCTTTCAATATACATAATCAAAAAATCCATTACTAAAAGAAGTTGTTTCATAATAACAATTAAAATTTAAAAGAGTAAATAGAAGTACAACCATTCTATAATCAAAATAGCATAAACATTGAAAAAAAAAAGTTATTTATTATCATTGTAATATTGTTCTTAGTAAGAAAACCAATTAGTGTTGTCACACACACACACAAACATATATATATATATATATATATATATAAAATTAAAAGTAAAAATCCAAATTGTCAATTTTACTCTTATGATGCTATGCATTTCTTTAAAATTAGCAAATAATGATCTCGTTGCCAATTTCTATGACCACTCCCCCCACCCCTCTTTGCTTCCCCTTAATTTTTAAAGCATCCAAACAAAGAGGAGGATATCTCTATTCCCCTTACTCTACCTAATATTTTTAAAACATCCAAACAGAGGGACAGGGTACCCATTCCCCTCCCCTCCTCTCTCCTTCCTCCCCTCTTACCGTTTACTCTCCTCCCTCCAAAATTTCAAACACACTATAAAAGGTAAAGGCGGCAAACCATTAACTTAACATATACCTCCTCCTATATCTGTGTCCCACACGGCCACAGGTAATTTGTTAACATATTAATGTTGATTATTAAAAGTAATTATGATTTTCGCATGGAAAGAGATCGAGTACTTCTCAATAATTATCCTGTGCAAGTTTAGCCCTTTAATATGTTTATTTATCTATATAACATAGTAGTAATTTTATACATATATCACTCAAAAATCTAAGTCTCAAAATTTTAACTTTGGGTGCCAAACATCAAATAAAAACAATTTATTTTTAGATTCTTTGGACTTGTATTCAATTTGGAAGGGTTGATTTTAAATTTTAAGGGACAAAATATAAAAATTTTTATCTAAAATTCATAAAAGAAAAAAATTTAAAATCACTGCTTCTTAATACGTTTCCACTCAATCTTCTGTGATGTATTATGAAACTTGACATTTTTTTGGTTCACAAAAATCTATGATTGATTTGGTAGTAAATGTCACAATAATTTCCCTTTAAACGTACAAAATTAAGAAATCCATTAAAAAAAATCATCTTTTATTTTGTTTGCATTAAAGAGTAAATAAAGTAGAACCACTCTATAATCAAAATAGTATTTAAAAACGAAAATTGAAAGCCATATTTATTTTCATTATAAGTTCAATATTCTTCTTAGTAAAAATTTATTAGTCTGTCACCTGAAAAAAAAAAAAAAAAAATTGACAATTGTTTCTATTCAAAGTCTCAAACTTTTTAACTTTGAATCCCAAACATCAAACAAACTAACTAAAAAAACACTTACAGTTACACAAATATACACACACACGCACACAAAAACAGGGCGGCCATGGTCCCCCATGGTCTATACATACCTTTGTTTTGACAGCACTGACACGCACAACCTTGAACCGAGTAACGGTGTCAATGTCATCATAGTAGGAATGGCATACAAACCCAGCAAGGACATAACTGTGAAACCTAGGAGGCCCAGGAAGAGCGACCCAGTTCGCAGTGAGTGGATTACAAACGTAGTACATCATCTGAGACAAGAGTGTTGTGGAACACAACACCAACCCATTACTCGTTGCTATGAAAATAATGGGGTTTGGATTCTGAGGAAGAAAGCTCAAGGAAAAGTTGGAGGACATAAACTGTGGATCCCTCTGAAAATGCTTGAACTCAACGGGAAATGGTAGGGGAAAGCTACACTGAAAGAACAGTGTAAAGGGTGGTGATGGCTGTGATGGGTACAAGAGTTTCATCCTGTGTGTAAAACGTTGAGCGAATTGGGGTTGACAGATCACTTGGACCCATCTCTTGGAAACGCACTTGAAGCGGTGTGCGGGTTTCAGAGGAATTCTATGGAGGATTTCTATTAGAAGGTCGTTTGAGAGGTCATCAAAGGAGGTTTGCTTGGATTCTGAATTGGGTTTTTTGCAAGGCAAAGCACAGATATCCATGGCTGTGTTGGTGGGGACTGGTGAAATGAAACTCAAATCAATGGGACAAAAGTGGGCGTTGGTATTGGAACTTGAAATGTCTTCTGCTCTTGACTTTTTATATTTCCAAATAACCTAGGTTTTTTTTTTCTTAAAAAAAAAAAACAAACGTAGTTTTTTATTATTATTATTTTTAACTTTTTTATAAAACATAAAGATTATGAAAATACTATATTTTTTTAATAATTACAATGCAAATAAGCAAATTTCTAAAAAGATATTATATTGCATGCATTAGTACGTGATGGCGGTTTTAGAAATTTTTTTATAGATAATTATCTAAAAAATTACATTATACAAAATATAATAGTCTATTGAACTGGTAAAAATATACCAACTGATGTTGTTAAATCGAGTTCAAATCTCCTGTCCCACTTTTTCTGCTCCACTCTATACTCCACTGATAAAAACTTGTCACGTGTTCACCCAAGTAATTAAATACTATCATTATTGACTTATTAATGCTACCGTTATTAATTAATAATAGTATTTAATTACTTAGGTGAACACGTGGCAAAAAATTTTTATTTGTGGAGTATAAAGTAGAGCAGGAAAAGTGGAACAGAAGATTTGGACTCTGTTAAATCACTAGCCGTTACAATGGTTTAATAGTTTTTTTTTTTTTTTTAATAAGCCAATAGTCTTATATATTTTTAAAAAGTACCGATAAAAAAGCAGGAGTTGGGCAAAAGCTAAAAATGTAAAAGGGGTTAAAATTAAAAACTAACAAAACAAAAGGCAAAAAAGGATTGATAAAAAATAAAATGAGAATTGAGCTTATGTGGCGTTGGTACGGGGAATCCACGTTACTCCTGGCATCTAGAATCACATTCCTAGGAATATAGCTATTCCTATGTTTGGTTTTATTGGGAGATTCCTAGGAATGTGAGATGATAATGTTTGGTGTATTCCTAGGAATCTTAAGTGAATTATTTGTTTTTCCTATTTTGTCCTTAGATTTGAATGTGAAGTACCAAGCCCATTAAAAAAAAAATCTTCCTTTAAATAAATAATGAAAAAATATATATAAACTATTAATTAGTCCTTTAAAAAAATATCTTACTCTAAATAGATAGATAAAAAACATTATATAAACTATCAATTAGTAACACATTCATTAAAACTGTGATCTAACATTTCAAAATGACAAGAATAATACAAAAATAACTATTAGCAGAGTTATTTATGTTGTTTTGGCGGGAAAAGATAAAGACAAGAGAGAAGATATTGATAATTTGTTTTATAGTTTATCTTAATTGCTTAAATGATAAGAAAAAATGGTTAAAATTGTCAATTTATAAAAAATATAATTTCTTTTAAGTTTGGGAATCTGGATTCCCACCTGTTTTAAAGGGAATCCACATTCCTACTGAGAGGGGGTTAAGGATTCCCCTGGCATCTGATTCCCTAGCATAATTTGCAACCAAACATGGGAATCTTTAAACATTCCTAGGAATTCTAAAATATTACCTCGTACCAAATGCCACCTTAGATGGAAGTAATAAAATGAGAGAAAGAGATGCTGAAAGGATAAGAGAGAGAGAGAGAGAGTGAGAGAGAGAGCCATACAAATGAACAATACTCATTGTAATTGTGAGTCGAGACACCGATGAGAGTAGAACTACTATTACTACAAACCTAAGGAGAGTAAAGTTGTCGATGCCACTCAAGGTAACTCACAACAGCAATAACTCTCTTGGTACCTTTTTTTTTTATGAAAAATGGAAATATGGATTATTTTTATGGTATGGGTTGAACATGTTACAAATCTAAATGATTTGGGAGTTTTATTTTTATTAAATATTTTGTTAGTTTATTGATGTTTGGTCTAATCTTGTCGTTGTTCGGGCTAATTTCATTATTGCTATTTGGGCTAATTTAATAAATCATTTATGAAGTCATTTTTTTGGGTATAATATTTGAGGAAATTTCAAAAAATTTCTTGAGATTTTAATTTAGATTTGGAAAGCAAAAATTCCAACCCAAATCATACCTAAATATACTAAATTTTGTAAAAGCATCCGCAGCTGGGTTGCAATATGGCAAATGTAAGATGGGTTTAGCATAAAGGCCCCAAAAACCCCCCACAGCTGGGCTTGTAAAAAGCAAGAATTGTAAAATTATTTAGAATTCTGCTACAGTGCAATTCTAAAGGTAGAATCGCACTATAGCGATATTGTAAAACAAAATATAGTTTTTTATTCAAATTATCAGGTTTTCTCTCTCCATTCACACAACACGATCAGCTTCAACAGTCTCTCATCTCTCTCTCCATCCCTGAAGAACAGTCTAGCTTCACCAACATAAAAATACTCTTTTTTTTTTTTGTCTGACTCACTTCTCTCACTCTTTTTACTCATCCTCTCTCTTCTCTATTTTCTCTCTGTCTCCCTCTTCTTTGTCTGTTGGCGTGGTGGCTTTGCTACCATGGTTGATGGATTTCTAAATCAACAACAGCAAGATCGATGGTGGTTTTTTGTGGGTTTTTCTTGGTGGTTGTTGGTGTGGGTTTCTCTCGTGGTTGTTGGCGTGGGTTTCTCTTGGTGGTTGTCGGCATGGGTTTCATTGTAGGTTGTCGGCGTGGGTTTCTCTTGGTGGTTCTTGCGGTGGTTGCTTTTTTGTGGTTTTTTTTTTTTTTTTTGAGAAACTTTTGTGGTTGTTGTTGGTAGTGGGTTTGGTGGTTTTTTTAATGGGTTTTGGTGGTGGCTACTATGATAACAGTGGTGGTTGCTGGCTAGTGTTGTGGTGGGTTTACTTGGTGGTGGTTGGGTTTTTTTCCTTAGTGTCGTGGCTGGGTTTTTTTCCTTAGTGCCGTGGCTGGGTTTGTTTGGTGCCGTGGTGGGTTGGCAGTGGTGGTGTGGGTGGTGGGTAATTTGGTGGTGGTGTGGGTAGTGCGTTGGGTGAGGGTTTTGTAGTGGTCTGGGCAATGGTTGTAGTGGGTTGTGTTGGTTGAGGTGGTGGTGGTGGGTTGGGTTGTGTTTGGTTTTGTATTTTATTGGATATATTATTTTATTGAGTAAAACAGGAAAATAAAAGTTGAGATGTTGGGTATTTTGTAAAATGGTATTGTATAGTTGATAAAGTAACTTTTTGGGATGGTAAAATAGGATGAGATAGAATTCCCGGATGTGGATGCTCTAAGTGTAAGCAATGTGAAATTGATATTCTTAAATATTAGGGGCATGTCAATTGCAATAACTCCACTTTTTCACTTCTCTTTACTCATCAAATGAGAGGGAAGATGTCGCTTACTCACAAATTTTTTTCATTTCCACCCCTAATCTTGTTTTTTATTCTTCCCACCCCTATCCAACAAGCTATGGTTGCAGGGCTAACTAAACTATACTGATAACTTAGATAATGGCCAAAGACCCTAAATAATAGAGGAGCCCCTTTGTTAATTAACATAGTATATTATATTTATATGTCTTAACATTTTAATAAAGGCTCATTCACTTATAAAAAAAAATAATAATAAAGTCTCCCTCTATTAGGCCTCCACTTTGTCAAAAAACATAGAAGCATTTTTATTTATTTTGATTAAAACGTAAAGAGAGAATATTAATGTCACAATTGTATCCCAAAAACACAAAAGGTGAAGGAGACAAAATATTTATAACAAAATTAAAATATGAATTGTGCAAATCCATTAATTAATAAAATATAACCTTTGTCACTTGAAATTTGTCATGAGAGAGACTATATATATCTCTAATATCACATCAACCCACTTACTCAAGTTTTCTTTTTAACAATTTTTTATGTATAATTTAATTAGTTTTTGACTTTTTTTCCATTTGTACCTGTAGGGATAAAAGACCCAAAAATGCATATTGGGCCATGGGCTTTGTCCGAGGGTATTCACTTATCCGATGACAGATAAACAATAATGAAGATGTTAGACCTTGAGGTCCACAAGTAAGTTGCGACCGAGGCAGCTAGGGAGGTAGTCTGAGGAGAGGTGTCTCCTTCACCAAGTGAAGCAGAGGTCAAATGGTACGTTCTGTTGTCCAGAATGATCTTCCAGGAGGTTCTATTGATGAGGACATGTTTCATAGGGGTACAAAGCAAAGGAACAACTATGAAATATCTCAGAGAAAGCTGTTACCACCGCATTGAATGCTCTGTATCCAAATCCTTAGCCGCATTAATGAGGAAGTGATGTCTGAACAGTGATTTTCAACCTTATAGCTACTACCCAAAGACTTCAGGAAGGTGCGGATGGAACAAGTATCAACACTAGCAATCTAGACCCACACGTGGAGAGAGGAAATGAGAACGTGAAGGAAGTATAAAATAGAAAAAGGTCACTGAGAAAGGGGATCGGGATAAAAAGAGAGAAAAATACTGTAGACTGAAAAACAATATTTGTAGTTTGTCATTAAGGGAGGGAAACATAGAAATAAGAACTAGCCTCCTCGGATTGAGTCTGAGGACAATTACTTTATACAAACTTGCTTCTATTGAGATCTTGGTCCACTATAATTGACTTACAAGCTCATTAGGACTTAGATTTCAAACTCATTCTCTACAAATTCATTGTATTGGGCTCGTTGGGCCTATTACCTTTCTTATTTTGGGCTTTGGTACAAATTGTGTCCTTACAGTACCAATTTTTTTTATCATAATAAGATAGATCAGTCATTTTTATTCTAAGTAGGTTGTTTAATAAATATTATTTAAATAATATTCAAATATAAGAATTGAATTTTATTGAAAGCTTTCACCTTATGCCCCAAAAATCGTTGAACCGGCCCTAGATAGTTGATTAGCACCAAAAACAGCTTCATGTAATGGGGAGATCTATTCCATTCAAGAGCTTCTCTTCTTGTATAAATTTTGGATACTCAAATCTTTGATATCTGTACATTTTGGGATATTTTAAGCTGGCTTTCAAGTTGTCAAAGCTATAGATTCTAGGTCTTAGGGGTTTGTTTGGTACACAAGTTTAAACACATATTTTCAAATTTTAGACAATATTACACGTATTTTTATACATTTTTTCACCTACATGTATTTCTAAAAAAAACTGAAAACTGTTGTTTAAATACACGTATCAAACATGCCCTAGATATCCCAAAATATCTACTCCTTACTCACTTATAGGTTTTCAATTAAGGGGGACAAATTCGTAAAATAAAACTTTACATTTTAAAACCTCTCATTAAACCCATGTTCTCAGCAATTTACAATCTCCTTATCTTTTATCATTTTTTAAATATTTAAATAGACATACTCTATTTTCCCCTCCATTTTTTTTTTATCATTTTTTAAATTTAAGTGGACGCACTCCATTTTCTCTTCTTGCTTCTTTTACGGTCTCTTTTATTTTGATAAAAAAAAATCCCTATAAGCATTCAACAAACACAAATTCACCAGAGATTTTCAGTGCACAAGAGTCGATCTAAAGGTATGTTACTTAATATAAAACTTGATTCCATTATGTAAAACTTAAACATCTCACACCTCTTGATTCCATTATGTTTCTTAACCCTCTTAAGTCTTAACACATATATCAAATTTTGTATTAATTGAATGTTATATTTTCTATATGATCTATAAAATTATTTTTTATGCATAATTTTAGACTGCAAAAACTTGCAATTTAAACAATTGACGGATGACATAATTATTGATACTTGATTTTTTAGAAATTTTGTAAACATAAAGGATATAAGAAAAAAAATGTAATCGAATAGTAGATTTATTAAAATTCACATTCAATAATATAAAAAAATATTGAGTAATGTTGCAGCCTTGAGCTACAACTAAGTTTGTAGCCATTTTTTTTTTGGAGAAACAGTCTGGTACTTTCATTAAACAAATGCCAAATCAGCCTGGAAAATAGCAAGTAGATGTTGAAGAACATCCTCTATCCGCACCGAAAAACTCTTGACATGATTAGCATGTTTAGAGATGTTATGAGCTACAAATTTCAGGAAGCTCGAGGTATTGATGGGCAAAGGTCTGACTAGTTTTAGTGATTCAAACCATTAGCTAAAGAAAAATTAAGCACATAATAATTTTTATAATTGCTTTTAGGATAAAGTTTAATTACAAAATTGATAGTAGCTTTAAGCTACAATCTTACTAAATAAAATAAATATTACTACATATTTTGAAAATATAATTGTTGAATTGCATATTCTTATGCTCTTAATACACATATCAAACTTTGTATCAATAGGATATTATTTACTATATGATTTATAAACTTATATTTTTATGTATAATTTTAAATTACAAAAACTTGCAAATTAAACAATATATTGATGACATAGCTATTAATTTTTAATTTTCTAGAAATTTTGCAAGCATGAAGAATATAAGAAGAAAATGTAATCCAATGGTGGATTTGTTAAAATTCACATTCAATAAAAAGATTTTGAGTAAGACTATAGCTAAACTTTGTCCTTATTTTTATATTTATATTTATACTTGCCATTTAAGGGGCTTCCCTGATTTGGAATTCTCATTTTGGAATTTGGATGCCTAAAATACTTTCAAATTTACCTGTTTATCTATACTACTATTTAAGGAGCTTCCCTTATTTGGTATCCTCAATTTAGATACCCAAAATATTTTCAAATTCATCTATTTGTATAGCTTATATAACAGGGTTAGACATGTAAAATTACTAATCTAAAACTCCTAAATTTTAACAAACTTAAAAAAAAAAAAATTGTTTTTCCTTCCGCCTCCACATTTTTCTCTCACATTAATAGTCAAGCACTAATCCCCACAAACATACATTTATTTTTTTAATTATTATTTTTTCTAATTGCCAAAATGAAATGGTCGGAAGTTGTGATCATTACATTTCCCCGCATTTCTCTCACAAGTTTGTAAGTCAAGTACTAATATAACTTCTTATTTTAAAAAATTAAAAATAAAACTAATTTTTGTCTAAAAAACGTACTCTTCTCTTTTCTAACTGCTAAAATGACATGGTCACAAGTTTTTATCATTAAACAGTTTAATATATTTTAAAATTTTAACACATTTTTTTTCCTAAAAATTAGCATACACTATCTCTATTTAGATATATCTCATTAACGTTTTACATATCTATTTAGTTTCTTTGCACATACTTTTGGATTGCCTAAACTTTTTACTCACTTGATCACCATCTTCAATTTTAGAAAGGTTTGTTTCCTTTGACATTGTTGAAATTATTAATCTGTTAGTTTGCATTTTTTTTTAATTCTTTACAAATCTCACTTTTTTTTTTTTTAATCTCTTTTTCAAGTCTAATTCCACATCAATTAAAAAAAAGTCTATTTCCCCAATTCTTTTGATCCCCACAATTTGTTTTTCTCACTTCATCACTATCTTTTTTTTTCCCAAAGAGGTATGTTTCCTATACAAGGAGTAAAGATGAGACTGTGAGGATTTGGGCTGCGTCTGGGTAAGTTGTTATTTTCTTTTTTCTTCTTCATTGTTTTTATTATAATTATTGATGATGCGAAGAAAATCAGTAGGCTGGATGCTTCGGACTGGAAAGGACTACTGGATCTTTCTACGGCCTGAAAAAGAAAGAAAAGCGTATCAAAGGCGACCGGGGCTGCCGGCCAAAAGTCCTCCGATGGCAAAGTTAGTTTTTTCCTCTAAGTTATTTGAGTTCCAACTTTTTTGGAGTAAAAACTGAACATACCTTGGGTTTGTCTGAAACAGCCTTTATATAGTGTTATCATAGGCGGTTACCAAAATTTGAACTTCTCCTGGCTTCAAGGAGAGATAGAAATCAAACGTAACTTGCATAACCGTCTGGAAGTTATGCTCTTGTTTCACAACGGATACCTGGCGGTTACGCGTGGGATAAGGGATTATCATATCTCATTTGGAGATTTTCCTAAGTGTGACACCCTCGTCCTTGAGTTCCTCAGTTGGGCGTGCTTTGTTTCACACGCGGGGGCTGCCTCGTCTAACGGGTGAATTTGCTCAAGACGAGGATGTCGACACTCTGGACGAGTGCATCACTCTGATGGTGCGTACCTCGTCTTGATCTCTTCTTCCCTGGACGAGGCACTTGTAGGTAAGTTTCTGAGGGTGTTTATGGTAGTAGGTGGGCTATGGACGACCTGTATGGACGACTTGGAGATGGGCTATATTATTCCCCTATCAATTATAATGATTATATTTCATTATATTAGTTCATTTGGTTGAAAGTGTACATTTCTCTTTTACATGATAGTTTAAAAATCAAACGTTAAAGAGAAACCATTACCACTAATGCAATTATGTTTATACTTAAGTACATATTGATTTTTTTTAGGGAGTTTCAACTTATCTTGATGATAGTTTTTATCATTAGATTAAGACACCAATAAGTTTTTAGTGTCGACGAAGATTAAATTTCAGATTTTTTATTCAATCATAAGAAAAATTATCAATTAAGTTAACAAGAATCTACAAGTACATATTGATTTGGTTTTGGTGTGTTCATTTTTTTCATTTTTAAGAGCTCGGTCTATACATATTTAAATAGAGGAAAAAAAATTCCTTATATGGTAAAAGAAAAGATAAAAAAGAGGTTAGCACAATGTATTGAGGAAAGTGGTCAAAAAAGAAAAGAATATCTCAGGACTACTTATAGGTGAGGTAGCTGTCAACATCTGATGAAAAACGTGCCGTCACAAACAAGCAAACAAAGATAAGAAGCAGCTGAGGCTGAGTGTGTAGTAGCTGTTATTATCGTTTAGTTACATGCATAATAATAACAACAACAACAATAATAATAATAATAATACGATTTCGTTTTAAACTATATAACCAAATACATATACCCGTTCAAAAACAATCCAAATTCTCCAACACTTTTTAAGCTCACTCTCTAACAAATTCATTATTTTGAGTTCTTTAGACCATTGACCCTCTATTTGGTTTTAGGAGCAAATCTTGTCCTTATCATTATAATTATTGTATTTCATTTTATTAGTTCATTTGGTTGAAAGTGTACACTTATTTCTCTTTTACTTGATGGTTTAAAAATCAAACCTTAAGAGAAATCATTACCACTAACGTGATTGTGTTTATATTTAAGTACATATTTGTTAAGACATATGTGAAAATTGTTATGTACATATGTCATTTAGAATTGGATAATCTTTTGACAAAACGCGTTTTACTTGTAATTGAGTAGATCTTGAATGGTTTAAATTTTCAAGCAACTTTGTGTTCAAGTCAAGAATTAAAGCCATGCAAATCTGTTCAAGAAATAAGTGAAGAAGTGCTGTATTTTAAAACTCGACGGATAGTTTGATAGATTGAATCTATAGAGGTTTAAAATAAACTTTTTTCCCGAAACTTGACAGTAACTCGATAGATATCCTATCTATTGAAATTTACAAAAATCAGATTTCCAGATCTATTTTTCACGCATATCCAAGCTATTTGTGTAGAGTTTATTTTCTCACAACTCTAGACATATATACAGATTATTTTAATGGCTGTCTTAGGGTTGTTGCACTTGTTGTTACATGCATATTGTTACCGGAGACAATTTGCTCTAATTCATCTTTTAAGGGAAGAAGTTGTTGCATTTGTACGTCGTAGGGTTTTGTAACCAAGGAACTTCTTGATTTTCATCGTGTGGATGAATTGAAGAACTTTGTAGCCAGCATTATTCTCAAGTTGGTGTGTAAGCCGAGTACTGGGATCCGCACATCGATTGGTTAGTCACATACTGGGAGCCGTGCATTGAAGGGAGAGATTGTTACTACATTACAAGTCTAATTGTGTATTGGGATAATGGTTCAACTCAAGGGCGGAGGGAAGGGGGGGCAGGTGCCCCCCCCTGAACTTTCAATTTTTTTTTTTATTGATAATGATAATGTATTGAATTGAAATGTCTTATTTACCCCTACACAAAAGACAAAAAAACTTTTCTATTTATTGGGAACAAACAGCTACATGGTTCAGAACTCAACAGCTTTAACTAATAGAACTCTAAAACTACTATAAATTTATATTGGTCCCACTTAGTAATGATTAAAAGGAAAAAAAAAAAAAAAAAAAACCTACTGCTAATGCTATATGCCAATATGGAATAGGAATCACACCAGCCTAATACTAATAAAACTTTTTTTGTTTTTTATTGGAGTACTAATACTAATATTAATAGAACTCTGAAAAAAAAAAAAAGTGTATATCTAATACAGTATAAAGCACGCCTCCCATAAAAAAAAAAAAAAAGTTTTTTGGATTTTTTTTAAAATTAAGTAAGGGGAGAATAATTAATTTTTTCATAATTTGTAATTTTGTTAATATAATAAGGGTAAATTTAATAATTCATTTGGTTCAGCACTTCTAAACTCTGCCCTCCCTCAAAATCTCTCCAATTTTGGGGAATTAAAAATGAGGGGTTAGAACTCATCCAAACCCTCCCAAATCTCTCCCCCTCATTTCTTAAAAAATATTCAAATAAGGTAATTTAACTTACTCTCCCTCTCTTTACTCTACTTTCTTGTACTCACCTTCCATCCAAACAAGCTATTAGAGTTTCTGTTGAGTTTTTAAAAGCATTCAAGCAGAGTTTTTAAAAGCATTCAAGTCATTGAGTCACATTTAAATATTTACAGATATATTGCATACTCTTAATATTCATATTTAAATTTTTTAAGATTAGTTTTTTACTTTCAATTTTATCTTTTAATCTTGTCCCTCCTGACCTAAATTCTTGGCTCCGCCACTGGTTCAACTGTAGGTTGGTATAAGATACTGAGATTCTTTTACTTGTAACCACTTGTTTTGATAAAAGTGGATCCTCGAGAGTGATGACTTTAAATTTGTCTGGTGGAGTTTTGCCTTGGTGGTTTTCCCAATTCGTAAACAAATCACTCATGTCAAATTTAATTTTCGCTGCATTTAGTTATTTGGTGATTTGTTTGTGTTATCACGCGTATTGCATGTTAAATTGACTTAATTAATTCACTTGGCTAATTAATTGGTTAATTTACCTAAGGGGTCAATACATTTTTAGCCTATCAATATTGGTTTTTTTTTTTTGGAGAGAGTTTCAACCTATCTGGATGATAATTCTTTGTCATCATATCAAAACACCGATCAGTTTTTGGGTAGACGGGGATTGAATTCTAGATTTTTTATTTAACTATCAGAGACTTTACCAGTTAAATTAACAGAAATCTGCAAGTACTTATTGATTTGGTTTGGTGTGTTCATTTTTTTCATTTTTAAGAGCTCAGTCTATACACATTTAAATAGTTAAAAAAAATCCTTATAAGGTAAAGAAAAAAAAAAAAAGAAAAAAAAGAAAAGAAGAAAAAGGTTAGCACAAGGTATTGAGGAAAGAGGTCAAAAAAGAAAAGAATATCTCAGCAGGACTACTCTATAGGTGAGGTAGCTGTGCCTGTCAACATCTGATCCGATGAAAAATCAAAAACGTGCCGTCACGAACAAACCAACAAACAAACAAACAAACAAAGATAAGAAGCAACTGAGTTGCTGAGTGTGTAGTAACTGTTATTATCGTTTAGTTACAAAACGATTTCGTTTTAAAACTATATATAACCAAACACATATACCCCATTTCAAAAAAAAAATCCAAATTCGCCACCACCTTCCTTTTCTCAACACACACACACACTCACTACTCTTTTAGTATTTTTTTTTTTTGGTTGTATTCGTCTCCATCACCATCACATCGGAAAACCATGTCCGGCGGCGGCGGCGGCGGCGGTGGTTGTAGCATCAGAGCCATCTGGATCCTCAACAGCCTCGACGCCGTCGTTTTCTCCAGGTACGCGTCACATTCTATATACCTAACTAAGCTTTTGTTTATTTCGCTCTGTTTTTTCTTCGTTAATGCTTACATTCTCAAATTCGATTATTGTGTCTCATTTTCTTCTTCGTTTGCTGTACTAATCGATTTGACTCCTCTTCTTGCCGAGTCCATTTCAAATTTAGGGTTTTTCTGACTAGTTCGTTGTTGATTCGCCGTTTTTATATGTTTATATAAAAAATGAATCTAGACCTATTTCTTTTATTATTATTTTTTTGTAAAATGCTTTTCTTGTTTTCAGTAGTGAAAATTTGCGTTTTACTTTAGCTTTTTCGCACTTCCGAATTGGCTTTGCTATGCAATTATTACTAAAACTTTTGTATTTGTGTCCCTGATTTTATGAAAGGATTAGGATTCGAAAATTTAGTTTCGGGGAAAAAAGAAGAAGAAATTTAGATCACAGATATGGTTGCGTTGATAAATACAATACGAACAGTGTTATCTTTCCTATGGATAATTTTATAGTTCATTTTTGATAGGTAATATGAACATCGTGTTCACGACGATGATGAACACTTGGGACATGAAACAAATCCAAAAATCTCAAGAGCTAAAACTAACAGATTGTAAGAAACCAGAAATGGAAATACACCTAAGGATAATTTTATAGTTGGGGGATTTAAAGCCTGAAAGTCTTTGTTGGCCAATTGAGCTGCACGGCTAATTAGATTTAATGTAGTCATGTGTTTGGATTTAATTAGTGAACCTAATGTACATCATGTGAGGAAATTATAATAATTATATATCTATGTTTTGCCCATTTAGTTTTTGCATTTTCAAGTGCAGCCAAATGTTGCTTTTTAAGTAATATTCATTTTCTCTTTTGGTGATATTAGGAGGTTTCCGGTGGTTGAGAAGCGGTGGCGGACGGCTTGTAGGAGTGAGAATGAGAAAGTTACAGAGAATAGTCTTAGTTATTCTGTTTTTTCATTATTCCCCTCGGATTCAGAATTAGCTGCTGCATTTGTGGAGAGGAAGCAGAGGTTAGTTGAAAATTTCTTCCTTTTTTTTTTTTTTTCCTTGGCTGCGCTTGCTATAATTTTAGACTGATTGGTAAATAATTCCTCACCCAATAAGATAAGAAATGGGGTGGAGCCGTGGAGGATAAGGTTGTGAGTTCAAAATCCAACGTGCATGTGTAAACTTACCAATAAAAAATGGAAAAGAATAAAATCATACAGTTGCGTTGATTTGAGCAAGCTATGTGTTGAGAATGTATTAGTTATCATTGTTATTCATTGTCTTTCACAGTTGTGATTCTGGATTTTTTTTATTATCTTTCCTGTGTTAATTTATTATAGGTTAGTTCTTATTTTGATTTAGGGGTCCTTTTTTTTTTTTTGTTTAATGTGAAGTTCCTTTCTGATACCCTTCTGTCCTCTCTTTTCAAATTGGTATTTGCTACTAATTTTTTTGTGTCTATGTAGGGAGGGATCTGCTCGCGGGTTTGGCATACGCGTCAGGCAATCATCTGTAGGGTCTGATTCCTGGGTTGATGATCCAATTACCCGTCACATTATAGGCCTTTACATAAACAAGGAAGAGGAAGGAGATAATAATCTGCTGTGGCCTTTAATATTGCACATAAAGGGTAGTTATTGCATTCTCGTATTGCCTTTAGTCGAGCCTAGGCATGTGAAGGCATATGCAAGGTTATGTCAAAGATCTGATTGTGGAAATGCCGTTGGAGCAGATGAAAGTTTATCTTCCCTCCTACTTGATCTTCCGTCCATCACAGGGTATGGTAAGTTACTTGCAATGTTGTTCAGGAAAATATATCATACTAGAAGAAAATATATTGCAATTCTCCCATCCCCACTATTTTGAAGTTCACATTATATGCTTGCTAATTCTTCTCAGCTTCAAACTGGTTTTGAATTTATTGGGAAAGTCCTACCATTCTTGGTCTTCTTGAGTTTAACTTGTGAAGCAGCATTAGAATGTGTGGTGAAATGAGTGCATAAAAGAGGTCGTTCAGTTTCTGTTTTATCACTTCTAGGTTCTTTTTTTACTAAATCTGTTGTTTTGCATTTTCAATTATGAAAACATGTCCTATATAATTTGGGCTTACTCATGAGAGTGTATGGTTTTGAATACTTTTTTCTGGAATTAATCTGGTATTCTTGGCTTTTACCAATTTCTTTAAGGGTAAATGATTCACAGAAACAGTCCAAAAGGGGTGCAGCCCAAATTTGGTATGCTTGCCTTTTACCAAACTAAATGGTATATAAGCAGTTTCTTGTTTCTAATTTTACAGGGCATTCATGGTTGCACATGCTATTGGTGACATAGTTGCTGGCGATGCAGTAGAACCTGAGGTGCTTGTAAGTGCATCTCCATCTGTAGGAGGTTTGTTGGATTCGCTAACTGGCAGTATAGGGATATCTGGCATCTCCTCTAGGGCAAAACCTGTGGCCGCACCAGTTGCATCTTCCATCCCTTCAAGTACTGCTGTAACAGGAGCTGTTGCAGTGGATGCACCAAAGATTGGTTCAAGGCCTTTGGATAAAGATGCCCTTCGAACTTTCATAAGTAGTTCAATGCCCTTTGGTTGGTACTCTTTATTATGGTATTTCTCATCTCAGATTTCTTAGTTATAATTTTCTGTGTCAACTTGTGTTTACCTAATTCAGGTTAATTTCTTATGTCCTTTATCTTATAAATAGGTACACCTTTGGACCTTAGCTATTCCAATATATCTGCTATCAAGGTTAATGGCTTTTCTTCATCAGATCTGCCTCCAGCTGATCTTAAGCAACCAGCGTGGAAGCCATATCTTTACAAAGGAAAGCAGAGAATGCTATTCACAATTCATGAGACTGTTCATGCTGCCATGTATGATCGAGATGAGATTCCAGATAATATATCAGTTTCTGGTCAAATAAACTGTCGAGCAGAATTAGAAGGATTGCCTGATGTCTCATTCCCCTTAACAGGGTTGAACGCAGCTCATGTTGAGGTCTTATCATTTCATCCTTGTGCTCAAGTGTCTGAACGTGGTGTGGATAAGCAGGCTGTGATGTTTTCACCTCCTTTGGGTAATTTTATTTTACTACGTTATCAGGCTAGTTGTGGCCATGGACCTCCCATTAAGGGATTTTACCAATTGTCAATGGTCTCTGAGGATAAAGGTGCGTTTTTGTTCAAGTTACGCCTTATGGAAGGTTATAAGTCTCCTCTTACGATGGAGTTCTGTACTGTAAGCATGCCTTTTCCTAAAAGAAGGGTTGTGTCCTTTGATGGGACTCCTTCAATTGGAACAGTGTCAACTACAGAGCACTCTGTTGAATGGAAAATTGTATCTAGTGGTCGTGGCCTTTCTGGAAAAAGTATTGAGGCAACCTTCCCTGGAACTGTTAATTTTGCACCATGGCAAACCCAAAGATTACCTTCCTCTAGGTCATTTTTGGGAAGTATAGCTGATGAAGATAGTGATGTTGAGACAGAGAATTCTAATAATATGGTAAACATGGAGGAATTCATAATGGAGAAATTGATCAATGATCTTCCTCCAGTTGATCTAGAGGAGCCATTTTGCTGGCAGGCATACAATTATGCTAAAGTATGTGCTTCTTTTTCTTCTAGCTTTTAGTTGGAGATATTGTTAATGCACAGATAAATATCTTATGAACATATGGAACTTTGCTTTCTGTCCTTTCCTTATAATATGGCAATGTAAAGTTATATTTATCCCTAGGCAATTCCACTGTCATTGTTCAATGTGTTTAATCAAATCACAGAAACACATTTATTCCATTTGGTGAAGATATTGCTGTTACCATCATAATTTTCAAGTCTCCCATATCTATGCATTAACTCCAAAAAAACTTGTCCCTTCCAGTGAAATATATTTCTCTGGGGCTATCTTTGCTTAAAGCAGTTTTGGTATACTAAAGTGAAATTATCTTTCTATTATCACTCTTTTGGTACTTTCCAAAATTATTAAAGAAGAAAGGAGCCAAGAGCCTTGTACCTTAATTGGCACTTATTGGTGTTTCCAATGGAAACATCCAGGGTTTAAATCCCCCCTCCTCCAACTTTCGAATTATTTGAAAAAAAATAAATAAATAAAAGAAAAAGAAGAAAGGAAGAAATAGAAGTTCAGAATAAGTAGATAAACATTTGGAATTTTTCTTCTCCATCCTTTTGGATTCTTTGATGCTATACGTGTTACCACACTTTGTATAAGCTATTGGAAATTTGGCTCATGTTCTAATTGTCCAAAAATGGGAGTTATGATTCTTCTATTTTATTATTGCTGCCTTAGTAACAACTCCTGTTTTTTTTTTGTGTTCTTTTTTCTCCCACAAAATCATCTGATCTTTATGACTTCCTTAATCATGTGGTTTTGATTAATCAGAACTCCATTTGGATCTGTGTTTTCCTCTTCTTTTTGTTTTTTATTATCCTGTTGTAGTATGTGTGTGGTCCTTGTCCATGCTTATCATGTGGAAATAAAATGTGTGCATAAGATTGCTGAAGAATTTAATTAGATTGATGGTATAGATCTATACTTTGTGGTGAGTTTAGTACGTCCTTTGACACTGAAGTTTTGGCTTCATCCTGAATGGGCATGTGCTGATGCATGATTACAGGTATCTTTCAAGATTGCTGGGGCATCGTTGTCTGGGATGTCAGTTGATCCTAAATCAGTAAGTTTGTGGTTCCTCTTATTCTCCTCTTTTGGGGTTCTTCTAATTTATCTTCTTCTTTCTTCATCTCTTCCCCCCCCCCCCCCCCCCAAAAAAAAAAAAAATCACCTGAAAAGTGAAAGCCCTTTGCTATATCATATATTCAGAGCTTGCCTGTGCTGTTACAACAGAAACCAGGTCATCCTGGATTTTCAGATTTAATTATATTTTTCAAACTGACTTTGCTATATCATTACCTTTTTCTTTGCTAATACAAGAGAATCAGAACATCCTAGATTTTCTGTTTAAATTCTATAGAAGTCTTTTCAAAGCATTTTTTCAACGCTACTTTCTGTGTTTGTTATTGTTCCTGTTGAGATAACACCCCCCCCCCCCCAACCCAAAAAAAAGCAAACATTCTATGTCTGGTTTGCCATTGATGAAGCTTTTCTATTGAATATGCGGTTGCCTTCTATAAAGTATGTCATTCTTTGTCTGTAGTGACTACTATTTTATTAAAAGAGGGTGTCAATTATCACTCTCTGAATATTGTGGAAGCTTTTTAACTCAAAGAAGTCTTTACTGCACTTGATTCCACACCTTCCCTCAATGCTATGTATAAATTTCGGTATTTACATGCATTCTCTTTAATTTATTAAATATGTATGACTAGCTTTCAACATGGTTTTGATTTTGTGTTCTAAACTCTATTTAATCTTCCACCTCTCTCAAAAAAAATTCCCCTTTCTTGTCAATATATTTATATTTAAGAGGTTCTACTTAGCTTATTAGGAGGCTCCTTTTTTCCCCTTCTGCCTTTCTTGTAATTATTTGTGCTGTATGCAGGTAAGCATCTATCCAGCTGTTAAAGCACCTGTGGAATTTTCAACTCAGGTGGGTGTTTTCTTCAGACTCTTTATAGTAATTGTTTGTGCTCTTTTAAAGCTTGACAGGACTTTTTTTTTTGGGTTAATAATTTAAGTAAGCTTGCTAGAGTTTTTTTTTTATTTATACAATTGGAGCTGTCATATTGTAATTGTGAAGATGTTCTTGATTTCCCATTACATTGCTACAAAAAAAAAAAAAATGGGGATGTAGTTTAAGTAGAACATCTAGCAGCTGCAAGTACTGGTGAACTGAATTAACTTGGTTATGTGGCCAAAGTAGCAGATCTTATCTTCTGTGACTTTCAGCAAGGTTGCATTGAGTTAGTGAGCTGTGCCGCTTAAAGTCTGAAGAGTTAAAAAAGAGAAATATCCAAATCAGAAAATTTAATTTTCAGTGTAACCTAAATTTCCTTGTAACAGCTCCTGCTTACACAGACATCCACATAATAATATTTTCGGAAGATTTGTTCTCCACTTTACTTGGCATTGAAGTTTGATGAAATATTATACTTGATTTACTCAGGACCTTGTTTTGACATGCATGAAATATAATTCTACAATACTTTCCTTGATACAGACCACTGAGTTACTGAACTGCTTGTATGCTTAGAAAAGTTCCTAAATGGCTCTCATTAAATTAAATAATTGAACTAAAGTCCTAAATGAATTAGCCAAACTCTTTTTGTTTTTGCATCCAGAAGTCACTTGTCAACTTTGGTTGCATTAATAGCTATTAGCATAAACATTCATCCAGAGGTGGTTTATTAGTTTGTTATGATTGGTCATGTCATGGATGGTGTTCTAAATTTTATGGTTGTGGATAGCAGCTTTGATTTTCCTCTCTTCCCTTTCAATTTTTTGGTTTTGTTGTTCAACTTGTTCATATTCATATGGTAGACCGTGTATTGTTTTAATTCTCTTTACAAAATATCTGAAACATCGGAATGAATTCCTCCAGCACTGGTTCTTGTTGCTAATGCCAACTATAAGACATTGTTTAATTTTGCAATTTGATAGTCTTATCTGTATATCTGTCTTTTTCACTCATTTATTTGTTTGTCAATAGGTTACTTCTGGGGATTATATTTTGTGGAACACATTGGGTAAGTGCCCATCTGCTGCAGCAGAGAAAGTATAGTTAAAAGATGGCAACTCAGAAATGTAAGAAGTTTTCATTTTCTAGTCAACTATAGCCTGATCTTGTATTTTGAAGTCTCGTGTGAGCTGAGCAAGAGACTAGTTTGCCATGTCCATCTGTTGATGGCTGCATTCTGAAGCTTAATGAGCCTCAATCATTGTTTTTAGAGATGAATTGAGAGAGAAGAGTTAAACACGATGGGCGGGTCAAGATTTTGGTCTGATATGTTATGAAATGGATGAATTGCAGACATTTTAGTAATATCCTTGTTTTATGTTGGGATTGAGACACGATGAGTTGAAGATATTAACTGTGGTAACATAGGGCAATCTACGTAGACAAGCTGACATGTGCTCCCTTCTATTTGTTTGTTTATTGTATTGATAGACGTGTGCTGTAATTTTTTATGCTCGATACTGTTTTGGGTGAATGCAAAAATGTAATTTATATTTTAGTAAAATTCAATGGCTTGAACTCATACAACTTGAAATCTATTATTAACTCCTTAGTGTTGGTAAAGTGTGGGGCACGGTTAAGCGAAAACGCCTCTTGGAGCCTAGGCACAAAGCACAAGTGCGCACCAAGTTGATGTGAAGCACACATTTAAAAAAAAAAAATTTGATAAATTTGAAAATAATTATTAATGGACAATACAACAATCAAGTGATCAAATAATCATGTAAATTGATGTAAAATAATTTTTGTAATTCATATGAAAGTTATAGTAGCCCATCTTTTTGCAATTTTACCACAAATATTGCAAGTCAAGTCATTTTTATTTTTTGGATAAGCTAAATGAATACTTTTGTCAATATCCTTTCTTAAATCTTAGGACTCCATAACATTAAATTTTATATACCAAATTAATAATTTATATCAATAGTGTTAAGATACTATGGCTACAATTAAGTTTTGGTATATTTTTTTGAAAATTAAAAAAGTACAAATAAAATGTCTAAAGTGTGCTTCTTTAAATACACCTAGCTTTAGAGGCGAGAGGTGCTGGCGCTTTGCGCTTTTACCAACACTGTGACTCCCTGGAGTTGGTTGGTTTGCTGAGTTCGGTTCACAGCATGGTTAATACCTTGTACTCAGCAATGTATGATAGTGGTCGCATTTCATTTGTTCCCTTGAAATTGTGTTACTCAAGACGGTAAAACTGTGTTAGTCAATCAATGGTGGAACTTTGTGCAGTGGTGGTGATGATGGTGAGAACTCAATTGAAGGGCCTGGTGCCTGGAAATCCCACTCTTTTATAGGCTAAATACTTGCTGGTGCATGCTTCTTGAGTGGCCTGCAAATCGTTTAATGCTCAATAAATTGAACATTGCTCCAAGTGAAGTAACAGGTTTGGTAAGTACAGTTTCTTAGGTTCACCAGTTAAATGTAGTCATTGGTTAATCAATACAGTATAAACGATGTTCTTTTCTCTCAAGGACAATTAAATTCAATTGTGTTAAATTCAATTTTGTTAAATTCAATTGTGTGGCTTATTGGCAAATATAATCACATTATTAAATTTAATCAATTTTATATATAACACTTAAAAGGAATTATCATACTTAATATTTATCCTGCAACATAAGCAAAGATATAAAGCTGAATTGTAAAGCTTGAATATTATATGCAAGTACAAGAGTTATGTCCTAATGAAGTCTGGACTTATGTCCACTTAAAAAAAAAAAAATTGAAACCAAATTAGCCTATTTACTCTTTTTATAATCCCAAAGTCATAAAATTAATAGGATCCATTAGAAGTTCGTTTCTGATCCAAGAAGCTCTTTTCATGAACAATCTTTGTTTGTGTCTGTATTCTAGCTGTAAATTGTTACATAAATAACCATTTTGTCAATTCTTCATCATGGTTTACAATATCCGAAACACCACCACTCAAACTTAGCGTTGAAAACAAAGAACAAAAAACAAAAAGTATGAATGAAAATTAAACATTGAAACTATCCTCCCTTATCTATGCCATCAAAGGACTAACTTCATTTTCATGAGCCCATGTAAGAACACCAAAGCCAGAAAGAAACCTAACACCCCCTCCTAGTTAGCCCTCTGTCCCCCTTTTTGGAACAAAGCCTCCTTTGTTTTGTTTCTTTTTTTTTGCTACGCAGCAATTACAAAGATTGTTACTCAAACTTGACATATTCTAATGTTGCATCTAAGGTTCAAATCTTTCACCCCAAAACTATTGAATGGATGAAAAAAAAAAAAAAAAGTGAAATCTATACGTACTTGCAAGACTGCTTCACCCATCTCAATTTCTTCTGTGTCATTCTTCTAACGACTGCTTAGATGAACGGTATAGATCATACGGTTTCCAAAGGTGATCAATGTTACATGGCTTCCTAGAATCTAATCTCAACCATGGCTTACCTTTACCACTCCAATGTAAGAGACTAATAGGACCAGGATGAAGGTTCCTACATTTGCCTTTAAAATTATCACCACCTAACCCATGTTGATTCCATCTATGATCAACAGCCTTGATATTCCCAGCCAAAACAAGCAAGAAAGGTGGCAAAGAACCCAAATGATATATCCTCTTGTTCTTTTGCACAGCCATCCATTCCTCAACTTTCTGTGTATACTCTCCTTTTCTCCATTTATCCACATCCATCACCATCACTCCTGTGTTGAAATAACAAGGATTTCTTCCATGAAAAGTCTTTGAAAATTCTGGGTCTGACCAAAAATCATCAGTGAAATACTGTGTGAAATTTGCATGGCAATATTCTGGTGCAGCCACAACTTTATCTTCCATGTCCACATCCCATAGCTTTGCAATATCATCCACCACAACAATGTCAGAATCTAAATATATAACCCGTCCCACATTGGACGGAATAATATCAGCAAGGTATATTCTTGCATAATTTAGAGGCTGATCCAAAGCTTGCCTAATAGACTTGGAAATTTTCCCATGAACAAGGTTTGAGTCAAACCTATATATCTTGAAGTTTAGGTAAGGAAAGGTTGATTTAATTGCTGAAAACAGATCAGCTTCAGAGTGTGCAGAGAGGAAATAGAAGGAGAGGTTTTCGGGGCATGTGGAGTGTTGTAATATTGATAGAACCGCAGCCATGGTACCACGAATGTAATTTGCATCAAGGGTCATGGCTACATGGATATGTTTTTGGTCTTCGGAACCACATTCATCTCCATTGCGAAAGGCTGGGGCTTCGCGGAAGACGGGGAGGTTGGGAGAGGGTTTGATCACAACGCCGACGCGGATGGCAAGAGAGGTGGTGGTGAGGTAGAGGAGCAGGATTGACAGGAGGCCAATGAGTCGAGGTAGGAGAGAAGAGGAGCTCCTCAAGGCCATCCTGCCTTCGGAAATGTTTTTATTATTTTTTTTTCAAACTTTTTTTTTGGGGTATTTGGAAGGTTAAATCATAGAAGAAATTTAAGAAAAGAAGCCATATTGGAAAAGGGTTGAAGCTTGAGGAAGAGATTGTAGACAGTTTGATGGTTAAGGTAAGAGAGAGAAAGAGAAGGGAGATATTGTAGGGGAGAGAAAAAAGGTCGGAGTTTCTTAATACTAACATTACCAGTTTAGAAATGGGTTCTAGACTTTTAGTTAACTCAACAGGTCAAATTGTTTATCTCTTGAATTAGAGATTTGGGATTTGATTATTGTCTATACCAAAAAATTAATTAATATTTTAATATAATAATTAAGAGTAATTATTAGGAGCTAATACCATAAATTAAAACTATTACTTAAAAAAAAAATACATTACTAGTTTAGAAACATTTTTTAAAACGAGAAAAAATAACTATAAGGGGTTATTTGCCTTTTACCTTTTCACGAGTATTTTCAGTTCCATAAGGAAAGGGAAATTGAATTTAACGAGACTCTATTTTAATAACGCGTTGATGGTTGAACCGTTGAAGAAATTCTAAGGAGGTGCTGGCATGCATGGGAAAGTTCATTGCTTTAAAGCTTAGGTTGATATAGATAATAACCAGAAACAAGTAAAACAAAAATTGGGTTTCTTTCATGTTAAAAAAAAAACATGTTGGTTCCTTTTAGTTTTATCATTTGGGGAAGGGAGAAAAAAATAATAAAAAGCTGTTGTAGGAGATATACTAGTCTTGTTCAAATGTTTTTCCCCCCTTTTTTTTGTTGGTAAAATTAAGACATAATTAAATGGTCAAATTATTAACAGTTTGTCTTGTGAAAAATTCCAATGCTTAAATCATATCACTTGACTTATTGTTGTAGTTCCTTAATAAATAGAAAACTCATGCATAGAATCTGAGACTCTTTTCTCATTCTTTTGACTGAGGTCTAGAGATAAATCCTTTTAAAAGAAGAAGAAGAAGAAGAAGATGAAGAAGGTTCTAGAAGAAAACATGTTTTTTTAAGTTTAGACTTAAGACAGATTGACTACCATTTCTCCGTTTATTTTTCGATAAATTTAAGTGAAATTTAAAGTAGTCCTTTCCAAAACTAGCATTTTCTTTTTCTATTTTTCTCTCCACACCCTTTCCCAAAAAAAAAAAAAAAAAAACACCTTTATGGTGGAGCTAGCTGAGTGGGAAACATAATTGGGTCTTTACTAATTATTGGATTTTGTTTTCTTATAATGAGATAAATGTGATCCAAATAATATACCTAAGGGTTAATTAGAATGTTATGGTTATATTTGGTAGTAGGTCTTGGTATACCATGTTTCTATTGAAATATTGTGCCCTATCCTAATGTGAGGCAATGTGTTGGATTTTAAACAAGGACGGACTTAGGATTTCGAGTTAGAGGGACCGAAGTATAAGTAAAAAAAAAATGATGAAATTCAAATAAGCATATATATTTAGTATTAACAAACTATCAACAAATAAAAATACATAAATTTTTTGTTTCATAATATATTATAATGCAATCATCTACTAATAAAGACAAAAATAGAAAACTTCATTGTTTCTTACTATATTAGAGCATTTGCATCAATTTCTATCTATTTTAGCATAATAACCTACCTTTTATTTTATATACTCACTATTATTTATTGTACACTACATTTCATTAGAATACTATTTCCTTATTAATTTTTTATTATTATCTCAAATCATCTCTCTCTTCCTCAACCAAAAACCATTGTCCCCAATCTAAATAATTTCTAAAACATTCATCTGTATAACAACTACAATTGTGTAAATTTTCCCAATCAACCCAAAATACACCTACATCATTCTATGTATCATTGTACAAAAATACATTTGTGGTATAATAATTGTGTAAATTTGCAAAAATACATTTATGCTATAGTAATTATGTAAATTTGCACAGTTACTGTGGAGAGTAAAAGGACCCAAGCGGGCATTTGGACCCTTGGGCTCTGGCAAGGAGGGCCGATCTGTTCTTGAGTTAAGAATTTGTTAGCACTGCGAATCGGCCCATACGCCGAGGGTCCGAGGACACATCCGAGGGTGAGTTTCTCCTCGGACAGACCCAAGAGAACTTGGAGATTCACTACGAAGGTCAAGGCAGAATTCTGGAAAGACTGTTGGTTAAAAGGGAGAAACCCTGAACCTTCTAGATACACCGGTGTTAGAAAAATATCAAGAGCAAAGGCTGCCACCTCCGCATTAAAGACTCTGCACCTACCTCCTTGGCCGCATTAATGGGGAAGTGACCCTTGAACAGTAGAACTGAAACTTCTGGTCACTATTCAAAGGCACTAAGAGAAGAAATATCTAGAGGGGAGGGGGTTTGAGCAACACGTGGATAAAGCATCAGGAAAAGAAGTATTTAAGGGGGGTGAAGGCCAAAGAAAGGGGAATTAGTCTGTAACGAAGAAAGAAATTAAGAATTGTAATTTTTAAGAAAGAAAGAGAAATAATATAGCAGTAGTCCTCGGCTCACGTCCGAGGAGGTCCATCTGCAATTATCATTCATTATTTACAAGTGTTTGCACACCATAGTCTGTTATCAAGTTCTCAGTACTTCTAATCTAGATTTCAAGCCCACACTTTACAAATTTCATTGTTTAAGGCTCATTGGGCCTGAGCCCATAATAGTCTTTGGGTCCAGATGTAATTGTGCCCTTACAGTTACTATAGCACAAATGTATTTTTGCACAATAATACATAGATTGTTGTGGGTGTATTTTAGGGTTAATTAGACAAATTTGGAGCCTTATGCTATTTTACTACTAATACAAATGTATTACAATAAAATCAATGTAAAATTGTAGGAGAGGGGGCCCAATATATATATATATATATATATATATATATATATATATATATATCTCTCTCTCTCTCTCTCTCTCTCTCTCTCTCTCAAGACTAGGGGGTCTCAAGGCCCCCTTAAGCCCCCACCTAGTTCCATCCCTAATTTTAAACCTAATTCATGACGGGTGGATTGATGTTCACAATAAATATTAAGTTTAATTGCATCCTCCAATTACAACATTAGGCAAAATCTTTGATCTCATTCTTTATAGAGATTAAGGTAGTTTGTCCCACAAAGAGGATTAGCTAGGAGAGGAGTACACGCATGTGCCATGTGTTGAGTGCAAGTGCAATATATTGTTGCTATGGATTTGTTGGATTTGATCATGAGAAATCCCTAATCATTCTTTTATTTTTTGGCCAAAAATAAGAGAAAAATAAAATAACTATGAAAATATATGAAACTAATCATATATATATATATATATATATATATATATTGAGTTCCTTTTAGAGAAAAGCCAGCATCAACCATCTATAAGAACCACCATCATAAGCAGGACCCTCCAAAGTCCTACACAAATTGACCCATCTACCTAATTATTTGAACTTTGGTTAGTTTTGACGGTTGTGGGGGTAATCGAGTGGTTAAGTACTTCGAAACCCAACTCTTAACCCGCTACTTACTAATCAAGTGTCAGGTTGCCTAAATGAAAACCCAACACACTTGGCCTATGAAACCCAAAATTTAAAGACACCCATTTTTTTACCTTTATCTAGATTTTGGCAAAAATCTTGGGATCTCCTCCTTCTCTTGTTGCCAAATGTCTCAAATTCGTGTCATGGTTGCCTATAGTAAGTTTCAACTGCATTTGACCGTCCCCAAATTGTCAAGCATCCATTTCTACTATGTTGGCTATAAGTTTTGTCCTCCCTCTCTTGATGTGGTCGGGTTGGGTGAGGGATTAAGCAAGCCTCGACTTCACTCGACCCATGGACATCCCAAATTTTAAACATCACAAAGCCAATCAAATCGATTCCATCCCAAGTTGTGAAATGTAACCCATTCACAAACCTACTCAATATCTCAAACATGCTCAATGACCTTTTTCTCAAATCCTTAGCCGTGGGTAAAATGTATGGCCAAAAATCCACTCTAGTTGACCCATAACTAACATCTAAAATTAAAATTTAAAAGACAAAGATGTGAGAGAGAGAGAGAGAGAGAGAGAGAGAGAGAGAGAGAGAGAGCTTAAAATCCCTATCCTACCAATAACAACAACTCAACCACACTAAAAGCCTAAAACTATGATCATTAATGAACTTCAAACATTTAGAGCATTCATATCAAGCTTTCTAAATTTTTTAGCATTTACAATCTCAAATACTACTTTAACAATTTTAACACCTCATTTTACAATATACCAAACATCAAACATTCTATTTTTTTTACAACTTTATTTAAATAATATTATTTTATTTTACCACTGTGTCTCTCTCTTTACTTGATGAAACCCACCACTTTCTTATCAGTCCAAGCAAACCCCAGTCACAGCCACACCCACAGCTAGCCACTACCAGCCGCCACCACCACCATAAAAAAAAAAAAACACCAGCTGATAGCCACTACAATCCCAACCACCAAAATCACAAACCCAAACCCACAACCTCATCACCACCAAAACCCACATCCTCATACCACCATCAACCAGAAAAACAAAAACAAACTAGAGACCCATGACTGCCACAACTAGTACCGCCTCAGCCACAACAACCACACCTCAGTCATGATCAACCATTGTCACAACCACAGTCACACCCCCAACCACCACAATCACAACAAATTGCAACCCACCACATCCAAAAAAAATTAATCACCCAAAATCACCATAAATGCCACCCACAACCTGCAAATCCAAACCCTACCACTATAGCCCAACCTTACCCCAATACCAACAACCATAACAGCCACCACAAAACCCACCACCCACCCACCCTGATCTCAACCCCAATCAAAACCCACCACCACCCCCCCCACCTTGTTCTCAACCCTAGCCAAAACCCACCACTCCGATCTCAACCCCATCAAAACTGTCGTCGAGGCACCACTGATATTCACCAAATCAGATCCATGAAACCCACCAAATCATGACCACAATCGCCAAACCACCACCATCCTCATGACCACAATCGCCGACCACAAACCCTTGAAACTTAACGGAGAGCAAATGGGTTTTAGAACGGAGGCAGCGTGATGAAAAGGGAAGGGAGATGATGTTTGGGTTGTAAGGGAGAACCAAAGAATGAGAGGGAGAGTTTGAGAAAGTGAACGAGGGTGATGAGAGTGAGCCGTGTCTGAGGAGAGAGAGAATTAGAAATCAATTAAATATTATAACATCTTGCTACAGTGTGCTCTAAAAAATGAGAGTGCCCTGTAGCAAGATGACAAATCTTTTAGGGTCTGTCTGTTTGGGTGGAAAATAGGGAGGATGAAAAATAGAAGAAAGAAAATAGGGTGGAAAATACTGTTTTCCACTGTTCGTTTGGGGAAGGAAAATAAGAAGGAGAGAAAACTGGGGAGAAAGTTTTCTCTCCGGGCCCACATTTTTTTTTCTTCCAAATTGGAAGGAAAATCTGGAGAAAAAAAGTGTTATGGTAGTATTTTTAAAAAATTACCCTCTTCCCATCTATTTTTTTTCAACGTTCTCTTCTCTCTCTCTCTCTTTTTCAACGTTACTTGAAGGTCCTGAACGTTCTCTTCTTCTTCTTCTTCTTTTTTTCTTCTTTTTTTCTTTCAACGTGACCTAAACGTTTTTTTTCAATGAGACCTAATTTAATTTTTACATTATAATAATAAAAATAATAATATAAATTTATATATATGATGTGATAAATTTTATATTATGTAATGAGTACAAATAAATCTATTTCTTACATATTATGTAACAAGGGTATAATAGTCAATTTATATAAATTACATTTTCCATCCTTCCATTTTTCTCTCTGTGTGGGTTTTTTTTTGTAAATGTTGGGGCTGGGCCGCCTGCTGCTACACTAGGCCCAAAGATTTCTAGATCAGGGAGTTGGGACCGGTCCAAGAGTAACCCTCCTTGGTCCGGCTTGTGCGCAAACAATGCCCCTATTAACTAGGCTTTGATCACATGCACATGGCAGACAGAGCTGTTACATTAATTACGGCCAGCAGATACAATAAAAACAATAATGGAAATTCCTTTAAGATTCAGATAAAATAAATCGTGGGCTTTCATAAAGAGTGCCTGTTTTACGAAACAGCAACAAAAGGGTAAGTATCGAATGAGCAACAGTAAGCTTATTAAAAGAAATAAATGTTAGCCTGCCGCATTAAGTTACGCCACCAAGTCTAAGTCAAGAAGGGGAATCACCTCTTCAATGCGACTAAACTCTTTGAAGGGGAAATTAGCTGCATTGAAGGGACAGACCTAAATAACTTGAGTTTAGTGAGGTCCTTCTCCGTTACTAGAGAGCATGAGTTGGAGAGGGAGAGGGAGATCGACCCATTCGGTTCATGCCTACTACTCTGTTCTCTCTGTTTTCTAGTTCCTTCCCTTTCTATTCTCTCTTAATTCTTTCTTTCTTTTTCTTTGGTTTTTTTACTCTTGCTATCTTTTTAATTCTAGTGATTATCGTTGTAGAGATTGCCCCCCCACCGTGCACAGCAAAGGTCCTTTATATAGTGCCAGCCGTGCTTGGCTTTTACCATCACTGACTAGTCAGCCAACCAGCCAGCCAGCGCCACTTACCTGCACTGGCCGCGCCATTTCACCTCTCCAGACAAAGAAGGCTCTTTTGCTTGCTTGCCGTGGCACTCTCACCTGCCACGGTGTAAGTACTCTCCTTCTTTCCGTCCCTCATGGCATGCACCTAGTGGTTCTAACTCAGTTTTGCCTCTTTTGGGTGGTATGTCATCCTAGCAGGACATTGCCGCCAAAAGAGCTTGAGTAGGAAACACGAAAATGAGTTTTTCTCCCTCCCCACTGCTAGACCATACCCTCTTACCTCTGACCCATGACCTCATCACTTCCTATATTGGCTAGGTACAAGTTGGTGGTGTCCGGGCATGGGGCCTTGCGCGTGCCTTACCTCCATGCCCATCCCAAATTCTGCTCGCTGCACATGTGTCAGCCGCGGTCTGAAGGTCAATCTGCTCAGTCTGCCGTTCATCTTTGACTTCTTATAGTGTAGGCTACTTTCCTTGACTTCTCATTTATGGCTTGCTTCTTTTAGGGGCCGGGCCTTGCCTGATTGTGGGCTGTTCCATGCTTTTATTCTCAGCCCTTGTCATTTGTTTCCTACCACACCACTTTGTTATGCCTGCCGTGAGGTTTGCTTGACCTAGGGCTGCTGGGCCCCTTTAGGCTTTACTGTTCATTCCTTCTCTGACGGCTTAATAAACTCATTGAGCTCTTTACTACTTACGGGCTCCCTCGTCCCGCCTACTTTCCTTTGGGCATCCTCGACCCGTTTACTTTCTTGGGGTATTCTTAGCCCTTTCCAATTCTATATTTCCCATGAGCTTTTACTAACTCATTGGGCTTCCCTAACCCAAGTGCTTCTTACTTTATCCTTGGGGCTCATGGATTCTCCATTGCCCCTTACTTTCTTTACTTACATTGCCTTGGGCCTGCTGTGACAGCCGTAGCCCATTCTCACTTTTCTACATCCATACAGCCCATGGGTTTGTTATTTTTTTCTTCTTAGCCGTCTTAGGCCCATTTACTTCTTCAAGGTCCATTTGCTTGCTTAATGGACACATGATCCATCATTCCTGCCACTTGGGGTTTAATGGTATTTCTATCCCACTCTATTCTGCCCATGTCTTTTGGGCTTTTCCTCCTACTGGGCTTCTAACAAAATGAGCATCTACACTCTCCAATCGAACAAAAGAGTTTTCCACCCTTCAACTAAACACACAAGAGGGAAAACTAAATATTTTGCATGCTCTCACTTTTCCACTCCTCCAACTGAACGGACCCTTAGCATATGCAAGTTTTGATGGAGTGGGTTTTTTGGGTTTCAGATGCTAAAATTTAAGTTTTAGCATTTTTGCAATCCTTGATAAAGATGCTCTTATAATGGCATGAGTCAACTGAAGCTTAGTGTGAGAAGACGTCTTAGAGGTTTGATCTTATGAAGGGGAATGACAGCAATGACTTTGATGTAATTTTTGGGTCTTGATGGGAGTTTGAGTTTATCTTCTAGTTTCACTGTCAAAACAAGAAATTAGTTTGGGACAAATCAATTGTAAATAATAATAATAATAATAATAATACATTCTAATTAATTTTGTATCTTGCATAATTTTTTCATAAATTAAATTTTTGTCATATTTTATTTGATTCGAAAGGAAGTCATTTTCGGTGGGTTATTACAAACTTATAACATATTTTAATGGAAGGGACATATTAGAATTAATATAAAACTCAAAACAATAAATTGCATGTTTTAAAGTCGAGAGACCGATTTAAAAGCGACACTAAACTTAAAAGGATGAAAAGTGCATGTTAGCCTTATTATTAACATATCAACTGCAAATTTGAATCCATGGCATTTACATAATAATGACCATAAATTAACACCAAAATCCCCCTTAATCTTTTTCTCTCCAAATTGTGCATCCTACATCGAAAACTTATGTTGCAGCAATTATTCTTCTCCATGATACAGATATGTAATTATTCCTTTCACCAAATTATTTGCATCAAATTGAGAAGATTTCTTATTTGTGATGGGTGGGATTGGAAAATATCATATTGTATACTATATATCATAGGAGATTAAAGAAGAAGGTACATGGGAAAGAAATTAACGGCACTGGGCCTGGCATCTTATGGAATAAATTCATTTTGGGCCAATCATCTGTTAAGTTTACTCTTTAAAAAAAAAATGTTATGAGGTGAAACTTGAAAGCCCATTGGCTTCAAAGATGGCCCCCATACCTGAGCTGGGCTCATTTTTACGACACACCCGGTATTGCAGTTCTGGCAACAATGAATCCCTTCTTAACTATGCAATTTTTTAGTGGATCGAGAACCTAGCATAGCTAAGCAATGCTATAGAATAGTGGTAATATTTGCTTTCTTTTAGTAAAAATAAGGGGGAAAAAGAAAAAGAAGAAGATACCCATTGCCAAACTAAATGATAATCACAAGTTTTTTTAGTCTGTCTAATGTTAGAATTATGTGATAAAATAATTAAATTTACAATTTTTTAATAGTTTAAGTTTTTGGGATAATCAATAATCGGTAATTTAACACTTAAGACTTACCAATTTTGTCATTCTCGTATCCCAAGATTGTGAGGTAAATCTTATTCCATTTCGAATTTTGTCAGTGACTCACTATAAGCTTGAGAAACAAAGAAAATATATGTATGAAATATATATCAAACAACAAGAAGAAAAGGGGTTGAATAGAGTACTTCTTGAATATTTGACGATCTCATAAGTTTTGATATCAATGGTAACTCATTATTTCAATAAATCATTTCTTTGAACAAAAGAAGATTATGAAATGAAAATATAACATAGACCACAAAAAAAAGGGGGAAGAATCCTACTTACTCGGTTGTACTAAATTTTGAATGAAGGACCAACTATTCTGCATGGTAACCAAACCAACAAGACTTCTCTTAGACCTACAATGGGCCAGGACCATTCAATATGTTCTCTCTCTTTTTTTTTTTCTTTTTTTTTTCTTTGGGTGAAAAGGGCCATTCAATATGTTGTGTTAGGCCTACAGTTAAGACATGTTCAATTTTCCATCTCTACAAGCTTAATTAGTTTATATAAATGTCAAATTGGAGCTTTATTTATTTGTTACAAAATTTGACGTATGATTTTAATCATTATCTATCAAGTTTTAGAGTGAATAAAAAAAAGTAAATATTGTTTTTAAAATAGTGATGCTCAGTTGGACCATTGACACTCATTATGAGCTGATTTTTGGTTCATTTGAACTTCTAAATCAGACACAATATATGGTGGCTAGGAATAGGATCCTAGTTCTTTAAATTAAACACTGCCCAAAAAGTACTAACCTGGCAAGCCAAAAAAGTTGGATTACTTTGTTCAATTATTTAATGTTAACTTAGGAGGACTTGTTTTGAGTTTAATTGAGAGCCTGCCAGTATACATGTATTATTCATGTCACGCTTATGCACATAAGTTACTCATAACATATCAGCATTACAATCATTATGTTACATATGTAGTAGGACACTCTCCTTTTCCTTATATCATTTTCAATGGTAAGAGTAATAGATTGTTGTCTTCTAGAGAACTTATTTAAGATTAGTAGGTAAGTTCTTTAGGGATTGTTTGGATATTGAAATTGTTTTTTTTTTTTATATAAAAAAGGGTAGAAAGCAATAATGTAGTTAAAAAAAATCTTACCTGAATGTGATCATAGTAGTCTTTATTTGTTAAAGAACTGAGGCTAAAATTCAAACGTGATCATAATAATCTTTTCTTGTTAAAGAACCGATACTAAAGATCGAAAGGTGAGCATGGTAGTCTCTTCTTGTTAAAGAACCGATGCTAAAGATCGAAAGGTGAGCATAGAAGTCTTTCCTTATTAAAGAACCGATGCTAAAAATCGAAATGTGATTATAGTAGTCTCTTCTTCTCTTTTGAGTTTAGACAAAGTTCAACCAAATAAAGGAACAAGAAAATAAAGTTTCCTATGTGATATGCTTCACCCCACATCCCTATTTAAGTCAATACTAAAATGCAAGGTAATCATAGGAGGTGTACAATTAGAATCTAATTAGTTGCATTAATCACTTTAGAAAACAGTGAATTAAGGGTTTCAAGATGTCGGCAGGCTCTCTTTTGGTCCACATTTGCCAAAAAGCCTAATCACACATTGTTCTCTTACTCATTAAAAATAGTGAAAAAATAGTAAGAGCCTTTAAGCTTTCCAACATCTTAGAGATTTGTCTTTGTTAAAATCTAAGATGGGGTTTGAGTCAGGGACGTAGAAAGTTGGGTTCATAGATTAATTACTACTACTTTTTGGAGAGGACAGAGAGTTTGGAGCAGAGGGAACATGATGGCCTCCATGCTTACATATCCATGCCTGACCCTTTCACATTATCAATGGCTTCAAAAAGAGCTACGAATCTCTTGAAACTCTCCCACAGTTCCTTCTGTCTCTCTCTCTCTCTCTCATCTCATGGGTATTACTTGCTGGCATTAGATGAATTTTACTGACTCAGTCCGAGTTGGCCCAACCTGAACAATGAACATAGTGAATGACACCATGTTTATGTCAGCACCACTGTCTATTAGACACAGTAATTTTTGAGTAAAGTTCTTATCAATAATCAGTGGATTTTACTAACCACTAATTTTTAACTTTAATTTCCAATGTCAGTCATTAGTGTTTAGAAAGATCTTGTACTCCTATTAAGGTTGTTGAGATTCATTTCAAAATTAGAAGAACAAGAATCATCTAGTAAAAATTGTTAGATTAGTCAAAGTGGGGAAGAAATATATAATTTTTTATTTCACTAATAGTGTTGGACTAGTAGCTTAATAAAATCTTTCGGAATTTCACTAAAGAACTAACTATATGGGGGCATACAGCTTTTAGTATAGCTATCTACAAATTAAGGCAGTTTTTCGCTTTTTCCATAGACAAAACTGTTCCAACAAATCTTTTATTTCATGATGTTGCTATGTTTCCCATAGCCACATTATCCAATTATGAAGACCTTATATCTATTAACCACAGGCTAATAGTCCAACTTCACTTATTCTTTAGCATTTGAGTCCATGATGACAATGGACATGCATAATAACAATCCAAAGCAAATTGATGTCACCATTTTTAAAATAAAAAATAATTTAGAAATTTAGTTGTTACATTATTGATGCTTCACTAATCATATTATTATTACATAAATTGATAATAATTTTAGTTTTTTTCTAAGAATAAATACACTACTCTCAAGTCTCAACCATTTAATAGGAATTAGATAGTAGATTTTACGTTTGAATCTTGCTCAACCAAGAAAAAGATAAGCAAAGAGACAAAAAAAAGGGGTAAAATACTATTTTGGTCCCTAAATTTTGTTAAAAGTTTGTTTTTCGTCTCTAAAATTTAAAAAGTTTTTTTTTTCATCCCTAAACTTTGTAAAAAAAAATTTCATTAGTTTAGAGACAAAAATATGGATGAAAAAAAACTTTGTTCAATAGTTTAGGGATGAAAAACAAACTTTTAGTAAAATTTAAAAATATAAATATAACATTTTCAATAGTTTAGAGATGAAATGTGAATTTTTTAATAGTTTAGGGACGAAAAATAAACTTCTTAAAGTAGGGATGAAAATCAAACTTTTGATAAAATTTAGGAAACAAAATAGTATTTTCCAAAAAAAAAAAAAAAAAGTGTAGCTAGGAACAAAATGAAAATGAGTTTGTCAAAATAGAATTCATAATTTTCCAAACTGGGTTGGAATGGGGTTGGAATAGTGCATGATGTGGGTGGGATTCCCTTGAGAGCAGACTTGAAAAAGAGGGGAAAGGAAGTGAATAAGACAGTGAAGCACTGTTGAGGGCCTTAAGGCAAAGAAAGGGTCACAAACAAAGTCACGCAAGAAAATGATGCTTTGCGTGAAGCAATCGAGAGAGATTCTGATTTTAGAAGAAAAAAGAAAAAAAAAGAAAAATAGGACAAGGACAAAGAGAAAAAGAAAAGAGTGTGAGTGAGTGAGTAAGAAAGAGAAGAATTGGTTGGTTTTCAAAGCACGAGAGGAATGATTCTTATTCTTTCTCTTTCTCTTTCTCTCTCTATTACTATTCCCATGCCCTATCCATTTGTTCGAGATAGATTTTGCTGTGGAAGAGCAGGGCTCGAGGTGTGACATAAAGAATATATATCACTTATAGTTTATTTGGTCACCTATAGAGGACTTGATAAGTTTGTTTGTGACTTTGTGGGGACTTTTTGCAAAGATTATGGCCACTTAAATCTCTATAACATGTCTTGTTTGCTTCGAAAATCTTAGCACCAACGAGGTATGATTCTCGTGGGAGCCATCACTCACCCATCTAACTAGATTAGGACACATTATAAAATTTTTTTTTGAGGCCCCCTCAACTTTCATTTCCTTTTCGCCATTCAAGGCCCATTAAAGCCCCTTTCAATGACATAATGACCAAATTCATATTCCCCAAGTTCATGTTCAAACCAAAAAAAAAAAAAAAAAAAACCCAACCAGCATGAAAATTAATTAAATGGGTTTATGTGAAAAGAATGTTAACTTTTGTATCTACTTTTCAATTTTCAAGGTTTGTTTGTGCATGCCTATCTTTTTAAGAATTTTATTAAATATGTGTAATATAATCATTAAGATTCTTCTTGTGAACGATTGATGTGTAAATTATGCGAGTGTAATCATTAAAATTCTTCTTGCCAACGATTGATGTGTAAATTTTATAGGCATAAACGACAAATTCTGAGTCTATAATTGAAATTTGTCATAAACCATCTAAAATATAAATTTCATATCTATACATAATGGGTGCTAATGTTGATTTTTTTTTTTTCATTTAACATGACAAAGTAAAATATAAATATGTTTGCTCTACAGGAACAAAACATACAGTTGATGTGAGAGTTGTTTTTATTATGTTTTTTAACTAGACCACAAAAGATGTGAGTGGCAATGAGTCTTATGGTATCGGCATCTACATCTATTAACAGTTTTTTTTATGCGTTCATTATTGCCATCAATCAATTGAAAACACATATTGGCCTAGTGTTTATTGGATTTGCTTCTGACGAACCATGACTACACACCAAATTCACATCCATGTCAGCTTTGCACAGCCACTAATTAAATGCAGATTGTTCAAATTAGAGGAAGTCAATGGATAGGACTAGGACTCATCAAGCAAGACCTCAAAAAAAAGAAAAAAACACATTAAAAAAAAAAAGAAATATTAACAAATACTCTAAAGTGTAAGAGTATTAATTTAGGAACCATTTTAAAAAATATTTTATTAAAAATTGATAAAATAATTAATTTTTTTAACAGTTTTTATATCCTCATAAAAATAATATTAAAATTTTTCTAATTTAATTTATTAACGATTATCCTAAAAACATGACCATAAAAGAACTGAGAATGATATTTCATGAAAAAGAAACCAATGCCTTTTTTAGGATTGGGCACTGGTTTATGCTACTGTGGCTCATCCAAATAAGGAGCTGTGGGCTCCATACATTTAGGGAAATTTTGTGCGCATGGTACAGTAGCACTAAGGCAAGCCCATTAGTGCTCCAAAAATAAAAACTAAAGTCCTATGGTGCGTATCAAAAAACAAAAAAAGGTCCTATGGTGACATTTTGGCACGTGTCTACAATATAAAAAATCTCTACTGCTAATGACGTTTCTACTTTATGCTTCACTAACATGTCACGCATTTTTTTTTCCTAACAACCAACTGTTTAAAATGAAAAAAAGAAAAAATTAAATACATAATTAGTAAAATTATACTAAAACTGTAAAACAAAACACGAAAAGTGGAATAGAAGATTTTTATATTCGTCGGTAAGCGTGCGAGGATGTATGGCGGCTAAAACTAGAAAGTCCATATTGTTTTTTTTTTTTTTTTTTGGTGAAAGAAAGTCCATATTGTTGCAATACCAACAAATGCAATTTGTGGAACAAGAAAGGGCCAAGTGGGGACATAATGTCCAAAGAAATAGAATTAAGATTAGAACAAGGATGGACCCAATGTGCCAAGGAGTTGGGACACAGGCTAGATGATGTGTAGCTAAGTGGGTCCAGCCACGGTGGTTGTCGGGGGGCGCATACGGCTCATGAGTGGGACCAATCATGGAGTTAGGGCTGCATGATTTGGGTAGGAGGAGATGGCAAATTGTGGTCAGGCTTATAGGGGTTTAAAAAGGTGACTTAGTGGGTCCAATTCAAGATTAGGGTGTCAAAGTCTTTCCCAAAAAAAAAAAAATCAAAATCAAAATCCTTTTTCTTTGTCCCTTAAAATTACCCAAAGTTTTCAAAACCCAAAATTTAATCCTAAGTATAGTGGAAGAGATATTTTTTGGCTTTGCAACTTTTGATGTAAAAGGGATTTTGTTTTGAAATTTTGGTTTGAGACATTTTAAGTAAGATTTGATTTTGGCATTATAGTTGGAAGTGGTTGACCAATTTTTTTGATGATAGCTAAAGAGAAAAGAGAAAAGAGGAAGAGAAGGTTTTGGTTTTGGTTTTGTGTTCATCTTTGAAATAGTGTATTTTTAAGTTTGGTATTGCGCGTGCAGCACAAAGAGGTGGGAATGTGGTCATAATGGAGGCTGCCAGCCACACCCATAAGATTATTCATGACGCATACACTATGCATCATTCATTTCCTGCCCTTAAAACTGCAAAAATTTGATTCTAAACTCACAATTTTGCATCATTGCCTTCCCATCCTATACACCTATAGCTATCTTCCACTGTCTTCTTATATATACCTTTTTATATGTCTTTGTCTACCTACATATATATATAAAACATATATAAATACCTTTTTGTATGGAAGTTTCCTATGAGTTGATAATGTTGAATTATTGGTATAATCTTTGTACATGAGTCTTATATTAAAAGCCAAGATGAGTTTTTTTTTTTTTTGGGTATAAATGTGATGAGGAAGATAGTTTATTTAGGGTGGTCATGTAACTTCCTACATAAGCCCAACTAACCACTAATTGCTTCCTTTTCCTTCAAAAATACTGTACCTCTTATGTGAATTCCACTCTTTTTAACCCCCTTATATTCGACCAGTTTAAAAGTCCAACTTATTGAGCAACATATAGAGCTGGGTCACACATGTTTGTACATTAAAATTCAAACTAAATTACTCGTTTGAACCTAAAAATTTGGGAGTGTTGTCATTTTGATCATTTAAGTGTTCAAACTTGGGAGTGTTGTCATTTTGATCATTTAAGTTTGAGAGTTTGGTCTGTTTGGTACATGTATTTAAACAAATATTTTCAGTTTTTAAACAATATTACACATATTTTCACACATTTTTTCACTCACGTATCTCCAAAAAATACAAACAACGTTACTAGAACAATGTTATTTTGGTCTATTGAGTTGAATTCTGTATTTAAATATAATCCAAATTAGGTAAGAATGAAATGTAAAACTCATGTTTTATATCATTCAATAAAAGATAAGTCTTATATTAAAACTCAATACATTCTATCACATATAATAATACAACATCAACATTTTACTTAAAATTGGTATTTTTTAAAATGTTATCATGTATGATCAAATGTATTTATATTTGAGTAATATAATGATTTGAGGTATTGTAGGGTATGGTTTACACCTAGTCTTTAGAAAATGGTCATTTTAGTTATCTTCAAGATTGATTTGGTTGTTAGGTGTCAACAAAATGACAGTCTTTTCCTCTGTGGCTCTCTCTTAATGGTCAAATTAATCATAAGCATGGATAATATGAATATTTTAAAAATCAAATCAAACTTTAGGAACTAAAATGAAAATAACTCTAAACCTTAAGGGTTATATACAGCCAAATTTGCTGACAGAAAAATTGAATTACCCTAATCATACTTATTACTTAATTAATATTCTTAACCTGAAAAGCTTTTTTTGACAGTAAAGTCTTGTGACTCAACCTTTTAATTTCAATTAAGCATGTGATTAAGAAAGTTAAGTGTGCATGCTTTAGAAAATACAGAAAATGAAATGATGATAAATGCCACCTTGCTACATGAAAAAATTGCATGGAGAATAAAATGATGTGACTACCCTTTGATTTCACGTACGGGCCTCCCCCTAATTCAAGGATATTCTCATTATTTACCTGCCACGCTTGATTCCTTTTGTTCTTTCAATTTTTATTTTTCTTTTACAAACTAAATTATTATTTCAATGCCCAAGATATTGATGATATTTTGGGCACGTCTAGCTTTTGTTGATTAATAACTCCTGCTCTCCCAAGAATCGACAATGCTGTCCCTATCCACAGTTGTTTTCTTATACAATACTGTATTTTTCACCTTTCGAATTTTCATCATACACTAACTAAAGCCAATCAGAATTCAATTCACAGAGTTTTGTTTGTCTTGTTTAGCCTATATTTTTCTTCAGATTGCCCTATGAACGACAATAACCTCAGTAGCAATGTTAATAATTATTGTCATGCATAGGAACAAGTAGTTCCAGTAATCTATAATTGTGTTTTTGTTTTCTTAGTAATTATCATGCAAATGAGTTTGATCTTGTCAAATGCTTAAATTTTGACCAAATCTTAATACATTTCCCTGTTCTCAAATCATATACCTATTGCTAGATTGAATTTTGTTGTGCCAATCGCTAGCAAAGGTTATAATATTGTCCCAACACATTAATGCATGGCTGCCACCATTTTCCTGTACCAGTCTGAAACACCAATTATATTGACCAAATAAAAACACCATATGATCCTTATGATAATTAGTTTGTATTATTAATGATCTTGAAATTGATAGTATGAAATTAGAAAAGATTCATGAAAAGCCTCCCCTGTATTTCAAATGACTCTGCTCTTCCAAAGTTTAAGGACTTTAAGAGAATGAAAATGAAAATTAATAATATAATTTTATGTACTCACTGACTGTATTATAAAAAAAGAAAGAGAAAAAATTGAAGCAGAATACTATGTTTTACGAAAAATAATGAGTAATGAAATGGCAATTACCTTATGAAACGAGACTTGGAGGTAAAGCATTATATGAGCTCTTGGCAGTGGTTGCCAATAGCACACTTGAGTGCAAAAAAAAAAAAAAAAATCAAACATAAAATTATTAGAATACCATTTTTGGATCTCATCAATTGGTGTGTGTAAAATAGTGGATTTCCACATGTAGTATTTGAATCTGACCTCTTAACAAAAAGGCTTCCTCTATTCAAATGACAGCATTTCTTTCCAAAATAATAATAAAAATGTGCCATAACTTTATCAAAATTGGATTATTTGGGAGATAATAGTATCAGTATGGCTGCCAAAGCTAAATTTGAGAGAGCTTAGCTCATTGACAAAGAACAAGATTGCGCGTGGGCATAAATTCCGTTCTCTGTTCCTGTCTGCTGAAAGATTTGGCACAAAAAAATTTGGAAAACATATAATCATCTATACATACTTCATGATGCTTGCAATAATTACTCTTGGTTGCATAGCCCCGCATGCCCAAAAAACCAGACCACCCTTCCTTCATTCCCTTCTCACTCACTTCCCAAACCCCCACTCTTCTCTCACACACCCACCTATAAATTCCATCTACCCCCACTTCTCTCTCTCACCTGTAGTCCCAAACTCCACTATCTCTATCTCTATCTAATATCTCTCTTTCTTTGCTATACACATCTCTTTCACTATTTTTGTCCTACACTAGTATTAATTACTATACCTTCTAGCTAGCTAGCTACTAGCTCTTTTCAGTTTCTAACAATCACAACTATCATCAATGGCTGTATCTGGTTTTGAAGGCTTTGAGAAACGCCTAGAGCTTCATTTCTTTGGTGATGACCCTGCAGTTATAGACATGGGTCTAAGGCAGCTTGAGTTTGAGTCACTAGAACAAGTCCTACATGCAGTCCAATGCACTGTGGTCTCGGCTGTAGGGAATCACTACTTTGATGCCTACGTGTTATCTGAGTCCAGCCTCTTTGTTTACCCCACAAAGATCATCATCAAGACTTGTGGGACCACTCAGCTTCTCAAATCAATCCGTCCATTGCTTCACTATGCTCACCATCTCGGTCTCACTCTTTGCTCTTGCCGCTACACTAGAGGTAGCTTTATTTTCCCAAAGGCACAGCCTTTCCCACACACTAGTTTCAAAGAAGAAGTTATCTATTTGGAAGAGACCCTTCCTTCCAATCTTTGTTATAGAAAAGCTTCGGTGATGCCCTCTAAAGTCCCTTCTCATTCTTGGCATGTTTTCACTGCTAGTAATACTAATGAGGCTCACATGGCTCTCACACACCCTCATATTCCTGATGTGTTGTACACATTAGAAATATGTATGACTGACCTTGATCGTGTTCTAGCTCGAAAGTTCTTTAGGCGACCAAATGATAACAAGACTGGTGACACTGCAGGGAAGGAAATGACTGAGATTACTGGGATTAATGACATTAACCCTGGTGCTCTTATTTGTGACTTTGCATTTGACCCTTGTGGGTACTCAATGAATGGGATTATTGATGGTGATCGTTACTCTACAATTCATGTTACTCCTGAGGATGGTTATAGTTATGCCAGCTTTGAATGTGTGGGGTCAATTTACGATGATCATGATGATGTTGCCAATGTTTTGAAGAAGGTTGTGCAAGTGTTTAGGCCAGCAACTATGTCTGTATCAACCACATGTGCTAGTCATGAAGTTTGGACAAGGGTGGCTAGTGCACTCGAGCCCCTTGGACTCAAATGCCGGAGTTGTGCAATGGATGAGTTTCCGGCCGCGGGGAGCGTCGTGTTTCAAGCGTTCACGGCTCGCCGGAAGTGACCCGAAGGTGGTGGTGCTGGAACTGGTATTGGTGGTGGTAGATATGGGGAGGGGGGGGGGGTCAGGAAGGTTTAATAGGAGGGAAAGAAGAGTTTAGAGAGAGAGTTTAGAGTTTAGTTGAAAACATTTTTAGGAATGATATGATGATGTGGAGGAATGTGATTGGATAATGGGGATGATGAATGTGGGGTTGACTTGTTGTAGAAAGAGGAAAAACAAAAGTGGGGGCAAAGATTAGAGATGAGGAGAGGGATGACGTGGAATTAAGAAGCCAAGAAAAAAAAAAAAAAAAAGTTTGGTGTGAGAGATACTGGGTTCATCATGATAAGGCACCCCACTTAGGCTTGCACGCCTAAGATTTTGAAGATGGTAGTGGGGGACTTAAAGTGCTCTATGTTTGAGGTCATATTGAACTTTCTCATTCTCTATGTTCTATTCTTTCTTTCTTTTTTTTATTTTATTTTATTTTTAATTTCTTTTATAAGAAAAAAAAAGAGAAGATCTTTTTAATGTTCACTTTTTGCACTCTCTCTTCCTTGTCTCTTATTAATTATGTTTATTCCTAGATTGTTAGAGAGAATTGAATTATCACACTACTTCTAAGTTTAATAATATTGTTTGCCAAAGTTGATGGAGCTCAACAAAAGCACAAGAGAGAGAAACAGTACTACTAGTCTACTACTACAACACTGGACAATGTTTTTTCTTCTTGTTGTGTTCTTGAGTTTGGTCACTGTGCATGCATCTTGGTGTTTTTGCATGGTTGGTTCCTATACTCATTCATGAACATCTTCTTCCTCCATATGATTGTTTACACAACCAATCCCAGCAAGTCTTTGTGACAATATAAAAAATATATAATCTGCACAGAACCATAATACCATATATTACATCCCTTGGTTTGAGAGAATATACTAGCTACTTTGTTTATTAAATAACTTTGAGTAACAAAAAAAAAAAAAGGTTTACCAATTAATCTAGAACTTGTTTCAAATTTACAAGTATATATACATATATTTTTAATATATAGATTCAAATTTACAGATTTTGTTCCTGAAAAAGATGGTAAACGTGCCTAGAGTTTCACATCTTTATCCATATATATATACTCCATAGGACATTATAATTGTAGGCAAAAAGTTCTCTCGGCCTCGTACTTAGTTCACTTTCTTGTCGATATTATTGATTTGGTTCCACAAGACTGGCCCAAACACAATCAAGATTTTAGGTCCATGCATGCTATATAGCTCTTTCATGGCCTATATTAATTTTGTTCTAAATGCATGGTCCAACTACGAAAAGGTAGCAATAGCATGACCCTAATGGCATATAATATGTAAACTTCTCTTAAAAATAGATTGGAAAACTAATCCATTTATATATCACTGACAACGCATGCATTAGACACTAATGTCATCTATGATTCGCAAAGCATTAAAAATTAGACCATTTTTGTGTTTTCCTTTAAGAGTAAGACCACACTTTTTTAGGAAGAACCTTTCATGTGGGATACATGCAATACACACGTTCCAATTAGCCCTAATAATACATACTATTTCCACTTAATTTTACCAATAATAAATTGCTTCAAAATCATATTTTTCTCTGAAGATAGACTTGGCATTCACACTGGTCAGCCCAGACCCTATTCTTCTTTCCTATAATAAAATAAAAATTTTCACGATAATGGTAACTGTGTCTTTAATTTTTTTTTTTGGGAGAAAGAAACGGTTTATAACTTGGTATAGATTTAGATCAGACAATTTGTAGAAACTCAGGGCTTAAATTGTTTTCATTGTGTGGGCTAACTAATCGGCCCGCTATGTTGGAGTATTGGACAAGCTGTGATATTGAGGCTGCGTTAGGAATTAGTGAGTAGCAATGGGTTGGGTTCAGAAGCTGGGAGAGTCACATGCAGTTTTGGATTAGGTTCAGCATAGGCCAATCCATACTCCATAGTTGAGCTCAATCCAAAAGACCAGTGGGCTTGAGCACATCTCTATCGTATTGTGTATTCTAGCGATCAGACTCATAGATGGTCCAACTTTTTCGGGAAATAAAGTGACGGAAGATAATTTCCATAAAATCAAAAGGACTGTGAAAACCTTCTGCAGGTTATCGGGACAAAAACTTAACCTAAACAAGTCCAAAATCTTTGTCTCCTCTTGTATGAACCCAAGCCGAAAAGACCTACTATCAAGAGATAGTTAGGTTAATCTAAAATGTAAATACCCACCTACTCAAAAGCTCCAATAGAAGGAAATCTAGTAATTAGAACAGTTTTTGCAAAGCAACCCCCATTTGTGAGAAAGGAAAAGGGTGGTAAATCAAGAATGGCATATCCATCAAAATTTGGCATGACTGCTAGACTAGGCAAGGTCCTATATAAGGAAATATTGAAGGTCCATTTAACAAAGGGTGGACCTATTTAAAGTGTGCAAAAGATGAGACCTTTAAGTAAAGTGTACATGATCAATTGCATCTTTTGGCACCCTCAAGGAATGGCTACTTTGATACAATATATTATAGCCTACAATATGGCTTTTGATCTTGCATGTTCGCCTCAAAAGCTTTGCAACTAGAAATGGTTGTGGTCCTTGTGGAAATTAAATGCTCTTCTACACATTATTATGTTTCTCTGTCTCGCTTGTCATGAGAAGCTCCCCATAAGGAACTTGTGGACAAGAAGGAAACTCGTCTAGGAAGCTAGTTTTCCTTTTTGTAAAGATGAACTTGAAACAATCCTTCACATTTTCATAAATTTCCATAAGGTTGTGGGTATTTGGAATTCAATAAGAACTCATTAATTCTAATGAGTACGGAAAAATTGATAAGATTGTCCATCTTAATGGACGGTCTTATACCGTTAACAAAATAGATATGTGAGTAATAGACATCCATATTGAATGGATAATGAATGACGATATTTAATACTCACTTTAAATGTTTGGTAATCGATACCGACAAAATAACCAACTAACCATTATCTTCCATTGATGATGGTCATAAAAGCATCTAGCATTATTACCCTAATAAAGACACAAAATAATCAATTTCCTAAATTTTGATTGCCAAAATGTTAAGGGATTAATGGATTAAACATGTATCCAATTCCCCTCTCGAGACTAATCTTCTCCCTAATATTGGTTGGAAATAAGTATTCCTCTTGTCCACTCGAACTATGTGGAAAGCTTAAAACAAAAGCGAAATAGAAGGAATTAAGTTCAACAATAAGACCATCCACGGAGAGATTAAACTCATTAGAGCACTAGCAATCTAGCATTAGACTTTTTCTACTCCCACACAACGAAAAGATAGTAGAATTAAACAAATCAGCAAGCTCATTTGTAAAATTAAACACATGCCAAGAAGGGTCAGGAGGTCTAATCAGAGGCAATAATGGATGGGCTTCTCCAAAAATATTGGACTCACACCCATGATTGCAATAGAGTTGTACGGGGACTAAGATTAGAACTCTATCTGGCAGCTAATTTGATTGTTAAGAAATCATCATATACAACCTTTACATCTCACTCATATGGTGATTTGATTTATGAAGCAAATCTTTGATCCAGTCCTTTGAGAAAGCTTAGCATAAGCACTGCGAATGAAATTTTTCTGCGGATATTTTGGTGAAGGCAAGAAATTGTTTTATGCTATATTTTGTGTTGTGTTTTGTTCCTCCTAATATTGTAAGTCAAATCATGGCAGATATGTGAGTGTTTCGTATAACAGACTCTATAATTAGTAACTAGTTTGCTTTAATGAATTTTCAATTTTCATCTTCACCCAAAAAAACAATAAGGCAACAATCGGGAGGGTTGGAAGAGCAGAGCTATCCCACTATAATCCAAATTGCCCAATTTAAAATAAGAAAATTTTCTTTTCAAAATAAATAAATAAGAAAATTTTAAAATTTTTATAGAAAATCTGTTTTTTTTTTTTTTTTGTATCAACAAAAAAATTGAGTTCAATAAGCTAGTAATTCTTTATTTGTGAAGTTCAGGCATGAAAGAAATGTGGAATCCAGCTTTATTCATTAGATTTTGTTTTAAAGGTTGACATCCTAATTTGAAGAAAGAATCTCATGAGTTAAGAGATTTCTCAATCACAGCACGTGAGATTTATGTGTGTGGGATCCACACATATCGTAAAAGAGAATTTGCATAAAACAGTCTCATAAGATAATTTTTCCTTAAATAGACTTGGATCAAATTCATGTTGCACGTTAGATTTTTTTAAAGAAAAAGTCACCATAAAGGCTCAAAATAATTATTTTTTAATATATTTGACAATGTAATGTCTATAAGTCACCATAAAGTTTATATTATATGACATTTAAAAAAGTTGAGTATATTATTATACTTTTAATTTTTCTAATATTTAAACTCTTACTTTTAAGTAATCAAAATGACTTGTTTAAATATCTTACAATAAGTTTTAACTTCATCAATTAATGACTGTGTATTTATTATTTTATATTCATCTAAGTTATGAAGTTGCTTAAACATAAAGATGATTACAAAGTCTCAACTCTGACACTAAACACAATATAATAATAATAACAACACTAGACACAAAAAATATAAACTATGACTTACATTTGTATTATATTTTCTATATCAATTAATTAAATATATTTCTTATATTAATTAACATTTTTTAAATTAATATTGTCTTGAATCCTGTCTTTTAATATATCTTCCTTGATTAAAATCTTAGCCCTGCCACTAGCATGAAAATAAGAAATATACAGCTTTAGCAATAATAGATTATTTTGATTTTAGATTGTTGCTACCTAAATTCAAGTTTGAACTTTGTTGGTAAAAAACAATTTGCAGTAAGAAGAGCCTAAACTCATGAACATAAATTTGTCAGTCATCAGGATTGCAAAAGAAAAAAAGATATATACTTACCAAATTATTAGCTTGAATAAACATTGGAGCTGTCTCTTTAAGCTATGATGCTCTCTGAAAATCATGCTCCAAACCTCGTGGCACATGATGACTTCAAATTCATTGAAATATTAAAAATCCCCAATCATAAATTATTAAAAATAAATCAATTATGTTCCTACTGAGTACTCACTTGAAATCACTCCAACTACTGCAATGTGCTTAAATAGGGATTATACCATTATATTAATCCTTGTTTTGGTTGGTGAGTAATTAGGTTTAGTTGGGAAACCCTTAAACCTCTTGTAATTCAACATGTGGCCCTATAAAGCAAGTGGAGATTAATTGCCTTCCACTGACAATATTAAACAAAGTAATCCTTAATTTAAATAATAAGCCATAATTAATTCTTTTGAAACTGGGGTTGGTAAGATAACTTAGTACCCTATAATGGAGCTTAGTATGGTTATTACTTATTACTTATTACTGTGAACTTTGACCTCAAAATGTGGAAGATTAGCAAATTGAAGCTTCCTTTATATGAGAAAACCGGTTCTAGTACCTAAAATTACATAAAGGACAAAGAAATACGTCAAATAGATTCTGATGATGCCTAAAAGATCAACAGTAAGCTGCTAGTACTCTCCCGATTTGAAGCAATACCTGCGAAGGAAAAAAGTAGGTGATCGACAGAGAGCACCGGTGTGGTGCCGGCCAAAGACCCTCCGACGATCAAGTTAGAATCTTTTAAACAACCCTAGAGTGCCAGAGTTGAGGTAATTGTGCGTACCTTTGGGTCATGAGGGTCTTGGGGTATATATAGTGGTGTGTGGCCGAAATATGCGCCTTGGTGAAGAAGCACTTTCCTTTTTAAGAGAGTGATCCGCGGATCTTTGCCCATTGTATTGAGCCCTTTCCTTATAGGAATCTTCTTAACTAAGTCGAACGCGTAGCGCAAGAACTTTCCTTATATTCACATGAGCAGAGGTCAAGATAGGCTAAAAATGAAAGCTGGGTTATTCCTTCAGCCTTCACTTGCCAAGGTCGTCGGCCCACGTGTAACTCCTATACTGTCGTCTGCCTTACGTACGCCAACATGGTCCGTCGGCCCAAGGACGTCGGCCAAAGACCTTACACCAAGGTCGTCACCCCGACTTGTCCACGTGATCCGTCGCCCAATGTTCGTCGCGTAAGGGGGCATGGCCATGAATGCTAAAGCAGGCGTCAATGACGCAGTTGACGGATAACGTATTGCCGCGGCCTTCTTAACGTGCATTCGCATATGTAACAAGTGAACTTCCGTCGGCTTATTAATGTGCCGTCACCTTGTAATAACGTCACTATCGCCGCTTCACTTCCATTATCCCGTCACCATGGGCGACGGTCATGGAGTTGGTGTTTCGGGGAAATGGTGTTTGCATGGTGATTTGTGCCATGTTCATTAAATGGTGGGACACATGTCATAAAGCGCATTGGCTCGCGTCCGGGACGAGTGTGTCGCTTCGTCTTTCGCGCCTCCTCTCTCCTATATATCTCACTATTTACCTTTTTTCCACTTTTTTCGCCTTGTTCATCTTGAGAGAAAAATTCGTCAACTGCGGTTTTACCACACCGTCGATCGTGCAACCGTCACCTTCTTGAGACCGTCCTCCTCTACGTAAGTTTTCTTTACTTTACCTTTTTACTTTTTCTTGTGACGCCCTTTTAGTGAAGTCGTCTCGCCTAGGATCTTAGAAAAACCCGTCGTTTGTAGGTAGTCGGATGTCTAGGGAGACGCCGAGTGATCCATCGTCAATCCGCGACGGAGCGGGTTATGACGAAGTTTTTCCATCGTGTCGTGAGCCCGCGGAGGGCCTATCCCGGTCGTCGAAAGAGACTCGTCAACTCCTTCGACCCGGTGAAGTAGAGAGTTCTAGAGGAAGTGAGGTGTACGGTGATGAAGAAGGGGTAGCCGACGAAGCCCAAGGGGTTCGTGGAAGGGAAAGTTGCAAGGACGGGGGTGAGAGTGACGCGTGACGAGGAAGCTCCCGCAAGCACCTCGGGATCCTCCGGTGATGACCGTCCCTTCATCTTACCCTCCGAGTGGTCCGTCAACAATTTTCCTTCGACGATGTCGGAGAATGTTTTCAAAACTTTGCGGTCCCGTTACCAAATACCCGACGGCATTCCCATCCGTCCGCCGAGGAGGGTGGAGAGGTGCTACCAGACGAACCGCGGACGTTGGCATGTATGATGCCATGTTCGCGGCAGATCGAGATTGCCACGACGGCATTACACCGTCACCGGCTAACTTTCTAGGGATTTCTGCCGGCCGTATTGCCCCCTAATGCTTGGCGAACCTTCATTGGTGCCGAGGTCTTCGTGGGGTAGTCTAAGTGGTGGGAACCGTCGGCTGACCTTGGACGAGTTCTTTTGGTGTTATCGTCCCCGGCACATTTCCTCGTCCAAAGGAGTGTACCATTTTGCAAGAGGGGATAAGGAGTTGAAGTTAGTGTCGATATGCCCGACTCCAATAGGAAGTGGAAGGGAAGATACTTCTTTGTAGAAGTGGACAAATCGGGTATGTCGTCAAGAGGAATGGGAATCAATGCCCAATGGTTTTGATAACACATGGGCTTACGTTAGAGATTCGGTTAATCTCGTCGACTCTTCTTGCCTCGTCTACTCTTTTCGCTATCCTAACCCGTCACTTTTCATTGTACCTCTAATACCCGTCCACGTATTACCGAGGAGCAGGAGGATTTCATTCGTCGAGTGACGGCCATTCCATTGGACGAGAGGAAGTGTCGGGATCTAATCACGTTAGATACTCTTCACTTGTATTGTGGAGGGTCCCGAACCGACGGAGGAAGCTTGCAAATTGAACGCTTATTCACGTCGTCGTAAGTGCCTTTACCTTCTTGCCTTTATCCCGACGTTGTCTCTTTCTAACCCTTATTCTTCGCAGAAATGGAGTCGGCTAAACAACGGATTCGGAGGCCGCCGCCGCAGCCAAGAAGAGACAGCAGGAGAAGGTCGGGGACGAGTCAACCCCACCGTCGGCCCACGTGCCCGTCTGGGAAGGTCGCGGCCAAGAGGAAGCCCGACGGCAGAGAAGACCGTCCGGTGGGAAGAAAGCTGCCCCAACCCCCGGGGACAAGTCTTCACGAAGGCCGTCGCCTCCCGTGCCCGTTCACGGGGCCGGTAAGGGGCCTATGACCTCGTCCGGCCCGTCTCCGTGGGTCCGCTCGTCGCCTTCTCGACCCACAAAGATTACGCTCTAGAGGTGACGCGAGTCCATTTTGAAGGACGAGGAAATGGACCTTCGTGCCGAGCGTACCATTGACGAGATAAAGGCGTCGCCTTTTGACCTCACCAGGGGGTGAGTCTCGCTTTCTATTTTGATGCCCGTCCAACTTTTATGCCCCGACGTTGTCCCTCGCCCCTTTTTTTCTTTCGGGCTATGGTTCGCATGAAGGCACCGTCAGCGGTGCTCGCCAAGGAAGGGGTGATCACCCGTCCGAACGAGCGCGTCAAGTACCTACCGACGGTCGCTAGCTCAAGGAGGCGAACAAAATCTTGGGCACGGAGCTGAGGGACTATAAGGAAAAGCTGACGGAGGAGACCCGTAGACGGGAGATGGAAACGGAGGCCAAGGTGACGGCGGAGAAGGAGTTGAAATCCATCCTAGTCCAGGTGGAGACGGCTAGGAACGACGCTGTGACGGAGTTCAAAGATTCGTCGGCCTTTATAGACGCTTGCGCTGCCTACTACGGTTGATGGGTTCGAGGACCGCTTGAAGCAAGTAAAATCCGTCTATCCGACTTGGATCCGTCAAGGATTTCAATGGATGAGTCCATCCCGTCAACCCCCGCAGGCGACGTCGTCCATGGAGATGCCGACGACAATAATCGAGAGACGACTGGGCCGTTGCCCTTGCCTACCTACCGCGGATCACTCCGTCACCCCGACTCCAAATCCTCACAATGGCGACCCAAATGCCGAGCCCTTCTCTCTTGTGCCCAGCCTTTCAATGTTGAAGATGATGGACAACACTGACGCCCTCTCATGAGATAGAAGCTTTTTTTTTTTTTTCTTTTTTTTTTTTTTTTTTTTTTAAAATATATTTTTTGAAGAACTGTACGAAATTGTAGTACTTGGCGCCCATTTTTCTCGGCTTTTGTAAAGACATTGCCTATTTTAATTTTAATGCCATTTTATGCTTCAAGCATGTGTGTTTTTTTTTATGAAGTCAAAATTGTCCGTGATGAACTTGTCAGCTTAAGGGTGACGGTATTTTTATTCAATCCAATTTTTTGAATTGATGACGGCGTCGCCTTTCTTTTCATAAAAACAGGGTCGTTTTTATCATTCCGTCACTTACATGGGGAGTTTCCTAACGGCTTCAGCTAACTTTGAACATCACACCGTTATTATGAACATGATACCGTCACCTTGTTGCATCATGGCAAGGTGACGAGCTCAAGAGGGAACACACGCATTTTATTGCCCTTGTACATCTTATGCGCTTGGGTGGTAAGGCCTTATAGCAATGAGGTCGTCCACCTTGTTGTCTTTAGATTGGGATCGTCCACTTTGTGGATTTTAGGTGTAAGATTGTCCACTTTGTGGACTTATTTACGACGCCGTCCACTTTGTGGACTTAGATGTAGATCGTCCACCTTGTGGGCTTAGAGGCAGACCGTCCACTTTGTGGACTTATAAGCAGGTCGTCCACTTTGTGGACTTGGATGTAGGTCGTCTACTTTGTGGACTTATAAGCATGTCGTCCACTTTGTGGACTTATAAGTATGTCGTCCACTTTGTGGACTTAGATGTAGGCCGTCCACTTTGTGGACTTAGACGTAGGCCGTCCACTTTGTGGACTTAGACGTAGGTCGTCCACTTTGTGGACTTATAAGCATGTCGTCCACTTTGTGGACTTATAAGTATGTCGTCCACTTTGTGGACTTAGATGTAGGCCGTCCACTTTGTGGACTTAGACGTAGGCCGTCCACTTTGTGGACTTAGACGTAGGTCGTCCACTTTGTGGACTTATAAGCATGTCGTCCACTTTGTGGATTTAGATGTAGGCCGTCCACTTTGTGGACTTAGACGTAGGTCGTCCACTTTGTGGACTTATAAGCATGTCGTCCACTTTGTGGATTTAGATGTAGAGGACCTGTTGTTTTCTTCAAAAAATTCACTAGTCGTTTCTGAATGAACCTCCTCTTATTATGATGAATGCATAAGTAAAATTTTGTTCAAAAATAGGAAAGATAAGTTTTCAAATTTTGGGCTTAAAATATACCGTAGACAAGAATAAGCTAAGACAAATAATTAAGGATCGTAAACAGGTTAGGAAGAGTAACGTTCTGCTTGCTATCTTCTACTGGTAGTACTTTCTGAGGTGCTCGGCGTTCCATGGGTGTCGCAGTTTCTGCCCGTCAAGAGTCTCTAGGTGATAGGTGCCCTTTCTTCGCCATGATACGATCTTGTAGGTCCCTCCCGCCGGGGCCAAGCTTTCCTTGTGTGGGATCTCTGTCGCGCCCATTACTTTCCTTAAAACAAGATCTCCGACTTTGAAGTCTCTGCTTGACTCGGGAGTTGTAGTGCTTGCTTACGAGGTCCTCGGTATCGTGCGAGTCTCCTGCTCGGCCCACCGCCCTTACTTCGTCAATTAGATCCGGCTTGTAAACGAAGCTCTCGATCATTTCTTCCTCGTCGTGATTGGCCACCCTATAACTCGTGAGTCCTATCTCGCCGGAATGACCGCTTCATTTCCGTATGTCACCGGTGGAAAGGGGTTTCTCTGTAGGGGTTCGCACTGCCGTTCCGTATGCCCACAACACGCCGGGTAGCATCTCGTGCCATACGCCCTTTGCCCCTCTCGAGCCGAGTCTTGATGATTCGAAGCAAGGATCGGTTGGTGACTTCTACTTGTCCATTTGCTTCGAGGATGGGCCGGGGAAGAATAATGGTTCTTGATTCCTAACTCGAACGAGAAGGCTCGGAAGGAGTCGTTGTCAAATTGTTTACCGTTGTCCGAGATTAAGACTCTTGGAATCCCATACCCGCAAACAATGTTTCTCCATACAAAACCCCTTATGTTCTTTTCGCAATTGTGGCTAGGGCTTCGGCCTTCAACCCATTTGGTGAAGTAATCGATGCCGACGACGAGGAACTTCACCGTGCCTTTGCCATCGGGAATGGTCCCATTGATGTCCAACCCCCATCGGGGCGAATGGCCACGGGGCGCTATGGGGGTCAATTCTTCCGCCGGTTGCCGAATGATGTTGCCGAACCTTTGACACTTGTCGCAAGCTCTCACATAAACTCGGGCGTCATTTTGCATTGTTGGCCAATAGTACCCGCCGGATCGCCTTTTGTACCAACGACCGTGATCCGAGCTGGTTGCCGCATATCCCCTCGTGTACTTCTCTCATCACATAGTCTCGCTTCTTGGGGCCTACGCACCTTAGATATGGTCGAGAAAAGCCCCTTTTGTGTAGAGAACGTCCCTTTATCAAGACAAACCGTGTGCAGGCCGGACCTTCAACTTCGGCGGCCTCCTTTTCATCGTGCAACGTGCCATCTTTTAGGTAGGAGATCAAGTGGCGTGGTCCAATTGTTTTCGGAACCAATTTCCCGTATGCAGACAACGTCAATTAATGGTGAGGACCGAATGAAAGAAAGTACCTTGTCGATGGGGTCATAGTTTCCCGCATGCGGCTTTGGAAAGTCGGTCGGCATGTTCGTTTTCTCCTCTTGGAATTTGGATTATTTTGGCTTATAGTCCGTCCACCCTCTTTTTTGCTTGCTCCCGCACCTCTTCATTCTTTCACCCTTGCACTCGTACTCGCCATTTACTCGGCTTGTGACGACTTGGGAGTCGCAATAAACAACCACATTCGTGGCCCCTACAACTCGAGCAAGGTCTAGACTCGCTATCGTGGCTTCGTACTCAAACTTCATTGTTAGTTGTAGGAAAGTCGAGGCGAATCATGCATTTTAGCTCGTCGCCTTCCGGAGAGTTAAGCACGACCCTACCCCGCCAGCCTTCTTGTTGGATGATCCGTCGTTGAAAATGCCCCATCGTGGGGAGTCTTTTCCTCTTCGCCTTCCGCGTTGGTGAACTCGCAATGAAGTCGCCCACCGCTTGTCCCTTGATGGCGACGCGGGGGCGATATTGTATATCAAATTCACTTAGCTCTACGGACCACGGCGCCATCCGTCCGGCGGCCCGCGGGCCGCCCATTGCCCGCCGCAAAGGCTTGTCGCAGGACGACTACCGTACGGGCTTGAAAATATGGCTTCGAGCTTACGGCCGCCGTAACCAAAGCAAAGGCAAGTTTCTCCATAGGGGGATATCTCTTCGCGCCGTGCAATGCCTTGCTCGCATAGTACACGGGTCGCCGGACCTTATCGTCTTCTCTAATTAGTGGCCGCACCGACGGCTGCCGGGGAAACGGCCGGATGAGGAAACGCTTCTTCTCCCGGTTTGCGAGGGCTTAGCAATGGTGGGGAAGAGAGGTAGGCCTTTAAATCTTCGAATGCTTGTTGACACTCTGGCACGGTCCATTCAAAGGACTTTTTCAATGTTCGGAAAAAGGGTAGACATCCGTCTGCAGCCTTTCGACACAAACCGCTGAGCGCGGCGATCCTACCATCGAGGCTTTGTACTTCCTTGATATTTTTAGGAGGGGCCATCCCCATAATGGCCCGAATCTTGTCCGGTTGGCTCGATCCCTCTTTGGGATACCATGTATCCCAAGAACTTTCCGCCGTCACTCCAAAGGCACACTTGCTCGGGTTGAGCTTCATGTTGTAGAGCGAAGAGTATCGAATGCTTTCTCGAGATCCTCCACGAGCTTCTTCTTCTTGGCTTTTGACTAGCATGTCGTCGACATACACCTCGGACGTTCCTTCCAACTGCCGTGCAAACATCTTGTTCATGAGCCTCTCGATAGGTAGCGCCGGCCGTTTCGGAGCCGGGCGGGCATGACCTTGTAGCAAAAAAGGCCTTGGCTTGTTACGAACGAAGTCTTCTCTTGATCAGCCTCATCCATTCGGATCTGGTTATACCCGGAGAACGCATCCATGAAGCTTAGCAACTGATGCTTGGCCGTAGAATCCACCAGGACGTCGACCCGCGGAAGGGGGTAGCTATCTTTGGGGCATGCTTTGTTCAAGTCTGTGACCTTCCAAGCGCAGGACTTGCCGACTGGACATTCTGGATCGTTCTGATGTATGCCTTTCGGGCTTTCTTGGAAGATCTGGCCCTCGCGGTGCCTCCTACAATCATCCTTATGTCTCTTATTGGTTGCCTGGGGCGATCATTATCTTGCCGAGGGGCTTGATTTTGTGGCGGGTTCGCCCTCTCTTTGGTGACGAACCTTTGTAACCTCCCTCGCCTAATGAGGGCTTCTATTTGCTGTTTCAGGTCGTAGCAATCGGCGGTGTCATGGCCGTGGTCTTGATGAAATCGGCAGTATTTATCCCTTGGTCTCCTGTTGGGATCTCCCTTCGCTTTTCAGGGAAGGCCAAGTTTTCCTCGTCTTTAATCCGCATCAATACCCGGTCGATGGGCGTATTCGAGGGAGTGAAGTTCGTGTACCTTCCCGTAGGCGGCTTAGGTCGTCGATCATCTCGTCCCTCTCCGGTTCTCCCCTCTTTTGTCCATTATCGGGTTTCGTATCTTCCTCGTCTCTCCCTTTTCCGGGTTTGTAGTCGTCCTCGGCGACAAGGCATCCTCCGCGTTCATATACTTCGTCGCCCGTAGTATACGCGTCGGACATAGTCTTCGGGGTCGTTCTTGCATAGAGAGAACAAGAACTTACCCTCTTGTAACCCGTTCATGAACGCCGCCACAAGTGTCTTGTCGTCCGCCTCGTCTATCGAGAGGGATTCCTTGTTAAAGCGGGCCATATATAGACCTTAATGTCTCACCTTCTCGTTGTTTAATTCCCGCATACATGCAATAGACCTCTTGCGTCGGTGACTTCCAATGAAGTGCGATACAAGCGTGCACCTAATTCCTTAAAAGTGCCGATGGAATTAGGCGTCAACCCGTCGTACCAATCCCTCGCGGGCCCTTTCAAGGTGGTGAGGAAAGCCCCCGCACATGATTTCGTCCGTACACCCCGAAGATGCATTAGTGTTCCGAAAGACTCCGGGTGGTCCGGCGGTCCTTGGATCCGTCATAGTTTTCCACATGGGGCATTTTAAACTTTGAAGGGACGGGGTATGAGTTCACCAACGCCGTGAATGGTGAATCCGTTCTATGGACTAGGTCGCCCGCATTGCTGGATACCCGTCCCTTAAGTGCGTTCATCATTGCATCCATGCGCTCCCTCATCTCCTGCATCTCGGCTGTGATATGAGGTGGCAGGGAGTCCGAGGCGGATGGCGGGTTTGTCTCCGGCCGCTCTAGCCTTGTCGGTGCAGTACTACCTTCAGGCCTGACGGCATTCCTCCCCGACGGGGGTGAGAGTGACGGTGACGAGGAAGCCTCAGTAAGCACCTCGGGATCCTCTGGTGATGACCGTCCCTTCATCTTACCCTCCGAGTGGTCCGTCAACAATTTTCTCCCGACGATGTCGGAGAATGTTTTCAAAACTTTGCGGTCCCGTTACCAAATACCCGACGGCATTCCCATCCGTCTGCCTGAGGAGGGTGAGAGGTGCTACTCAGGACGAACCGCGGACGTTGGCATGTATGATGCCATGTTCGCGGCAGGACTGAGATTGCCGCTGACGGCATTACACCGTCAGCTGGCTAACTTTCTAGGGATTTCTGTCAGCCAGATTACCCCGATTGGTTGGCGAACGTCGTAATGGTCAAAAAGAACAACGGGAAATGGAGGATGTGCGTTGACTTCACAGACGGCGCCAACTGATGATGCCTAAAAGATCAACAGTAAGCTGCTAGTACTCTCCCGATTTGAAGCAATACCTGCGAAGGAAAAAAGTAGGTGATCGACAGAGAGCACCGGTGTGGTGCCGGCCAAAGACCCTCCGACGATCAAGTTAGAATCTTTTAAACAACCCTAGAGTGCCAGAGTTGAGGTAATTGTGCGTACCTTTGGGTCGCAGGGTCTTGGGGTATATATATGGTGTGTGGCCGAAATATGCGCCTTGGTGAAGAAGCACTTTCCTTTAAGAGTGATCCGCGGATCTTTGCCCATTGTATCGAGCCCTTTCCTTATAGGAATCTTCTTAACTAAGTCGAACGCGTAGCGCAAGTTAACTTTCCTTATATTCATACGAGCGAGAGGTCAAGATAGGCTAAAAATGAAAGCCGGGTTATTCCTTCACCTTCACCCGCCAAGGTCGTCACCACGTGTAACTCCTATATCGTCGTCGGCTTACGTACGCCAACATGGTCCGTCACCAAGGACGTCGCCCAAAGACCTTACAACAAGGTCGTCACCCTCGACTTGTCCACGTGATCCGTCACCTTAATGTTCTTTGCGGGGCATGGCCATGAATGCTAAAGAGGCGTCAATGACAGTAGTTGACGGATAACGTATTGCCGTCAGCTTCTTAACGTGCATTCAGTATGTAACAAGTGAACTTCCGTCAGCTTATTAATGTGCCGTCACCTTGTAATAACGTCACTATCAGATTCCATCCCAATCTTCTTCAAGATGCAGTAATTTTTGTTGACAACAATACTTCTTCTTATCCTTGCCATTCTTGTGCATCCCTCCCACCTCCCAAGCGAGTTATTACTTTTGAGATAAGTAAATAGTAAGAGAGCGTGAAAATGAAATGTGTTCGAATCACAAATAAAAATAGTAGAAAATAATATCATTGTTGGATTATCACTTCAACCAACGTACTCTCATCTTTTCAAAACATAAGAAAATGGAAAGAAACCAAAAGGCAGATGTCATGAAGATTAAATGGGAAGAAAATTTTAGCTTGATAGGTATTTTGATTTTACTCAATTCAAAATTGAAAGACTACTAAATTAACCAGTCTATTTGATGCCTGAGAACTGCTGCCTAAATTAGTAAAGGTCATGAACCTAAGCTTGCATCCAGATTCAAACACGAAAAAGGTTGAATGTCCATTGGCAACTTCATATGATTGTTGAAGTTGAAGAGGATACTACAGGAGTGTAGGTATTGAATTGTTTTGTTGTTAAAGACGTTATAACTTATAACCTAATAAATCCAAACATATTATAAATTTATGTACTTATGAAATAAACTAATTAATTGTTGTCTTAATGTAATTAAGTATTATAAATTTAGGGTTAATTTAGAGTTGGTCACTACACATACATGAAAATTATTGAAACAAGTAGTTCATATGGTAAAAATGTAATCGTTGAAGGATTTTTTGTTTTGAACATAGACGTAAATTCTTAGTTTCTCTCTCTCTCTCTCTCTCATTTTTCCTTTTCTTTCACTCATAATCTTAACAACAAGCCTCTCTCTCTCTCTCTCTCTCTCTCTCTTTTTTTAAATATTGTAATTAAAAAGAAAAGGTGAAAGATTAGGATAAGTAAGAAACACATTAATTTAAGCTCACAAGGAAAGATTAGGATCTTGGATAGATTCTTCGAGCGTGCGTGACATATTTATGGTCCCCTACACACTTATAGGCAATCTTGGGTTTTCTTTAAAGCATTTTTTGGAATTTTGCAAATGCTTGGGGTTGGGGACACTCCCAAGAGACACCTCTCTTATGCTTACAAAAGAGAAACTTCCAAAACAAAACTAGTGGACAAGCCTAAAGAGTACAAGAATCTACCTCACAGATATATTTGTGATGACCTCAAAGAAAGTGAAGGATTGCAATATGCACTTTTGAGAATTTTGGGTCAATGTATATACAAACGTAATTTGTTTCCTTAATAATTTATTAAAATATCTAAATTTTTATATAATTAATTAGTATGATGACTGTGTGGTGCACAACTTAATTAGAAAGTATATATAAATAAATTGAAACTATATCTGAGCTATATTACTAAATTCAACATATAGTGGCTGAGCTAAGAGTTTGTCATTTCTCTTGTATTAGGCATTAACTCTGTGTTGTCCATTCTCTAGTCAGATTTGCAAAGAATCTATATGAAAATGCTATTTGGTTAGAAGACTCACCTCCACCAGGACCACCACCATTCTTGGAGGCTTTGTACTTTGATAATTGTTCTTCTCATTAATGAAATGTTAATTATATTTTTCTCAAAAAATAAATGAGCCACTTGTTTAAAACATAAAGTTATGATATATAATCAAAAGAATTTAAAATAAATTTTAAAATATTATTTTAGGTTACATAAAACTTTTTTCAATATATTTTAATTGAAGTAGAATTTTTTTAAAATTTCTTTTTACTTAGACAATAGAGTTACGTAGAGTTTAATCTAAGATAAACTATATTAATAATAATTAGAGTGTAGTCTTTGTAGACACTTGTTGCAAACAAAAGAAAGCCCATGTGCGATGTATGATTAAATAAAAATTTATTTAAATCATAAAATATTTTAATAATATTATCAAAACTATCTAAATAATTAGTAAGCCACTTAAAATTTTAATAGAGTCTCACCTATAGTATATTACTATCTTAATAAATAATGAACTACATGACAACAACAAATATTGAGTCACTAGACGCAAGTACAATATTTAATATGTAAATGTTATTATTAAAACACTAAATTATGACAAATTAAGGGAATAATTAAAATAAATATAAAATTTTATTTTAAATTTATTGAAACCTTTAGTAATAGAATTTTAGTTAGTGTATAATTTTCAATTTCTTGAGCTTCTCTAATCGATAGACTATTATTGCAACTAATGAATCATTTATAATTTGACAATACAATTTCATCTAAGCATAGCTATCTTGATAATTAGAGTGGTTCTAGAGATACTACAGGAAAAAAGAAAAGAAAAAAAGAGCCTAGTATGAAATATATTAATTAAGAAAGAACAAAAAAAAAAAAAAAAACACTGTAGGTGCATAATTTGTACCCGGACCCAAAAACAAGTGATGGGCTCAGGCCCAAAGAGCCTTATACAAAGAAATTTGTAGAGTATGAGTTTGAAACCTAGGTTTGGGATGTTGGAAAGTTGATCAACAGGCTAGAATGCCGCAGTCTATGCAAGTAATAGATGAACGTGACAAAAAACCCTCCTTGGACGTAAACCGATGACAAATTGTATAGCATTTTTTTCTCTAAGCAAAATATTACAATTTCTTAGCTTCCAAAAAAGAAGTGCCCCCCCCCCTTTTCTCTCCTTTCTCGTCTTCTTATATCCTTCTTCTTCTTCCATGATCCGTCCACGTGTAACACAGATCTTTTTCCCAGATACTTGTCACATCCACCATCTTCTTAAAGTTTTCAAACAATAGCTGGAAGTCTGAATGCTACTGTTCAGAGGTCATTTCTTCATTAATGCGGCCAGGGAGGTAGATGCAGAGCCTTTAATGCGGTGGTAGCAGCTTTTTCCTCAAATATTTCTCACTCGTTCCTTCCTCTAACGGGTGCTTGGACCACACCTTTACCCAACAAATCTTTTAGAATTCTGTCTCTAAACCGTTTAGCGTGTCCCATGGCCTTTACTGGGCCTGTCCGAGGAGATACTCCTCCTCGGACAACTCCTCGGACCATTATAATGCAGACTGACCTGTGGGCCTAGAGACCCTGATGGGACAAACTTGTTCTAACTAATCAGGCCCATAACCCAAACATTTATTTAAGCATTTTTATCCCCACAAACACTATGTACATATTCAAAAGCAAGAGGCTTTCTTGGGATATAAATAAAATAATAACCTTTGGCTTTTAGCTTCTTATTGACTGGCTTGCCTTTAATTTTCTATACGATTTTAATTTTATAAAACACCAAAAAAAACGTAGAAACCAAATTTTAAAATAACTTTTTTTGAGTCTTTTTTTTTTTTTTGGATTTTGAGATGTCATGGACTAGCCACGTATTTCATTTTTTTAGTGACCTATTTGGTCCAACTGAATTCTTGGGGTTCCCTTGGTCTTAATGTAGATATGTCCATGCTCATCCACAAATATACGTATCAGTATTCACTATCAATATCGATGGTGCTAACTGCTAAGGCTCATGAGGTATTTTACTATTTCCTTTAAGGTACGGTGTTATGTAAGCCTTTTTGGGCGTTTCTCTTTAATTAGAGCATCTACATCAGTTTTTATATAATCTTCTATAATACAAAAAATTCTTCATTTTACACATTTTGGTCACAAAAACACCTACATCAGTGGAGCTAAAATTGTGTAAAATCTTGCAAAACTATCCACGAGTTACAGTAACCGTGTAAATACACACGGCTACTGTAGCTCGTTTATACAATATTTTATCATTTTCTCGTTCGCTCTTTTTTTTCTCTCTCTGATCCGTGCTCAACAAACTCAATTCTCTCCTCATCTTTTTCTTTTTCCTCAGATGTACACAAACACAAACACATCCACACACACAAATCAACTTAGAGAATCAACACAGAGATACACTTTGCTAAAAAAAAAAAAACACAGAGATACACAAACACAGATCGGTGCTTGACTAGATCAAAGCTCGTGGGTCTTGCTGTGGATTGAAGCTTGAGAATCGGAGCTCGCAAATCGTGGATCAGAGCTCGCGAATCGTGATCGGAGCTTGCAGATTGCGGATCGGAGCTCGCGGATCGCGGATCGAAGTTCGCGGATCACGGATCGGAGCTCGCGGATCGGAGTTCGCGGATCGTGGATCGGAGAGGGAGAGTTGATTTGAGCTCGTGATCGAAAAGGGAGAGTTGATCTGAGCTCGTGATCGGAGAAGGAGAGTTGGTCTGAGCTCGTGATCAGAGAGGGAGAGTTTATCAGAGCTCTTGATCGAGAGGGAGAGGGAGAGGGAGAGTTGGAGAGATGGGTATAGAGAGAGAGAGAGAGCAAAAATCAAAAATGAGTAGGGAGAGAGAGAGTGCGCGTATTATATCCGGGGTAGTTGGGAAAATAATAAAAAATTAAAGAAAATTGACTATTTAATTAATAAAAGTGGTAGGATAGATGAACTGATGTGGGTGTTTTGTAAAATTGGATGTGTAAAATAGAAAAAGTGGGTTTTTAGTGTAAAAGTGGATGTGTAAAATGAAAGAACTGATGTGGATGCTCTAGTCTTTCCATTTCCATTACGTTCGTCTATGTTTGGAAACAAATTGTTTGTCATGTTACTTTGTACCACTGAACATCAATAATTGTGTATTTGTCATATGCTTTTCTATCATGCACCTCTACTTAGATGAAAGTTCTTATGACCCAGCCAAGGCCACGATATGCCCATTTGTATGCAACTGCATGTCATGTCAATTTAGAGTGGGTACACAACCAAGGCCATGGCCTGCCCATTTAGGCACGCTGCAAATGCCATGGCAGTCCAGCATGAGCACACAGCTAAGATCATAGCATGCCCGTGAGCATGATAATCGACAACTTAAAAAAATAATTTGTGTACTTTTAATTAGGAGCGGACCCATTTAGAAGAGTGGAGACAATGGCCTCCCCCAAACTTTTCCAATATTATAAAATTACCCCTAAAATATTCTAAAGTTTTAAAAAATATATATGGTTGGCTACCCAAACTTCTCAAATATTAGAATTTTACCCCTAAATTTACTTACAATTTTCAAAAGAAAAATAGTTAGCCCCCCAAACTCTTCATATTTCTTGTATGATACTATTAAATTGGTTCAATTTTATATTCGTTATTATTTTGGTCCCTCCAATTCATAAAATTCTAGTTCAAACCCTGCTTTTAACCATGTAACCTATTTAATAGTCACATGATTTGCTTACATGAATTATGTAATTTAATACAAATGAATGATTTTCTTATTAACCATCACATAATGGATGGGAAGAGACTCCTTCAAATTAATTTAGAAAAAAAAAATACTCAGCACTTTATTTCCTTTTTCTTCTTATTCATGTTTTTCTTAATCATTACTTATTTTAAATTTAAAGTACCAAAAGGAGATTAAATTTGTCAATCATTTCAAAATAATTGAACAAGAAAAAGCATTTTAAAATTAAATGATATAGCTAACGTAGCTGTCACCCTAATAAAGTAAAGACTAATTCTCATTCATCTTGCTCCACATCATAAGAAATTTATATATTTGGATAGTACTTGGCAATTGCTCATACCAAAGTGGAATTTTATTATTCAGCTGTCAACCTTTTTTTTTTTCATTCACACGCTGTTGTATTACCAGTATCCAAAAAAGCCAACAATCAAAAGAAGAAACTGTTCAAAGTTCAAACAGGTGTTTGGCAAGCCACCAATACCACTAGAAGTCGTGCTTGACTAATTAACAGATTAACATAAGAAAAGCTTCATATTAAAAAGACAATGAATTACAACGAAAACCCATTTCCTATGGTGTATAATTTTACAGTTCAGTAACGTATAAAATAAATGAGAAATGATATATCCACAATATTTTTACAACAAATCCTAAGTGGCAGGTTGTTACTAGTTGTTATTATTGAAGTAAAAAAGTAATATTTGTGTTAAGTTCAAATTTGAACCAATAATAACTAACTACCTGTGATTTGTTGTGAAAATATTGTAAAAATATTGTAGACGTAGCATTTCTCTAAATAAATTCTATTATTATTAAAAGAAAATGCATGTTAACAGCTACCCTTATTGTTAATAAATTATTTTTGAAAAATTTTCATACTACTTTTATGAAAAATTTAAAAAGCGGTTAAAAAACGTAATTATTTTTTTATCTCATAAAAAGTTTTTAAAAAATATATTTTAAACCAATATCTTTAAAACATTTGGCAACATTTTCCTTAAAAAAAAGTTCCAAATTCTTACACACGTATATAATTGCTTTTCTCACTCTTTTAGGTTGTGGTACAATGTATTTTCAGAATATGAGTGTGTGGTTTGTTATAATTGATCCTATGGATAAGAATGCTCTAATTTTTAGTCAAACTATATTTCACCTTTTTTTATGAATAAGAATACGTATATAGAGAGAGAGAGCAAGGGAAAGACCTAACCCATCTCAATTTCCTGGGGGGGAAAAAACCCAAGGACGAAGAGAAAAGATTGAAATGGATCCATCCTAACTACAACAAGCAGCCTAATGAGCCAATCTGTGAGAAAAGAAATTAACATCCATAGAAACAAAAGAAAAATCCCTACAAAAGAGAGAACTTAGAGCAGCTTTGACATTTGGGAGATAAGAGACAAGGAAGCAAGGAAGAGACACATTGATGTTCTGCAAAGCCTCGATAACCCTTTTGGAATCACCTTCAAAGAGGACATAAGAATACTTGTGGAAGACTCAAGCTTGATGGCCTGAAAAGCAACTTGTGTTTGTCCATGAGTCGAATCAAAAGGAGGGAAGAGATTTGAATGAGCAAATAAGATATTTTCAAATTCCTTTCTCCCAACAGCGTCAGTGATGGTGGCATAAGATTTAATTGCAACATCAAATTTTATTTTAATTCAACTGGGTTGTAGAGGAAACTATTTCAATGTCAGACATGTTAAGTGAGATATCCAAGCTGTAATATGTTCTGAATAAGCCCTATTAATTACATAGCATCTTTTTAAAGATCAGGCCTATAATTTGCAAATATGTTTGGTTCCTAATTCTCCAAATGTTGTCAAAGATGATTGAACAAAGGATGTCTTAATCTTTTGGTTCTTGCTCATTTAAAAAAGAAAAAAAAAAAAAAAGGAAATCTTTATCCAAACTATATTTCACTTCCTGCTCCTGAGATACTCTATAATATTCCAACTTGCTCAAGAGACACTCTATAAATCCTACATACAAATAGAATAGCAGATGGAAAATTGAGATTTTCAGATTTAGAATACCTCTTTAAGTTATTATTTTTAATTTACAGTATCTACTTCTTTTTTCTTTTTCTTTTTTTCAGTATTTGTACTTTTTTTTGGCTAAACTTACAGTATTTGTACTTTTGTAGCATTGTTGATGTTGATCATAAAAAATGCTACTTTTCTTTCTAATTCTGTGAGTATTTCCTCTCCAAAAAAAAAAAAATCTGTGAGTATTTCTTTTTTTTGTTTTAAAAATTTGACCTTTCCTACTCACTGTTGTTGTGGGAGGGGGTGTTTTTCTTGGAACATGGGCTTTTTGCTGACAAATCCACCCATGCACACATAGAATCTCAAATCTCAAATCTTCTCTCTCTTTCTTGAAAGAAACCTCTGCTTTTGTTGCACCATCGTTGTGTCTTTCCTATTGAAAAATTTGGACTGTTCCTTCTGTTTTTTCTTCCTTAAAGTTTAGTGTTTTCTTTTTTCTTGAACACATTTCTTTTGTGCTTTCTGATGTTCTGTTCTTCATTGAGCCCTGATCTTGTGTTGTGCCCCCAAAAAAAAAGAGGTACAAGTTTTTTTGTTTATTATTTTTGGGAAAACCCCACACAACACGTTATCTTTGTAGCAAGCTGAAAAGCCAAGCCATTTGTTTGATCACAAAACCAAAATGTCTCGACCTTTTTTCTTTGCTTCTTAGGGGCTTTCTTAAAGATGGAGTTCTAGGAATTCGTTTCTTCTTGAAGCACTTGTTTCTTTCCTAACAATTTTCCTAGAAAACCATTTTCATTTCTTTGATATATAAGTACATGACTCAAACTTTAATTTTTCCTTTCATTACAAGTTGAGTAGCTTTCTGGTTGAATTGCTACAAGGTTTTTGTTCCTTGACCTATATTTCTGAAATTCTGTTTCTGAAACATGGGTTTTGCCCAAAATCACTATATGGAGACCCTCAATGTCAAATTCCAGGGTTACCCATTTTACCATTTCAACCAAGAATTATGCATCTGCAACCTTTTAGTCTCAATCATTCTCTGTTTCTGTTAGGACTTTTCTCAAACACCTTGGCTGCAGTTATTAGTTTCTTGGTTTTTGGTCCTTAAAGTTAAAAGCTTTGCTTCTTGAAACCATGGGCTGTGTCAACGGCAAGTGCTGTAATGGGTATCCACCTTCATCTGGCGGAGACTCCCGAGATTACAGTTTGCATGCCAAACACATACTCACACAGAGATCCTTGGAGAAAGTCCCTGTTCCTTCACACAATTTTCATCTAGAGTACTCTGTTCTCACACAGCGTGGTTACTACCCTGACTCACCTGATAAAGAAAACCAAGACAGTTTTTGCATTAAAACCCAGATTCAAGGTAACCCAAATATCCACTTCTTTGGTGTGTTTGATGGGCATGGTCAATTTGGTACGCAGTGTTCCAATTTCGTTAAGGATAGGTTGGTAGAAAAACTAGCTGATGACCCTGCATTAGCGGATGACCCTCTTAGAGCTTTTAATTCCGCGTTTTTAGATACTAATTCTGAGTTACATAATAGTGGGATTGATGATTCCATGAGTGGCACCACTGCTATTACTGTTCTTGTCATTGGGGATACACTTTTCGTGGCAAATGTGGGTGATTCGAGGGCGGTGGTTGCAGTTAAGGACGGGAATAGTATAGTAGCCCAGGACATGTCATCAGATCAGACCCCATTTAGGAAAGATGAGTATGAGAGAGTGAAGCTTTCTGGGGCCAGGGTTTTGAGTGTTGATCAAGTGGAAGGGCTTAAGGATCCAAATATTCAGGCGTGGGGTGACGAAGAGTCTGATGGTGGTGATCCCCCCAGGTTGTGGGTTCAGAATGGGATGTATCCGGGGACTGCCTTTACGAGGAGTGTTGGGGATAGTACAGCTGAGAAGATTGGTGTGGTAGCTGATCCGGAGATTTCTGTGTTCCAGCTTACAGCTAATCATCTTTTCTTTGTCGTTGCAAGTGATGGGGTTTTCGAGTTCCTCTCGAGCCAAGCAGTTGTTAACACGGTATGACACATGACCAAATTCTAGTATGGATAGATCAGCTTTACTATTATAAATTTTACCACCTTTCCTTGATGATGCTCAATTTATTATTTTTCATTTTTTTTTATAAGTACTTTTCATTGATATATCAATTCGAGTACACATATGCGTATTGAATGTTTGCTAATGGCATGCACTGGGAGAAGTAGACTTCATTCATATTGCATAATATACATGACTCTTTGTATTAATTCATGTTTGTGGAGATTCATGACTTAATTAAGACTTCTTAGTATTCTAACTCAGCATAAATGTAAATGTACACAAAGCTACCTATTCTAAAATTTTCATCAGAATATTTAATTGTAAATGCCATATTTGGGGAATAGATGTGAAAATGGTAATACTTCTTGTTTTATAATTTCTGTACAGAGAGAGGAGTGCTCTCATAGATATATGTTACTATGGACCATAGTTGTTGAACGTAGCAACAAGTAGTACTTCGTTTGTTGTGGGAAAGCGATGGTGTAGGTTGAAGATGGAGGTGCAATAGTTATGGTAGAAATGAAAACTAAAATAATATATATTATTTTTTTGGTTGGCTGGGTTTGTTCAGGTTGAGCTTATCTCAATATGATTCTTAAATGAACATTCCCGGGTTACAATTTTAAACATTCAACTTCAACTGAAACAATGGATGAATCTGACTGTAACCACCTAGGTCGATTCAGGTTGGTCAGTTTCATTAAGTGTGTCGCGCTTTTGCATACCCTGGTTAAAAGGTACAAATAAGAGAGCATTGGGTGCGCAGGAAAAGAGAACCATTCAAATTAACACTTGACAGGACATACATCCTTTAGATAGAATTTATAAAATTAAAAAGTGAAGTTATAGGGATGGCAATTACACCCCACCTTGTGTATCTAGCCTCTTGGAAAAAAAAAAAAAAAAAGGCATTTGATAGCAGAGGTTTTAAGGTTTTGTTAGATCTATGGTGTGAAATAGTAGAAGAGTTTAATTTTTGAATGATATGTGATGTGATGCTGCTGCTGCTCTAAAATACATTTATTCCAGTTTGTTTCTATTAGATGAGAATAGGGATGTTTCTAATCATTCTTGTTTGGAGCTACTTGAAAATGGGACAATTTTTTCCTGGAGTCTTAAGGTTTCTAGTGCTTTTCATGACTAGAAATTAGAATTAGTAGATTCTCTGTTAGATCTACTCTGTTCTCATCTCTCAATGGGAGTAGGGGATGACAAGTTAATTTCGAAGCTTAGTGCAATGGCAAATTCGATGTTGGTTCTTTTTATGAGGCCTTGAAGGGATCTAGTCAGATATTAATCTTTTTGAAAAGCATTTAACACAACATAGTCCCTGAGAAGTAAGGTCACTTTTTGCTTTTTGGCTTGGATATGTGCTATATGAAAGACATTAACATTGGATAATCTCATCAAAAGGAAATGATTCTTGTGCATTGATGTCATATGTGTAGGTCTAATGAAGAATCATTTGAACATCTTTTACTTGTTTTATTACTGGGGAGTTGTGGTGTTTCTGTCTCCTCTTTATTTGGAGTTCAATGGGAGTTTCCTTGAAGGTTATTTGTGTTTTTTCTATTTGAAAAGTTTGTTTCGAAAGCATGGCTTTAGATTGTCAGGGAATGCTACTCCTCTAGGTATCATGTGGACCTTCTAGAGCGAGAAATAAGACATTCAATATTATTGAGCTTTCCATGATTATGCTTTAGTTTAGATTATTGAGATCATTCTATTAGCGGTTACTTTTGGTTGCATCCAATTTTCTTCTCTTGAAGATTTCATTCATTGGCTGACTTCTGCATTTATTCTTTAGGTAAAGCTTTTGTATGCATCATGTTTAGTTAAGTATTACTTAGATTTAATAAAAAAAAAAATAAAAATAGTTTTTACAAAAGAATTACACCCTGCCTCCCCCACCCCAAATGGTGTGGGTTTTCCCTCCCTAATGAAAATGACAGGTTGAGGACTTGGCTCTCTTTTAAACCTATGGCAAGCTCTCAAGTCTCACCCTTATGCTTTGAAATCTCCTTCCTCACCAGTCACCACAAATTTGTCATTGCCTAGCCTCTGAGAAAGACAGTGCAGGAGTAGTGAAACATCTCGACCATAGTGTACAGGAGGAGATCCTCTATATTTAATAACAACTTTCCAGTTCACCCTTATGGCTCCAGGAGAACCTTTTGCTTCTCTTGCTCCCCCTTCAAGGCCCAACCACTCTTCCTTTGCTTCCCCCTTATCCCTTTTGATCGACCAGTTGATGCTATGTTTTTTCGCTTTAGTACAAAGATTAGTCCATTTCGGGCACATGATGGATAGCCAGATGAAATTTAGTTACGTCATATTCCCTTAATTGAAATATTAGATTATTTAGTTTCCGGTTTTCCTTTACCTCCAGTCTTACCATTCGTTCCCTTAACAAATTTTATGTTTTCTTTCTTGATATAGGTGGCAAGATATACAGATCCCCAGGATGCATGTGCTGCCATAGCTGGAGAATCATACAAAATATGGTTGGAACATGAAAATCGGACAGATGATATTACAATAATCCTCGTGCACATCAAAGGTTTTCCTAATGTATGAGTTTCTTTGAATCTTCCTCTAGCTGCACATTTTCTTATGCTTTTCCTTTCTAGGCTGAACGTCATTTGAGTTAAGTTCTTTCAGTTGCAGTAGTAGTAGGTGATGAGAATGCTTTGAGAGTTATATTTTGCCTGGGTGCACTTTGGGATGGTAATCTTAATCATAGAAGGATCTATGCCCTCCTACGCAGAAGAGATTTAAATAAAAATATTAGTAATGGCAAAAGGATATATATGTATGAATGAGAATTTTTTAAAACTCCCCTTTATGTTCCTGCCACATTTTCCTTTGCCTGTGGCACTTGTGGGATAACACACAACACAGTGACGCGCGCAAAAAGAAAAAGGCTGCTCATTTCATTGATTGGCTTGTTTATCTAATTTTTAATGTAATTACAATAGTCAGGTGCTGGTACTACAGATGGATCAAGTGGAACAAGTTTGAGGCCAACAAGGTCCAGAAGAGGAAATTCTGAGATATCGACTGCCTCTGGGTCAGAATTTTACTGTTCACTGAGAAGCGAATCCTCAGACCTGCACTCTTTTCAGCATGTGGTTTCAACAAATCGAAGCCCGGCTCTTGTTGTTCCATCTCCGGCACATCAGATGCCTTTGGAATTGGTGGGTCTTTCAAGCTGTGTCTAAGCCTTGTATTGTTTTATGGCTTATCTATATATACATATTACTGAGCATTTATTTTTCTCTCTATCTACTGCAGTGATCAGATTGAAACGCCTTTAGGAAGCTGCCTCACATTTTGTCATTTTTCTTTGGCGGTATCAATCTACCTTCTAATACTTGTATTATTTTATTTTATTCTATCATCTTTTTGGTCTCATATTGAATGTAGAAATTAAATTCAGCTCAAGTATCAATGCCATTGTTAAAGATACTGACCAAATCTTTTCTTTTTGGCTGGTAGCAGGATGTGGGTTAGCCGTGTGCTCTACCGGCAGCAGAAGCAATTTGTTCGGCATATATGGGATAATACTTGGTGACTAATCTCCAGGCGACATGTTCTAGCGAACACTGATAAAACTGTTTCTAACCATGCAAATATTCCTTAAGGAGAACAAAATGTTCTTCCACCAGCTGCAGTTGCACCTGCTAACCCTAAATATGAAGCAATTGGAAATCAAGGAGGTCCTATCAGAAGTTTGGAACTCTATATGATGGAACTTGGAAGTGAAGATATCTTTCTTTGCACTGAATTCAAGAAAAAAAATGTTATGAGGGGATCAGCTTTGACCGTGTGCAATTTTGTGCTCGTTTGTGATCCTTTGTCTCGTAATATTTACTGACTGGAAATTGTAAGAGAGGGAGACATATGGTGTTAAATGTTAATTGCATCCCCTATATGATATTCCATATAATTTACATGAAATTGCAAATTTAATTTGTTGGTGTAGGCACAACATATGTTACATATCTATAATTAAAGATAGAGGATCTGTCCTGTTATATTTGGTAATAAGTCTTTTATTTAAATTGATTGAAGATGTGAACAAGTCATGGGATGTAGCAATTAATTGAATAATCAAATCAATAATGTTAGGTTGCAGTTGCAGTTGATTCAAAATGTAGTGGTGTGAGATTGTTATCATGCGAAGCCGATGACGTCTCATGAGACCATCTTCTTATAGTCATAGCACGTGGGTTGTACAAATATGAGAAAAATTAAAGTCTCATGATGATACCGTAATTTTTTTATAATATAGTCCTTTACAAGACCTTGGCGTCCACACATCCGAGAGAGATATCAGATAAGTCTCATGATACTAGATAATTCTTTTTTATTTATAAGATGTGCCTTTACAAGACCTTGACGTCCACGGTGACCCACATGCCTATGGCTTTTGCAAGCACCCCGAAGCCTCCTTATCCAGACAAATGTTAGCTTGTTGGTCCAGGGTGATGGGAAAGGGCTAGCCAATCACTGGAGACACAAGTGCTCCATGATGGTGACCCCTTCTTGTTGGGAACATTTTAATGATATTTTCACACTAAACAGGCGCCAAAAGAATTATCTATGACACAGATTGAAGGTTTGACAGTCCCTCATTCCCTTGGCACCAATGGTAGGACAAATTGAAACAGTGCCTCAAACTTGCACTTTGATCAATTTCTTTAATTCAGTTTTCGTTTAGGTTAGCTGCTACGTGATACTTCAAAAGCAATTGACCAATTGATAAATTTGTTAGTCTGTAGTGCAAAAACACAGTTTTATCTATTTGGATAAAATTTACTTCCAAACTAGTCTGGAAGAATGTCTTTTAACTCAATATGTGGTGATTAAATTTATTAAAAGCTGTGTTTATTTAATCAAATCACATGACTCATTAAAAAAATCACGTGACTAAAAATACATATAGATGGTCTTTTCAATTGCCACCTAGCAGGTCACTTGATTTTTGGAGGTAAACTTTGTCCTATCGGGCCAATTTCAAAAAAGCACCCCTTGAGTTATGATTTTATTTTTTTTTAATTTTTTTTTTCAATTTCAAAATCGCTCTTTTTCTCCATGACATTGTTAGGCCAAACAATCTGGAACACATACAGGAGCCACAAGAATAGAAAACAAAATTGCAAGGCTATCGTTACTGCCTCACTTGTATAAATAACTTTACAGATAGAGAAAATTCTCCCTCTCTACTTGTAATATGAAAACTAGTAAAACACAACAATTAGCAGATCAAAAATAGATAGACAGCGTCTCATCTAGCTTGTTCTGCTGTATATTACACTGCTCCAATAACTTGCTTAAGTTTTCAGCTTCCTGGGTGGCTTTGCCGGCCACCACTATTTCAGTACGAGTACTGTCGAATACATTCGTGTAAGACATCTTGTACGTGATGTCCAGATTACCATCCTGTACAACATCTCTTTCATCCTCCACTAAGTCATTTGTGTTAGTAGTAGCCTCATGAACTTCACCATTTGGGACCATCCTTGAAAGAGGCTGAAAAGCTTCTGGCTGTGACTCATCCCCACCCAATAAAGGAGGGAGGGTACAACAGCCTTCAATTATTTCATCTAGAGATGGATGGTTTAAATAATGAGAAGGTACACTGTCTTCAAGCCCTAACATATCAACATCTCCTGTAATTGGAGGAGCAACATGATGACGCTCGAGAACATATGCCACAGAGAAGGACCCACTGGATAAATTCATTAACCGCCAATTAAAAATTCGGCGGAAAATCATAACCCACTTTGGAACAATACAGTAACATGAGTTATGGAGCTCAAGGTGAGCACTTTTTTGGAGCATTAGGGATGCTTCTTTCATTGCCTCTGTATATCGCATCATCTTACTTGACGTCAGGTATGTGACCAAGCAATTTTCGAGTTGTAATCTCTGGTTCTTAATCTCCTTGCCCATATGGGAACCTCTGGCCAACCAGGATATATCATCAGTAAAAGCTGGAAGTTTACAGTCCCTTAGTGCAAACATAAGGGGTTCAATTTTTTCCAGTGAATTCCATCCTATAGTTGGCAAGTACCACTTCACCACTCTATGCTCATCACTAGACTCCGCCAGCAAAGCAATCTCAGGACAAGGCCAGTTGGCAGGATTTGCTTTGGCAGCAGAAGCAATTTCTTCCAAAGACCAATCCAAGGCTTTATTGAAAGCAGAGATACAGCTATTCGGACTTACTTCAAAATCATTAATCCTCTCAAGCACCTCTAAAGAAGAATTCAAGTGAGGAAGAACCAATTCACGTGTTTTCATGTTATGAAGGACAGGTTGCAGGGGTGATTCGCTTGCCAGCCACTTTAGTCCCTCCCTTAATTGCTCATCACTAAAAAACCCGTCTGAGTGTTCCATCTCATCGTTTACAACAAGGGGAAAGACCTGAAAGCTACTAATCTGTGACTTGTCAATCTCATGAAGGCCCAATTCATTGACCATAATAGAGAATGAATCTGGAGTCTCCTCCTTGCATGAGCCACTTAAGATCAGAAGGGGCAAGCAAGAACCAGAAGGTATTGACATTAGAAGTTTCTGGAGCTGGACTTTTTGATGATTCCATGGGATGTTATCAGATACAAGGAACAAAACTGCACTTGCACCAGCCACCGTCTCATCTAGATTATCAAAATCTGTATCCTTAACTATAGACAAACAGCAGGTCGGATCAGCATCATACTGGCTAGCCCATTTTCTCCATATTGACAGGCCAGGAGATGAAATTACTAGATCATCATCATCACCTTTGCTGAAAGGCATGAGCTTTGAAAGCAACCATGAGCCTGCTGGCAAACAAGCAACTTGGTTCCTCTGCTCCAATTTAACTCCTCCAGAGTTGTTTATCAGAGAACATACAATAACTTTCCAGCACAGGCATTTGGCGTCTGGATTTCTTCTGCTAAGTATACCAGCTATAACATCTGAAACATTAAGTCTTGACCATGATTCTACATGCCTTTTATATCTTTCCCACATAACATGATCAATGTTAAACTCTCCAATATTGCTCGGTTGCTACATAGAAGAAGAATGAAAAGCTTAAACAAAATATATCAAGGTAGAGAGAATCATTGAAAAACGTGTACTTGCCTAGTAAATGAACTCTTATTTTAACAATAATATATTTGAGAAATTCTTTCTATAGTTAACAATATTATACTTACTCATGTAATTGATGTAAGATACACGTTTCATTATTAGGTGCATCAAGTAAAAATACAAACTGCACTTAATTTTGATAACAGGAGATCATAACTAATTGAGTAGCATATACCAAGGAGTGGAGAGAAGAAACAGGGTGCTACGATTTTATTATTATTTGTTCATTTTTAACCATCAGCAAAGTATGTATTTGTAAATTAGGAATATGAGAAAATATGGACAGTACATGCATCATTTTCTCCACTCCGTTCAACAAGACAGGAGGAAGGAAATGGAATCCAAAAGGTGAGTGCCAAATAAACTTTCAATCGAATATTCTTCTTTAACATTTTCTTGAAATAAAGCAAGAAGAAGAATGAACCAGAACCCAAGATAAGATAAGTACATAAATTTTTTAAAAGTTCCAAAACTTACATCTTTGTTTTGTCGAATAGGTGGCCCCAATGATAACAAATCTAATGCAGTATTTGCTGCTAACTGCCTTTGTTCACGAACCTCCCTTCGCTTAATAGCACGCCGTTTCCATAACCTGACAACAGTAATGCAAGACTAAGGCAAATGGTAGGAAAATAACCTCAACATACAATCAGAGCAGTAGAAGTAGACAGAAAACCTTAAGATCAATTTGAGTTTCGCCTCAGCAGTTTCTTCATCATAATCATCGGTCACAACTTTGCTAATTTCATTTTCTTCATGAATATCTGCATGAATATCTGTTGCTTCTGCATCTTCTAAGTTATTAAAAACCACACTTAGAGACCCAGAATTTTCCACTGCATAATCATATTTACCACCTGAAGCTCTCTCTTGCAGAACTGTTGTTGAGACCATTTGTAGTGGCATTCCCCCAATGTCACAACGCATGTTTCTCTCAGTAGAGCTTCTGGAAAGGGCATCAGAATTTGGTTTCCCCACAATCCCAACTTTAGCGAGCTCGGGTCGGGGGGAACTGTGGGATAATAAGAAACCCCAAGGTGAAATAGAGGAATCAGCTGCCTGACGGTCATTTTCACCTTGTTTACTGACTGTTGGTGTAATGACTATTGGCTGAGGTTGTCTGCTGTCTTTTGGGGATAAAATAGCGTCAAGATCAGACATTTCTTCATCAATTCTATGGGTAGAACTTTCCTTTTCAACATATGGGGTGGAGATCATGTCATGCTTATGTATCTTACTAAACTTAATCTCTTCCGTAGCTTTAGCAGGCGAGGATACAACTTGAGTTGAAGGTGAAACATCCTCAACTACCATTTTTGACCTTTTTATATGAACAAGTTCAGAACACTTAGTGGGATAGTCCTTATCAAGATTGAGAAATGGGCCTTCCTTCATCATATATGGCTCTTCAAATACTTTTATAGAGAACCCATGATACTGTAAGAGACTTTCTATGTCCTCATCCTAATTTCATCACCAAAGCATAAATGTAAGACAAGCTGAAACAGCACCCCCTACCCAAAAAAAAGTGCAAAATCAATAGAATGTAAATTCATCAAGCCAATAAAGTACCTCCATTGCAAGCCACTTTGCAACGTGGGTAACAGGGAGGCCTTGATTATTCTGTAAACCTGAATGTAGAGAAGCAAGTGCCTGGGTACGTAACTGGTCAAAACAACATGACACGTGAGACAGCATTACCAATATTTGTCTTATGAGTGTAAAAGGTTTGGGGTTCAAAACCTACTAGGTGCATGTACTTAACAATTAAAAAATAAAAGATGAGTTGTGATTAACAGCCAGAAGAACATATATGTTTAATCTATTGCTAAGCCATCATGAATTTTTTTGCAAGCCATTGCAGAATTGCAGACAATGCATTGTTTCAGAACTGTGGCCAGCTTTTCCAGCAATGAAGTCCAAGAATGTTCTATTGCAATACCCCATTATTTTTTATTTTTTTTAAGTGCAATACCCCATTAGTCAAATGAAAGACCTTTTTTTTTATATTCCCCAAAAGCATAATTATATAGACCATGGAACAATATAATCAACACAAAGTAGAGATTTCTAAATCATGAGGTGTGGTCCTTGATAGTGTGTGCTTCACGACTTCTCTTACTTTCCATTAATATATGCATATCCAAATGAGCTATATTCAAATGTACACTAATCTGGAACACAGCATCACATACATAAGCACAAAAACAATGATGATATTAAAATAAATATGTCATTAATTATTACATATAATACAGCTTAAGTGGTTAATAAAGGAACTCTACTTTGAATAAAGTGCCTTCCATCCAAAACAATATGCCAGAAGCACATGCATGTGTCACACAATTCACTAGTTTCTTCACTAGCAACTAAACATATTGTCGAACATGCTTCATAGGTTAAACACTCTGCAATTCACTACTGTAAGCACTAAAGCAGAAGCAACAGTTACTCAGACCTTTGCAAAGTGAGCATGAATTAGGCATGCTTGAAGGTAACTTGCTCTCCTCGCAAGCCGAAAGAAAGCAATAAAGTTAACTGTTCTGCAAGCTCTGTAAGAGCGAATCAATTCAACTATTAGATTGGTGATTAAAACAGTAACGTGAAAATAAATCAAATGTGAAGTGACAACCTTGCTACATCACGGGCAAATAGTACTTCTGGAGTCTGTCTTATCTCTGGAGTCATCTTTGCAAGATCAAGCGAGAGCTCTGCAGGTTCAACCTAGCAAGAACAGCTTATTTTGACAGATGAAAATATAATGAAACCAGTACAATCAATTTGAATTTGCAGATGACTTACTTTATAGCCAGGATGCTTGTCCAGTTTGAGAAGTGCGTAATAGCCCCGGAACTCTTTTTCTGTTGGTACATTTATTCCTCTCTTTCTGTGATCATCATACAACTGGAATAATTCAACTGATGTTTTATTCATCTGTTCAATATTAAGGTGTGCATCGAATCCCTCAGAAAAGCCCTCTCCTTTGGTGTGTTCACATAATTCATGCATTGCAATTATGTGAAGTCTTATCTGAAACCCACAACAATAAGCAAACAGATTAGTTTTGAAAATGATCCAATGAAGCTTTGCACATTAACAAACACATGCACATCCACCAACAAAACAATGCACAATAAATTAATTTGCCTTTCATTCTCCAAACATGACACCAACTCCAGCATCAAAAATCATATATAACATGAGGATAGTGGGTGCTTCCGATTTCCTTCATACATACTCAACAACTTTATACATTCAAAATGCATAATAAATGTATCACCACTACAAGAATCGCTACAAAGTCACTTAGTTATCAATCCAGTAGATGCTTGTTGTCATATAGCTCAACTAAAGAGGTCAGTTACACATGCTTGCATCTAAACATGCACTCTACAACCAAAAGTATTCCTTTTTGGACCTCCACCCTGACACAAGTACAGTATTTTAAAATGATGCAGAAAGCATATGCTAAAAAACAAAATATGATGCAAAAGCCTTTGCAGACTATAAAATTAACCAGAAATTAAAGATATCATATTGAGGATATACCATCTGCTCCAGCATAACAATAGCCCCTTGATTGAAAATGTGCTGCATCCTCAGGTCCATTCGGATTGCCCTCATCCTATCCCACAAGAAGTTATATATGCCAAGAAACTTGTCATCATAAGGCTGATCTAGCAAATTGAGCAGATAATCAATCGTCTTCTGCAGGATTGGCATGGGACGTATCAAACCTGCTTCCCTCTCAGCTGTCCTAGTATACTGTGCAAGAATAGTACAAGAACCTCATATGAATGATGTATGGCCCAAAGTATTCCAAGAACAGATAACAATTTGCTTTATACAAAAAGTCCAAGGTGATACAAGGGGACTACCTTCTTAACAGCAAGGGATTTGCTGGTTTGATTTCTATCGCCATCCAAGCGTTCGAATTGATCTAGATCCCCTTTTCTTTCACGTTCTGCCCTCTCTGACTCTGGAAAAGAAAGCAAATTCCTAACTCATAGTTAAAATTTCATACACACTTACAACTTCTGCATAAATACAGGACAGATATTTGCTTTGAGTTACTAGAAAACCTGATATAACTAAGATAAAAAAGCAAAATATATGGGATTTTCCAAAATCTGAATTTTTTCATTGCCAAACAATTAAAAAAGAAATCTAAACTCAACAAAAAGACTGCAACTGAATGTCTCAAAGTTACAACTTTGCTCCTAGATCAGTAAGTTAAGAGACACACCAGGACACATATCTGGACATGACCCTGTTATAATGGTAGATGATTCTGAGGCATCATAATCAGATGAAACGTGGCCATTGGTGAAATCTCCTGCCAATTCTGGAGGGTGGTTCCCAACATATTTTTGCCTCTCCACCATAGACTGCTCATGTTTATTTGCTTTTTGGTCAGCAAAATCAGGGCTACCTTGCACATTTGCATTTAATTCAACTTTGAAACGAGCTAATCGCTTTGCCTTGGCCTGCATTTCTCTGTAAATTACATGGAAATATTAAAAAACACAATATTATTATATATAAAGCACGACTAATATAAGCAATAAACGGAATCAGTGCACCTTTACCGTTCAGTATCATCTTGGGTGGAATCAGAGTAATCAGGAAAGACTTGATCACTAGAAAGCAAAGGTGGTGACCTTGTTCTTTTGGGAGCTGGGGAGCTGGTGAGCTTTGTTGCTGCAACTTCGGAGACAGGATTGATTGCAGATGGTGAAAACCTTTGATGAATTTGAGAATCTGAAGTAGAAACAAAATTCGACCTAGTGCCCAACATAGGAGGAGATATTGAAGGCCTGGCAAGGAAATCATGCAATAAACCACTTAGACGTAAACTTCTTTCTTTTTTCTTTAATGGGTGGCTTGGGTAAAGGAGGAGAAGATCAATGTGTTTTGTTTAAGCATTTATGTGTTTGTTTGCACTCTCATGCATCTCATCTCCTCATATTCTGAAAAAAAATTATAAATAAACAACACTTTACAAGAATCACCTACTTAGGCTGCGTTTGTTTCAGTGCTAAACTGAAATCTGAAATCATTTTACATCTGGATCCGTGTTTGGCACCACTTGAAGATACAGTCAAACTGAAAATAGAATTCAGTTTGACTGTAAAATATCCTAGCCAACCCGTAAAATAATTTCAGTTCTCATTTTTCCTTCAAATGGTTTCCGGAATTACTCCTCACACACGGTCCGAATACCTCTCAAAGCTCACCTCAGCTCCACCCCACGCACCAACGAGAGAGAGAGAGAGAGCTCCACCCCACACGTTGACGCTAGTCCAAGCTCCAACCCACACTCCGATGAGCAGCTCTGCCATTTTCCCCTCCTCACTGACTCACACCAAGCCAAAGGAACTAAGGAGAGAGCTAACCAAGGTCAAGCCTGTGTCCACCACCGATCAAGCTCGGGCCAACCGCCGGTCAAGCCCGTTCCCAAGATCTGGATCGATCTCACCCTCCCTCCGCAGCAAACCCCGGGCAACACCACTCCACAGTGGTCTTCTCTATCTCATCTCACCTTTTCTCCCTAACCCAAACCAAACCCCCACTTATTTTTGTGTTTGATTTTTGTTTTGTTTGATCTCTGATTTTGTTGTTGTTCTAGTGGTATGGGTGGTGGTGTTTTGGTGGTTTTTGTGCGGTGTGGGTGGTGTTGTTTTGGTGGGTTTTGTGTGAGTGGTGATGGGTTTTGTGTGGATGGTGGATTTTTTGTGGTGGTGGCAATGGGCAGTGGTGGCGGTTTTTTCCCTCTTCCTGATCTGGATTTTGTGTGGGTGGTGATGGGTTGTGCTTGTCCTTGGTGGTGGCGATCACTCTCTCTTCCTCCTCCCTCTCTCAGTTTGACTGAATGGTTTTGTTTTGAAAATAGTTTTGTTTTGACTTTTGTTTCTTTAAAAGTTTATATATTGCAATTACCTATTATAAAATTTGTTTGGAAGCTGAGAAAATGTGAGAAACTAGTAGAAATTTTGCATTTTCAAAATGTTGTCAAACACTTGAAATTATTTTCTAATATAATTTTTAAAATGCAACCAAACACTAGAAAATATTTTCCTTTCCCGAAAATATTTTCACCTAAAATTATTTTACTAACGGAAAATATTTTACACTGAAACAAACACAGCATTAGTCAATTTTCTAATGTTATACCAAGAAATTGTCCCTTTCATACGAAAATGCTAACAGACCTCTGTTAGGCTTTCTACCATTTCTGTCCCATCACCGTCCCACTACTCTCTTACTTAAAACTTCACCTCAAAATCCTGCTGGTATAATAGAGCTCTCCCTCTCTAACTGATAATGCTCTCTTTAGCACTTTATAGGGGTTAATATTAAAATCCATTTTTTTTATCAGAAGATGTGACTTCTCATTTTCCAAAATGAGTTTTTCCTCTCTTCTTTTTCCCTCTAAAAGGTATTGTGGCCACATCATCTGGGTGCAAAATTTAATACTAATCTTTTAGGTTGCAACTAAATGTTCAAGAAGACTACATTCCTTGTTTTGTTTTGGTATTACTTAAGGCTTTTATTTTGTTGTGTTGTGTGCATTCACGGATTTTTTTTGTAAAAAAATACAAAAATATATGTATAATTTTTTTTTGAAGAAAATAAATATGTATACTTGTATGCAAATAATGTTAACTGACATCAATGTTAGACTATTGCCCCAAGGAAGAATTACAACAAACAACAAATCAAACATATCTAATAATATTTATGAAGTTTACCTTTTAGAGCCACTTTCAGCAAAATGCAAATTATCCTGTAGAACGTCGCTCCCAGATTGTAAAGGTGGGGACCTGGTTCTTTTCAGGACTTGAACACCACCAGTATCAGTTGTAAAACTCCTTGCAGAAGCATCAGAACCTAAATAGGGTGAAACTGATGGTTGATCTTGATGATCCAGCAAATCAGCATAATTGACTGGTGACCTAGGCCGATTATCCAATGGAGAGGAAAATGAAGCAGACCTGTATTACGAAATGTAGCTTGATCAAATAGAGATCACCAAGCAAGGAGGGGGAAGAGGAGGTAGGAAATTGAACAAATTAAGCAATGTAAGTAAACCACCAACAAAAATCTACAACCACGCATGTCGCCCTTAAATGATTATTTCATGCATACAAATGGATTATCTTTTTTTCCAATGATTCCACAGCAATGAGTAACCATAAAGGAAGATAAAGGAACCACTGTTTGGAAATATTGGAATGCCCAAGTGTTGTGGACTTGGACCAAAGCCTGAAACCTAAAGCATGGGTGCAAAATTTAATACTATTCTTTTAGGTTGCAACTAAATGTTCAAGAAGACTCCATTCCTTATTTTGTTTTGGTATTACTTAAGGCTTTTATTTTGTTGTGTTGTGTGCATTCACAGATTTTTTTTTGTAAAAAAATACAAAAATGTATGTATAATTTTTTTTGAAGAAAATAAATATGTATACTTGTATGCAAATAATGTTAACTGACATCAATGTTAGACTATTGCCCCAAGGAAGAATTACAACAAACAACAAATCGAACATATCTAATAATATTTATGTAGTTTACCTTTTAGAGCCACTTTGAGCAAAATGCAAATTATCCTGTAGAACATCACTCCCAGATTGTAAAGGTGGAGACCTGGTTCTTTTCAGGACTTGAACACCACCAGTATCAGTTGTAAAACTTCTTGCAGAAGCATCAGAACCTAAATAGGGTGAAACTGATGGTTGATCTTGATGATCCAGCAAATCAGCATAATTGACTGGTGACCTAGGCCGATTATCCAATGGAGTGGAAAATGAATCAGGCCTGTATTACGAAATGTAGCTTGATCAAATGGAGATCACCAAGCAAGGAGGGGGAAGAGGAGGTAGGAAATTGAACAAATTAAGAAATGTCAGTAAACCACCAACAAAAATCTACAACCACGCATGTCACCCTTAAATGATTATTTCATGCATACAAATGGATTATCTTTTTTTCCAATGATTCCACAGCAATGAGTAACCATAAAGGAAGATAAAAGAACCACTGTTTGGAAGAATTGGAATGCCCAAGTGTTGTGGACTTGGACCAAAGCCTGAAACCTAAAGCATGGGTTCTCATGCACCATAAGTGGACACATGGTCAAAAATTCCAGCTTAAAATTACAAAACCAGTGGCAGAATGTTCTCACATGGCAAATTAGCAATTCCAAAAATCACCAATTGCTGATACTTTTTTGAGTTTTATGAATTTTTTCAAACACACATGAATGGTGCATGCACACGCATACATAGAGAATTGAACCTAAAGCTTACCATTGAGCTTTACCAAAAGGAGGATGAAAAACCTCAAGAGAGATTCTTTTCAAAAGGCAACATGCAGAATTAAACCTAAAACTTACTCTTTTTTTCCTAAGTAGAATTAATTCTAAAACTTACCATTGAGATTCACCAAAAGAAGGATGAAAATCCCCAAAAGAGTGATTCTTTTCAAAAGTCAAAGGAGGTGATCGTGTTCTCAGAGGAATTATGTGACCAGGATTATCAACAAGCAGATTTGAGTGGCGACTGGGTTAAGCAACATAAAGTAGAAAGGAGAAGGCTTAAAATAAATCAGTCATGCAAGACACAAAGGGCCATGACTCCTTGTCAATGCAGTGAATATACAACTAGAAATAATCTAATAAGGAAGAGGAATACACGTAGAAAAATTTCTTCTAAGGAATCATTGGAAATTTCCATATGAAGATGAACATAGCCTTAAGCAGTATAGACCTTCAGGAAATTTCTTTGAACTCAAGATTATGCAGTACTGGTTAACTGGTGTAGTATGTGTAAGGATAGTAGAGAATCTGTGGGTCATCTTTTGCTTCATTGCCCAATGGCTCATGATTTGTGGTCCCTTGTTTTCTTTGTGTTTAGGAATCAGGATGCATTGGGTGACAATGTACAAGGTGTTAAACATAATCTGAAATCTCTTATTGAAAAGGGATGGATGGAAGGCATAGGAATACTCTTGCGTGAGCAGCAATTCCTCCTTGCATCATGCAGGTAATTTGGAGGAAGCAGAATAGCTGCACATCTGATGGAGTAGAGAGATCTATAATTAAAATCAAATCTATTTTGTGCGTTCTTATTTGAATGATGCACCATGATTTTGAGAGGGGGGAGGGTTCTTGTAATTCTTTAGTTGATGTCATGGACCATTTGAGTCTTCAATTGTAATTTTTAGGAAGCTCTTATGCTACAGTTTCCTTTATTACTTGAAAAAAAAATTTAAAATTAAAATAAATATATAAAAACCCGTTAAAACTCAAATATCAAATCTAATAGAGCTTAGCCAATTACTGATACTTTAATACATGCTTTATTTGCACTATCTGACCAAATTTCTGTTATAGTTATGATTTCCCAGTCATCATTGCAAATATGATCAGAAAATATTCAGCCACATTTATTAAAGGCCAATTAAGCCACAGGTTTGACTTCATATTATCACAATTAAAAGGGAGTTTGCAGAGAAAAAGAACTCCAAAAATTTAATTGAGAAATTTTAGATGGAACCATTGATAAATACAGTAGGTATAGGAAATTATAATCCGGCCAATATGGTGACTAATCATGGAACCATCAAACAAGAGAAGCTAGTGCGACATGATGCAAAATTTTAAAAGGATAAAAACTACAAACTTTATACTAAAAAAACCTGAAGCATGTCTGGATAGTGCATAAATTAAAGTCTGCTGAATAAGGTACAAAGAGCTTACCTTCCATGGACAGGTTGACTAGAATAACCAGCAATATCACTATTTGGATGCAATGAGGGAGGTGATTTGGTTCTTTCTGGGTTTTGAGATCGGGCAACCCTGGCTGTAACATTAGTTCCATAATTACGTGAAGCAACAAGTGAAGCAGAAGACCTTTGATGGATTTGGGCTTCATAATCTTTAGAAAGAGATCTTTGCCTGTCACCCCAGCTAGGAGGAGACTCCATCAACCTGGAGAAATCTGAGCTATTAATATGACATTATACAATGCAACAGGTTGTGCCACTTTCATAAATGAAGCTATAATTTTTCTTAAAAGCAGGGAAGGTTCTAAGATGTGGCTAGGCTAAATGTATTGAAGTACATGACATAGAATTAGAATTAACACGTCAAAAAAAACCCAAGTAAAACAATTACCAATATTAACCAGCCTTTTTTTCTTTAATTGTAAAGCAGCCTTTACCTAGGCATTGAATTTCTGGACCAACAACAGCTTGCCTCAGGTTGGTGGTAGCCAACCAATGCCTATGTGCTACCTCCAAGTGCTAAGTCAAATAGTAATAAGAAATTGGACAATAACCTTGATGTATTAACATGTTACACAGATCCTTAAAAACATTAGTTTGGTCCAACAATTATAACATACTGACTATTCAGCGAACAATAGTTGATTTTCGAATGGATGTAATGCGATAGGTGGTGCTAAATGCCATGCCTTTCTATTTTTGCAGACACATGGTCTACATTTTTGTTGGGGGGGAGGGGTAACAAGTATACTTGAGGGCATGGAGTTGACTTTGGATGCATTTGCAATACATAAAGAATATGGCAGCTGTTTATATAATAAATGTATCTTACGTAAGGGGCCCAACCTATCAACTTCCAAAACCCTTGGTCTCCTTGTAGTATAGTACAAAAATTTTCTAGGGTACATTCAATGAAGTCTAGATAATAAATATTAAATACAGGCATTCTGAGAGGATATATCCTAGCAGAAGAAACAAAAGATTCAGAAAACATATGAGTTTGCATAAATAATTACCTATGGACTCCTGCAGATGAATGAGGTGGATTAGCAGCAAAACGGGTGCTTTCAAAAGCTAAAGGACGTGACTCTGCAGCTTCAGGTACCCTTGTCAAAAGAAAACCCATAAGTTTTCTAAACTATAGAACAGTAATAAGAGGAGTTCGGGTTCCCAGAACACGACCAGAAAAGTGTCATATTAATATGCATGCAGGTTTCCAGAGGAAAGAGAGCATCCATCCCTCAAAGTAGACTGTTCCCAAATATTAGGACAAACTATATGATCTTCACAGCAATTTTTTTTACAATCTCGATTTGAACTCTGAGTGGAAAACAAGTTTTGGAGCTTTGGTAACAACTGAAGTAGTGCTAATTGATGGTTAGGATTTTAAAAACTCTGGTAAATTAATCCCAAAAATTTTAGAGGATCTCAATCTATCACCACATACCCTTGTTGCAATGATCACTTCACAACCACAAGTATAATTGTTTGTGGAGTGTGGGGGGTAAGGGCCGGGATTCAAGTATACACACTTAAATTAGGCTAAAGTAGAATTTCTATCTTGTATAAAAAAATTAAAAAAAAAAAAGGTGGTTTAGGCCCAAGCTTGAGACTCTAATTTGTCTTCAAAGCCTAGTTGGATCATTTAATTGGGGTCTGGTTTAAATTCCAAATTAAAGATCCATCTAGTATGGCTTATATTTTTTGTGGTGCCTTTAAATATCTCATTTTAGGTTATTCATCTTATCAATTCCCAAAGGCTTTGGTCTCCTTATCTTCAAACTTCAGTTATTAAAGCACTAAAGCAGTCATTACAATTTTTCGAAAGACATAGTTATCCATTTATTGTTCATCGATGCATAGAAATATATAACTCCGTAAATTTGCATTTTGTTTAAAATACACACCTACGAATTCCAGAAGAGTTTTGATAAGTAGGACGGACTGCAGGACCAGCCCTCTCGAAAGCCAAAGGAGGTGACCGCTGCACTCCTAATGAAGCTCCTGGTCCCCTATAATCCAAACCAAAATCAATAACTTTTTTTTGGGATCCACTAAAAAACATTGCAAGGAGCTTCAAATACATAACAAAACCAGTAATGGGTCATGAATGATCATCGAAATATCCATCAAAACATGATTTTGCCCCTATTCCCCTTTTGATGAACAACACCAACATAACAATAATGCCCATTTGGAATAGAAACAAGTCCTTTTCCCAATAGGGTTTTGTTTTGTAGTTCACAATAACACATTAAAAAAAAAAAAAAACTAATAAAGACAATATCTTGGATACCCAGAAGCCAAAACAGATATAGAACACAAAACCCAACAATAAAGATCAAATCTTTAAGCTATTCATAATTCATGGTTTTTTGAAGCATGAAATTGCAAGAACATACATTGCTTTTGGTAGTGAAAGATTTTACACAAAGCTGAAAGAAATCTAAGAGAAACAGTACCTGGGTCTTGGAGTTGGAGATCGGAGGAGAGGGGCAGAAGTGGAAGCATTGGGAAGTAGTGATAGTGATGGTGATTGTGGAGGTCCTGATGGGCCAGAAGCTTTGGTAAATCCAGGATACCTCTTTCTTCTTTCTTCTTCTTCTTCTAGTTGTTGCATCATTTTGGTATTATTGCACAACTCAAACTAAGAATGACAACCAACAAGTACACAAAATTTACTGAACTGTGTGCTTCTTTACTTTGGTTTCAGTCTCCCTCAGTCTCAGGGTTTTTTGAATCCATAGAGGATGTTCTTTCAGAAACGTTAATGAGTTTTGAAAGCAAAAGCACAATGAAACGACGTAGTGTCTGTGTCGGGTCGGCCAGGCCTTTTAAATTTGGCCCAATCCTTTTGTTTCCAACTTTCAATTTCTTTAAGCTGCAAGGTTCCGTTTGGTTGGGAATATAAAAAATCATGAATGTTTGGTGCATGAGAAAAATTAGATGATGAAAAATATATTCAGTTTTTTCTTTTTTCTTTTTTTAAAGAAGAGACGCCAATTTTTATTAGTAAAATTTAAAATAATTTCAAGTAAATAAACAAAAAAAATATTAGAGTAGTACGTGCAAGAGGAGACCAGACTTTCAAAGAAAAGTCTTTGAGTTAAATCAATCCAAACAATTGAGGAGACACAACATTACAAATTTACAAAGTACAAACTATGTACAAAATACCACCCTCGTCATGAACATATAGGGGCTCGGTAGCCAAAGGAGGAAATCTACTAAGTGCTTGAGATCCAAAAAATTGATGCAAAAGGAGCTTAAATTTAGACTAATAGAGTCAAATTTGCGCCGAAAACACCTCTAAGTAAGATCTTTTAAATGTAGGTAAATTTTGGTAAGTGAATAATAAAAAAATTCCGATTAAAAAATTGTATTAAAGATCAAATTGGAATGCTCTAAAAGCAAAATGGCAATTGGGTAATGAGTTGAATGAAAAAAAAAAAAAAACCAAAGATAAAATAAATCATTTTATCACACAACTAAAAGTAAAATAATAACATAAAAATTTAACTAAGAGCTTGTTAGTCGATGTAAGAATCAATATATATATAAAAGTAGAGACCTCATGTTGGAGAGTATTGGGTTGTGCCAAGTGGCGCATTTCTTAAAATTCTTTTAATTTGGGCTTCTACTTCAAAGAGATTACATTTATATCAAATTATTAGTTCATTGAATTAGCTAATAGAGTAAATGTATATACTTATTGTCTGTAGTTATGCATTAATTATTTATTTTAAATAAATTTATAAGATTATTTTTATAAACTTTATTTAAGAAATAATTTTTAGTTGGAATAAGAATATTAGATTTACACCACCGCACACCGTTGGTGCGATGGTCACTCCACAAGTATAAGTGCTTGTGGAGTGTGGAGGGAAAGGGCCGGGGTTCAAGTTCTTAGGAGGGAGCTTCACACATATATACACTTAGATTAAGCTATAGTAGAATTCTATCTTATATAATAAAAGAAAATTAGATTTACAATATGATATTATTTCTCATGTTTAGTTAATTTGACTTTTTTTTTTTTTTGAGAAAGTGCTTTGACAAAAATTTAAAAAAAATAATTTGTGAATTCACTAAAAATTAATCTTAACCCTTTTAAATTTCCTGATTCCTTTTAGTGACATGTGATATGTATATATATATACACACGTGTGTGTCTATGTGTAACTAACATTGTAGCATTTATTCTTTGTAATTAGAAAGATAACATTGATTTTTTTTTTTCATGGGAAGAACAATTGATTTGAAATATGATATTCTTACTAAAATTTTAGTTGTCTTTGCAACTATTGAAACCATGTCCAAAAAAAGGGATAAATAAATAAATAATTTTACTAACACAAAATCTAGAACGTAAAAAACATAATTAAAGGATATTTGCATTTTTTGTAGGCATGAAACATGCCTATTTATATGACCCAATATATCATGCAATTTTAAATTTAAAAACACACACACACACACACACACACATATATATACACTATAATCAAATCACTACACTATTCTTAGTGTCTTTCTATTTTGTTTATAAAAAAACTAAAGATTATCTTTTTTTTACAAAGAAAGTTATTGAAATTTTTTTTATATACATCAATAGTTGAGAGTGAGGGATCTGAATCTGAATGTCTGTATTAGAAATTGAGATGCCAACCAATTAAGCTAAATCTTATTGAAATATTGGAGAAAACTAATAATGAGTTGCACCACAGATTGTGTGGGAACTCAGCTAGTTATATCAAAGTGTATGACAAAGTGTATATCTAGATTTTTCCTTGAAAAAAGCTTGTATTTATTGGTTGGATTGCGTCTACCATTAATATCAATTTATTATCAACTGCTAAAAATTTGACACCTCTAAAGTCGTAAAATAATTGGTAAAAACAAAGTCATCACATCACAAGTTACTTTATGCTGGGTTTTTGTTCTAAATGGGGGCCCGAAGCATCCTCATACATCTGAAGGATTTGCTTGAGCTCTTGGCACTCCTCAAGATTTGCCTTACAGAACAAAATGCTATCGTCTACAAAGAAGAGATGAGTAATATTAAGACAACTTCTACAGATAGAAATGCCAGTGAGGAGGTGGTTTCTTGCTGCCTTGTGAATGATGGCCGAGAGTCCCTCGGAGCAAAGGAGGAAAAGACTAGGAGAGAGGGGATCGCCTTGGCGAAGACCCCTAGTTGGGATGATGTTCCCATAGGCCTCCCCATTTACAAGGACAGAATAGGAGACTGATGAAATGCATTGCATAATAAGGTTCACCCAGAAAATTAACACTGAAAAATCCTCGGTATTCTTCAGCCCAAACACCCACCAGGAGACAAAGGATGCAATTCTAGCCATTTTGGGGCCGATGCAAGCCTCAAGGCTTTCCAAGTATCTTGGCTTACCGTCCTTCATTGGGAGATCAAAAAAACAGGTTTTTTCTTCCCTTAAGGAGCGGGTTGGCCAAAAACTTGCCGGTTGGAAGGGAAAGCTCCTTTCTATGGGAGGTAAGGAAGTCCTCATTAAGGCAATTGCCCAAGCGATCCCCACCTACACCATGAGCTGTTTTCAGCTTCCACAGGGCCTATGTGAGGACCTCAAAGGTATGATGAGGAATTTTTGGTGGGGCCAAAAGCATCTAGAAACAAAAATGGCTTAGGTTGGTTGGAAACAAATGTGCCATCCTAAGTCAAATGGTGGCTTAGGTTTTCGAAACCTACAAGCTTTCAACCTAGCTATGTTGGCAAAGCAAGCTTGGAGAATCCTTACAAACCCAACATCCCTCATTGCCCGTGTCCTCAAAGCAAAGCATTTTCCTACTGGAGACATCCTTAGTGCAAATCTTGGCTCAAACCCCTCCTATTCTTGGATGAGTATCTTTAACAGTCTAGAGGTCATTCGAAAGGGAACTAGGTGGAGAATAGGGAATGGCAAACAAATCCACATATGGGACGACAAATGGCTCCCCACCCCAACCACACACAAAGCCATTACCCCTCCAAATAACCCCCTAAACTATCCCATGGTCTCTTCCCTCATTGACCCAACCACAAAGTGGCGGAAAGCTGAAACAATTAGAGCAACCTTCCTCACATTTGAAGTTGAAACAATCTTAAGAATTCCCATTAGCCACAGCTTGCCAGAAGACAGATTAATTTGGATGGGGACCAGCCGTGGTGAGTTCACTGTAAAGAGTGTTTATCATTTTGCCCTTGGCTTGGTTGAAGCAACAGTAGAAGATGGAAGCTCCACAGGCGACCCTTTCAAACCTCTTTGGAAGAATTTATGGCTTCTCAACATCCCCGCAAAGATTAAAATCTTTGCTTGGAGGGCTGGAGTCAATGGTCTGCCCACAAAGGAAAAAATGCGTAACCGAGGTATCAATACTTGCAATGAATGTCCAATCTGCACTAAGGAGGTTGAAACTATCCACCATGCCTTAATTCACTGTGAGTTTACTATCCGGGTTTAGAGCTTTTGGCCTGATGGGGCACAATTGATTCATCGAAATAAATGGACCTTCAATGATACAACCATGTTTATACTAGCCCACAAGCCTCCTCATGATCTAGAACTTTTCTTCACTGCTACTTGGGCAATCTGGTTCAACAGGAATAGGCTCATCCATGAAGGCAAGTGTTCTTCCCCTTCCCAAGTTTGGCAAATGGCAAAAAATTCTATTGAAGATTTTGATGTAGCAGCAACCTTGGACCTAACTACTCCTAGGCCAACTCATCCCTGCAACTGGATCCCTCCACCTCTTGGTGTCTTCAAGATTAATGTGGATGGGGCTTCATCAGACTTAGAAGGGACCTCTAGCATTGGAGTCATTGTTAGAGATTGCAAGGGTGGAACAATTGCTGCTCTTTGCAAGCCTCTTCAGACTCACTACCCGGCTGACCTGGTGGAAGTCCTTGCTATGGAGCAAGGTGTCTTGCTTGCTCAGGAGCTGCAGCTTCCCCGAGTGATTTTTGCAAGTGATGTTACCTCTGTGATAAATGTCATCAATGACTCTGCTATTGGGAACCCTTTCGGGCACATTATACAGGACATTATTCATGCCCAATCTTCCTTTACCTTCTACTCCTTCAAGCATCTCAATCGGGCCTTCAATTATGCAGCCCATGAACTTGCTCAATTTGCCCGTAGGAATGGTTCTACTCACTTGTGGAAAGGGGTTACCCCCTCCTTTTTAGAGCCTTATGTACAAGCAGACTTGCTGCATTAATCTAGTTGCAGTAGGACCTTCTATTTGTAATCGTTTTCTTGCTTGCAATGCAATATATTTATTCCCTTTCAAAAAAAAAAAAAAAAAATTAAGCTTGTATTTATTAGCTGGACCGGGTCTATAGTTAATATCAACTGCTGAGAATTTGACAACTCTAAAGTTGTGAAACATTTAGTAAAAACAAGTCATCACATCACAAATCACATACCAAAACGAGGTATAAGAAGTAAGAAGGAGAAGCCAAATTTCTTTCCACGTGGTTATTAAGATGAGAAATATTTGATTACCTTAACAACACACACAATAATTATCATTATACAGACATGGAGGAAAAGAAAACAACAGCTGTAGCATCATCATCGTATAATACTGCAGCTTTTGATAATATACTTCATGAGATGGGTTTCCAGTTTGAGTACGTCTCGCCAGAAAAGTTACCGGCCGCCTTTATATAAATCAGATGTGTTGTCAGGTCTCCACTCTTCCTCTCTAATTCATTAATTTTCTTATGAGTTATGAAAGAAAAAAAAAATTCTTATGTTAATTTTTTTTTTTTTTTCAATTATAATTTACATGATTGATGGAATGGAAAAAAAGTAGAGTCATTCAAGATGATGCATGGAGGTGTATCAGCATTGATAGCTGAGTCTCTGGCAAGCTTAGGGGCCCTCGTAGCTTCGGGTTTTCAGACAGTAGCTGGTGTTCATATTGGCCTCAACCATTTGAAGCCTGCTCAACTTGGTGATCGACCAAGTGTTTGGAGAGGCTACCCCTCTTAGAGTTGGTAAAACCATCCAGGTGGGCTCATTTTTTATTACACTCAGTCCCTAGTCCCTACATGATATATGCTTTAATTTGTCACTTAGGGCATTGAATATTTGAATGACTTCCCTTCAATCATCACACTATCGCTTCATTGGATTTCTGGCCTATCTCGTAGGCAGTGAGTGAAATGGTCATGCCAATAGATGGGACACGCTTCCTAATATTCAAAAATAAAATAATTCTTTTAGTCCACAAATATTTTGTGTGTTTTGACTTATCAAATTGATGTACACATGCAAATCAACATTTAGGACAATTTTATCACAGTTATTTTCAAAGCATAGATGATTAATGTTACAAGTTGTATTTGAAACAATATTATTTTGAGATAGCTCTAACCATTAACACCACTTTTACTATGAATCAATTACAATAGAAGTTATAAAATTCTCGTATCTAATTGATGCATATTTTAAGGGTGACATAAAACCAAACTACTATAGTCTTTTTTGAAAAAGCATGTGATATCTTATGTTTTTCTTCTTGAGTTTTTTACTATTAATAATATTAATTAAATTCTTGGAGTATATATGTTAACAGTAATAAGACTTATTTTTCAAATGATGTCAATTTTGAGCAGGTGTGGCAGGTGCAAGTCTGGAAGATTGATCCTTCAAACTCACAAAGCAAATCCTTGGTATCATCATCTAGGGTTACTCTTCTTGCTAACGTGCCAATGCCGGAGCACTTAAAAGATACCACTGCAACGGTCAGGAAGCATGCAAAATTGTGAACCACCTGTACATGCACTATGTTTACATGATTTTGTTGCACACTATTTATTTTAACAATCAAAGCCGTAGTAAATAAATAAGGATTTCCTGGACATAATTGTATTATGAAACTAAAGAGAAGTAATAAATTATTCTGCACAGAGATGCTGATGGTGCTTCACTTGTTAGCATATGTAACAAACTTCAAAGAGCCTTTCTTCCTTTTTGCATAGATTCAAAATAAAGCAGAAGTAGTTGTCTGCAAAATTGCAAATGTAATCTACATGATGTTAGTTTCAACTAACAATGCTCTCAATGAAGCAAAAGATTCCTTGCTTCTCTCTCTCTATAATCTATATATATTATGACCATCTTTCTTTTAATGATATTTATTTTTGACGCAATGAAAGAGATTAGCCTTTAGCCCCTACCATGCCTTTTGCTTTAATTATCTTGCCCTCTCTACATTTTCTTGGTTAATTTTTTTTTTTTTTTTGAGCATGATGCAGTTTTTTAGTGCCTTAATTTGTAATTTGTTTTCTGCTGCTGTTCTTCTCTCTCTCTCTTTTTATTTTTTATTTTTAATACCATATAAATATTATAGAAGGTTACGAAGGGGTTGCAGAGGGGATTACAGATTAGTAATGATTGTTATGACCTGATGAAGTCCATGTTAAAAATACAAAAGAGCTGGAGTCTTCCACTGCCAGTGCCTTCTGCATCTTTAATTGCTAAATATATGACAAATAAAAAATTTAGCTTATTTATTTAAAAAGACTAGTTGATGTTAATAGCAGCAATGCCTTTTTAAAGTAGGTATAAGGAAGTGGTGTCTCAACCTTGAGTCAGACTATTTCACTCATTGCCTATTAAACACATCACAGGTTGATAGTGTGATGGATAAAATTTGAAACCTCCAAATTTCATCATGTTTACGCTCTAGACCAATAAACCCACTGCCTAAGCATCCTATTGGGGGATAATGTTGAAGTTAAACATGATATTCAAGATTGATAGTTAGTTTGCTAAAAATGTGTGGGAGACTGTTGGCGTAACTTACCTTACATTTTTAAGACAATTGTACATATGCATCATCATTGGGCCACATTGATTTTTGGGCCTTTCCCAATTCAACTTTTAATCCCTTTCAAAGGCTTAAACTAGTCCATAAACTGATAAAAGTATTGGACCGGATGGGCCACACTTCGGGATAAGCATCTTATAAGATCAGGTACACGTAATTAGGTAGCTAGCAAATGATTTTAAAGAAAAGAAAAAGGCAGTCTTTTTACATGCCATGTACCCTATTTTAATGTCGTCCCCTACGGTACATTATCAAATCTCTTAAATATTCCTCGTTTTATCCAAAATTGATGTTTTTTATATTTTTTAAGTATAGGCTAAAATACCATTTTTATCCAGGCATTTTGGGATCACTTTAATTTTAGTTCTTAAGTTGTTTAGTTTAGTTGATATTATTTTTAACTTGCCATCAAAAAATTTTATTTTTTTGTTAGTAAAGTATTTTTAGAAATAATTTCAATTTATGACATTGGACCATGATAATTTGTTATTTATCATTAGACTAACTAATACACTAAATTAATTTTTGATTTAGGCGAGAATGAACCCATATCTCTAGGAAAAAGTTATCGAATAGTACTTTTTTAGGTGCGTGGTAGTCTGATGTTGTATGACAAATTTTAACTTGGATTTGCTAAACTCAATCTTGGGTTAAAACTCGAGCTTGACAAATTCAAGTTTCAAAAAGAGCTTACATTTTACATAACTAGAGTTTGATTTATATTCAATATTTTTTAACTAAAATCTCTTTTTATTTTAATGAGAAACTATCACATCACCCACTACCACTTACCATTGTATATTTAAAATAAAAGTAGCCAATCACATTGTTCTAATAACGTTATTTATATTTTTTTAAAATACATATGAAAAAAAAAAGTGTATAAAAATATATGTAATATTATTTAAAAATTATTACTTAAAACGGCTTACCAAACGCCAGACATCCTATTCTCATAAATTTTTCCTAGAAAAATTTTCAGGCCCACGTCTGTTTATCATCGGCCATTTTTTTAGCAGTTAAGACTATTTGCCTTTTATGAGTTAATGGACCGAATTGAGTACTTAAATGTATTTTAAATGTATTGCCCCAAAATGTAGGAGCAAAATGTATTTTGGCTTTCATTGTCCTAACTTTTAAACCCCACGTCCCAATTTTCAGTCCACGTTCATTTTGTGACTCCAGATTTTGTGTCTGAATTCACTATAAAAGAAAAGGTCAGAAAGAGAGAGAGAGAGAGAGGATAATTGTGAGTAGCAGAGTTGTTGGACATGGCTGCACCTGAAGGTTCGGTTCCGAAAACTGAGGAGGAGTGGAGGGCTGTTCTCTCTCCTGAGCAGTTTCGTATTCTTCGCGAGAAAGGGACAGAGTAAATTTCCTGTCTTTGTCTTCTTAGTCATGTCGTTTTTTGCCATGTCTTTGTTTGATCTTCTTGAATTTCAGTGGATGGTTTTTTGTAAAGGCTTTGACTTTAATTGATGGGTGTTTCGGCATTTTGGGCTGTGTGGTCTGTTTCTTTGGATATCATATCATATAATTTCTGATGAATTAGCTGACTTTGATTTTCTTTTTGTCTAGTTATGTTTGCAGCTGAGATTTCTTTTTGTTGAGCATGGTTCATTGATCAAATATATGCTACATGATTTGTTCCTGTATATTGTTTATGTTTTGGATTGTTGGTATTATATACCCAGTGTACAAGGCTCTGCAGATCTGCAGGGTCTAGGGGGTTTGGTTGATGATTGATAGGTAGTCTGACCTGACCCGACCCGACCCGACCCGTTTTTAACCCGCATAAGGTGATCAGTTTTGGTCTGAACCCGTTTTGGCATGCAACCCAACCTTGACCCGCCCGTTTGCCACGTCTATTAGTCTTAGCCCCAATTTCAGAGGTGTTACTATCCATGGTGTTACTACTTATTTATTGAAAAATGAAAATTGTAGAAAGACATTAGCTATTCTGTCCTGTACCAGAAGAGAGCTTGAGCTGCTATTAGGCTCTTGGTTTACATGTCAAAAATTCTTTTGAGAGGAAGCTGGCTTAATACATATAGAAAAAAAAAATTGATCATGTAGGTTTGTAGTTCCTGTAAAATGTTTTCTTGCAACAAGATCTCATAGACACACTCACATTGCCACAAGTAATCAACTGTTTGCTACAGTTTATTTCTTTTGACTTATAACTTTCTAAAACTTTACTTTCTCTAGGGATAGTTGTACTTTTGCCCAGCTTATCTTTTAATCCCAATAAGCCAACAAAACTAAGCTATTTGGCATGTTGCTACACGAACACACGCAATTATGTCTTATAATTTAAGATACCAATGGCATTGTAGCTGTTCTCCTCACATTTAAGGATTAGGTCCTTCAGTGTATGAATGACTGCAGGTGCAGGATTTGTAGGGATAAGGATTCTTCTATTAGATGAGTTTGGACTGTCGCCATACTAATAACAGTGAATAATTTACAGGCTGAAAGGCACTGGGGAATATGACAAGTTCTATGAAGAAGGGATTTACAACTGTGCTGGTTGTGGAACACCACTTTATAAGTCCACTACCAAATTTAACTCTGGCTGTGGTTGGCCTGCTTTCTTTGAGGGTTACCCTGGAGCCATAACTCGCACTGTGAGTCTATTCCTCATTTGTTTATTGTTGTTTTTTTGTTGATGTGCAACATTTTTATTGTTACTGAGATTACAACAATACAACTATGCAGCCGGACCCAGATGGGAGGAGAACTGAGATTACATGCACAGCTTGCGGTGGGCACTTGGGTCATGTTTTCAAGGGGGAGGGATTCAAAACTCCTACCGATGAACGCCACTGTGTCAACAGTGTTTCAATTAAGTTTGTTCCTGCAAACTCTGCGTGAAGTCTTTATAGTTTAGAGGTGAATATGCATCTTGTGTACAATCTTTCGGTTATGTCGTTTATGCAAACTGGAACGAATAATGTATTCGGCAGGGAGTGATGGAATGAGTGATTGTGACTTCATGCTAATAAACCCTTTGTTTGTCTCATTACATGGCTTTGTTTGTAGTTTTTAAGAAAAGGCCAGTTAGGCCTGCACCATGAAATTTATTGTGTACAATCTTTGGGTTATGTCATTTATGCAAACTGGAAAAAACAATGTATTGGGCAGGGGCAGGGAGCAATGGAACGATGACTGATTGCAATTTCATGCTAATAAACCCTTTGTTTGTCTCATTACATGGCTTTGTTGGTAGTTTTAAGAAACGGCCAGTATGAAATTTATTTGTGGAATTGCATTTTTACCATGAAATTTATTGTGTACAATCTTTGGGTTATGTCATTTATGCAAACTGGAAAAAACAATGTATTGGGCAGGGAGCAATGGAACGATGACTGATTGCAATTTCATGCTAATAAACCCTTTGTTTGTCTCATTACATGGCTTTGTTGGTAGTTTTAAGAAACGGCCAGTATGAAATTTATTTGTGGAGTTGCATTTTTACTTGTATTCATGTCCAATATTTTTCTTTTTTCTTCTTAAGATGAGCATTTACAACTTGGAAGTAGAGAATGCTTCTTGTTATTTTTTGGATAAGTTTGTTGTCCGATTATTTATTGAAACTAGTTAGGCAATTAACTAAGAAGAAATTCATCAATCTTCTGGTAAATGGAATTGGTATGGAAGGATCATTTATCTACTACATGATATCCATATGGCATATGGGTTTATGAGCAGACTACCATGGGTTCATAAATTTTATCAACTGGCCAATCACGTACACATAGATAGCAAAGATCAGCCCTTGAAAGCATCTAAAATACCAACTGAGCCTTAATTCTATTAGCAAGTTAACAGGTGGAATTATGCTCCTGCTCTGTCTAAACTATTACCAGAGATTCTAGTGTTTAACGGACACAAGGCTCGCGGCAAAATTTCTCTGAAAGACCCTTTGACCGGAGATTCTAGTTTCCTGCTACATCTTTGCCTACACTCAAGTCCTTTCTGAAGTAACCTTAGTAAATGAAAAGAAATGTACCACAAAAACAGAAAAAGAGCCCCCAAGCATTCAAATTAGCAGCAGCAGGTAAGGAATAGAATGGCTGAATGAGAACAAACAAGTCCATGCACATATGTATTACTCCAACATGCCACCTCCTTATAAGGCTGTAAATGAACGATCTATTTATGAAAAACTTGGATTTGACTTCAACAAAAATTATCATGTTTGTTTACTTAGCAAATGAATCAACAAATAAATCAAGCAAGCACAATTTTAGACTTGATTATTAAACAAGATAAACTCAAACATAATAATATGTTTGTGAACAAGCTTAGAGTGTGGAATTCGATTCCAGTACATATAATATTTTGTGTTATATATATACACGTATAAAAATGAACTTATTTAACTTAAGATTTTAAATTTAAAAATAAGTTTATAAGATATTGAATTATTATTAGAAATTTATAAATAATATAAATAGTCCATTTCATAGTAAATATTAATATCTATAATTTTTAACATTGCAATGCTTGTGAATCAAATTTTCATAAACAAAAATCATTCTATCAGATTGAACTAAATATAATTTCATTAATAATTATTAACATATATTTGTTAAGGGTAAATTAAATGAACCAATCTTGAAATTTTAATACTTGGCTCATTTGGGCATCTATCAGATTTCACATCCTCACTTGACTCAACTTCATCTTACAATAAGCTATTGACATCTTGACCGTTACCCCCCATCTCTCCTCCCTCTTTTCTCTCCTAAATAAATGAATTGTGAAAACTATATTTGTCCCATGTAAAAGACATGATGAGCTCCTATTCAAGTCAAGAGAACAAGGTTAGTAGCAGAAAAAAACCTGCCTAGTTCTGAATTTGATCAGGTGAATTCATGCAATGGTTTGCTTTATTTTTCCGGAGCTGAAAGAAGTGGCCCCTTTCTTGTGCAAGCCAAGTTTGGGTGGATGTACCACTCCACCAGCCAATAAGGGTAGGCAGAGTGGCACTGTTCCTTGGACTTGGCTATGGTTCATGACCAACAAGTACAAGGAGCTGCAAACCTCATATTCAATGATTAAATTGCTTACTGGTAGTGACAACATAAAGGCGGAAATATACACCATCTATACAGGAGCACAAAGGGCAACATCTCTTCCTTTATTTAGTGAAAGTGGAATTAAAACAATACCATATCCTCCTAATGATACCCTCAAACCTATCACTCCTTTTGGAGGATGCGACAGATGTGACCTTTCTCTTAAAAAAACCATTGACAAACCCATTTTCTACTAATGATACTCAATCCTACTATTCCTTTTGAGGATTCTACCTTCATCGGTTCTTCCTCTAAAAAATTCTTTTATACATCAACTAGCTTTATTGTCATCTTCCTGATCATATTAGATTCAAGTACACACTCAGTGAAGTAGATTGAAATCAGACATACTAATTGTAAAGATCCCTATTGCATTTTACATGTAATTTAAAGCAGCCCTTGGCTATAGAGTACAAACACCAAGATGCAAAACAATCAATTTGTACAAAGGCCATTTATGAAATTATTAGTACTTATCAATTGCAAGAGAAATTAGGATATTGTCATGAAAAGTAAAAAACCGGTGAACAGATAAGCAAAACTTTATCTTCCTTCATTTGCGTGAGCTATATATTTCCTGACAACAGCTTTATAACATTATTTCTTGGAAAAGATCAAGTGCCAAAGGATAAAATCTCACAACAACTAAATGAAAACATATTTAAATTAAGCATGAGTACAATCAAGAAGGCAAGAGCTCAGTAAAATGTTCGAATACATCAATTTATCAAAACAAAAAAGAATGTTCAAATATATCAAAGTTGCATTTCACAAGTTCATTCATTCCCCCTTTAAATTGCCTTAAACTAAACTACAATCTTGCAACTGGTCAATAATTCTGAGAAAACACAAGTGTTTAGAACAATCCATCATCAGATGAACTTGTTAAAGAATCATCAACAAAAACTTAAAAATCGCAGAAAACAACATATGGTTCTGTTCAATCAACCATAGAAACCAAACCTTCAAATATATGGTCAGGCTGCTATCCGCGGAGTCCAGCTCTTTTATTCAATATTCTCAGTTCCCTTTGTCATTTTTTCCTTCTTTCATTGCACGCCTTCAAAGCTTGAACTTCTGTCAAATATTTTAAGAACATAGAAATACAAAAGTACTTCGATAAGAAACCAAGCACAGTGAATGGAAAAAAACCAACAGAATGCATCAATACAAAAACAAGAAATTTCCCAGATTTTCAAATGGGAATTCATACCAAATTACCAATACCCCAAAAAAGGCCAAAATACATTGTTAGTCTCTAAACGTTAGCGGCTTCGCGCAAGGGCAATTTTAGTCCCTAAAGTTTAAAATGATTGCGTTTAGTCCCTAACAAACTTAAAGTGACCGTTTTTAGTCCTAAAAAATTAAAAGTGATCGTTTTTAGTGACATATCAGTTTTTAATTTGGTCAAATCGTACTAAAAACGATCACTTTAAACTTCAGAACCAACAGTCTATAAGCAAAAAAATAAAACTAAAGAAATTTAACATTAAATTTTCACTCTTTCTGCAATGAACTCAAAAGAGAGAATAAAATCCAAATTCTTCATAATTCTCATAAACCCAAACATACTTGTAAACAGGAAATTAAACCCACAAAAAGAGAGAGAGAGAGTGAGAATAGAGACTGATAAAAGCATACCCATCTGGCAAGACTTCCAATTTCTATTACTTTTAATAAGACAATCCTGCAAATCATGGACAAAAAAAGAAGGGTTCTTCAAATCAATCACGGTAGTCTTAAAGTAAATAGTGTTCAGGGTTTAGGGTTTTAGATGAAACTTCAAAAAATGAAATTACCTGCAAGGACAAGTAGAGAGAAGAACATTCATTGAGCTGTTTCACGTTCTCATCATCATCATCTGCGTCACTCTGATGAAGACTTGCCTTCTGGGACCGTGGCTCTGATTGTGGTACCCTTTGCTCCATATTTTTTTTGCACTTTGGCTTTGTGATTGTTCTGTTTTTTTACTTTTCTTTTGGTCGGATGTGGACCACGTGGTACAATGTTGGACCCTTGTTTTTTTCTTTTAAATACTAATTATATTACTTAAACCATTTCCAATTTTAATAAATTAATTAATTAATTTTTCAAAAGTGATAATAAAGAAAAGAATAGTCAAGAGAGATGACCTTTTCGTATGATGTTTAATTAAGGAAACTAAATTTGTGCGGCAACCAACTAGGGTGGGTGGTTAATTAGGGTAGGTGTGTAAATATTTTTTTTAATTTAAAAAAAAGTAAAATTGAGTGAAAACAATAAGAAAAACAAGAAAATAAAAAACATTAATATGTGTTACTATGGCATGGTAGATATTATATACCGTGAGGCCTTGAACCAACAAGACATAGGTCTAAGGTTTGAGTTATTCTAATTCTAATATATATTAATAAGCGCATTAGTGTTTATTTCTTTTTATGTTGCTCTAAGTGTGTAGGTGTTGTCACCGTCACCTCTTAAGCCTTTTTTATTATCCGAAAAAAAAGGATAAATATTATATGTAGCCATTGATTAAGGATTCATATTTAACCTGCGTCCATATTTAGAATTAAAGAAAAAATATTGATTTCAAAGAAATACTAATGTTTAGATTGGATATTGATTATTAGCTTCTTAGCCACGTTATTGATTGATGAAGATCGTTGCGGAATTTGATTCTTCAAGCACATAATCAAATGGCAGGCTTGAGCTTTAATTCTCATCAATTTATAAGCACTACAAACTTTCTTATACTTTTATTTCATTCCGTACATTAAAAAAAAGTGTGAATTACAATTTTAGATGTAAATCCAATTGAGAATTTGTGTGACTTTGAGAATGAGCTAAGAATCTTGACTCCTTTTACAATGGATAAGATGAATGAATAACCCTACTAGTAAGACAACTTTTGTCACATCTTTTTTATATTATTTCTAAAGATGATTAATTATAAATGACTAATAATAAAATTATGTTAATGATAGATTTATGTAAAAGTGATTATCAACTATTACAATTTTTTAAAAAAATTTTAGAATTTGATTATTAGGATATGAGAGATTTAAATCTTAAATGTCTTTGTTAAGAGGTACTAATTGATCTATAAAGCTCTTGGCCATTATTCACAACTTATTGTCTCAAGAAATTATTTCAATAGTACGTGATTGAATAATTGAACCCATGGAAGATTAAAGGAGAAAGAAATTATTCCTTCTATCTAGGAGAAGAAGTGTACCTTTCACTAAATTCCACTTGCCAATGCTATTTAGCCTATTTTCTAATGGGTGGCACTGGTACCACTTGAATTCCCATCAATCTTTTTTCTAGCAAAGAGTAAGCATCTCACCCTTTCCTTTTTTCCTATAGACGACACCAATCGCTTAAACATTCAAAGCAATGAGTCATTGTATTGACTTAATTCTATTTTAATGTGAAGAGGAGCATATAAAATGTGTTTGACATCATAAAAAGAGGGTGACAGATTAATAAATTTCTTTAGATGATGCATTAAAAGGTCTATTTTCTTGACAAGGAAACAAAGGGTTTTAGGGGAGAATAGAAATGGGTGATGGTGCCTTGTTGCGTGTTCATTTGCAATTCGGTTTTTAGACTTTTATTGCAATGCCGTTTTCTGACAAAAAATTCCTTAAAAAATCACTAAGGACATGAAATGAAAACTCACTGAAGTCATTGTAATGTAATATCATGTCCACACGTATATATATGCACTCACATCCATACATTTGTGCATAAAACAGAAAATGGTCCTTTTTTTTTTGTGATTTTGTTTTGTTTTGCACAATCTTATAAGATTCTCTATCTTAAGCCTTAGATTAGGATTCCTAAATTGTTCTTCCATTACAAACAATGCAAATGCCATTAGATCTATAAACCATTGGAAAAAAAAAATCCTTGGCAATGTTGGTTTGTTCTAAATAACAAATTTATAATGAGGCTGGAGTTATTTTTTAGCTTTTGTTTTTTTGGAGATGATAATTAGATGAATTTCCAATTTCCTAAAAAAGATTGGTTCACAATTTATTCTCACACTTACCAAATGCACACACATACACAAAACAGACACATGGATTAAAGGAAGATTGTCAAATTGTTTTGCACTGGTTTGTTATGTGACATTCACATTACTAACCATTTATTGACACTAAGAAATAGAATCCAATAGAGAGTAGGTGCCTAAATTTTCATAAACTATTAAATTCCCTTTCATAGACATCTGATAAAATTGTAACAATATATTTACAAATTGAATTTTGATGTGGCTATCCGACCAAAAAGGGGAATATTGGCTGTTTAGGTGATATGATTTTTGCACGTTCAAGTATTCTACCCCCCTTGTTATAAAAAAAGAAAAGAAAAAAAGAAGAAGTATTCTACACCCTTCGATTATAGGCAAGTGAATCTTTGGCTGCTTTATTAGTAACAAATTCGTCAAATGATTACAATCTTAAGTTTGTAGTTTTTGAAGGATGGTTCCACAATGTAATCTAATGCTATTTTGACCCAAAACTCGAATTTTCAACCGGATTGTGGGACAATTGGAGTGGTGTTGGAAACATTTTAGTGGATAAACAAGCTTGATATAACAAATAACAACCTGAATAATTAGCAAGAACAAAAAATAAAGAGAAATTTAGAATGATCTCATAGCGCTTGTAAAATCACATTGCAAAAGCATTTCTCTTAAAGGTTGATTGGTGCCACTTAGAGTAGAACTTGGTTTGAATGACTCTCTTGGCCGAGTCCCACTTGGAGTAAAGCTTGGTCCGAATGGCTCTCTTAGCCAATCAACCCACCAGTTCATACTATAGCATCAATCTTCAAGTGCGAGATGTGATAGGGTAGGGCGATGCATATGGGTGTGATATGTATAAGGCCCAAGTCCATACTAAGCATAATATATTAACAAGTTAAGATATCATTAGAAGCTTACAACGACTTATAATCACAACAGAGAGTTCAATCCAAACCAATGTAAGACTAGCAACAATAAACAAAGTGTTTGGAAAATGCACCCATACTAACAAGTGGGTGGATTTGCGAAATGGTGGGTTGCATAGCAAGGGTGGGTCAATTTATGATGGGGGTGGATCATGAGAGAGAGAGAGAGGTGGATTGTAGCTGGATCGCGGTTTGGGGGGGGGGGGGGATCAGCTATGGACTAAGGTAAGGGCATAACAATTTGCATCTTATGAGAGGTTTTTTTACCATCACATTGGAAATATTTGTTAAGTTTGTAAGTGCACAATTGCACCTGGACCCAAGAACAGTTATGGGCTCAGGCCCAATGAGCCTTAAACAATAAGAATTTGTAGAGTGTGGGCTTGAAACCCAGGTTAGAAGTTTGTGAGGATTAAATGACAAACTAAATATTGCATGTAATTGAAAACAACTAGGAATATTGTAACTGGTACTCCTCTGACGTAAGACGAGAGCTGTTCTTATATTATATCTTTCTCTTTGTCTTTTTTTCTTTTTAGGTTACAAAAAGTCCATCCTTATTTCTGTTATAGGTCCTTCCTTAAATACTCTTTTTCTTAATACTTTATACACGTGTTGCCCCAACTCCTCCCTTAGCATAGATATTTCTTTTCTTAGTGCCTTTGAACAGTAACTAGAAGTTTCCTTCATCGTTCAAGTGTCACCTCCCATTAATGCGGCTGCAGGGTGGTAGGTGCAGTCTTTAATGTGGAGGTAGCAGCCTTTACCTTTGACACTTTCCCAACATCGGTGCTTCTAGGACATTCAAGGGTTCACCCCTTTAACCACCTGGTCTCGACTGTCATTCCCTAACCTGTACCATGAAGTCCCGGGTTCTCTGGTGTCAGTCCGAGGGGAAAAACATCCTCGGCTGAATCCTCGGATCCTCGGCGTATGGGCCGACCTAAAGTACCAACAAGCCCTAAACCCAAGAGCAGGTCGGCCTTCCTTAGCAAGGACCAACGGCCCATATCCCTATTAAGATCTTTTTACTCCCCACAAAGTTGATTAACATTTTTCAACCTATAATGTAGCCCATTAGGCAATATTTTGTAATTAATTGGGATGAACTTCTTTCCATCTCCTATATTCCTCCCAATTTTTTCTGATCGAGATTGGAAATGGGCTAGGTCGACCTTTCTTCTATTTTTCTTAACTTAAATTTATTTATAATAGAAAAAGAGAAAAATGAAAAATGAGTACCATTATTAAATTTGGAAAAAAAAATTATTTGAGGGTTGGTGGCACATGAATGAACTAAAAAATATTTAAAAAAATTATCACATTTTTAATTTCTTGAAACTAGAAATTATTCATCCCCAAAAAAAAAAAAAAAAGTGAGGTAGATGTCTAATTTTAATCAACCATGGTTATCTTTGGGAGGCATATTTGGATAACCATGGTTACTTGATATTAAAAAAAAAGAAAAAAAAAGAAAAAAACCCTCTTAACCCAAAGAAATATAAGAGAGAGTGAAGATAGAGAGTTCAATTCTTTATTAAGAGCATAAAATAAAAAGAAAATAAAGGAAAAAAAAAATAGCAAATAAAATTTCTTTTCTGACAATCCGATGTTCTAAGGTTGTTCGTAACTTCGATTTGTTGACATTAGCTCCCATCTGGTACGTATCGATCGTCGATGTTCTGATTATAAAACCTCAAAATTCTCGAACTGCTGTTGGGGATCTTCCAATAATATTTAAAAGTGGCTACAAATATATATGGATTTTGGGAACTTTATTTGATGCTTTATTGATCTATGGGCTGGTTTCAAAATTTAGATTTGGATAGAAATTCGGGTAGATTCTTTGAATTTTGATATTTTTTGGCAACTGGGTATGTCTGCAATGCATTGATGATTGAATATTTTTTGGTTTCTGGGAAGAGCTAATTTTGAAAGACTAATTTTGGAATTTCTTTTTTTTGGTTGCAGAATCTTGATTATCGTTTTTTTCTTGATACTGGGATTCATAGGTATGTTTTCTATTACTTGCTGCATGCAATGGTCAATCGGTTTTAGTTGTCTATTTTTTGTATTTTTGTTATGAGAAGCCGATCTTATGACTTGGGATTATGAATCTCTGATACCAATGTTAATCTTAGTGTTTTATATTTTTCAATGGGTTTGATAGTGTTGGTTAATCAGTGTTTTAGTGTTGCATTGACTCATTGAGGATTAATAGATAGATGACGATAGATAGGCTTGATCAATGTATTGAAATATATTATTTTGTGCAGCTGAAAATGGCATCAATGGTTGCTAAAGCTAATTGTCAAGTGTCTTCTTCAGTTTCTATACAAGAAAAGGGGAGTAGGAATAAGAGGAAATTTCGGGCTGATCCACCTTTAAGTGGTGACCCAAATAAGATTATCTTGTCGCCTCAAAATGAATGCCCAAGTTATGAATTTTCAGCGGAGAAATTCGACATTGCCCCAGGTCATGGACAATTGAGTGCCTGTGATCTGTGTTGTGTTAACCAAAATCATTCTGATGGGTTGAAACTTGATCTTGGATTGTCTAGTGCTGCAGGTGCAGCTGAATTTGGGCCTAGCCGGCCTAGAGAAGAATTAGAGGCAGATGAATTCCAAGATGCTGATTGGAGTGATCTTACAGAAGCTGAACTTGAAGAACTTGTTTTAAGCAATTTAGACGCCATTTTCAAGAGTGCAATAAAAAAAATTTTTGCTTGTGGTTACACTGAAGAAGTTGCTACAAAGGCTGTCTTAAGGTCTGGCCTTTGTTATGGGTGTAAAGACACAGTGTCAAATATAGTGGATAATGCTTTAGCATTTCTTAGAAGTGGCCAAGAAATTGATCCTTCAAGGGAGCACTATTTCGAGGATTTACAGCAGCTGGGGAAGTATGTATTGGCAGAATTGGTTTGTGTTCTTCGAGAGGTTAGGCCTTTCTTCAGCACAGGGGATGCAATGTGGTGCTTGTTAATTTGTGATATGAATGTTTCACATGCTTGTGCAATGGATGGAGATCCCTTGAGTAGTTTTGTGGTTGATGGGGCCTCAAGTGGGAGCTCCTATAATTCCACCCAAATTCAATCTAAAACAGAAATCAAAAGCTTGGAACTGAATCTTCCAAGTCCTTCTAAACAGTTTAATTGTTCTCATAGTACTCAATCCGAAGCACCCACCGTGGCAGGAGTTCCCAACATAATGAAACCAAAGAATTCCCTTGTTCTCAATGGACTAGTATCAGAGAAAGAGGGCACGACTACAACATCTGATACTATTGATAAATCCTTCAATGCTGCAGGAACGTCTCAATCTCCTGCAGTGGAAGAAAAGTTTGGGGGAAGTAGAAAGGTCCATTCTGGTACTACTAAGAGAGAATACATACTCCGACAAAAGTCACTTCATGTGGAGAAGCATTACCGGACATATGGATCTAAAGGGTCTTCAAGAGGAGGAAAGCTTAGTGCTTTTGGTGGTTTAATCTTGGATAAAAAATTGAAGTCTGTATCAGAATCTGCTGCAGTTAATCTCAAAAGTGCTTCCTTAAAGATAAACAAACCAGTGGTAGTTGATGTGCCTCAAGTCAATGGGAATCATAGTCTTTCAGCCAACTCTGGACTCCCTTCATCTGCAGCTTCAAACCTGGAAAGTGTTAATACCATTTCAGCATTGTCTAAGACCAACACTTTAACAACAGTAGCTGCAGTTAATTCTCCACCTGCATTACCTGCACCTAGTACACCACCTTCATTATCGGCTGCCGATACTGAACTTTCTCTTTCACTTCCTACTAAGAGTGACTCTGCTATGGTGCCCTCAAGCTGTAATGCTGAGCCATCTAATTGTAGTTTTGCTGGCATACCGTATGATAAATCTCTGGGGCAGTGGGTCCCCCGGGACAAGAAGGATGAGTTAATTTTGAAGCTGGTTCCGAGGGTTCGGGACCTGCAAAATCAGCTCCAGGAGTGGACAGAGTGGGCAAATCAGAAGGTTATGCAGGCTGCACGAAGGCTGGGTAAGGAAAAGGCTGAACTTAAAACTCTGAGACAAGAAAAAGAAGAAGTTGAACGGCTCAAGAAAGAGAAGCAGACTTTGGAAGAAAACACGATGAAGAAGCTATCTGAGATGGAGAATGCTTTGTGCAAGGCTAGTGGGCAGGTTGAGCGAGCTAACTCTGCTGTCCGAAGGCTTGAGGTGGAGAATGCTCAACTGAGGCAGGAGATGGAAGCTGCTATATTACGTGCTGCAGAGTCAGCTGCAAGCTGTGAGGAGGTTTCCAAGAGAGAGAAGAAGACGCTGATGAAATTTCAGTCATGGGAGAAGCAAAAAACCTTGTTCCAGGAAGAACTTAGTACAGAAAAACGCAAAGTAACACAACTGCTACAGGAATTAGAGCAAGACAAATGTCTTGAAGAGCAACTTGAGGTATGTTCTTCAATAAACTACCACTTATCCCAAAATCTTAAGGTGTTATGAAATAGTAAATTTAATCATTTAACAATTAATTTAACACTCTCCCTCATGAGTGGGCATAGACTCTCCCTTCACAAGTGGGGCATAGCATGCGGCATTTTTCACTTTAATAACGGGAGATTGAGTGGAAACAAGGTGAATTTTAGACCACTTGATTTGATACCATGATGAACTACCATTTGTGCCAAAAACTTAAACTGTTAGGAAATAATGAGTATAATTATTTAACCATTATTTTAACATTCTAAAAGTTCAAATATAATTCCTCCCCCCACTCCCCCCCCCCCCTCCAATTTTATTTTTTTTTATAAAGGACCCCCACATGAGGCCAACCAATAACAGGTTTCTCATTGTCAGTTTATTCTTCTTCTTCTTTTTTTTTTTATAATTTTTTTTATTAAGGTTTGTCATTGCCAATGTATTGATCTGATCGGAAGTCATAACATGAGCTGCATCTGTTAGATAATCAAAAGTGGTTGCCACTTTCATAAGGAAAAAATATTTATAGATAATGTGGTCACAAACATCCAATTAGGATGATATCTGGCATAAGAGTTTAAAAAGTTGGACTTAAAACTCTTTGCAGTTAATGCTCCTTTCACAGTTTGTCGAGGTACAAATGACTCCGCTTGGGGTATTCCTTCGTGCACTCATGCATGCATTGTACATAGGGTACATGCATGTGCTTATAATGAAGTCGAACAAATGAGAAGAAGTGTAGATATGGTAGGAATAACCCTTATTAAGGCCTGCCTTAGGCTTCCTTCTGGTCAAGAGAATTTAGGTTACTCCTTTAGGGCAAATTCAAGCATCATTTTTTATACCATGAGTGAGTGTAATTTTCATAATTATTTTTTTTCTAGGTTTGAGACACACTGAGCGTGTATGTGAGTTCAGTTTGAAAAGAGCCAAAATGCTACCTTCATTTCTTTAGTCCCAAAAAAAATCAGACGCAGTAGAAGTGAAAGATTTCTGTCCTATTAGTTTGATAGGGGGGTTTACAAAATTATTGCTAAAGTGTTGGCCAATAGGTTGAAAGAGGTGATTGGGGACATAATTTCAGAATCTCAGAATTGTCAAGAATAGGCAGATTCTAGATTCAGTTCTTATTGCAAATGAGTGCCTGGATAGTAGGTTGAAATTAGGAGTGCCTGTGGTGAAGGTGTATGATCTTGTGAATTGGGGATTTCTCATGCTGAAGCGCTGTGGTTTTCCTGAAAAATGGAGAAATTGGATTTTTTTCCTGTATATCTACAGTTAGATTTTCGGTTTTAATTACTGGAGCCTCTTGTGGTTTCTTTGAGAAATCTAGAGGTCTACGGGACGGTGATCTGTTGTCCTCTTTGTTGTTTGTTTTAGTCATGGAGGCGGTTAGCAGAATTTTGGATAAGGCTTCGAGAGATGGTTGTATATCTGGTTTCAGTGTGGGTACCTCCACATGTAATCATTTACAAGTGACCCACCTTCTTTTTTGCAGATGATACAATGATTATGTGTGATGCTGATCTTGAGCAGATTGTATTTCTGCGTTTGATTCTACTATGATTTGAGATTGTGTCAGGATTAAAATAAATATGGGGAAATCTATATTAGTACCTGTGGGTGTGGTTCCAGATATTGATCTGCTAGTTGGTATTTTGGGGTGCAAGCAGGGTTCCTTTCCTTTGAAGTATTTAGTTCTTCCTTCGGGTGCAAATTTAAAATTTAAAGATAGATCAATCTGGAATCCAATTATTGAGAAGGTGGAAAGGAAATTAGCAGGTTGGAAACAATTGTATCTCTCTAAGGCAGGTAAAGTTACTTTAATAAAAAGTATTTTATCTAACTTGCCATCTTATTTTCATTCTCTCTTCCCTATTCCGGTGGATATTGCAAATTGTTTAGAACAACTACAACAAAATTTTCTTTGGAGTGGTATGGGAGATGATTTGAAAACTCATTTGGTGAATTGGTCTACGGTATGCTTGGTATACTCTCCTATTCAGTCTGGGGGGTTAGGGATCAGAAATTTGAGATGCTTTAATGAAGCTTTGTTGGGAAAATGGTTATGAAGATTTGGGTCTAAGAGAGATTCTTTTGGAGAAGGGTAATAGGGGTTAACTATGGAAGTGAGGGGGGAGGTTGGTGCTCTAAGTCCATCCCAGGTCCTTATGTGGTAAGTTCATGGAAGTCTATTAGAAGTGGATGGACTAATTTTTCTTGTTATGTTCAGTTTGATATTGGAGATGGATCAAGAGTACAATTTTGGCTTGGTGTTTGGTGTGGGGATAGTTCTCTCAAATTGAGTTTCCTAGAGTTATTCAACATTAGTAGGGATAAGGAGGCTTATGTGGTTGATCTCATGAAGTTCCCCAATGGGGTACTTTATTGGGATATGGAGTTTTTGCATGCGGTTCAAGCTTGAGAATTGGAATCCTTTTCTACGTTTATTGATGTTATAGATGGTGTCTCTTTGAGGGGTACTGGTGAGGATAAGCTCTGCTGGATACCGGACAAGAGTTGGGGTTTTGAGGCGAGTAGCTATTATTGGGCATTGATAGGTGTTTGTGATCAGTCCTTGCATTTGGAAGCCAAAGGTTCCCTCCAAAGTAGTGTTCTTTGCTTGGACAGCTGCTTTGGGGGAAATTTTGACGATCGATAACTTATGCACGAGAAAAGTATGGATTCTAGATTGCTGTACATGTGTAAATGCAGCAGGGAATCAGTGAATCATCTTTTATTGCATTGTACTATTGCAGTCCAGCTTTGGTCTATGTATTCACATTGTTTGGTCTCTACTGGGTAATGCCAAAGTCTGTGGTTCACCTTCTAGCATGTTAGCAAGGGAAGTTTGGTCGTCATCGCAACAACATTTCCTGTATGGCTGTCCCTCCTTGTTTGATGTGGTGCATTTGGTGGGAGCGAAACAATCGGTGTTTTGAGGATTCTAAAAGGACAGTAATCGATCTAAAACTTTTATTTTTAAAAACGCTATTAGATTGGATGTCTATCGTAGAAAATTATTCTATCTCTTTGATTTATGATTTGATGGATGCTTGTAATTTGTGTTCTTAATTGTATTGTTCCCCAGCTGTATATGTCGTGTATACTTGGGTGACTCACTTTTTTAATTTTTGAATAAATTTTTTATTACTTATAAAAAAAAAAAAAAAGCAAAAATATAAATTACACCCTTAGTTTGGTCAATTATCATTTTGGTCTATAAGTTTCATTTTTGTCATTTGGTTTGTGAGTTTACATTTGTTGTCATTGTTATTTCGTCCTCCTTTCCGTTAAAAAAATTACCATTAAGAAGAGCTAATGGTGACGGCAAATGTGAACTTACATGACAAAAATGAAATTTACAGGACGAAAATGACAATTGACCAAACTTGAAGGATGTAAGTTGTATTTTTTTGCTTTTTGAAAAATAAGTTTAATAGTTTTTTAGTATTAAAAATTATTTTTTAATGAAGTAGTTAACAGAAGTTATGGATGGACGAAACAACTAACGGTGACAACAAATGCGAACTTATAGGACCAAAATGTTGAAAATAAAAATTGCAAGACCAAAATGACAACTGACCAAACTTAAAGGGTGTAATTTGTATTTTTGCTAAAAAATTATTATTTGTTTGTATGGATGTCAAAATCTTATTGATCTTCTAAAAGGCTTATGTTCACACATTCTCTTTATTTGCTATCTTAACATTTTGATCGGTGAATTGAACTTAAATATATTTGATTCAACTTTCTTTTAGGGCTTATCTGTACCTTAAGTAGTACGCACATGCATGTAGTAAGCATACTTTCTTTTCATGCGTTTCCAAACTCCCGATATTTCCCCCATTTCATTTTTTTGAACGACCAAAACTTATTCCTGAAGTAAAGTTTTTAAAGAAATACATGAAGTGCATTGTAGTAGCTGTCGGAAGGAGCATGTTTTTAGTGCAGTTCTATAGGGCCCTTCTGTTAATGCTTTGAAAGTATACTGCTTGGTGGTTCCACAAAGATGTCATTCCTAGTTCCTCTTGGTGCTTGTGATTATGAGTTTTATCACTGGGCCCTTTCTCATTGATATAAAAAATATCACAGGCTAAATGGAAAAAGGAGGAAAAAGGGAAGGAAGAGCTACTTGGGCAGGCTAATTCCATAAGAAAAGAAAGAGAACAAATTGAGGCGTCAACAAAATCAAAAGAGGATATGATTAAATCCAAAGCGGAAAAAAATCTGCAGAAATACAAAGATGACATTGAGAAGCTTGAAAAAGAAATCTCCCAATTGAGACTGAAGACTGATTCTTCAAAAATTGCTGCACTCAAGAGGGGCATTGATGGAAGCTATGCCAGCAGACTTACAGACATCAGAAATGGCCTAGATCACCAGAATTCCTGGGCCCCTTATATCTCAGATGTGGTGAGAGATTTTCAGGACTACTCTGAGTCAGGTGGTGTGAAACGGGAACGGGAGTGTGTGATGTGCCTTTCAGAGGAGATGTCTGTGGTTTTTCTTCCATGTGCTCACCAGGTGGTCTGTACAACATGCAATGAGCTCCACGAAAAACAGGGCATGAAGGATTGCCCTTCTTGTAGGAGCCCCATACAGCGGCGAATCTCTGTTCGTTATGCTCGTTCTTAATTGTTTTCTGGGTGGTTGAGTTGAGTGTTCTGAATAATGATTGTGGGACTCCTTCAAAATGAATAATGCATTTGATTGGCCCCTTTTATAGTTGAAAAACTCAAATTGCCTTATTTTTGTGAGGTTGATAATAGTATGCTTTCCCACCTTCTTCCAGTTTTGTCTTATAATCTTCTCTTAATCTCTTTAAAAGTATGTTAACAATTGGCTCTCACTGTGGATATTAACAATTACCTAATAAGAATGCAGAAGATGGGAGCTGGCATTTCTATATACACATTTAATTACATATTATTAGTACTTACTGTACATAATAAGGTAGTTGAGCTCAAGCTGCGGGCCTAGACAAATGTTTGAATTCGATTTGGCCCTTGTAAGTAGAGGAGTGGTTAAGTACTAAATAATGTCATGCCTCTTTAGAGTTTCATATTTGTAATCTAATTGGTACTTGCATTTGTATATCCTACAACTCTCTCTTTTTAATTTTTTTACTTTTTGATAACCTTTTAATTTTTTACTTGTTTAAAAGTTTTGAAGCCTTGTTGATTATATAAATAAATAACAATAAGGTTCTACTGGGTGTTCTAAGCTACAAGTCAAGGATCATGCAATACTCCATTGCTCTTAAATGATGCATTAAGGTTTATTTATAAGTGAATCTTATGGTACTACATTTTATTTTTGATGAGAAGAACCAAGATTCAAATCATCATTCCTCCACTATTTTGTAACAATTGAATTGTTAAAAAAAGGTTAATGTGTACAAAATCAAGATGAATTGGATGGGTTTTTCTTAATATTTGTTTACACTTTATTTTCATTTTTAAAAATAAAATCATAATGGTTTATGTCTGACCTCAAGCACTCGCTAAGAAAAGTGAACAAAAAATTGTTAATCCTTAGTCCTTACTACCTGCAGAGGTTAGGGGTTATTCTATACTATAAACTAGGGGTAAAAATAAAACAGTTTCTTCTTTTTTAATTCAAATATCACAATTGGTTTTTGACATGTATATCACTATATTGACTCTTTGACAAATAATCTTTTGGATATTTGATTTGTTACAAATCCAAAATTTATATTTCATTAAAATCTAAAAACTTAATTATGTGGAATGTATATGATCTTTGCTACACCATCAATATGTATCACATCTGTACATTAAGTGAGTATATCCATTAGACTTTAATAAAAATACCAATAGAATGATTGGTTTATCATAAATCAATTAGTTTAGGGGAATAATTTTTCAAATCGAAAGATCCTTTTTTTTTTTTTTTTTTTTTTTTTTTTTTCTGGGTATGATATCTCTACTAATAATAAAGTTACACTTGATAATAATTTTTTTACATTTGTTATCACCTGGAATTACATTGAGAGTAACTTTAGACTTTTTCTCTTTTTTTGACAATAGATTCTGTAACAAAGTCAAATTAGACAGTGTCTATGTCAAATCTAATAGTAGGTTCAACTATATTGTATTATAATAAATTTCTTTCATTTTTAAAATTTTTTAATTTTGGACATATAGTGATGGATGAACAAAAATCCACTAAACTTCCTAGATTTCAAACTAATTAAGGTTAAGTTAGTGAAAAAGCTCCCAAAGTAAGATTCAAAGAAAAATTTTAAAAAAATATCGAGATTTAGAGTGCATGTTGTTGTTCATGGCTTAGTAAGGGTATTTATATGGTTTTGAGTGGGAGTTGGCGACTAATTCCCATAAGGTGAGAGGGGTTCTAACAATACGCAATCCCCTAGGTCAATTGAGGGGACGTGTTCCTAAGGTATTCTTAATATTGTATAGTGAAGACTTGTAGCATTTTTCTTGATGCAAAAGTGTTGATGGTTGGTTAAGATAATTAATACTGACATAATGGACAAATGACCTTTCTCAGGTGCTTCTTTTGAGATAGGGTGCTCAATTGCCGAGTTTAAAAAAAACCCTTATTGAGGAAAATTATTGCATGCTCTTGGAGTATGCAATATCAACCCTAGGTGTTTCACTATCTTGTGTCACATGCTCCATGTTTAAGAGAGCATTCCTGGGATTTTGATTGGTGCACAAAGAGTGTTGCTTGATAGGATGGAGCAAAGGTTTCCTTATGGATGTTATCTTATACAGAAACTTGCTTGTGCTAGACGTTGACCTTAGGGTCTTGTTTGGAGGACCATTTGATCTGGGCTTTAAGGTATTTCCTGTTTCACCCCTCATTTGAAATGGATACTGTTGGATATTTTTATAAAAAATATCATATTTATTTTAATACTCATTTATGTGAATTGAAGAAATCAATTATCCCTTAATGTCAGATATGTTGAATGCTAAATTTTGAAATTCAAATATAATTGAAAATTTGAATAGCTATTGTCAATGGTTTTAATTAGAGAATTTTCTGAACATTAATGTGATATTAATACTATAATTGCCAGCATATTTGATTTTATTACAAATATATACTTTCCATTCTAAATGTTTTGTATTCAAACGTTCTTATTTGAATATGACATAATAACGTCATATATGGAAGATTTTTCAGCACTTAAATGTACAGCTATTGTTGAATTATTTCATGTTATAATAAGTTACTATATATATATACAAGTATTTACTATTTGGTTTAATGGAAAGTGGTCAAAACAGCTAGCAATTTTTTGTAATATATATACTGAAATTAACAAAAAGGTATTCTAATAAAGTTCTTCACGTTAACTTGTAATATATATTCTGAAATTTTCAAAAAAGGTATTCTAATAAAGTTATTCACGTTAACTATAAGCCATTAAATACATAGCATAATGACATATTTCCCTTGTTCTCAATGTATAAATTTGGCGAAGATATGTTTTGATGTCTAGCTTATATATATAGAAAAAAAGCTATTTGTAGGGTCAATGGGTCCAGGAGTATATATCTATGTATGTATTGGGCCAATGGCCCAATTCGAGGACATTAGGAAGTCTGAAAACGGAAAAATATCTCCTCAAGGGTTCGGGTTGGAAAGTAAAAGGATAAAGTCTGACTAAGGTCGTCCAAGAAAGAGGTTCGAGGTGGAATATTTCCTCGGAAAAGTAAAGCCAAGGTTGAGAGAGATGGTCTGTCTACCAGAAGCAACCTTCTAGGAGGTCCTATAGATAAGGATGTACATGGTAAGAGTATAGGACAAGGAAATGCCATGAAATATCTAAGGAAAAAGTTGCTATCACCGCATTGAATGCTCTGCAGCTAACTCTCTGGCCGCATTAATGAGGAGATGATGTCTGAGCATCAGGGTTCAGCCTTATAGCTACCTCGAAAGACTTTAGGAAGGTGCTGATGGGACAAGTATCCAAACCAGTAATCTGATCCATACGTGGAGGATGTAGAGAGGAAGAAAGATGATATAAAAGGAGGAGGAGACATTTAGGAAGGGGGGATCGGAGAGAAAGAAAGAAAACACTGTAGATTGGATATTTTTGTAATCTTCCTTTAAGAAGAAAGAAGTATAATAACTAGCTCCTCGGCTTGAGTTTGAGGACAGTTTTTCATCATATAAACTTGTCCATCAATATTGTTTTGTGATCTTGAGCCATTACCGTTGTTAACAAAGCCCATAATCAACTAGATTTAGAACCCATTCTCTACAAATTTATTGTATTGGGCTCTTTGGGCCTATACCCTTTCTCCTATTGGGCTTAGGCGCAAATTGTGACCTTACACTATTGATCACACATTAATTTCAATAATATTATGACCATTTAAAGTTTTAAAGATAGCTAACGTTTTTATTTTTTGGCTAAGGACAAGCAACATGTCTGGCTCTATATATATGGAAAGAAATAAAAGTTTCAGATACACATATTTTTATTTTTGAATTACAAAGCTGCAAACTTTTCAAAAACAACTTTTTTTTTCTTAAACACTTGCCATCTATTGCTTCTTACTACTCACAAAAATATTTTAACTTTTACAAAATTTTATGGGAAAAGAAAGTACTATAGAGAGCTTATATCCTACGAGCAGTGTAGGCTCACAAGGATAATTAGCAAAGGTGGCTGGGTTGTTGTATTCTGGGGACAACGTGTAGAAACTATTTGTTTAACTACATCGGATATACCGTAGACGGCACGATTTATCTCAAGACAGTGATTTGGTCCACGCCTCATCTCTGCCACATCTTTTTGGTAAAATCAAATTGTGTAATTTTCAAGAAAAATTCAGGTATTATCTCTCCTTTATTTTCAACAATTTGAGACAAATCGATATGGAGAACACAAAATCATCCTTGGAAAATGGTAATGTTATGTCTAATTCCTTTGGAGCGGGTGATCTTAATAAGCCATTCCGCTTCTGTGGTGTTAACTTTAAGAGGTGGAGACAAAAGACATTATTTTATCTTACTCTCTTGAATGTGGCTTATGTGTTAACTAAGACAAAACCAGAGAAAAAGAAATCTGAACAATTGATCGAAGAAGAACTTTCTTAACATGAAAAAGATGTTAAGAAGTGGGATAAGGATCATCTTTACTGTAGAAATTATCTACTTAATTGTCTTTTTGATGATTTGTATGATTATTATGATTAAGCTTACAAATCAGCCAAAAAGATATGGAAGGCATTGAATCAAAAATATGATACAGAGAAAGCTAGATCCAAGAAATATGCATGTAGCCAATTTTTCAAATTTCAGATGGTTGAAGGCAAGTCCGTGGTGGAACAATCCTATGAACTCCAAATGATTGCACAAGATGTTCAATCTGAAGGCATTCGAGTAGATGAACAAATGCAAGTTTTAACCATCATTGACAAGCTGCTTGAATCTTGGAAGGAGTTTGCCAAAGTCTTGAGAGTTGAGACACAAGCAAAAGGAACTCTCCATTGAATCCCTTATCACCCGTTTGAGAGTGGAGGAAGAGCAAATGAACCAAGACAAAGCTGTTGAACTCCATGGAGCAAATGGTCCTAAGGTAAATTTTATCTCTTCAAATGAAAACATGCCAAACGCCAATGTAAAAAATAATGACTATGTAAGGCCTAAGAAAGGGAACTTCAAACGTAGGCCAAATGGAAATCAGCCTCAACATAAGACCCACTCTAATCAAAGAAAGAACCAAGCACACCATCCTAAGCATGCTCCAAATAATGGCAACCACACTAATAATAGCAATTGTGCATGTTTTGTAAGTGGAAAGCTTGGACATTCGGCTAGAAATTGTCGTTTTCGAAAACATAGGCCTATGGCTCAAGCCAATGTCATTGAAGAGCCTCTTGTGGCTATGGTTACCGAGATTAATATTCTCGAAGGCTTTGGAGGGTGGTGGATTGATTCTAGGGCAACTAGACATATTTGTTATGATAAAAATTGGTTCAAGACCTACACCATCTTGGATGAAAAAAAGAAAATTATGCTTAGTGATTCTCATACCATTGATGTTGTGGGTATTGGAGAGGTGCTTCTCAAATTTACTTCTAGGAGAGAGGTCACTCTCAAAGATGTCTTTCATGTTCCTGACATTAGAAAGAATCTAGTTTCTAGTTTTTTGTTGAATAAGGCTGGTTTCAAACAAGTCTTTGAGGCTGATCAATAAGTACTCTCTAAAAATGGCATGTTTGTTGGCAAAGGCTATGCTTGTGATGACATGTTTAAACTTAATGTTAAGATGAATGAAAATTCAAGGTTTTCTTATATTGTTTCTTGTGTGAATGTTTGGCATGGTAGAGTATGTCCTATCAATAATAAATATATGAAAAGTATGAGTGATTTAGGTTTAATTCCTAAACTTGAAAATGAACTTGAAAAATGTGAAATTTGTAGCATGACTAAAATTTCTCAAAAGCCTCATAAATCAATTGAAAGAAATACTAAATTACTAGAGCTTATCCATAGTGATATTTGTGAATTTGAAGGACATTTGACATGTGGAGGTAATCAGTATTTTATAACCTTTATAGATGATTTTTCAAAATATTCATATGTCTATCTTATGAAAAATAACAGTGATGCTTTTGAAAAATTATCAATTTTGTTAAAAGAAGTTGAGAATACTTTTGATAAAAAGGTTAAAAGGTTTAGAACTGATAGAGGAAAATAATATGATACTCTTGGTCTTAATAATTATATTCAATCTCTTGGTGTTGTTCATGAGACTATTGCCCCTTATTCTCCATCTTCAAATGGAGTAGCTGAATGTAAAAATAGGACTTTTATAAATTTAACTAATGCTATGCTTGTTAGTTCTGGGGCTCCTAAACATTTATGGGGTGAAGCTGTTTTAATTGCAAATTTTGTTTTGAATAGAGTACCTCATAAAAAGACTTTTTTAACTCCTTTTGAATTATGGAAAAAATATAAACCAAATTTGAATTTCTTCAAAGTTTGGGGTTGCTTAGCATATGTGAGGCTACCTGACCCTAAAAGACCTAAACTTGGGGTAAAGGCTTCTACATGTGTATTTTTTGGTTATTCTTTATATAACACAACTTATAGATTTTTTGATATTGATAATAATACAATAATTGAATCTAGAGATGCAATTTTTCATGAAAATAAATTTCCATTTAAATATAAAAATAGTAGGGGTTTTGAACAACAAGAGAATTTTGAATGTTCAACATCTAAGTCAAAAGATATTAATGAATATGAGATTGAACCTAGGAGGAGTAAAAGACCTAAAATTGAAAGGTTTTTGGTCTTGAATATTATGTGTATAATTTACAAGGAGACCCTATTTCTTTAGAGGAGGCTTTATCTTCTCCTTATTCAGGTCAATGATGAGATGAATTCTATTATCTCTAATAATACTTGAAAACTTGTAAATTTACCTCTAGGTTGTAAAACAATTGGATGTAAATGGATACTTAGAAGAAAATTAAAACTTGATGGATCTATTGAAAATTCAAAGCAAGACTTGTAGCTAAACGTTTTAAACAAAAAGAAGATATTGATTTTTTCAATACTTTTTCTCATGTTACTAAAGTTACGTCTATTAGATTATTGATTGCGATAGCAGCTATTCATAATTTGATGATACATCAAATGGATGTAAAGACAACATTCCTAAATGGAGATTTAGAAGAAGAAATCTACATGGACCAACTAGAAAGTTTTACAATGCCAGGTAATGAGCATAAGGTATGTTAATTATTAAAATCTTTATATGGTTTAAAATAAGCACCTAGACAGTGGCATGAGAAATTTGATCAATGTTTGCTTTCTAATGGTTTTAAAACAAATGAAAGTGACAAATGTATATATTATAAAACTTTTGATGATGCTCATGTTATAATTTGTTTATATGTTGATGATCTTCTAATTTTTGGTCCTAATATGAATATTATAAATGCTACCAAAATGCTTCTTAAAAATAACTTTGATATGAAAGATTTAGGAGAAGCTAATGTGACTCTTGGCATGAAAATTTCTAGAACTTCAAATGGCATATTTATAGATCAATCTCATTATATAGAAATTTTTTTGAAGAAATATAATTATTTTGATTGTAAACCTGCAAGTATCCATTTTGACTCTAGTGTGCATCTTTTTCCTACTAAAGATGAAAATGATATTTACAATAAAAAAGAATATGCTAGTATTATTGGAAGTCTTAGATATAATACTGATTGTACTAGACCTGATATTGCTTATGCCGTAGGAGTTCTAACAAGATTTACTAGCAAACCTAATTTTGAGCATTGAAATGCCATGACTCAATTAATGAGATATTTAAAAAGAACTGCGTACTATGGTTTGCTATATCAAAGATATCCTGTTGTACTTGAAGAATATAGTGATGTTAGTTGAAACACTTTATTAGGTGATTCTTTGTCTACCAATCTACCACTGGCTATGTATTTACAATAGGTGGTGGAGCAATAAGTTGGAAATCTAAAAAGCAACAGATTATTGCTAAATCCACCATGGAGGCAGAATTAATTGTCTTATCTTCAGCTAGTGAATAAGCTGTTTGATTACGAGATTTATTATCTGAAATTCTCATGTGAGAGAAACCTATCTCACCCGTCTTAATTCATTGTGATAGTATTGCCACTATTGGTAGAGTGCGCAATAAATACTATAATGGTAAATCCAGATCTATTAAAAGAAAACACAGTACCGTGAGATTATACATAAACAATGATACCATAAATGTTGATTATATTAGTACAAATGATAATATTGCAGATCCATTAACTAAAACTCTAGCTAGAGAAAAGATCTGGATAGCATCGAGGGGGATGAGACTTAAGCCCAAAGAAGAATAAACTACCTATGAGGATACTTTACCTAGGGATTGGAGATCCCAAAAACTAGGTTCAAAGGGAGAAACTAATCATAGTGTAGTTTGATTGACATGCACTAAATATATGTATGAGTAATAATACTCATGTCTCTCTCTATGGTGTGCGTGCATGTATCTTGTAACGTTATATAGGACGAGTTTTTATTTATCAGAAAAAAAAACTCTTAATGTGGACTAAGACTCTTATGAGTGGGATGTTAGAGTTATAAGAACATCCTTGATAGCCACACTTAAGTGAGCATGGAAGTAAGGCCACTTCCTTTGAGAATGTGGCTAATTCTCTAAATAGCTCATAGATGCTGGGATAAAGCACAAGGCCATAATGTGTTGGCTTAGAAGCTTGTAGTAGAGTACTGGAATATTATGCGTGTGATGTAATGTTTTGTATCCATAGAAAAAGTTGTAGTTCAAGACTTAGATCACTATTAACTTTGGAACAATGTTGCTGTAACACTAAATGAGGGTTCAAGTCATTGGCACTTCCATTATGCATAATGTTCTACTTAACCTAGAAAAATTGTTCTTATATATATATATATATATATTTACCTATTTATTTTTTATAAAAATAAGTGGGGGATTGTTGGATATTTTTATAAAAAATATCATATTTATTTTAATACTCATTTACGTTACTTGAGGAAATCAATTATCCCTTAATGTCAGATATGTTGAATGCTAAATTTTGAAATTCAAATATAATTCAAAATTTGAATAGCTATTGTCAATGGTTTTAATTAGGGAATTTTCTGAACATTAATGTGATATTAATACTATAATTGCCAGCATATTTAGTTTTATTACAAATATATATTTTCCATTCTAAACGTTTTGTATTCAAATGTTCTTATTTGAATATGACATAATAACATCATATATGGAAGATTTTTCAGCACTTAAATGTACAGCTATTGCTGAATTATTTTATGTTATTATAAGTAACTACATATATATATATATATATATATATATATATATATATATACAAGTATTTACTATTTGTATTCATGGAAAGTGGTCAAAACAGCTAGCAATTTTTTGTAATATATATTCTGAAATTTTCAAAAAGGTATTCTAATAAAGTTCTTCACGTTAGCTTGTAATATATATTCTAAAGAGAAATGCTACATCCACAACAATTTTACAACATTTTTACAACATTGCTTACCTGTCACTGCCAAGTCACAAAACACAACTTAAATAATCTGACTAGGAAAAAGAAAACAAAAATCTGACTAGGAAAAGAAAACAAAAATAAAATAAAATGAGAATACAAAACAAAGCAGATTTCGGTGAGGAGGGAAAGGAAGGGTTTTGTAGGTTGTAAAATTGTTGTGAATGTAGCATTTCACTATTCTAAAATTTTCAAAAAAGGTATTCTAATAAAGTTCTTCACATTACTATGGGCCATTAAATACATAGCATTATGACATATTTTCCTTGTTCTCAATGTATAGATTTGGCGAAGATATGTTTTGATGTCCAGCTTATATATATAGAAAAAGAAAGCTATTGATCACACATTAATTTCAATAATTTTATGACCATTTAAACTTTCAAAGATAGCAAACGTTTTTATTTTTTGGCTAAAGACAAGCAACATGTCTGGCTCTATATATATGGAAAGAAATAAAAGTTTCAGATACACATATTTTTAATTTTGAATTACAAAGCTACAAACTTTTCAAAAAAACAACTTTTTTTTCTTAGACACTTGTCTTCTATTGCTTCTTACTGCTCACACAAATATTTTATCTTTTACAAAATTTTCTAGGGAAAGAAAGTACTATAGAGAGCTTATATCCTACGAACAGTGTAGGCTCGCAAGGATAATCAGCAAAGGTGACTGGGCTGTTGTATTCTGGGGACAACGTGCAGAAGCTATTTGTCTAACTACATCGGATATACCGTAGACGACACGATTTGTCTCAAGACAGTGACTTGGTCCACGCCTCATCTCTGCCACCTCTTTTTAGTAAAATCAAATTGTGTAATTTCTAAGTAAAATTCAGGTATTATCTCTTTTTTATTTTTAACAGATACAAATGAATAAGTTAAACCATATTTTGAAATCTCAATCTTTCTAATTTGTTTTAATTTTGTGCCAGAATTGGGGAATTTGACATGTTATAGAATTTGACAAAGTAGGAATCATAAGCAATTTAATTGTTTTTTATTTGATAATTTTCTTTAATCTAAAATCACATCGGGTTTGTGTATATATAAAATATATTAGTATAGAGACAAAGTTTTTTTCACGAAATCATATTTTTATAATACATTTTATAAATAGATGAAAATAGCCCAATTAACATACTAAGTTATGTAAAAAAATTAAATTCGTTTTTTAATGCATGTATCACTTATAAAATATTAACTAACAATACATTTACATTTGTGTAAGCAAAAAGAAGTTATCCAAAATAAAAATTAATAAAATTATATTTAAGATCAATCAAATTAAGTGAGTTAACAATATTATCAATTGAAAAGAAAATTTTAGTGGAGCTTGAAAAAAATATTAGTCACTTGCATCTCAAATAAAAAATAAAAAATAAAAAATAAAAAATCAAAATAAAAGATGGAAAAAAAAAATCAAAAAATGAATATTATTCAATTAATTTATATACTATTTATAAGAGGATTGTTTTCTTTGAACTAGAATTTTATATGATTCAAAAATACCCTTAAACCTTACGTTGAACTGGAAAAAAAAAATTGAGGACATCTTAGTAAAAATATATCTCTAATTTCATTTAAAATGCCTACAAAATAAGATACACTCCTACTAATCTTATTTTCAAAACAAACTTATCTAATTAGTTTTCAAAACAAACTTATCCAATTTTTTTAAAAGAAAAATTATGACATTAAACCAAAAAATAATAATCATAAACTTGGGCAAGGCTAGTATTTAAATAAGATGGGAGATTAGTCAAGACTACCGTGATTGCAGTATTTGTGCCACTGTAGTAGGTATCTCTGCAGGGATAAGAAAGGAGAGAGCAGGATTGCCTATAACTATTTTATGTCCATGAGTGAGCCACGTGGCACCATTTCTTAGGCTTCAAAGTTCAAAGTACTTATATTCTCTCCATAGAGTGAAGGGCCCACCTGAAACGCCCTTTTGGTTATAGTTTGCTCCCTCATCATCACTTGCCTCGACCATTAAGAATGGACACCTTTATTTCTCATGATCTTTATTATTATTGTTTTTGCTATATCTTTAGAATGAATCTAAAATTCGAGAAGTATCCTCCAATTTTTGTGAATACTCTAGCAGGAGTTTAGGTTTATAAAGTGTATCAGTAAATTTATTTATTTATTTATATTTTTTTTGTTGGTATGATAAGATGTTATCTTATGTAACAAATAGGGAAATTTCTATAACATTTTTTTTTGGGTATGATATCTCTACTAATAACAAAGTTACAGTTAATAATAATTTTGTTACATTTGTTACTAACTTGGGTTACATTGAGCAGTAACTTCATAATTTTTCTTTTTTTGACAACAAACTTTTTAATAAAATCAAATAAAATAGTGTTTATGTCAAATCTGACGGTCAATTTAATTATATAATATGACAAATCTGATGGTAGGTTCAATTATGTTATATGATAACTCATATTTTTTAATTTTGGACATATAGTGATGGATGAACAAAAATCTACCTAGTTAGGGCTTACTGTATAACCTACTTCGTAGACTTCAGACTAATTAGTGTGCTAGGTCGGAGGCAGCATGAATGTCAAGTTTAGTGAAAGAGCTCCCAAATTAAGATTCAAAGAAATTTGCAAAGTAACGAGATTCAGAGTGCATGTTGTTGTTCATGACTTAGAGAATGTATTTATATGATTTTTGAGTGTGGGCTAGTGACTATTGACTAGTTTGCTATAAAGTGAGAGGGCTGCTAACAATACACAATCCTTTTATGTTAGCTGAGACGACGTGTTCGTCAGATATTCTTCCTAATATTGTATAGAAAGACTTGTCTCATTGTATTTAATGCAAAAGGGGTCATGGTTCGTTATGATAATTAATACTAACATGATGGACAAATGAACTTTTTTAAGTGCTTCTAGTGAGATAAGGGTGCTCTGTTGCCGAGTTCTAAATAGCCCAAATTGGGGCATGAGACCATGATTCTCTAAAAGTCTTTTGGTTAGAGGAGTAGAAAAATAGAAGGATGAAAAATTATGGGAGGATGAAAAATATTTAGTTTTTCTTTTTGTGTGTTCGGTTGGAGGGGTAGAAAAGTAAGAGGGTGGAAAATTCTTTTATTTGGTTGGAGAGAAAAAGAGAATGATAGAAAATGTAATTTATATAAATTGACTATTATACCCTTGTTACATAGGTAGGAGGGTACTAGGTGGTCACGAATGAGTTGGTAGGAAATGGACATTTTTGTAAAAGTACTACTTTAGCACTTTTCTCCCCACATTTTCCGGAAAAAAATGTGAGCCCAGAAAAAAAACTTTCTCCCGAGTTTTCATCCTCCATATTTTCTTTCCTCAACTGAACAGTAAAAAATAACATTTTTCATCCTATTTTTCTCTCTCTATTTTTCATCCTCCCTATATTCAACTGCCCACTGTCATGTGCTCCATGTTTGAAAGAGCCTTGCTCGGATTCTAATTGGTGTACAAAGAATTTCACTCAATAGGATGAAGCAAGGTTTCCTTGTGAATATTGTCTTATGCTGAAAATTTGCTTGGATTGAATACTTGCCAGCCGAAGATATGGTTATTTCGCCAAAATAACAAAAAAGATATGATTTTTAAAATGCGTGCCATTAGCCCATGGGCCTGTTATCTATCCCCACACACAAACCCAAAATGTGGGTGACAGTTTATCCCAGGAGGTAAGAATTGACCCTCAATCAACTTCAAAGTACACGAGCAACCCAACCATTTTCTGACACGTCCTTATTAGCTTCATTTATAATGCAATTGGCCTTAACATATAATAGCACTTCTCCAAAGTAAAGCCACCAATGATTTCTCATCGAGTGAAGGGCAAATGTGCCAGTGTCCTTTATGTGGGTACTCACAAAAAACATTATTTGAAGTTTAGTTACAAGGATGACTTAGCCGCTACAACCATAATTTCGTCCACTCATGTCACTCTTCTTAGCTCTTGTCTCAGACTTATTACAAAAATACAAAAAAAGAAAAAAAGTAACACCAACCGCTATTTTTTGGTTTTTGAGAATCAAAGAGGCTCTCTGGACCTCAAGATTCGTCAAGGCCAATTGAATATCTCAAAAATAGATAAGAATTCTCTTTGCAACTTCAGGTACGTACAAATTTTATTACTTTTCTAACAATTTGACAACCAAAATAAACTTGAATCTTTTTCTTTCTTTGTTGTCAATCAATGAGTTCTTTTATACACTCTTACATGCAAAACTATAGCATGTCTATGTGTTATATATTACATTAACGTATAGCCTATCATGTATCCATTACTTCAAGATTAGTAGTGAGGTTTCTGCAGTTCTGCTAGTATTATATTTGAAGCTACTAGAACGATCACAAGCAAAGATTGTAAAGAAAGAAGAAAAATGAACCTTTGTTGAGGCAAAACAAAAACAGACCCTGATGTTCTTTTTATTCTTTGGTGGGATTTATATGTATAAGTTTCCAATCTATAATAAAGCTTTTTTCAGACACATTTTATCTTGAAATTCTATGTAATCTTTCTTATATTTCATGTCTTCACACGTTGAACGTTCTTGCTATATGGTTTTTGTCTCAACAATAAGAACATCATAAATCCAATCATTTAGCCTAATATTTTCACTTGTTTAGCAGTGGATATTGAGCACAAAAAATGTCATCAACAATGGAAGGTATGCTGGTGAGGACAACTACACCAGGAATTTGCAACAAAAGACTATTCAAGGGAAAGTGTGTGGATCAAATTCAAGTTCTCAAAGAAAACCTTCGAGTTGGGAGTGCACGCTATCACAACTCAGGGAACATAATTGTAAATGGGCTCAACAATGCCAAGCCCAAGAGTTATGAACCGTCGATTCGTGGCCAAACCCGAGCTCAAGCCATTCTCACACCAGTGTCTGACCCTACCCCAACTGTCCAAAAGGTAAGGGAACTATTCCTTGCACATGGTGTGGGTCCTTAGTTCACAATTTGTTGCCTACATGGGATTTGATGTAGGGCCTATGCTAGCCCGAAGTACCACTTGTTTAACCAGTGGCTCAGCGATCCAAAAGTGAGTGGAGCTGGACATGGGTTGACATTAAGGCCCAAAATAGAAATTTTTTAGCCAATGGCCTAGTTCGTACACCAAACCACGGCACCTGTTGCCATGGTCACTTCACAAAAAAAGGTTAAAAAATTTCTATCTTATGTACATAAATAAAAAAGCTTCAAAATTTTTTATTGGTTCATGTTAACCGATTCAGTTTTTATACAATCACAAACTTTTACCACAATTTCAAAAACTTTTACCACAAGTTGGTAGAGCTGAGCGGTGGACAATTACTTTCACAAAGACCCATGACTTCTTCTTCACTAATTACACGCGGCCACTTATGAGTTGTAGTACACAAATTGTGTTCCTAGAGTTTCTCTAACCAGTAAAGTTTTAATGTCCTCTAGAGTTTAACTCTAAAAATGCTAATAATTTATGGCTAAATTAAACTTAAGATTTTTGTCATGTGATCTATATTTAAACAAATATTAATTATTGAAATAATAATTTCTTTTAAGAAATAGGGACCTACGAAAAACATTTTGAGACGTGAAAAACAATTGTGTAATTCTTTTTCTTTTCAACATTTATTGAAAATGAGGAAAGAATGACTTGCATTTGTAAGTTGAGTGATGTTGAGTATACTATAAATTTTATCACATAAGCTTTATAGACTAATGTGCCACTAATCACCAAAAAAATAATTAAACTATTTAATTATTAAGTTGTTGAAATTACACAAACTACATTATTTGTCATGTCAATTTATAAGTATTTTGTAATAAAATTAGCAGTAGCTTTAGTATTTTCCTAGTAAGTCATATGAATCAGTTTGATAAAGGAATTGTGCTAAGACGAAAATACTCCTTATGTTTGGAATGGAGGGACATAGAGAGGAGAGAAGGAGGGTGGTTGGTTTATGGAATGCTGAGAATAAAATATTTTTGCCTGTTATGTTTGTAGCTATGGGAGGTGGAGGAAGCCTCCTCCATCAAACATATGGTTTAAGGTTTATCATAGACTAGCTAGAATCTAAGTCCCAACATTTTTTTTTTGCAATTGGCATATATATAGTTTTTTTTTAACAGACTTGGTTTCATGATGGAAAATAAGATTAGAGTTTAGTGTGTAATGGTGGACATAAGGCATGGCCTCTTTACTCTAAGTACTTCACATTGTGTCTTCCATTAAATTTTATGAGTAAATTGGTTGCTAATTCTGTTAATGTCGCATCAATTATGGTGAGGTCACCAAATTAATGTTTTATAGTACAAGTATTTTTTTTATTGGATAATGATAAGCGTCACCGAGCTACAGGGATCTTCAAGCATTGGTTATATCAAGTATTGCAAGCCTGATATTTGTCTTTCGGTTGGTTTACACAGCGAGTGTTTACTTTTGGCAAAGGAAGGAGTGAAGGCAACAAGAGCATGAAGACTTTGGTAAGCTTTATTTATCTTTCCAATCTTCATGCACACGAACCACATCTTATGGTTACTTCTTTAGAATTTGTTGTGATCCAAGTTGATGGAGTATTTGGACGTCTAAGAAAAATTGAATGGGTATATTGAATGCTTATGCATGTGTGTGTGATTGTAGTTGGGAGGGAAGGGAGCAAACCTTGCAGAAATGGCAAGCATTGGGTTATCAGTACCACCAGGACTTACCATATCACCAGAAGCATGCCAAGAATATCAGCTGAATGGAAAGAACTTGCCAGAAGGTTTATGGGAGGAGATATTGGAAGGTTTGGAGACTGTGGAGAAGGACATGAGAGCTTTCCTTGGTGACCCTTCTAAGCCCCTTCTTCACTCTGTCCGTTCTGGTGCAGCAGTAAGCTTTTGCTCCATGAATATATAGTAGCTACATATTGTTTATCTATAATAGTAATGTTAATAAGGGCACAGTATTTTCCACAACTGTTGACATGATTTGTTGTGATTGGAGCAATATCACTTTTGCTCCAATAATAAAAGAAAATGAACTAATTTGCCTCCTACTTATGTAATATGTAGATTTCCATGCCTGGCATGATGGACACTGTCCTCAACCTTGGGCTTAATGATGAGGTAGTTGCAGGTTTGGCGTCAAAAAGTGGAGAGCGCTTTGCTTATGACTCATACAGACGATTTCTAGACATGTTTGGAGATGTTGTAAGTGCTTCTTCTAGATGTCGCTTGTTATGCTAACTAGTTTTCATCTATAGTAAAAATGCTTCCTCTAGATGTCGCTTGTTATGCTAACTAGTGTTCATTTATAGTAAAATGCTGTAAGTGCTTCTTCTAGATGTTGCTTGTTATGCTAAATAGTCTTTCACAATTTGTTAGGTACTGAAACATTAAAATTACCAAACTAAAATGCACCTTCTAAACTGCTTGAATCTGTTGATTGTGTATGTGCTTAATTTTCCTTTTATTCTAAAGGGAGTAAATATATCATGCTGTCATCTTTTCTTGTTGCTATGTTTATTGAAAACCTTGTCATCTTTAATTGGAGGTATTGGGAATTGCACACACATTATTTGAGGAAAAGTTAGAAATGTTGAAGAATGCAAAAGGAGTCAAACTTGACACTGAACTAACATCCTCTGACCTCAAAGAGCTGGTGGAACAGTACAAGAATGTTTACCTTGAAACCAAGGGTGAAAAGTTTCCTTCAGGTACCAAGTATGACACCAAAAACTTATTTATATTTCCATCTTTTCTTAGAAAAATCTTTTTGTTGGCTAATAAAGAATGCATAAGAAAATTTGGAAAAGACTATTTGTATATTTCTATCCCTTCAACCCATCCCCTTTTGCTTGTATCTATCTGCAGATCCCAAACAGCAATTACTGTTGGCTGTTAAAGCTGTTTTTGATTCTTGGGATAGCTCAAGGGCCATTAAATACCGAAGCATCAATCAGATAACTGGTTTGAAGGGAACTGTAGTAAACATTCAATGCATGGTGTTTGGGAACATGGGAAATACTTCAGGGACAGGTGTTCTATTTACTAGGAATCCTAGCACTGGTGAGAAGAAGCTTTATGGGGAGTTTCTAGTCAATGCTTAGGTTTTTATGCCAATCCCATCTTGAGCTTACTTTAAGACTCTTAACTTCTATATTTATGTACATATCAGTAGAGGTTATCTTAGTATTGATTTTATGAGTGTAGCTGAAGAATGGCTTTGAATAGGGAGAAGATGTGGTTGCTGGAATTAGGACACCAGAAGACTTGGACACCATGAAAAGTTGCATGTCAGAAGCTTACAAGGAGCTCGTGGAGAACTGCGAAATTCTAGAGCAACATTACAAAGATATGATGGTAAAACTTAAAAGTTATTTGTTAGGAAGATGATTTTTAATTGTCAGTATTACTTTCATTGTCTTCTTGATTTCTGAGATTATAATGGTCTTCATGTTCTCAAGCCTGAAGTCAAGTCAGTCATATCTTGGCAACATTTAACAATAAAATGATTTCTATTGTACTTTAGTAACATACTGGGATGGGGTATTTTCTGATAAATATAGGACATAGAATTCACCGTCCAAGAAAATAGGTTGTGGATGTTGCAATGCCGTTCTGGAAAGCGTACTGGTAAAGGTGCAGTAAAGATAGCTGTAGACATGGCAAATGAAGGGCTTGTTGATATGCGCTCTGCAATTAAGATGGTGGAGCCACAACATCTTGACCAACTTCTTCATCCACAGGTATATATATGTCGACAGTGGTCTAATAGCAAACATATCTGCATCTAGATTGGCATTTTCATCTTAACCGCAAATTAAAAAATATAGGTCAAACTGAAATTGATATTAATTGATTGCCATTTAAGGAACTTAAAATGAACTTTGATGCAAAGTATAGGCTAATGGCTGAATGTATATGCAGAATCATTAACATGAGCCTCTATATTCAGTATATCTCAATCAATTTATTTAATTAAGCTAGCTTGTCATGTCTTTTATATCTAGTGTTCCTATGTTTGTTCTTTGCACACATAAAAATTCCTGATAATCCTTTTTATTTTGCTCTATGGTGAAGATCCCTACATCTGCTCTAACAATGCACTGTAGAAATTTGTATGCATACAATTACATATGATCACATGTATGTGATAATGTAAACGTCTTCCTAACTTCATTGTAATGTTGCTGGACTAGTTTGAGGATCCAACTACTTATAAAGACAAAGTGGTTGCCAAGGGCTTGCCAGCATCTCCAGGGGCTGCAGTGGGGCAGATTGTGTTTGGAGCTGATGATGCTGAAGCATGGCATGCACAAGGAAAGAGTGCTATCTTGGTATGCTCAAACTAATACCCTTTTTCACAATTCCTTTTCTTTCATAGAGCTGTTAGTTTATTTGAGCAAAATAAAGAGGAATTTCCTGTGTTGGACAAAAAATGCAGCCTATAATTATGGCTTGAGATTACTGATGGAATAGATTTAGTTATAATTCTAATGGCATTGCAGTTTGCTCGCTGATGCCATATATTGTAACATGAGTAAAAACACACTCTTTGTTTTAAAATATGTACGCTTAGTAAGGATATAGCTGCATGTCAAATTATTGAACATTATGATATTAGGTTGAACAAATTTCATCATACAGGAAACACATTTGTTTATGACTTTGGTCACTCCACTCACAACATCTTCTTTCATGTGAATTTCAAATTATTTTTCCCATTTCATTGATTAGAACTGAAGTTTTCTATGATTTTGTGTAATTGAAGGTAAGGACAGAGACCAGCCCTGAGGATGTTGGGGGTATGCATGCAGCTGTTGGTATCTTGACAGCTAGAGGTGGCATGACATCTCATGCAGCTGTTGTAGCGCGTGGGTGGGGAAAGTGTTGTGTTTCTGGCTGTTCCGAAATCCGTGTAAATGACAATGAGAAGGTAAAATTCTAAAAATTGGATCTCCTATGCATTATAGCTGCTTCAGAATAAGAGGGAATATAATAAATAGGTTTTGTTTATAAATAATGCAGTTTGTTGTGATTGGGGATGTGGTGATTAAGGAAGGAGAATGGCTCTCACTCAATGGGTCAACAGGTGAAGTGATATTGGGAAAACAACCACTCTCTCCACCGGCTTTAAGTGGCGACTTGGAGATCTTTATGTCTTGGGCTGATAAGATAAGGCAACTCAAGGTGCTACATTTCTGTTAACTGCTGTAAGTGCTTGTATTATCAGTAGTGGGAAATTCTATAATGTAATTTAGTGGTATGGTGCTGTAACAGGTCATGGCAAATGCTGATACACCTGAAGATGCCCTAACAGCAAGAAACAATGGTGCCCAAGGGATTGGCCTTTGCAGGACAGAGCACATGGTAACTGTTTCTCTTACTTCACTGTCATCTGCCTTAATGTAGCATGTAAAAGAAACAATTTTCCAGATATGTATAGTTAATTATCAATGGAATTTTGGTAGTATCTTCAAATCTGAATGGTTCATTGTTTCCAGACAGGATCTAATATGAGTCAAGTACATGGCTTGTACTACAGTAGTAGGGTATACAATATACATATGCATGTGCAAATTTTTTAGACAATTGTTGAAACAAGGACATTATAAATTTAAGATATTCCCTTTATTTTTATTACAATGTTGTATCCATGTATATCCCCAACTTCTATCCAATTGCAAGGTAGAGCTCGAGGAACTTAATCAAGTTCTTCTTTTGATTTCAAACATCCCTCATACTTCTTTTATGAATTTCTTCACAAATGTTTCATATGCATGAAGGTTAGTGTATATTGGTGTTAACTAAAAACAATAAATCAGCTTTACTTTCTAGATAATCTTTTATCTGGTCCAGTAAGGTTACAATTTTTTCTCTCTCATGCTTTGGGTTGTTTCAGTTCTTTGCTTCAGATGAAAGGATAAAGACTGTTAGGAAGATGATAATGGCAGTTACACCTGAACAAAGGAAGGTAGCTCTGGACTCTTTGTTACCTTATCAAAGATCTGACTTTGAAGGAATTTTCCGTGCAATGGATGGTACTTTCCTCTTCTTTTGTTTTGAAAATTTGAAAATTATGAAATATCTGCCTTGTGGAGCACAAATTTGGTAAACTGCAATGACAATAACAATAGAGAGAGATGGAAAGCTTAGTAGTGCAGTGTTTTGGGCACTCAGTTTACATTTAAGTCTTTATTATATATATTTTTATTGAATCTGTAATTAACCAAGATTATATGGAATTTTCAGGCCTGCCAGTAACAATCCGACTGTTGGATCCTCCACTTCATGAATTTCTTCCAGAAGGTGACCTAGAACAGATTGTAAGCGAACTAACTACAGAGACAGGAGTAAATGAAGATGAAGTTTTTTCAAGAATTGAAAAGTTATCAGAAGTAAATCCCATGCTTGGTTTCAGAGGCTGCAGGTTTGGTGACCCTTCTTATGAGCTCTTGTTTCAAAGATTGCTCAAATTTTGTTCTCATAGTAATTGGCAACTAGTATAACTAGTGCTCCCTTAATTGCTAGTAATATTATAAAAAAATTAAAGCTTTCTGAGTATAAAACTGATATAGAATCTTATATAAAAGCCAATAAAGATGTTACTAAATAGACACTACAATTTGGTGCCTCTTACATCATGTTGGGCTCCAACTCTCATCACTCTGAACTAAAAATGCATGTGATACATTGAGCAGTGACTGCGTCTTCATCTTGCCCACATTTCAGAGTATTGATAATTTGACTGGTAACCACAACTACCTCATTCCTTTTCTTACAATATATAATAATTTGACTATCCTCGAGTTCATATTACATTGTTGTTAGGATGACTCTAAAATAGCTCTCAACACTAGTTTTCTTGAGCAACACATGTAAAGAATACGAGATAAATACAAAAAACCATTTCATTGTTTTTCACAATTAACTTTTTCTCCTGTCTCAACAGGCTAGGGATATCATATCCAGAACTCACTGAAATGCAGGCACGTGCAATCTTTCAGGCTGCTGTCTCAATGAGCAACCAAGGTGTTAAAGTTTTTCCTGAGATAATGGTTCCCCTTGTTGGAACACCTCAGGCATGGTTCTGCCTCTTCCTTTGTCTTATTATTCGTGTAATATTAGGCTAACTTATTATGCTTAAAATTAGAGAAAAAGATGCAACTATATTTACATTTCTCATTCTAAATCATGTTTTCATTTCTTTATTTTGAATATGTGTATGTCACTTAAAACAAGAAACCTCAGTGTGATTAAACTTTATGCAATTTTAGATTTGCTTTTCTACCAATTATGTTCTCATAATCTTAAAGTCAAAAGTAATCAGAATTCTTACAGTTTAATATTTAAGGGATCAAATACCCAAAGTGCTTCTTCTGAGATAAGTTGACATTGTGTTATGTCAGGAACTAGGACATCAAGTGAGTTTGATACGAAGTGTTGCTAATAAGGTGTTCTCCGAGATGGGTTCCTCCTTGAACTATAAGGTGGGGACCATGATTGAAATCCCTAGAGCTGCTCTAGTTGCAGATGAGGTATGCTAAGTTAAAATGTTCCTTTCAGGTTTCTATAAATACTTTTTAAGCCATAGGGAAATCTTTATGAGGAAAGACATTATTTTTTACTGTCTCTCTTTGAAGCTTGGCAAACCATTATAAATTTCAACCTAGATAGAGGAATGTAATATTCATTACTGCTAATAATGCCTTGCATCCTGTAATGCATGATTACAGATTGCAAAGGAAGCAGAGTTCTTCTCCTTTGGAACCAATGATCTCACACAGATGACCTTTGGTTACAGTAGAGATGATGTTGGCAAGTTTCTCCCTATTTACCTAGCCCAAGGCATTCTACAGAATGATCCATTTGAGGTTAGTCTTTTTTAATTATTTTGATACAAGTCCATGGGCTTCTTGGGAAGATGGATTATGCTAAGAGAAACAAAAGAGTTCATATTTAGGGGAATGGAGACGAATAGGAACTGATTTCTTCCACTCCAATTTTGTTGCTTGCAGGTACTTGATCAAAGAGGTGTTGGTCAACTCATCAAGATTGCCACAGAAAGGGGTCGTGCAGCTAGGCCTAGCTTAAAGGTATTATAAGGTGCACCTGTACTGTTGAAATATGTAGAAATGTTCCTGTCTATGGAGAGGTGATAGGACATTTGGGTTTATCAGAGAAAGATAACAACTCATGATTGTGACAAAAATGATGCTCAAATTGCATTAATGTGACCAGGCCAAGCAGTGCATAGCTTCAATTAGCCATTTATGACAATGTTCGAGCTGTCTGCTGATTGAACTTCATGCATTTTATGATGGCTGGCATGTCATTCTGTCCAGATGATGGGGCTAAATTTTGCAGCATTCGTCACTCACAAATAATGACATATTTTCATGGTGCCCCATCTATGATCAAGTTGGAACCTGATATCAATTCTCAAATTCTTTCAAATACCCCATGCAGGCAGCTCTGCTAATAGCTTATTGTAATGTAGGGGCATTTTTTTTTGGGTATGTTTGATTATTTTTCTTGACTTTAGATATGATGGTGAAAAAACAGGTTGGAATATGTGGAGAGCAAGGTGGGGAGCCTTCTTCCATTGCCTTCTTTGCAGAGGCTGGACTGGACTATGTTTCATGTTCTCCATTCAGGTTGGCCTGTCTTGGAACTTAGAATTTTCTTATACTTATACTACTTTCATAATTGGAACAAAATCCTGATTTAAATTTTATCAACAGGGTTCCTATTGCTAGGCTCGCAGCTGCTCAAGTTGCTGTCTGAGAGGATTAACTACTTCAACACATTGCTTGACCTTGTGTAGTAATTGCAGTTGAATATGCATATATCATACACAGAAACATTCAATAATTACATTAGTGTAGAAGACAAAGGCAAGGAGAAAGGGAATGCTATCAACATTATACAAGTGAAAAAGAATGGACAAGTCCTCCTATGGAGAAGAGGGGATCAGTATTTATGGTTGACAGAAAATCATCTGTGAATAATAATTCTTCTGTTTAGAGTTTTAAAAATAAATTAATTTGTGCATTCAAAAGAAATATGTAACTGTAAACAACTCAAACTGAGGGGGAAAAAGAAGCTAAACAAGTCATAATTTGGGTACAAGTGACATCAGCACATTTAATTTTGCAGGGCTGTACCATGTATATATAATGCTTGGATCTCTTGTAACTCAACCAAATATATCATAGCTTGCTTCTCTATTGCACATACATGGACCAATGGTAGAACTTTAGATTGTAGAATGAAATTCAATCCTGACTAAGAATGAAAGGAATGTGTTGCTTTTTGTACATTGGAAGAATGAGATGTTTGGCTTAAAAGTGAGAAGAGAGGAAAGGGAAGAATGATGACAATTTATTTATAATTTTGTTTTATTAAGTCTGAAAATTTGTATTCAAAATAGATGAAATAATTTTATTTTATTTTTATCTTTTCCACATAATAAAATATAGGAAAATAATTTTAGTTATGATCTTATGGATAATCTTAAAATGTGAGAAACGTTGGGAAAACTACCCACTTTTTGGTGAGAGAAAAGTCTCAACCAATATTGTCAACCAAGTGTTACCAACACAAATGTAATAGAAGATGCCTCCATTAAATACCCAATGATAAGCTAGCAAGATATGTCATATAGAATCTAAGAGAACAAGCATCAAACATATAGAAGACATATAAAATATACACAAGATTTACATTACTAAGTTTAGACTCATAGATTAAGTTCGGACTAATCCATTATAATTAGAGATTAAATTCTATAAGGACGTGGTGTAAAACCCATGTTTTACCCCTCCAATCCCAACATGCCACATCATCTTATCACATATTTAAGAATAAACACAATTACACTCAATCAATTCTAATACCCATATATAAACCCAACCAAATTGGGAATCTATCGAGATGTTATTAGGTGTGGTAGGATGTATTGAATTTTAAGTGAAATGATAATGTGACAATCACTTATTGGATGGTGTAAAACATGAGTTTTACATCCCATCCTTATAGAATTTAATCTCTTATAATTAACATGTTACAATAGTTTTCAACTCAAGTTTTGTAGCATAAAACTTGAGCTTAAATAACAAACTTGAAGAAATATAAGATTACCTCAAGGAGCTTTACAAAATCCAACTAAACCAAAATGAAATATTTCAAACAACTTGTTGAAAGAAAATTTGGTCCACTTTGGTTCTATTCGGTCTGTTCGGTCCACTTTAGTCCTATTCGGTCCATTCGATCTACTTTGGTCCTATTCGGTCTTATATAGTCCATTTTGGTACTTTTCAGTTCATTCAGTTCACTTTGGTTCTATCCAGTCCATTCAGTTTTATTCGGTTCATTTGGTTCTATTCAGTCCAATTTGGTCCACTTCAATTTATTTGATTAGGTCAGTACATTGTTTTTTTTTTTTTTGAGAAATAATTACAACATGCTGCTATCCTCGCAGCTTGAACCCTTTCTCCCCTAGACCTCCATGTACTTTGTACATGACAATATTTAAATTTAGTTACAAGGCCATTGACATTTCAGTCTATTGTTTGTTACCTCTTTTCTCATATTGTGAATGTTTGTAAATTGTTCTTATAAAAATAAATTGTATGATAGAAATATAAGCAGTGTGGCCGATACCGTACCGGTACCGGCCGTACCGGCCGGTACGTACCGTACCGGTCAGTGCACCGTGCACGGTACACATATTGTGCGGAAAAATACCGGCCGTGCGGCCGCGTGCGGCCATACCGGCCAATTTCGGGCAATCGGCCGACCGGCGTGCTGGCATAAAAAAAAAGCTTTTTTTTTTTTTTTTTTTTAGTTTTGTAATTTTTTGAATTTTTGTAAAGGCATAATGGTAACTTATTTACATTAACTTCTTAGTATTATTTGTTTTCTTAGTATGCAATGAACAACTAAGCTTTCTATTTTTTATATTGTGTTTTTTTTTCTTTTATTTGATACTAAAGTCTAAAACTATGAATAATTTGTTCTGAATTGAGATAATGTTTTATAATAAACTTTTATATTTACTATAATATAAGTGAAATATTATATGTTTATAAACATAGTTCTAGAGATTTTGGTATGTGTGTGTGTGTGTGTGTATATATATATATAAAATAGCGGTAAACCCGAAACGGTACACCGGTATTGACCGGTATCCGAAATATATCATACCGGTGGCCAAACCGGTACAGCCTCCGGTACGGTATTGACTTCCTTGAATATAAGTAGTGTTCCTTTGCTAACTATTGGGTGCATTACACGAGTTAGCAACAAATTAAACAGGCTATATAAGAAATGCATTTGCTAATTTTTAAATTTTTTTCTAAGCAAATGGAGCCAGCTAATTTTATTTTAAAATTTGACTTTACCAAAAAAAAAAAAAAATCTCTTTAAAAAAGAGAAAAATAAAATTAGTCAAAGAAGAACGACGTCGTTCATTGTTTTTGTGTCTCTTATACTATGCTCTTGCTGCTTATAAAAATGGTCGGCCGCCACAACTGAATGCTCTTCCCGAATCCCATAAACCATAACAACCGCCAAAAACCTCAAAACCCCAAAACCCCATTTCTCTTTCACTCTTGTATCACTCACAAAATGAGCGTGGAGTGTTACGTAGTGGTGCACAACATAGCAAAACGACACAACGTTGGCACACTGGCCCGGAGCGCCACCGCCTTCGGCGTCTCCGAGCTCATTCTAGTTGGCCGCAGAGACTTCAACGCCTTTGGAAGCCACGGCTCTACCTCCCACGTCAGCTTCCGCCACTTCCACTCTCTCTCTGACGCTCGCCAATTCCTCAAGGTACGAGAATTTTGTGGGTGTGTTTGCTTTTTTTTTACAAAGTCTTTGTCTTTTTGGTTGTTTTGGGTTTGGAATGTGAAATCTTGAAGTGGGTATTTGTGTTTCAGGACAAAGATTGCGATATTTGTGGGGTTGAGATTACAGACACTTCTGTGGCTGTCAACCAGCACCCTTTCAAGAAAAGCACAGCTTTTCTACTAGGAAATGAGGTGTGGGGTTTTGAATTTTTTGATGGTTTGTATAAGTTTATTGTGACTTTCCTTGATCTGTTGGTTATTTAAAATTCTGGGTTATTTTTCAATTAGTTTGTTTGGTGTTTCTTGGTGGAATTTCCTTTTTAAGTATGGAAGTCTGAATTTGTATGCTTTATCATTTCAGTTTTCAATGTGCTAAGTTAATTATATTGCTTAGTAATCATAGGCTTAAGAGGAATATTACAACATGTGCTTGCAAGTTGCAATCTAAGCATTAGTGATGCCTAGATATCTCTCTTTTGCTGGGATATCTAATCTAATGGATGAAAGTGGCCCTTTTAAATGTTTGGATGAATTAATTTTTTTATTTTATTTTTTGTTGATAAGAAAAATTTTATTTGAAGAAAGACTACTTAATGTGAAAAGATCACAAAGTAGCAAAGATGTACAAATAAAAGGAAAAACAAAAACACAACCATGATCAAGGAAAAAGCAAATCTATAAACATCAGAAGGGAATCACTAGATGTGAGACCTCAAGCCCGAGACCAATCAAACAGAGAAACCATAAACAAAGCAAGGAGCTGATTCCCTGAACTCTCCACATCTTCAAATTTGCAATTATTACACTCCCTTCAAATGCATGTCATCAAACACAACAGTGTCAAATTCCAAATATCATATGAGTGCCCTTACTGGTAAAACCCAAGAGACTCCAAATGTTCTAAAGACAAAACTCCACAGAAGATAAGCCTTCTCACAGTTTGGATGAATCAAATTTTAGAGTTTGAAGGTGGGGTTGGGCTTTTGAGTTCAATCTGTTACCCATGGTACCAACAAGGTGACAAGATAGAAATGCCACTGAGGGCTTCCTAGGCATTTTATATTACAGTATTGCAATAAAGCTCACTGGAAGAAGAAACTGTAGTTTAGTTTGAGATCATTTGGGTATACATAATTTTTAGGCTATTTTTGAGATGCTTTGTTTTTACTTTGTAGGGAACAGGCCTTTCTGCCAAAGAATGTGAGATATGTGACTTTTTTGTTTATATCCCACAGTATGGGTGTGGTACTGCTTCTTTGAATGTCACAGTTGCGGCTTCTATTGTATTGCATCATTTTGGAGGTAATTTTATTGACAATCATCAAAGTACTTCGTAAGTAAATTTCACCTTTTAGGGCATGCAGGCTTTCCACTTATATGTACACTTTCACGGTGTAAGGATGATAGATAACCAATGTGCTTTGCCAAGAGTCTTGTAGTTCAACTAGTTGACATCTTCTAGTGTTTTCAACAGAGACATCCAGGGTTCTAATCCCCCCTCCCCCAACTATCAAATTATCAAAAAGATAACCAATGAGCTCTAGCTCAAATGGGCAAACCCCCTTCTGTGTGCTCGCATGATAACATGGTGGATGTTGTCCTCAAGACCTGCTGAGTGTTTTTGTGAAAATTTTCTTCCCATTTTCATCCATTTTCTTTCTGTCATGTTTTTACAGTTTTTGTTCATGCATCAACCTAAATGAACCATTGTTTTTTCCTTGCTTTCTTACTTGCTTGTTGACATAGTTTTCTTAACAGGCAGTTGTAGTGGTATGTAGTAATTTGTGTGCCTCAGGCACATAGTATATGTACAGAACCTCAGCCCCTAGAATCAAATTCTAAAATAGTATAGTGCTGATGGGTGGTTCTGATAAGCAAAACAAGGAATATGGTTGTAACCACATATTGAATTATCAATGGAGACATCCAGGGTTCAAATCCCCTTTCCCCAACTATTGAATTAACCAAAAAAAAGAGGAGGGGGATGTTTAGTTAATGAAAATAATGAGAAGGGATGGCAACTCTATCGGTGGTCCTTAAGCATTTTTTTATGGCGCTCATTGTTCATTATGGGGATAAAGAGCTCTTCAAGATTAATGCGTAAAAGAAGTCTATAAAAAATCATACAAATTTTCAAAATACTTAATGCTTCTACAGCTAATGCTAAATACTCCTCTGGAGATCAGCAGACATGCTAATGTGTTTAGACCAACACTCCATGTTAACTAAGATCGTGAACCTGAATTAGCATAAATGCTTTTATCCTAGCAATCTGTAGGTAATCACAAGATCTTCAGTTTATGGGACATTTCCATTTAAAATGAAGCTTTTGTGGAAAGTTTGCATCTCTTCCCTATAGTCAGTTTGTTTACTGTCCAACTGCAGCTATGTTCTGATTGGAAAGAAATTCAAGTTCCTAAGAGTAACACTAAAATTTAACTAGGGAATTTTACCTCACATAAAGTAGGAGAGAAAATCCTTGCATTCAGAGGAGGGCATCCCATTCCAATCAAGTGAGCCAAAGCCCACCGTATGTGGTTCCTGAAGATTAGTGTGGTAGTGACAACGATTTATGTTCCAGTTTCTTTTGATTGAAAAAATAAAAATAAAAACTACGTTTCTTTTAAACAGAAATTGACTAAGCATAGTTTTCTTCAGTTTGGGCAGGCTTCCCTGAGAGAACCCGCGAAGGGAGCAAGTTTGTTGTGGCTGAGAGACCTGTTAAACAGGTAAGACGAAGTTTCTGTGCAGAAACAGCTGATACCATCATTGAAGAGCGGAAATCTAGAAGGGAAAATGCTTCTAATGGTTTCTTTGATGAGAGTGAAGTTAACAATTCAGCCTCCAACCTTTTGGATGCTTTGTTTGGTGATGATTGATTGAAGACAATTAGCCATGTGATATAATTGGCCTCAAACATTGAAAATAGTGTGGGTTGTGGGTCTACATTGCCTCAAATGTTGGAAGAAGGAAACATACAGTTCTTACAAAAGCCATGACTTGAGAAAAGTCCATCACGAGAGGAAATTGTTGCAAGGTAACTGATTGAGAGAAGCTTCTTGTTGGAGGGACATGCTGAATGCGATTCGTCAATTACCATTTGTGACTCAAGATATTAAATGAAAGTTTTGTTTATTTTGCTTAATTAGCTCTCTATGTAAGTGCAGTTGTAAGGATAATATTCTGTTCTTTTATTGGAGGGATATTCTATTTTTAAGAAATATCTGGCCATTCAATCTACTATATAGTTGTTTAGTTTCACATGTAGATGTTAATTTAGATTACTCAGTCTACTATGTTGTTGTTTCGTTTCACGTGCAGATGTTAGTTTAGATGTTCTTTGTGATAGTTATGATTGAGTAGATGTGATCCTCAAGTTGCTGAGGTGCTTGTCTTCAAATGGGCACTCAACTCAGCAAAAGAGATGGATCATTGAGGATAGGAAGCTAACAAATAAGCTACATTGTACATACTTCCTTTAAATACAATTAAAGCTCCAACCACAAAGCCAGCCAACAAAGAGACCACAACATCCACGTGATATGGCTATGTCAGCTGAAGTCATGCTTCGCATTTGCGAAGTCCACACATGGAGATGAGCATCACAATAGTGGAGCAATTTTTTAGGTATTTGGCACCACAAAAAACTACTTTATCTATTTTACTTACTTATTTTACAAAACATTCAGCAACAGTGGATCTATTTTAGTTTTCAACACAATAAAATAATATAAACATCACAATAAACTAACATATCTACTATAATAAAATAATACATCCTACTACCAAAAAAAATACCACAAACCGATCAATGTCACAATTCACAACCACTGCCAACCGATCAATGGCCTTCAAAACAGTTTTAGCTGCAGCAGAATGCTATGGAAGTTAAAACATGATCATTTTAGACTACAGAAATATGAGAAAGAGACAGTGTGTTGGTATAGTTCCACAGATAACCATTCAACATTCGTTGTTACACACTCCATACATACTACATTTAAATACAATTAAAGCTCCAACCACAAAACCCAGCCAACAAAGAGACCACAACATACACGGGATATGGCTACGTCAGCTGAAGTCATGCTTCGCATTTTGCAAAGCCCACACATGTAGATCACATCAAGAGTGCCATATCTGTTCAGGCTTCCTTTCTTTTTGGAGCAACTGTTTTATCCCGTGAGAACAGGTGGTCCAAAAAACCTGGGATATCCCGAGTTACATTTATGTCAAACTTTTATACTAGGGAACATGAATATAAGGCAACCAATTAAAAAAACAGTTCGCATATTGACACTCATTTTCACTCACACTCAATTTCACGACTTCCTAATTTGTATGATTGTGAATGTTCGATAAAAAGTGTTAGGTCCATATTTTCCGTAGTGGACAGAAAATGTGCATCACTCACAATTGTACAAGTTAGCAAGTTGTGAAATTGAATGAGTGATTGGATGTACTCCTAGAATTATTCTTTAGCAGAAGATGAAACCACAGAAACCTCACTTAGACTACCTTCGGTTCTCGTCACAGCTGGTTTTTCGGCACCAGAGTTGGAATCATTTGAAGATTTACTTAAAGAAAGGTATCCGATTCCACAACCATTGTTAGGAAAATATAAGAGAACCACACTAGAAATTGCACCAACAACTGGAGGAAGCACCTCTAGCGAAGCCCTACGATGGGACTCGGGCAATGGATAGAAGCAATCCACGGTATTTCTATCCAAACACACTACAACACCGAACACGAACACCGCAAGGAAGCCATGAACAAAGTCCTCAAAGCCAAGCGTTTTGGCTGGCAATGTCTTGTCCTTAGGCGAGGGCCAAAGTTTACCTTTGGTTGTCGCAAACCCGTAGTGGATTTTCCCATGATCTTCATAACTGTCAGTGAATGAAGTAATGAAGCCAGACAAGCAACACATACCTACAAGAGTGGCAGTAAGATACTTGTGGATGGTCTTGCTTGCTGCACTGGCCATAGTTGGTTAGGACTGGACTGAGTAACTGGTACAAGAAGATTGTGCCAGTTGGGAGGACCCTATTGAGGTTCTCAAGCCCTGATAATGTTTTGTCTTGTATGGTTTTTTGGGTGGATGAACTCATTTGGAAATGTTTTGGTAATGCTTTGGTGGAGGATATATATTAATGGGGATGAGTTTAGAAGACTATGGTTTTGCTTTTCCTTTTTGCTTTTTGTTATTGGACTTGCAAGTAGCAAATAAGTTGTGATACTTTCAATTTATAAAGCCATGCACACAGTTTTCATGATTTATTAGTCAATTAAAGGATAAGAGTGAGGTTGAGATTCTTGAGAATATTACAAAGAGTTATTGTACTATAACAAACAAATTCACAATTTTTGCCACAACTCTTCTACGTGGTAAATTGTAATTGATTATCTATCACTTTTATATTAATCTACTACTTTTTCTTCACTAATCAGCTAGCCACGAGGGTGGCAAAAGTTGTGCTTTTTTTTTTTTGTGGTACTAGTTTTTTGTATTACAAATTGGATTAATATAAGCCTTAAAAATTGATGTGTGATCAATCACACAAAAAAAAAAAAAAACATCTTTTCATTATGTTGTTAAAGTGACACTTATTGTGTTCTTGTTATATCAATTTATTAGGTTTTTGTGATAAAATTGTTTGTAATATAGATGGTATAATTACATTTTTTTTACCTTAAAAAGTTATATGGGCTGAAGAGCTAGAGAGGATTTTTTTGTTGTTGTTGTTGTTGAGTGTTGACCCTATATACATGCATGCTTTTGATTGAATGCTTGCAATGGCGTTACTCTTATCTGAATATTCAATCTCTCTAGCTGTCCTCTTTATTCCCATGTGAATGCTTTTGATTGAATTAATGCTTGCAATGGTGTCGTTACTCTTATCTGAATATTCAATCTCTCTCTATCTGTTCTCTTTGTTCCCATGTGCTTACTTTTGATTGAATCATAATGCTTGCAATGGCGTTATTACTCTTATCTGAATATTCAATCTCTCTAGCTGTCCTCTTTGTTCCCATGTACAGACTCTTCCAAAATCTCTCTTTCTGCCTCTCACTGTCTCGATTGGCCTATATTTCTTACCCTCATCTCTGACTCTCACCACAGCCATTGATCAAAGCAATGCATTTATTTGTGTGTGGTTTGTTTTCATCTTTGCTCTTTCTCTTGCCTCCTCTTGTGTTTTGTTTGGATCGATCGGTGGTTGATTGTATGGGTCCTGGTGATGTTTCATCCACTTCTTTTTTTCATTTTTCACCCAATTCTACAAAATTTTGAACACCAAAACCATTGACATAGACAGCAGTGTTGAGACTTGAAACAATTCTCTCTCTCTCTCTCTCTATTAATAGGAAGAAGTTAACAGATGTCTTTAAAGTATTGATTTATGAAATACTTTTAAAAACTCTCTTTACTACTTTTTGTATCTTCCATAAAAGTGATATTAATTTTTTTTCCTTAAATGGTTAGTTAACAAATGCCTTAAGGGCACATGTTAATACGACCCATATTAATATATCTAAATAGTTATATAATAGATCCTAAAGGAACAAATAGTGATGCAATAAAGTTTGTGCATGAGTAGTGTGCTAATAAAGTTCAATGTTAGGTAAAAAAAAATAAAATGGTCAGATAATAAAGTTTGTGCATGAGTAGTATGGTTAATATAGAGTAATAAAGTCTCTGATAGTTGAATAAGATATCTGAGTTTCAATTCTCACCTATACAAAAAACTTATTGATGTCTTTGTCTGATAATAAAGAACTATCATCAGAACGGACGCCATAAGGTTAAAACTCTCAAAAAAATATAAAGTAATAAAGTTTGATGTTGTGTAAGAGTGATTAATATAAACTCATAAATTAAGGGTCATGCTAATGAATGCTCTTAGGGCAATTGTTTTTTGATACATAAGACAATTGTTAATAAACTATAATAAGAAAATTTGACACCATTTTCATGAGAAATATAAAAAGCTGTCAATAAGATTTAGAGAAAACCTTCTGTCCGAGCTGGTAGAAAATGGCTTGTTTACGCCACCAATCAAGAGCTGCCACGTCAGAAATTTAACGAGGAAGCAGTACACTTGTTAACACAAGATTATAACCCAAACCCATCTAAAATTATCAAAAACGTATTCAGAAGCAGACCTGGAGAATACCTTACCAACGCCGAACCAAGCCATCTTCTCCTCTTCTCTGACCACCAGAGCTCCACCTCGCCGCTGGAGCCGCCGCGGCGTCGTTCTGAACCGGCGCCGACCCACCCAACCTCAAGGTTTGAGCTGATTTCTATTTATTGTTTGATTAGTTATTTCCCCAAAATTTGTTAGGTTTCGAAGTTTTGATGGGTTTGGGTTATTTTTTGGATATCAATCTGTTCATATTGGTGTGGGTTTTGTTGATTTATATGGATTTTTTTTTTTGGCATTTTCATGGGTTTTTATTTTCCCAAAGTTTTTTACAGAAATCTTGGATGTGTCCGTAGATTTGTTGTGTGAGTCTGGGTTTGGAGTTACTTTAACAAGAGAAACATTGGTAATGATATTATCAATTAATTGAATAGTGGAAAGGTGAGCAGTGGGGTTCGGGAAGATCTTAAAAAACCACATTGCAAGTGAAATTTGTACTGGTGTCATCTCTCTTCAATTCCAAACTTGCGTTTTACATGGTTTTGAGAAGAAAGTTTTAGATGGGTTTGGGTTATAATCCTGTGTTATAGAGTGTAGTACTTCCTTATTAAATGTCTAACATGGCAGCTCCTGATTGGTGGCGTAAACAAGCCATTTTCTGTCAGCTCCGGACAGAAGTAATTCTCTTTCTCGAAACACTATATACTTTCTCGACGACAAGACAAGGCGAGGTTTTTCTAACTCTTCATCATCTTTATCTCTATCACTCTCAGTAGTCTATCTTTGGCTTTGCTGTGAAAGAGTCTCAACTGAGCTCGAGCTTGTGCATGAGCTTTGCCGAAGCCTGAAGGTTAGCTCTCTTTTGGATTGCTTCCCTCGATGATGTTATTGGTTGCCATGGCTATGAGTGACCCATCTCTTCTCTTGTTTAATGTAGTTTCACTCACTGGGTTCATGTTCATGTTCATTACTAGCTAGGTTCATGTTCATTCTTAGGTTTGAATTTGATGAAATATTCATTGCTAAATTTCACACGAGTGAGAGCTAAAATTGTAGGGTTCGGTTCAGATCTGGGGTTTTTGGTGGTGTGGGTTTCAGTTTCACACGAGATGAAATTCAGTACCTAATACCCAAGCAATGGATTTTAAATTTTCTATTCATTTCTTGTATCATTGATCTTTTACTTATACTCTAAACTTAAAATTTTTTTGTTCAGATGATGAAAAATCTAAGACCAGAGTTTCAGTGACTTTTTTTTTTTTTGTAAATATTTTCAAAATATTAAATTTAACTTAAATAGCCCAAAATTTAAGATTTTATTGCTTCTTTCAGCTTTATTCTGCAATGTTCTGTTGATCAAATTGGCTGCAACCTAATAATACTAAGTAGGTGACTTTATCAACCCATTTAGTGAGCCATTCTTTTTCACATCTTTGCCAAAACTTCTACTTTGCAGAGTGCTTTGATATGCTTATCTAAGCAACATTTTGTGCTAACCTTATATGAATTTTTTTAATATGTATTGGTGTGTTGGATTTGATTATATTGGTTGAAACTTGGCTATATGATGTTTCCAAAATGACTTTACTATTTAAATTTTATTTGTTAATTACCCTTAATTTATTGTTAAGTTGGTGCTAAATTTTATTAAAAATCATATTTTGAGAGGTACTTTAAAAAAAAAATGATTCCAATCTTCTGTTAAATTTGATCGAAATAGTAAGCTCATAATTTAATCTCCATTATGATTTCAAATTTAATTTTTCTTGTACCTGTTCGATAGTTATCATCATTGAAAGTGTCAAAGTTTATAATTTTAGTAAAAATTTTGTAGTTTGTTATTGTGATTTTCTTGTTTAGTTTCGGCAGAAATATAATAAAGATGACTGTGAAAGACTTATTTGTTTATTATTTTAATTTATGAAAGGATCTAAGAATATATTCCCCTCTCAATAATGGTTTTATACCCCAATTGTTTTAGGGGCTCTATATACTTGAGAGACTCTTTGAAGTTTAAGTTTCTGAGTATGCTTTCAGTTTTCGATATTACTTTCTGGGGTCTATGTCAAATTTATGTTTCATCCCCCCTCTCTTTTTGTATCATTGCATTATTATTATTATTATTTTTAGTAATGAGTTTTGTGTGGTCAGACAAAAAAAGGGAATGTAATTTTTATATATAATTACAGGTTATTTATGGTAGTGTTATTGGGATTTGGCCATCTTTATGTAGCTGTTGGGCATGATTTTTATTTAAAAAGATTCTATTGATCGTTGACGGAATGCAGTGGCTAAAGTGAGACTTTGAATTAGAATCTCAAATGAATTAATTTGTTGGCTCTCTGTGCTAAGAAAACACCATACACTGCTGATTTGTTTTTTTCAGATGGTTACTATTAGTTTCATTATATATAGGCGTTAATGTTGGCTGGCACATTGACAAAACAATTGACCATAGATGAAATGTGCTATATATAATACTTGAGGGTGGATAGCACAATGACAGATATGCCACAAAGTGTTCCTACAAGAAATGTGCAAGCGAATAAAGACCTACTCTTCTAAGTTTATGAAAATTATTTTGAAGGAAAAGTATCCACAAAAACTTATTTCTTTCAGTAGGTTAATTACTTACTTTCAACAAAAACAATTTTCAACAACTTGCTTTGTTGGGTTAATTACTTTGTTTTTCTAATTGACTTATTTTATTTTATTTTATTTTTTATTTTTCTTAAATGGAAAGATTTATATACACAAATGTTCTTTGTTAACTTAAATTTGCTAAAAGTTTCATCCTTTTTTAGTCAATTCGTATTCTCTTGATATTATAACTTTCTGCACTATTCTTGATTAAAAAGAAAAAGAAAAAGAAAATCATAATATGCTTCGAGCCATATTATGAATAGAAAATGAAACATATTCATTTTGAAACTAGTACTATTAATACATATAGAAAGCGTCATAATGGGGTATGATGATGTGTTAGATTTGTCTTTAACAACTTATTTGTAATGGGGTTTGGTTGATTGTTGGAGTCCATCCACTTAGTCAATCTTAGTGTGACAATCACCCACTTCTTTACTTCTTGTTTCTTTGATTAATTGCATATTCCATCCTCAACCTTTGATTATTATTATCATTTCTGAAGATTCAACCTTTAAGTTTTATTTCAAAATCATCAGTATATTTTAAAATGTTTCATTTTTAGTCCTATGCTTTCCAAATTGTTTCCAAAAAGTTCTTATTGTCATGTGATGAATAAAATTGTTGACATGACAAACAAGATTCATGCCATAACAAAGTGACCTCATTTCATGAATTGTTTTTGCTAAGCCATCATTTTGGATCCTTTAATTGACAAGAAGGAAAATTTTTAAAACATTTTAGAGTATAAGGAAAGTTTTGAAACAGAATTCAAAGGTTGAGGACCAAGTATGCAATTTAACTTCTTCTTCTTCTTCTTCTTCTTCTTCTTTTTTTTTTTTTGCGATATTGTGTTTGTGTAATTTGTAGATGGATGGTTATAGGTTAAATTTTCCAATGACTAATAATTGCGATTGGCCTTTGTTGAGTGTGTAATTAAATTTAGTTAAAATCGTCTTTTACTTTGGGAAGATATATAACCAGTGAACTACCATTTAGTGGTCTGAATTTTTGAAGTTATTTGAGTACAATTGAAGTCATTAGTACTTTGAGCATCAACATTTGTCTTTATCATTTCAGGGGCATGGTTGAGCTACAAGAATAAGTGGAAAAGAGGTTAAACAGATGAGCTTTGGAAATATTAGCTATAACAGCTTTTGGTTCCTTTGTCATTATCATATTAAGGTGCCGAGAGTATACGTCCGAGAGTATACGTCCGCGGGAAGCCACCACTGCAACTTGCCCGGGATCCTTGATTCATCGCCTAAAGCAAAACATGAATCAAGGTGGGGCTATTGTACAAGCCCTACCCCCCTGTCAAGCCCAATCGCCCTAAGGCCCGTGAAGACTAACCCTTATAAAAGCCCCGCGCTGATCACACATAGTAACGCGCGTGCCGTCCAAGAGGTTCAAGCTCAGAGTGCTCAAAATAGCCTGTGACGTGCCCCTGCTGAGCATAGAACTTACATACGGGGTTGGTCCCAACGCCACTATCATTTTCTCTTTCCCGCCACCAAGCATCTAGTTAGATGAAATGACATTGGACCTCCCTTCCATTGCCTAGGGAATGCCCCTGCTGAGCATCAAACCCAGTGGTAGAGCCAGTTCCAATGCCACTCTCATTTCCTCCCACTCCCAACTAAACCCTCACTTATGGGTAATAGTATTGGACCCCTCCCTCCACCCATCAGGGGAATAATCATGACCGTCCCACTAAGTTTGGCTATAAATAGGCAGGGAAGATTCAGTCAATGAGGTTGGCAATTTTAGAGGGAAGAGACTAGAGAGAGAACTAATATCAACTCTCCATAAGGAAGAAAGGGGAGAGATAGTGAGAAAAATGGGGAGACTCAGGAAACGGGCCTGCCGAGCATCGCGGCACCCGTGGTAGGAAATCCAAAAGCCCATTGTACAAATAGATTGTGAGCTCAAACTCCTCTAAGGCCCAGTAACCATATCTTTGGGACGCACAACTTCCATATGTGAAACTACATTTGTGAGCACCCTAAACATGAACTCATTGGAACCAAGAACTGAAGATTATTATTGGCCAATACAAAATAGAGTGTTTATAATTAGGGCTATCCACAAGTTGGGTTTGGGTTCCACCCAAACTTAACTTGATCCCGGCAGGTGGCAAAACGAAAGGCCCTTCGTCAAGGGATTTTTGAAATCGAGTGTTTTACACTCGAGTTTCATACTCGAGAGTGAAACACTCTAGTTCCTTGTTCTTTTGTTTTCCCTTCGTTCTTCCTTCTTCGTTTTCCTTCATTCTTCGTTCTTCTTTCACAAATTCATAGGCACAGATCACAAAGAAGAAAGCAAATCAACAAAGAAGAAGGAAACAACAAACCCAGATCAATCAAAAACAACGAACCCACTCCTCTGCTCTCTAAACTTCCGTGGCCAAGCTCTTCGGCTCTTTCTCCGACGATCATCGCCACCATCGGCAGTGGTCTGATCTCCATGGGTGGGTGTGGTTTCTGGGTTTGATCTGATCTCCATGGGTGTGGTTTGGGTGTGATCTCTCAACCCGAACCAAAACCATTTTTGTGATTTATGAGTTTGTTCCTAAAGTGGGCGTGGTTTCTGCCATGGGTAGGTGTTTCTGGAATTGTGGGTCTGTTCTTGAGAATAAAGAACAAAGGAAAACGAACAAGGAAGAACGAAGGGAAAACAAAAGAGCAAGGAACTCGAGTGTTTCACTCTCAAATATGAAACTCGACCAAAATCGAGTCTCAAGGGCTCGATTTGTTGGATTGCTAAATTGTTTTGAAACCTTGCTAACTAATGAAATTTTTTGATGGATTTGATTATTTAGAAAAAAATTCCCCTACGTTGATCAGTAACATTAACAGGTCAGATTGAGTTGGTTTTGGTCAAAACCGATAGAGGATAAGATGATTGAGATTTCGACAGAAAACGGTGAAGATCCGATGAGATCTCGCCAAACTCGATGGATATCTCACTGGATCTAGTGAGATATTTGGAGCATTTTAATATTAATTAATTAAAATGAATTTATATTACAATATAAATGTAAAAATGTGAGAGTTAATATAGAATATGAGGAGTTAGTGAAATGTTTTTTTTTAGAGACTTTTAAACTATGGCGTCCGTTTTTAATAATAGCTCTTTATCATCAGACTAAGATACCAACTAGTTTTTTGATGTAGGTGGGGATTGAACTCCAGATCTCTTATTCAACCATCAGAGACTTTACCAGTTGAGCTAACTGAAACCCACAAGTAAGTGAAATGTTTAATTCCACATTGAAAATGAGAGAGACTCTTTTATTCTTGTCTATTGTGGTGGTTAATGGGCTAATATGTATTGATTCTGATATTGGGCTAGATACGTGCATAAGAGAGAGGTGTCAAAAATGGAAATGAATCAACCACTTGGATCCTCCTACTTGACAGCCCATTGAGAATAATTACCATATCCATTGGTAAGTAAATGACCCAAATTAATACTCCGTTTTTATTATGGAAAATGAAGAACCATTAACCCACTTAATAGACTAGTTGTTTGGGCCTTTTCATTCTTTAGAAATTCCTTATCTCGTCCATTAATTGTATAACTCCAGCCTATTAGATTTATGTCCAGTAATTAATCTTGTAACACGCATTACATCAAAATTATAAACCTAATTAATCAGATTAATTTGGGTAATAATTTTGTAAGGCCCATTGAGCCTATAAATAGGCTTATTTAGACCTATTCCATAATTCACAAAAAAATTCAACAATTACAAGCATTCTTATACACTAATAAGATAGAGAAGTTCTAGCCATGGAAGAGTGTTAATTCGGGTAGAGTTTTGGGCTTGAACACTTTGTGCAAATGTTGTTTCTAGGAGAGACAAGTCAAATAAGATCAGCACCGGTTACAAAGATTAGCCAACCAAAGGCTTGAATCTTCTTAAAAAGAGCGAGTGCCTCGCCTCAGTTCAAAGAGTGTTGTGTAATTTTTCTCTTCAAATTAATGAACGAACAGGTACAAGAAAAATTAAATTTGAAATCATAATGGAGATTAAATTATGAGCTTACTATTTCGATCAAATTTAACAGAAGATTGGAATAAATTTTTTTTTTTTAAAGTACCTCTCAAAATATGATTTTTAATAAAATTTAGCACCAACTTAACAATAAATTAAGGGTAATTAACAAATAAAATTTAAATAGTAAAGTCATTTTGGAAACATCATATAGCCAAGTTTCAACCAATATAATCAAATCCAACACACCAATACAGATTAAAAAAATTCATATAAGGTTAGCACAAAATGTTGCTTAGATAAGCATATCAAAGCACTCTGCAAAGTAGAAGTTTTGGCAAAGATGTGAAAAAGAATGGCTCACTAAATGGGTTGATAAAGTCACCTACTTAGTATTATTAGGTTGCAGCCAATTTGATCAACAGAACATTGCAGAATAAAGCTGAAAGAAGCAATAAAATCTTAAATTTTGGGCTATTTAAGTTAAATTTAATATTTTGAAAATATTTACAAAAAAAAAAAAAAGTCACTGAAACTCTGGTCTTAGATTTTTCATCATCTGAACAAAAAAATTTTAAGTTTAGAGTATAAGTAAAAGATCAATTATACAAGAAATGAATAGAAAATTTAAAATCCATTGCTTGGGTATTAGGTACTGAATTTCATCTCGTGTGAAACTGAAACCCACACCACCAAAAACCCCAGATCTGAACCGAACCCTACAATTTTAGCTCTCACTCGTGTGAAATTTAGCAATGAATATTTCATCAAATTCAAACCTAAGAATGAACATGAACCTAGCTAGTAATGAACATGAACATGAACCCAGCGAGTGAAACTACATTAAACAAGAGAAGAGATGGGTCACTCATAGCCATGGCAACCAATAACATCATCGAGGGAAGCAATCCAAAAGAGAGCTAACCTTCAGGCTTCGGCAAAGCTCATGCACAAGCTCGAGCTCAGTTGAGACTCTTTCACAGCAAAGCCAAAGATAGACTACCGAGAGTGATAGAGATAAAGATGATGAAGAGTTAGAAAAACCTCGCCTTGTCTTGTCGTCGAGAAAGTATATAGTGTTTCGAGAAAGAGAATTACTTCTGTCCGGAGTGGCGAAAATGGCTTGTTTACGCCACCAATCAGAGCCGCCATGTTAGACATTTAATAAGGAAGTACTACACTCTATAACACAGGATTATAACCCAAACCCATCTAAAACTTTCTTCTCAAAACCATGTAAAACGCAAGTTTGGAATTGAAGAGAGATGACACCGGTACAAATTTCACTTGCAATGTGGTTTTTTAAGATCTTCCCGAACCCCACTCGCTCACCTTTCCACTATTCAATTAATTGATAATATCATTACCAATGTTTCTCTTGTTAAAGTAACTCCAAACCCAGACTCACACAACAAATCTACGGACACATCCAAGATTTCTGTAAAAAACTTTGGGAAAATAAAAACCCATGAAAATGCCAAAAAAAAAAATCCATATAAATCAACAAAACCCACACCAATATGAACAGATTGATATCCAAAAAATAACCCAAACCCATCAAAACTTCGAAACCTAACAAATTTTGGGGAAATAACTAATCAAACAATAAATAGAAATCATCTCAAACCTTGAGGTTGGGTGGGTCGGCGCCGGTTCAGAACGACGCCGCGGCGGCTCCAGCGGCGAGGTGGAGCTCTGGTGGTCAGAGAAGAGGAGAAGATGGCTTGGTTCGGCGTTGGTAAGGTATTCTCCAGGTCTGCTTCTGAATACGTTTTTGATAATTTTAGATGGGTTTGGGTTATAATCTTGTGTTATCAAGTGTACTGCTTCCTCGTTAAATTCTGACGTGGCAGCTCTTGATTGGTGGCGTAAACAAGCCATTTTCTACCAGCTCCGGACAGAAGGTTTTCTCTTCGAGAAAGTATATGTTGTTTCTGGAATACCAAGTCAGCATCTAGTTGGTGTTTCATGGTCCAATTAAAACTTGACACCTGTATAAAATTGACAGGTCAGGATACTTAGCTCACTTAAATGAAAAGTACAGAAATGCCCTTGAAAATTTTCAAACTCCCGCCCCTTAACACGCTTTACACTTGGTAAAATCAAAAGATTATCTTCTCCTTCTTTCTCAGTTTCTCTCTAGCACAACTGCGCGCATGCACCAGCCCCTTGCACTTCCATGTACTCTCTCTCTCAACTCCAAAGCATCGTTCAAGAATGGGTTCCGTTGAACCTAAGCATCGTTATTATATTTGGTAGTTCTGGAATTGCTTTTTTAGTTGATCATTTATTTTTTATTACTTGAAAAGTGGATTTAGTATGGATTATCAAAAGACTGTACATATCCCCCTAGGATAGCCCCAACCAGCTTATCTCTATACGATCCCTTAGATAAAGAGTCACCCATAGCATCATTAGGACTCCTAGAATCCTCCTTAAACCTTCTCAATTTTGGAGTCTCTCTCTTCTCTGTCAACTCAGATTTCATTCACTATTCCACTATCTTCATCTTCTCTCACCCTTTCCTTTCAGACTCTCTCTTCTCTCTTCTCTCTTCTCTCTCCCTCTCATTTTCTGATTCTTTTTCTCAGCTCGCTTGCTCTCTCTCTCTCTCTCTCACGATTTGGGTGGTAATGGCTCGACGGGGTTGTGGTGGCTTGTTGAGACTATGTCGGCGGGCTGTGGTGGCGGTAGATCGACGAGGCTATGGTGGCAGAGGTTGGTTCTCAGAGGCAAAAGGAGATCGCAGTGGCTTGCAAAGGAGAGATTCATGCCCTTGTGGCTTTGTCTTAGTCCGGCAAGCAAAAGGAAAAACCCAACTAATAAATTTTAGTGGAAAAGAAGACGACAAGATAACAGGGGAAGGGTAGTATAGATTATATATATATATATATATATATATATATATATATATAAAATAATTAAATACATTTGCTCTTCTTCTCTCTCTTTCATTTTTTACTTCGAAATTTGGCTTTGAAGAAATAGATAAAGTTTATGAGAGAAAGGGTTTAGTTTCTAAATTTTTGGGTATTTACCGTATAGAGGATCTAGTCATTTTTGTTGTTGTAGTTGTTGTTTTCTTTTTTTTTACAGACTTTTTTTTCTTTTAATTCTGAAATTTATAAAAAAGAAGAGGGTAAAACGGTCAATTTTCAGTGAGTTTAACGGTAATTTTAACTGAGTTTTAACAGAATCTTAGATTGATAAAAATTGAAAGTTAAAAGACTGAAATGACAAAACTTAAAATTAGAGAACTGAAATGAAAAACGTTGACAGTTAGAAGATCAGTTTTGTATTTTTACCTTAATTTTTTTTCTTCTATCAATTCTTCTTCATAGTGCTCACCTCTTTCCTTAAAATTCATTACTTTCTCTTTTGTTCGTTTCTGTACGGGCCCTACCTCCTGTCAAGCCCAATCACCCAAAGGCCCGTGAAGACTAACCCTTATAAGAGCCCCACGCTGATCACACATAGTAACGCGTGTACTGTCCAAGAGGTTCAAGCTTGGAGTGCTCAAAATAGCCTGTGACGTGCCCCTGCCGAGCACAAAACTTACTACGGGGTTGGTCCCAACGCCACTATCATTTTCTCCTTCCCGCCACCACGCATCTACTTAGATGAAACGGTATTGGACCTCCCTTCCATTGCCTAGGGAACGCCCCTACCGAGCATCAAACCCAGTGGTGGAGCCAGTTCCAATGCCACTCTTATTTCCTCCCACTCCCAACTAAACCCCTACTTATGGGTAATAGTATTGGACCCCTCCCTCCACTCGTCAGAGGAATAATCATGACCGTTCCACTAAGTTTGGCTATAAATAGGCAGGGAAGATTCAGTCAAAGGGGTTGGCAATTTCAGAGGAAAGAGACTAGAGGAGAACAGATATCAATTCTCCACAAGGAAGAAAGGGGAGAGATAGTGAGAAAAACAGGGAGACTCAGGAAACGGGCCTGCCGAGCATCGTGCCACCCGTGGTAGGAAATCCAAAAGCCCATTGTACAAATAGATTGTGAGCCCAAACTCCTCTAAGGCCTAGTAGCCATATCTTTAGGACGCACAATTGGCGCCGTTTGTGGGGAACTCCTACGTAGCTGTAGTGCTATCTTGGCGCGCTTGTGAAGATGTCTGGAAGCGGACAGAGAAGCCATGCAGAGAGCGGCACTAGAGGGTCGTCGTGGGGGTCTACATGGCGGGAAATGAGGCAGAAAAGGCAAGAGGACAGAAGGAATGAGGAGGCAGAAGAGTCTGGGCCCGAAGAGGGGTCGTACCAAACCCTCCGGACAATGTCTGACGCCTCAAGCCGCAGCCGCCTTGACAGAGGAGCCCAGGAGCTTGAATGGAGGGACACAGAGCTCGAGCGCCTGCACAGAGCGGTCAGGGACTTGGAGTTTCAAGCACGGGGCCGACGCAGGAGAAGGGACCAGGGAGCACGAAGGGAAAGGTCAGTAAGTGTGGGGAATCGCCATGAGGCAGGATCTCATCAATCCAGGTCTCATAGGCACCGCGACCGCTAGCGAGAGTATGCGGACCGTGAATCAACTTCCCCCGACACGGAGCGACCACGTAACGCGGCCATGGAAACCATGAGCCGAGCATTGCGTCAAGCTGCCCGGTCACCGTTCTCTAGAGATATCGAGAGCACGCCTATGCCGAGCCGGTTCGCACGGCCACCGTTCAACTCCTACACTGGGAAGACGGACCCGGTGAAACATGTAAGTCATTATATCCAGATGATGTCCTTACACTCCCATAACGATGCATTGATGTGTAAGGTTTTCCCCTTGAGCCTTGGGCCTACTGCTTTGAGGTGGTTCAATGGGTTGAAGAAGGGCTCGGTCCATAGTTTTTCGGAACTGATCCAGGAGTTCGGAGTGCGGTTTATGACTTGTAGCCGGGTGCTGTAGCCCGTGTATGCGTTGCTATCAATGAAGATGGGGGCTGGAGAGACCCTTCGTAACTACGCTAGCCGGTACTGGGAGCTGCACAACGAGATTGGCGAAGGTAATGAAAAGATCGCGGTGAGCACCTTTCAGATGGGCCTCCTCGAAGAGTCCGGGCTGAGAGAATCGTTGACCTTAAAGCCCCCTGAGGATATGAGGCAGTTGATGAGGCGTATAGAAGAGTACAAGCGCTTAGAGGATGATCGGTTGCAGTCCAAAGGGAAGAAGCTGATAATCAGTTATCCTCGGAACAACGGCTTCAACCCCAGACACAGGAAGGATTTGAGAATTCAAGAGCCCGGCCCGGCAGTTGGGGGGGTCAACGCGACGTTCAAGGAGCCTATACACCGCATCATTGATAGGATAAAAAATGAGACGTATTTTAAGCGGCTGAACAGGATGGCAGGTGACTCGTCAAGGAGAAACCAGAACTTGTATTGTTCCTATCATAGAGATAAAGGGCACACCACCGAGCAGTGTCGGGTGTTGAAAGATCACTTGGAACAGTTGGTGAAAGCGGGGCATTTGAAATAGTTTCTGGTGGAGACTAGGAATCAGGAGACCGAACAGGCTGATCGGCCGCGTCGAAACCCTCTCCCACCCCTTTTGGGAGTTATAGAGGTCATCCACGCTGCTCCGAGGACAATTGAAACACCCACGGAAAAAGGGGTGTTGACCGTGGTGTCAGCGGAAGGAGGCGTGAGTGAACAGTCCCCGAGGAAGAAGCCGAGGTACAATAGACGACCCATCGCGTTCGATGACGACGACCTGAAAGGTACTACCCAGCCCCACTACGATGCTTTAATAGTCACGGCCCGAATAAGGGGATTCTTAGTGAAGAGAATAATGATAGATCAAGGGAGTGGCGCAGATGTAATGTACCCGGACCTATACAAGGGGCTCGGCCTGAAAAGGGGGACTTGTCCAAGTATGATACACCTTTAATGGAATTCGACGAACATATGGTGATTCCAGAGGGGCAGATTTCACTCCCAGTTATCATGGGAGGCAGGGAGGTAATGGTGACGTTCATAGTGGTCACCTCTTTCTCACCATACACGGCAATATTCGGAAGGCCATGGATACATGACATGGGGGCTATGCCGTCCACTTTGCATGTAAAAGTCGAGTTCCGAACTGATGAAGGGATTACAGTAATAAGGGGTGATCAGCAGGCGGCTAGGCAATGTTTGGTAGCCGTGGCAGTCAAACAAACCGAGCAAAAGGAATCAGCCAAGAAGGCACCCCTATAGCAATTACAGCATCCCCAGGTGGAGGGGACCACTGCTGCCGAGGATTTGGTAAGCGTAAAGATCTTACCGAGAAGTGAAAGGAGTTTTCAGATAGGGGCAGGCTTGAATGATGGGGAATAGGTGCAGCTACTATTATTCCTCATACAAAACGTGGATGTGTTTGCATAGAGTCCATATAAGGTGCCCGGCGTCAACCCCGAGTTCATAGTTCACAAGTTGAATGTGGATCCTTTGTGCCCCCCAAGAAGCAGAGACCGAGAAGGTCTGCTAAGGAGTACGTGGACATCGTCAGACAGGAAGTTGGGAGGCTGAGAAAGGCGGGGGCCATAAAGGAAACGTTTTTTTCTAGAATGGCTCGCAAACACGATGGTCGTGAAGAAGAGGAGCGGCAAGTGGAGAGTTTGTGTTGATTTTACTGATCTGAACCGAGCATGTCCGAAGGATCCGTTTCCGTTGCCGAAAATCTACCAGTTGGTGGACACTACATGCGGGCACCCGAGAATGAGTTTCCTCGATGCTTTCTAGGGCTATCACCAAATTGCCCTAGCCGCCGAGGACCAGGAGAAGACGGCATTCTTAACGCCCGATGCTAACTACCACTATACCATGATGCCGTTTAGTTTGAAGAACGCGGGAGCCACATATCAACGAATGATGACGAGGATGTTTAGGGATAAGATTGGACGGACGGTGGAAGTATACATTGACGACATGGTGATAAAGAGCAAGCAAGAAGGGTAGCACGTTGACAACCTGAAAGAAGTGTTCGAGATACTTCGACGACATCGGCTGCGCCTCAACGTCAATAAGTGTGCATTTGGGGTTGAATCCGGTAGATTCCTAGGTTATTTGATTACTAAACGAGGGATAGAGGTCAGTCCCAATCAAATTGAAGTCGTGAAACGTCTCAGACCGCCGGGCAATCCAAAAGAGGTTCAAAAGCTGACTGGTATGCTGGCTGCTCTCAACTGATTTATTTCCAAGTTCGCTGATCGGTGCCAGCCTTTTTACCAACTTCTGAAGAAGTGGAAGGGGTTCCAGTGGGACGAGGAGTGTGAGAGGGCCTTCCAAGACCTAAAGGATTACCTTGGCCGAGCATCGACATTGTCCGCCCCAAAGCTGGGAGAAGACTTGTACATGTACCTCTCTGTGTCCGAGCATGCGGCAAGCGCCGTACTACTAAGGGACAACGGTGCACAGCTCCCGGTTTATTACGTCAACAAGACGCTAGTTGACGTGGAGACCAGGTATTTACCATTGGAAAAGCTGGTGTTGGCACTTGTGCACTCCACCCGAAAATTACCCCATTATTTTTAGGCCCACACAGTCCATGTCTTGACTGAGTACCCGCTCCAGTCATTATTGAGGAGATCTGACTTTACGGGGAGGATAGCCAAGTGGGGGACTCGGCTGGGCTCATTCGACATCAGATACATGACCAGCATGGTAGAAGTCAGGCCATGGAGGGTGTTTGTGGACGAAGCATCCAATGCGGCTGGAGCAGGGGCAGGGATCGTGGTCATCACCCCGGAAGATCTGAAGCTAGAACACTCATTCAGGTTAGGCTTCAGGGCTTCTAACAATGAGGCCGAATACGAGGCCCTGCTGGCAGGACTGAGAGTTGTCATGGATCTGGGGGCAAAGGAGGTGGAGGTATACTCGGACTCCCTCCTCGTGGTAAGTCAGGTCCAAGGGAACTTCGAGGCCAAGGATCCCCGGATGATAGAATATCTGCGGCTAGCAAAGCAGATGATGGGTTACTTTAAGACAGTCAAGATTGAGCGGATAGCCTGGGGATAAAACTGGCACGCCGATTCCTTGGCAACTCTAGCATCATCAATAGTTGACGAAGTACCTCAGCTGATCAGGGTGGAGTTGGTGCCTGAGCTAAGTATTGCCCCCAGGGCACTGATTGTACAGGTCACTGAAGCCGAGAAGTGCGGGATGGATCCGATCATCGACTTCCTTTCAGAGGATCGAGCCCTGGGAGATGAAAAGGAGGTAGCCAGAGTATGGCGAACTTCCGCTCGGTACTGGTTATCTGCCGATTGGAAGCTATATCGCAGATCATTCGAAGGGCCATACCTACAATACCTTCACCCTGGCCAGGCTAAGGAGCTGTTAGCCGAACTGCACGAGGGAGTCTGTAGTAGCCACGTGGGAGGATGCTCGCTGGCGCATTGAGCAATGACACAGGGTTTCTGGTGGCCGCAGATGAGGAAGGAAGCCACCGAGTATGCTAAGAGATGTGAACAGTGTCAGGTTCACGCACTGATGATCTGCCAACCGGCCGGGAACTTGAACACAGTTGGCAGCCGGTGGCCATTTGCCCGCTGGGGGATGGATATAGTTGGACCTTTTCCCCGAGCAACGGGCAACCGAAGGTTCGTGCTGGTGGCAGTGGACTACTTCACAAAGTGGGCAGAGGCTAAGGTGCTGGCCAACATCCGAGACATTGATGTTAAGATATTTGTATGGAGGAACATTATAACAAGGTTCGGCGTACCGGAGTCTTTAATATCAGACAACGTCCTGCAGTTCGACAGCAGAGCTTTCTGGGAGTTCTGCGAGGGCCTTAGTATCCGGAACCGATACTCCACGCCGGCCTACCTGCAGAGTAACGGCCAGGTGGAAGCAACCAACAAGGCTATCGTGAGCGGCCTAAAGAAAAGATTGGAGGGCGCTAAGGGTAGATGGGCCGAGGAGTTGCCAAGCGTCCTATGGGCATACCAAACTACTCCGAGGAGATCCACCGGGGAAATGCCGTTCTCTCTAACTTACGGAGCGGAGGTAGTCATCCCCGTTGAAGTAAACCTATGTAGCGCTCGAGTTGCGGGATTCGCTTCTGACGAGAATGAGGAGTTGATGGCTAGGGAGCTAAACTTGCTGGAGGAGCACCGAGACATGGCCACCATTTGGCTGGCATAATATCAACAGAAGCTTGCTCGGAGGTACAATAGAGCTGTCAGAAAGAGGGAGTTTGCCACGGGAGATCTGGTGCTCCGAAAGGTAGTGGGGAATACGCAAGATACGAGCGCGGGAAAGCTAGCTCCGACCTGGGAGGGGCCCTACCATGTGACTGCTATTGCCGAAGCAAGGGCATACTATCTGGAGGATTTGGAGGAAAAGCCGCTTCCCCGGCCGTGGAATGTTCGCAACTTGAAGAAATTTTATCAGTAACTAGACACCCTCCAAAGATATAAACCTGATGTAACCAGGCATCACTGCATGTTTAATATGAAGACCTTGATTTAGTGCCCCCCTTTTTCTTATTTCAAGTTATTATCGCCAGACAAGAATTATAAAGAGAATCGCAAGGTTAAAGGTAACTTGTTCACGGCAAGGACAGAAACCTGCCCTCGGTTCGAGCCCTATCACCGAGCAGGTGAAAACCTTATGCTATTTCCTTTCTAAGGACAGAAACCTGCCCTCGGTTCGAGCGCTATCACTGAGTAGGTGAAAACCTTACTCTATTTTTTACCTAAGCACAGAAACCTGATCTCAGTTCGAGCCCTATCATCGAGCAGGTAAAAATCTTACGCTATTTCCTTTCTAAGGACAGAAACCTACCCTCGGTTCAAGCCCTATCACCGACCAGGTGCAAACCTTACGCTATTTTTACCTAAGGACAGAAACCTGCCTTCGGTTCAAGCCCTATCACCGAGCAGGTGAAAACCTTACGCTATTTTCTATCTAAGGACAAGAACCTGCCCTCGGTTCGAGCCCTATCTCCGAGCAGGTAAAAACCTTACGCTAGCCTCACGTAGGTATAAGGACCCATTTACTTACACCGGGCGTCCAGTAACATAAGCCCCGACAGCTTAAATTCAAAGGGGCCACTCCTGGCAATCTAAAGCGAGAGAGTAAGATGTGATGGCATTTACCAACGACATTAACGACATAGATTGAAACAACGGTATCAAGCGAGCAATAGAGAAGCATAAGCGGGCATATAAACGACATAAATTGAAACAACGGTATCTAAAAAACATTAATTATAGGTGTGTGGCAGATAGGGAAATTGTTCTATCGCCACAGCCCGGCGATTTAAGCTCTTCGAATGACAAAGAAAAAATAATTACAGCAATAAAACAAAAGGAAAAAGCAGAAAGACAAAGAAGGGCTGAATTATCAAACGGCAGGGTCGGCTGGAGGGGGCGAAGGCACGGACTGCTTGGTTCGGCTCACAGTTGTCGGTGGGACTTGGTCTGGTGCGGCTTCGGCCCCCACGCGAACATGGCTTGACACCTCAGGGTCGGCTGCCTCCATATGAGTGTCAATGTCCCGCACAAGGTCGATTATACTCGGAGTCTCCTCCTCATCTGATGCCTAGGTCTGACTCTGAACGGCAGGGGGAGGAGTGGCTGGGTAGGGGATATGCTCGGTGTTCCACAGCGGAGAGTCCGCGACCACCCCTATCGCCTGAAGGGAAGCTAGCCATCCCTCCCCGAAGCCGCGGTGTCGAGCTTGGTGAATGATCGGCTCCACGGAGTTTTCAGCATTCGAGAAACTGATATTGTACCACTTCTCCTCGCAGACTTCTCCTCTAGGAAGGTCAACTTTCCCTCGGCGGCCTGCCGAGCTTTCTCGGTGTCCACCGCTTTCCTCTCCGACGCCGCGGCAGCCTCCCCCTTCTCCCTGGCCGTGGCCTTAACAACAGCCTTTAGCGCCTTTTCCCCCTCTAGGGCCTCGGCGGCATCCTTCAACTGCCCAGTCATAATGCTGGTCATTTGCGCGGCCTGGAGATAGGATAGTAGCACAATGATGGAATTAGAAAAGAAAACAGAAGACCACTCAGTGCGATGCACACGGTCAAGGAGGATAGAGCGTTATCGCGATGGACTACCATTATAGTCGCGTGGCAAGTGTCCCGTCGTCGCCCTACGCATAGTAATGCACATCCTCGGGCAGCATGAGACCCCGCGCCAAACTTTGGGCCACCCGCCCCCTGCACCCTTGTCCTATAGTCGAACGCTGGCGGTTTCCAGCAAGCACTCACCACCTAGTTGGAAACTGTGCTGCCAACCGGCTACTGGCCGGGAAGAGGATGCCGCATTGGTGCCAACCTGAACCGCTGGGGGTGTGACCACCGGCCCTTCCGGAGGCCTGGAACTGCCCGCTGTACGGGGAGGGGTCCTCGGTAGAGCATCAATCGAGACGGGAGGGTTCTTCTTGGCGAACCTTTTTCTATTCCTGCTTTCTCCCCTGGGAGGAGTTTGACTCGCTCCTTTCGGGGACTGAGTTTGTGCCACAGGACCGACGTCGGGGATGAACCGGAAAGGGTCATCTCCCTTTGTTTCACCATTCTTTCTACTGGGGCGGCAGCTGGTTCCTTGACTACGGAGGCAGCGTCCTCTGGCCGTCCGATCGCCTCGTGCCTTCGCCGACTCTGCGACACTCGCTCGGCAGAGCCGTCCCTCACTGGCGCGATGTTGTCTGCTGTGGTATAGTACGGGCCACTTCCTCGAGCCTCGCCTGTGGTGAGCCCGGGGGGAAGGAAGGTCTTGTACCGCACGTTGATATACGACAGGAGTGGGCTGTCTACCAAAAGCGCCTGGCCAAAGTTTTGCCAAGTGGTGTACACGGGGTTGACGCCGAGGATCAAATGAGACAACCTAAGCTGCCCGTCATCGTGCACAAAGATCTCCGACCTAAGAACAAAGTTGAGGTCTCGTGTGTGTATAACTCGACTGTCCGGGAAGAACCTTCTGGATTCTACAATAAGTCCGGGAACAAACCGATCAGCTAAAAAAGGAAAAATATAATATAATACATATATAAAGGATGCAAGAACCAATCAGGGGGGATTGTCGGTACCTACCAACTTCACGTGGTGAGAGCGGGCAAAAAAGCTCACTGGCATGCCAGTTACCACGCACCCGAACGAACTCTCCAGCCAAGTTCCTATTAGAGTCGGGCAGGCAAGATATGAGCTGGACTCGGGTATCTCTAGTTTTCAAGTAGTAACCACGAGCGAAGTTGCTGCACAGTTTATACATGAAATTTATGTCGTGCTGGTTCAACTGCAGCCCGAACATGTGGTTTAACCGAACGACACAGCTAACAACCCTATAAAAGTTGGGGGGAAACTGGTCGGGGCACAGGCCATAGAACCCTAGGGTACCTATGACAAGAGGGTCTACAGGGAACTTAACCCCACCCTCAAGTATCAACATCAGCGGGAAGAACGCTGCGTTCGAATCAGCAGCCCTCTGAAGTTCGAGGTCGCCCACGTTGCAATACGCAACGTCGACGTCCCTTGGGATGCCAAAGGTCTCTCGAAAACTAGCTAAGGCAGCCCCAGGGGTAAGTAGGTGAGAAAATCCCATTACTATAGTATGAAATGGTAGAGAATCAAAAAGGAAAGAGAGGTAGAAAGAACTTACTTGGGGCTCTAGAGAGTGGAGAATTGAGGAGGTTTTTTGCGCAGAAAAAGAATGCTCGGCAAAGGAGGGGTGGGGAGCGATAGAAACACAAAAAGTTGAGAAGGAGTCCAGAATGGGCTACTTATAGGCCCTTGAAACGTTTAATAAGGCCAGGGGCGGGAAAAATAACCCTTCCAAATCTTTTTCTTGGATAACCCCCACACGCGTGGGCACGGTTCATGAACCGTCGGGCGGTCCACCAACTACCAAATATTAATTACTGGTGTGACGATCTGATACAATGCCATTCTCGAGAAATCCGATGATTCGATCGCCTTGGCCAGGTGCCGAGAGTATACGTCCGCGGGAAGCCACCACTGCAACTTGCCCGGGATCCTTGATTCATCGCCTAAAGCAAAACATGAATCAAGGTGGGGCTATTGTACAAGCCCTACCCCCCTGTCAAGCCCAATCGTCCTAAGGCCCGTGAAGACTAACCCTTATAAAAGCCCCGCGCTGACCACACATAGTAACGCGCGTGCCGTCCAAGAGGTTCAAGCTCAGAGTGCTCAAAATAGCCTGTGACGTGCCCCTGCTGAGCATAGAACTTACATACGGGGTTGGTCCCAACGCCACTATCATTTTCTCCTTCCCGCCACCAAGCATCTAGTTAGATGAAATGACATTGGACCTCCCTTCCATTGCCTAGGGAATGCCCCTGCTGAGCATCAAACCCAGTGGTGGAGCCAGTTCCAATGCCACTCTCATTTCCTCCCACTCCCAACTAAACCCTCACTTATGGGTAATAGTATTGGACCCCTCCCTCCACCCGTCAGGGGAATAATCATGACCGTCCCACTAAGTTTGGCTATAAATAGGCAGGGAAGATTCAGTCAATGAGGTTGGCAATTTTAGAGGGAAGAGACTAGAGAGAGAACTAATATCAACTCTCCATAAGGAAGAAAGGGGAGAGATAGTGAGAAAAATGGGGAGACTCAGGAAACGGGCCTGCCGAGCATCACGGCACCCGTGGTAGGAAATCCAAAAGCCCATTGTACAAATAGATTGTGAGCTCAAACTCCTCTAAGGCCCAGCAACCATATATTTGGGACGCACAACTTCCATATGTGAAACTACATTTGTGAGCACCCTAAACATGAACTCATTGGAACCAAGAACTGAAGATTATTATTGGCCAAAACAAAATAGAGTGTTTATAATTAGGGCTATCCACAAGTTGGGTTTGGGTTCCACCCAAACTTAACTTGATCCCGGCAGGTGGCAAAACGAAAGGCCCTTCGTCAAGGGATTTTTGAAATCGAGTGTTTTATAGTCGAGTTTCATACTCGAGAGTGAAACACTCTAGTTCCTTGTTCTTTTGTTTTCCCTTCGTTCTTCCTTCTTCGTTTTCCTTCATTCTTCGTTCTTCTTTCACAAATTCATAGGCACAGATCACAAAGAAGAAAGCAAATCAACAAAGAAGAAGGAAACAACAAACCCAGATCAATCAAAAACAACGAACCCACTCCTCTGCTCTCTAAACTTCCGTGGCCAAGCTCTTTGGCTCTTTCTCCGACGATCATCGCCACCATCGGCAGTGGTCTGATCTCCATGGGTGGGTGTGGTTTCTGGGTTTGATCTGATCTCCATGGGTGTGGTTTGGGTGTGATCTCTCAACCCGAACCAAAACCATTTTTGTGATTTATGAGTTTGTTCCTAAAGTGGGCGTGGTTTCTGCCATGGGTAGGTGTTTCTGGAATTGTGGGTCTGTTCTTGAGAATAAAGAACAAAGGAAAACGAACAAGGAAGAACGAAGGGAAAACAAAAGAGCAAGGAACTCGAGTGTTTCACTCTCAAATATGAAACTCGACCAAAATCAAGTCTCAAGGGCTCGATTTGTTAGATTGCTAAATTGTTTTGAAACCTTGCTAACTAATGAAATTTTTTGATGGATTTGATTATTTAGAAAAAAATTCCCCTACGTTGATCAGTAACATTAACAGGTCAGATTGAGTTGGTTTTGGTCAAAACCGATAGAGGATAAGATGATTGAGATTTCGACAGAAAACGGTGAAGATCCGATGAGATCTCGCCAAACTCGATGGATATCTCACTGGATCTAGTGAGATATTTGGAGCATTTTAATATTAATTAATTAAAATGAATTTATATTACAATATAAATGTAAAAATGTGAGAGTTAATATAGAATATGAGGAGTTAGTGAAATGTTTTTTTTAGAGACTTTTAAACTATGGCGTCCGTTTTTAATAATAGCTCTTTCTCATCAGACTAAGATACCAACTAGTTTTTTGATGTAGGTGGGGATTGAACTCCAGATCTCTTATTCAACCATCAGAAACTTTACCAGTTGAGCTAAGTGAAACCCACAAGTAAGTGAAATGTTTAATTCCACATTGAAAATGAGAGAGACTCTTTTATTCTTGTCAATTGTGGTGGTTAATGGGCTAATATGTATTGATTCTGATATTGGGCTAGATACGTGCATAAGAGAGAGGTGTCAAAAATGGAAATAAATCACCCACTTGGATCCTCCTACTTGACAGCCCATTGAGAATAATTACCATATCCATTGGTAAGTAAATGACCCAAATTAATACTCCGTTTTTATTATGGAAAATGAAGAACCATTAACCCACTTAATAGACTAGTTGTTTGGGCCTTTTCATTCTTTAGAAATTCCTTATCTCGTCCATTAATTGTATAACTCCAGCCTATTAGATTTATGTCCAGTAATTAATCTTGTAACACGCATTACATCAAAATTATAAACCTAATTAATCAGATTAATTTGGGTAATAATTTTGTAAGGCCCATTGAGCCTATAAATAGGCTTATTTAGACCTATTCCATAATTCACAAAAAAATTCAACAATTACAAGCATTCTTATACACTAATAAGATAGAGAAGTTCTAGCCATGGAAGAGTGTTAATTCGGGTAGAGTTTTGGGCTTGAACACTTTGTGCAAATGTTGTTTCTAGGAGAGACAAGTCAAATAAGATCAGCACCGGTTACAAAGATTAGCCAACCAAAGGCTTGAATCTTCTTAAAACGAGCGAGTGCCTCGCCTCAGTTCAAAGAGTGTTGTGTAATTTTTCTCTTCAAATTAATGAACGAACTCCCATAGGATTTTCCATTGAAAGAAGCCCATGCAATTGGAAAAACATTGCAAATAAAGATTGAGGAGCTCTCTGAAACTGAACAGGCTTTTATTCATCTAGATTCTAGATTTTAAGCGTGGACACAAGCCGGAGCACTCTGCTCTTAGCAGACTTCCAAGCAGCCTGCCTTGATTTTGAGCTTCCATGATGCTATGCTTTCTTATTTTTGTGATTATAACAGGGGAAAAAAACCTTCCTTTATAGATACTTGATGTCTTTAGATATATAAAGAAGTAAAAAGGTGGCGTTTACTCAATAGACTGTTTAGCTGAAGAAAGAAAAATATTTTGTGATAGAAACAAGCGTATTTTGGTGGTTTGTTGCATGTGTGAGTGGCCTGATTAGTGATTACTTCTAAGAGTTCAAGTTTCTGGATTTTGAACTTTGAGCTTTCTCTACTGAAGGGTTAAAACATGTCAGTTTCATGGCTACAAGTACACTATTGTCACCATGATAATTTAGACTTCTTCTTCGTGTTCAATTATTTTGATTCTACTTTGGAAAATATTAAGTGGTAGACGTAAATGCCCATTCATCAAAACTCGAAACAAGATGGAAGTTAGTCCTAAAATAGCAATACCATCTTTGGAGTCACTTTTACTTCCTTCATTTTGGCCAGAAAAGAAAAGAAGTGATCGTTATTAGAAGTTAATTTCGTTTTCAGCAAAAAAAAAAAAAGAGAAAAAAAGAAGAAGTTAATTTCGTGCAACATTATCAAACTAGAGAGATTTCCTCATTTGGGAGCAAATCGTATCTATGAAAGTAGGTACACTATAAACATAAGATTCCAGGATACATAACTTGCATAGGAATGGAATTTTACAACATTTTAAAGTTTCTCATTTGTTCTTCAAGGCAACATGTGCTATCTTGCTCCCAGAAGTAAAGATCAAGAAAGTATATTGAACCCCAAAAACTCTGATTGCCAAGAAATTCATCATAATTTTTTTTTTTTCCCATTCAAGTTATAACAGAAGTTCATCAATTATAATGTGTACAGTGTAGTCAAAGCTTATTAGTGAATAGCTGAATGCACTTACTTTTCATTTCTTTCTTTTTATTTGTAACTTTTTTTTTTCTTTTTTAATATGTAACTAAACGTGTTTATTGAAAACAACAAGAAGTACAGGTTCAGGACACAAGATTTTTTGTTGCACTCAACCACTTAAATAGGACAAAGATGCAATGAAATGATCTTTTCTATAAATTACAAAATTTCTCCTATATAATTTAGGGATGGTTTCAAATTAAATCCTAAAATTTTAAAATAATTTCAAGTAAAACATAATTTTTTATGCAGTTTCAATTTACCCCCCAAGTGAGGTCATTGACAAAAAAAAAAAAAATCATATAAGTTGTAATTATAACGTTAAAAAAGATTTCCATTTAAATCATTTATAGTATTTTGGCACAAAAAAAGTTTTTTTTTTTTAAATGCCAAAGTTAAGGATTTTTAGATTGAAGTTTATGTTAGATCTCTAACTTTATTTGATGAAATCTTTTATTAATAAAATTAAGATTTTTTTATGAATTATATATATATATATATATATATATATATATATATATATATATATATTTCATATAAGAAATTGCTTTTTCAAAAAAAAAAAAGAACTTAATTGGATATTTGACTGCAATTTTTTTAACGAAATTGGATGAAATGTCTTATTTGAATAAATTTAAAATTTAGAGGATTCAATTAGGAAAAAATAATATTAGAGGTCTTAAATGAATTTTAACTAAACTCAAAGGGTGCAATTTACATTTTAGTAATCTATATATTTACGTCCACAACATTTTTACAACATTTTTACAACAAATCATAGGTGGTTAGTTGTTATTGGTTCAAATTTGAACCTAACACTAAGATTACTTTTTTGCCCCAACAATAACAACCAGTAACATCCTGCCACTTAGGATTTGTTGTAAAAATGTTGTGAACATATCATTTCTCTATTTATATATATAATAGACAAAGCTGAGAGAAAGTTGGTTCCTGCATTTAAGGACGTATTGACAAATAGGATAACTGCCTATTTAAAATTTAGACACATATCTAATTTTTTTAAAAATAGTCGTACATTATAATGCTTGACTTTTTAAACCCTGCCACGTTGCATCGTTTCAATAACCTTCAAATCTTAACTTTTGAATTTTTTTTTTAAATAACATTAAATATTAAAAAATTTAGTTAGTTGCCACGTTTTAAAACAATGTTGAAAACTAGCATCTCGAGTGTCTAAAACTCGAGTTCCTAGATAAAACTCGAGTTTTTAAGTCTCGATTTGTAAGTGGTGGTAGCTGATGTGGAAGAAAAATCCACGTGGAACCACGTTGAAATCGAGTTTCTGAAACTCGATTTGCCTCAGGTTGAAATCGAGTTTCATAAACTCGATTTATCATCATTTTCATCAAGCCATGGGAGTTGAGGGAAATCACGCGTTTGCCACTGGATTTGTCGCGGATGTAAATCTCGAACGGTTCGTGGCGGAGAACGGCGTCGTATTCCTCGTTCAAGTAAACAATCGAGGACGGAGATGAATCTCCGTCTAGAGTCTTGGTATCAAGCTTTTGGAGCCAGAGCTTCTTGCTTGCGAATTCGGGAATGACGACGTCCAGGACTTCGAAGCGCTTCTTCGGCGGAGGAGGGATCGAAGAAGGGTCTTCGTCGATTTTGAGCCGTAGGATCCCGTCTTGGTAGGCGGAGAGGGAGAGAATCAATGGCTTGATTTGATCGTCGCGACGGTTGGTGATCTTGGCGACGAGTTCACCGTCGGAGAGGGAGACGTGGGTGGCGATGAGGGAGGAGGGGGCGGGTTTGCGGGAGCGGGCGCGTTTGCAGAACGGTTTTGCTTCATAGAACTCGAGTCTCAGAGACTCGATATCTATGTGGCATTTTCTGTCCACCTCCTCCAGCACAAACTCGCAAAGCGAGTCTTAGAGACTCGAGTTTTAATGTGGATCTCGAGTTTCAAAAACTCGAGTTGTTATTTTCTTTATTGTTTCAAACAATGCCTAACTTACTATATTCATGCCCTAACCACTGCTAATCTGCACATTCCCCCCTTAACTTTTACTTCTACAACACCGTTTGAAAGCATCCCACTGTAAATATAAAAAATAAAAGGCTCAAACCAAACGTTAGACCAAAAAAAGCATCCGCTGTTTCCATTCGTTAAACACAAGCAAATCCTTCCTTTTGCCGATTTGCTTTGGAGTTTGCCCCATGTTAAAATAAAATAATACACGGAAATAGAAATAGAGGCGATGAAAGAGAGAGAGGCGATGAAAGACGGAGAGAGGCAACGAGGAAACGGGGAGAGAAGCAGAGAAAGAGAGAGACGATGAAATAGAGGATGAGACTGGGACACGTAGAAAGAAATAGAGAAAGGTAATGAAATCTAACACGATTTTGCATCGATTGAAGCCATTTTCTCTGCCTCTCTCAATTATCAAAACCCCTAAACCTTACCCCATCGCCGCTCTCTCACGCAGGGGAAGATAGAGAGGCCGAAACCGCTACCAGTGAGTTTTTTATCTTCGATTTAAGTTTGTTTGGATTGGTTTCGATTTTGGTATTCAAATTAAGTTTTTCTTTTCGCTTTTCAGTTTGAAATTTTGATCAGGTTTGATATTTCCTTAATCTAGGTCCTATAAAGAATAAGATGATGAATTCCAAGAATAGTCATGAGTCAGTTGAATTTATTCTCACCGGTGTTTTCCTATTTGAATTTCTTTATTTAAAAATTTTCCCTCTTGTTGAATTGTCTAGGGTTTTCCTTTGATCCCTATTGAAGGATAGATGGGTTTATTCTCTTTCTTCGGATGTTTTGTATCAAATTATCATCTATGTATTTTGGTTTGGGTAACTTTAGGGATTTTCGCTTTTGGGATTTTCACCTTTGCTGCTTTTAAAGTTGACACTTTACAGTGTAGGATAATTTATAATTTTTTCTAAGTGGAATTATGGTTTCTTGGATTATTTGCTATGTTTTTGAATTAGGGATTTTCGCTCTTGATATAAATAGTTAACTTTCACCTTTGCTGCTATTAAATCTGATAGTTTATGGTCTCTGTATTTTGGTTTGGGTAACATTAGGGATTTCCATTCCTGATTTTAATTGTCATCGTTCACCTTTCCTGATTTTTTTAGAGTGAAATTATGGTTTCCTGGATTATTTGCTGTGTTTTTTAAATAGAAATAAACAAATAATTAACCACGAATACTGTGTTATTGAATATTAAGGGATAATTCTGAAATATGGTTGTATGGTTTACACTTTAATTCGTAGATTCAGATTTTGTTGAATTGTTGAACTACCTTTTATATGGAAACACACTTTCACATATTTACAATATCCATACCATTTACAATATTTTTCATTAGCTTCTTCTGATGTCTCTCTCTCATCTTTCTCTCCTGTATTGTGACAAAGGTTCTAATAGATGGCTTTAGCAAGCTTGGTTTAGAAGGAATGCTTATACTTAATTTTTATAAGGTGAAGTTGTGACTAACTTATATTTGCTGCTTGAGGTACACGGTGCTTTGTATGGAGCTAACTTACTAAAAGCAAGGCATTGAATTTATGAAGGAGTTTTTAGAGTAAAGTTCAAAACTTAGTTTTTAACTGAGATCCTTGCAAGATTTTTCTTTGAGAGTGCTCTTGGAATTCCAAAGTCTCTTTAGTTCACAAGTGTAATTTATTGTAATTTTTGATGAATCAAACTTTTCTTTTGTAGTCTCTCTTTCATCTTTCTCTCCTGTAATTTGAAAACAATTCTGACCCTATCATTTTGTTGAAATATAGGTTTGCTTAGTTCTTTGCCAAGCACAACACTTTGGTAATTTACAAGAAGAGTTGCTAGAACAAACTGATAGGTAAGGACAACCTGATTTTCTCTTTGTCTATCTCATACTTTGTATTAGATTTTGTCCATTAGTGCATTTGTGTTTGAATTGGCTTTGATTTGCATATTTTAGCCAGCTTTCTCTTCAAAAAAATAAACATTTGCATTCAATTGATTCTTATACTGTATTCAACTAACCTGTCAAACTGGTATGTTCTCTTTCAAAAATAATTGTCACCAACCATATTGGGTTTTTTTGATTTGTTCTAACTGCATAAGCTGCTTGCGATTCTCTTTCATTAGTTTATAGCATTAAAAGCTCCACAACAGAAGATTTATTTGTATGGGAACAAAAGAAGAAAAATCAAATGAGTATTCAAAAAAAAAAAAAATCAATTCTACTCTTCTTTCTTTTTCTTATTAAAGATACATAATTAGTCATAGCATGAAAGATTTAATATAGTTCCTAGAGCTGTGTATCAGTGTATGCTTCTATGAAAACCTTTCATTTTATACATTGGAATTTGACATTGCTGTGTTGTTTTCATTTCGGTGTGAGTATTGGTTTGTGGTGTGATGACAAAGTGAGAGGGAGTGTGAATTTGAGCTACCACGGGTAAAGGGTTTTTTATTTTTTATTTTGTTTCCCCTTTCTTTCTTAAATCTGGGTATGAAATATGATTTGATTTTTTCGTCTCTCTGAATCTGTCTTTCTCGATTTAATTTACAATAAGTCTATTAAATTATATTTGCTTTTGTTATGTTTTATAGATTACTACAATTAAAAAAAAAATTTGGGATTTCACTATAAAGAAACGGAATGCTTACTAGGTTTCCCATGACTTATTCTCCAACAGGTATAAGTATGTCCCAAATGGGTATTGTTGCGTTTTGCTGTTTGAGTGAAATAATTAATTATTGAATTTGTGTATTTTTTTATACATATTCTGGAGTATTTTCATAAAACCCAATTTATGGATATGTAAATTTAAATGCTATTTAAGAAGAATAGAAAGTAGTTTGTTCCTCTTAATATTCCTCAAGTTTCTTTTTTTCTTTTTTGGTGCTTGATCAGTATTTTTTCCCCTAAAACAGAATTAAATTCTTTCTTTCATAAGAGACACCTAGCGAGCTGTTACTGATTTTTGTGGTTGGTTGGAGTACTTGGTAGACCCCATTTGAATTTTTTTTTTTATTAATATGCTTAATTAGTTCTTTCCCCCCCCCCCCTATTTTTGATGCTTCTTGACACAACTTATTGTATGTCGTCATTTTTGTTAATCCCCCCTATCCTGTATATAATCTCAAAAGAGCAGAAAGTTCTTGATATAAAAAGTTTAATGGTCCAGAAACATGGTGCTTACCTATCTTCTTGCCTATTTTTTTTTTTTTCCTTTACCTCCTTGCTTAGTATCATTGAAATCTGCTTCTTTCTTATGCTGATAATCTCTTCTATTTTCCTGTATTGCAGGGACAAGTAAATTAGGAACAATGGGCATTTTTTTCTTTGAAACTTATTTCTCTGCATTTTGCCATCCTATATCTATGGTAAGCTTTTTTATAGCAGGCATTATTCTTTTGATGGACAATTTCTACTTGAGCATAATTTGGTTTTAATACTCATTTGAGAAATTTTTTAATTTGCAAATTCTATTAAATAGCATACTTGCTGCAAGTATTTTGATCTCTGCTAATTTCTATGTTTTGTGTCATACTATTTTCAATCTTAATGCAATTTTCAATCTCAGGTTGTTTAAGTTAGACTAATAGAACCACAAAAATGCAAGAGTTAGGGAGAGAAAAAAGAAGTAGCTGCTTTGTTTTTGGAAGGGATTGTGTTATTTTTTAGCCTGTTTTGGGTTAAATTTTTGGGCTTTTTAGGTATGAGAGCTACTTATGGGACAATCAATAATGGTATTGGTGTGGTGTTGATGGGTATGATGAGGCCTGAAATGAAGATGAAGTGCATTGTCCCAGTTGTTATGGCTAGAATGCTTGGTTATGCACATTTTGATTGGTATGCCAATTGATGTAATTGGTGAGGCTGGTGTTAGGAATGTTTATAGATTTTTATTTTTGTATTTTTAATTTTATACAAGTATACTAAATTGTGCATTCAGTTTTTGGGTGGGCTTGCTATTTGGGGTTGGTTTTTAAAGTTAATTGTTGCTAATGCTTCAGTTTCAAACCACTTATTAATTCATATGCTTAGTTACATCTTGATTCAATTTGCATAAGTAGTTTACATTTGTTCAAGAGTTCACTTTTGGCATTGACTCCACTAAATCTAAGTTCTGACTCTGTCCATTGCGTTTGGATCTAGCATGCAGTTAACAATTTGAAGTTTTTTTACTTAGATGAGCTTGGCTCATTGGTGTGGTAAGCTTGAGATATTAACATGGGAAACCAACAGAGTAATTGTCATTGGAAATTGAAGAGTGAAAAAACAAATTGTTTTCAATGTGCTGTGAGTTAAGGCTACGTTTTATCTCTATAAACCCAAAACTTATCATTTAAAAAAAAAAAAATCACCCCAACATAAAAGGGCTTTAGTTTGTGGTTAATTTGCTTTGGGTTGGTGCCTGTGTGTTTTCAACGACATATGATGCTCACTATGTGCTTGGTATTTTGTTTCTAGATGGACACCATTGTAACATATGATATATATTTTTTAAATTCTATAAAAGATAATTGGAGTTGATTTTAAATGGAGTGATATTGCATTTTATAGATAGCATTCATGAAAGTAGGACAAATGAGGGGCTGTACAACATGCCCTTGACGAATTTTGAATTTTAATGTATTGTTAGATAGCTGGGGTCATTATTAAACTTTGTAAATTTTTTTTTTCTTGACCAATTAATTATTTCTAAGTAACATGGTAATCTAAATGGACTCAAGCATCCATAGTTGATGCCAAAATTTTAGGACTCAAGCTTGGTTGTTGTTGTTAAGTGAATCTAATACCTTAACGTGAGTATGAGATGTGTACTGATTTCAGAAAAGGAATGTCTCTGGTACAAGATTTTCTTTGACTATATTATGTATGTGTACGTGAATAGCTTACTATTATTCCTGCATAAAGATGCATATATATGTGCAACCATGACTGTGCCTACAAAAGGTATAGTTGCTTTAAAATTGGCAGAACTAAATCTGTACTCAAAATGTTTGAAGTAAAAAATAGGTAAAGTTTGTTCAACAGTTCAGTTTAACATTAGCTCTGCAGAGTGCATATTTTTCTACAATTACTGTGGAGATTGCATGAACCTGGATCTTCCATGTAAGTGGACTTTACTATTTCGATCAAATTTAACAGAAGATTGGAATAATTTTTTTTTTTTTTAAAGTACCTCTCAAAATATGATTTTTAATAAAATTTAGCACCAACTTAACAATAAATTAAGGGTAATTAACAAATAAAATTTAAATAGTAAAGTCATTTTGGAAACATCATATAGCCAAGTTTCAACCAATATAATCAAATCCAACACACCAATACATATTAAAAAAATTCATATAAGGTTAGCACAAAATGTTGCTTAGATGAGCATATCAAAGCACTCTGCAAAGTAGAAGTTTTGGCAAAGATGTGAAAAAGAATGGCTCACTAAATGGGTTGATAAAGTCACCTACTTAGTATTATTAGGTTGCAGCCAATTTGATCAACTGAACATTGCAGAATAAAGCTGAAAGAAGCAATAAAATCTTAAATTTTGGGCTATTTAAGTTAAATTTAATATTTTTAAAATATTTACAAAAAAAAAAAAAAGTCACTGAAACTCTGGTCTTAGATTTTTCATCATCTGAACAAAAAAATTTTAAGTTTAGAGTATAAGTAAAAGATCAATTATACAAGAAATGAATAGAAAATTTAAAATCCATTGCTTGGGTATTAGGTACTGAATTTCATCTCGTGTGAAACTGAAACCCACACCACCAAAAACCCCAGATCTGAACCGAACCCTACAATTTTAGCTCTCACTCGTGTGAAATTTAGCAATGAATATTTCATCAAATTCAAACCTAAGAATGAACATGAACCTAGCTAGTAATGAACATGAACATGAACCTAGCTAGTAATGAACATGAACATGAACCCAGTGAGTGAAACTACATTAAACAAGAGAAGAGATGGGTCACTCATAGCCATGGCAACCAATAACATCATCGAGGGAAGCAATCCAAAAGAGAGCTAACCTTCAGGCTTCGGCAAAGCTCATGCACAAGCTCGAGCTCAGTTGAGACTCTTTCACAGCAAAGCCAAAGATAGACTACTGAGAGTGATATAGATAAAGATGATGAAGAGTTAGAAAAACCTCGCCTTGTCTTGTCGTCGAGAAAGTATATAGTGTTTCGAGAAAGAGAATTACTTCTGTCCGGAGCTGACAGAAAATGGCTTGTTTACGCCACCAATCAGGAGCTGCCATGTTAGACATTTAATAAGGAAGTACTACACTCTATAACACAGGATTATAACCCAAACCCATCTAAAACTTTCTTCTCAAAACCATGTAAAACGCAAGTTTGGAATTGAAGAGAGATGACACCAGTACAAATTTCACTTGCAATGTGGTTTTTTAAGATCTTCCCGAACCCCACTGCTCACCTTTCCACTATTCAATTAATTGATAATATCATTACCAATGTTTCTCTTGTTAAAGTAACTCCAAACCCAGACTCACACAACAAGTCTACGGACACATCCAAGATTTCTGTAAAAAACTTTGGGAAAATAAAAACCCATGAAAATGCCAAAAAAAAAAAATCCATATAAATCAACAAAACCCACACCAATATGAACATATTGATATCCAAAAAATAACCCAAACCCATCAAAACTTCGAAACCTAACAAATTTTGGGGAAATAACTAATCAAACAATAAATAGAAATCAGCTCAAACCTTGAGGTTGGGTGGGTCGGCGCCGGTTCAGAACGACGCCGCGGCGGCTCCAGCGGCGAGGTGGAGCTCTGGTGGTCAGAGAAGAGGAGAAGATGGCTTGGTTCGGCGTTGGTAAGGTATTCTCCAGGTCTGCTTCTGAATACGTTTTTGATAATTTTAGATGGGTTTGGGTTATAATCTTGTGTTATCAAGTGTACTGCTTCCTCGTTAAATTTCTGACGTGGCAGCTCTTGATTGGTGGCGTAAACAAGCCATTTTCTACCAGCTCCGGACAGAAGGTTTTCTCTAAGATTTATTGTTCTATTATTCTCCCAATAAAATGCTTCTAAAAATAGCTCCTAAACTAATTAGATGAAAGCTCATCCATTAACTTGACATATAAATCAATATCTTATGACAATAAATTCAAGTAATTAATCTAAAATATAGTAAAATAATATGCATGCTTATACATGAAACATTTAATAGTAGTGATAATATAATATAATAGTCTTACTTATGTGAGTGAAATGATTACCTTGATTGACTTTCACATTAAGGTATTATTTGGGTAGTGCGTCTGCGGCCACGTTTTTTTTTTTTTTTTTTTTTTTCAGTTGAGCGCTTCTTGCACGGTTCATTGTCCATGAATAGTGAATTTAGACATGTGAACAGGGCAACACGCTTGAACAATAACTTTTTTTTTTTTATATTATTTTCAGCTTTCAACAAAATAAGTTGTATCCAAATAGACCCTAAATATTATAACTAGGTCACTTGACACAAAAATTAAGAAATTTAACTTGAACATATGATGCAAGTTCAAAAAAACAATTAAATACTAATTTAGATTCAATTTAAATTATAATTTTGTTTCCACTTCAAAAAAAAATATATATATATATATATATATACACACACACCCAAGAAATTTAACGAGCACGAGGTAAACAAATAGTTCGAATAATAAACAAAGAAATGAGAATGCTCCTTTTTTTTTTTATATATAAAAAAAAACTTTAAAGTGATTCTAAAGATGTATTCTTTATTTCTAATATTGAAAATGATTTCACAACCAAAACATTCCTTTTGCCAAAGGCTAAAATGCTTTCTACCTTATGTTTCAGATTTAAAAAAAAAAAAATCCTCCCAATTAGTTTTTTTTTTTTAACCCTCGCAATTTTTATTTTATTTTTGTTTCATATTTAACAAATAAGTTATCAAAAACTATGAAATACCAAAAAAGAGGGGTTTATTTTCATTTAACAATAAAAGTAATCATTAGGCTTCATTATGATAATTTTTCACTTGTTTTCTTTCCTATTAGGCCCCAAATTGACCCGTAATCAAATTGTCGTCCTAGGAAACACGTGAGGGTCATGTCAGGAGCACATGCATATTTTCCATACAACCCGTTTCACATAATCGTAACAAAAAGACTAATATGGGCATTTCTTAAAATTTAAGGGACTTCCAATTTCAAATTAGAGTTAAGAATTACAAGGGGTCACTTTGATTTTGATTGAAAATTTAGGGTGATTTTGTTGGTTTTTTGATGTCCTGTGTCACTGGTTCAAACCTTACCTCGCCCTCTTCCCACTATCTACCAATAAAAAATAAAAAATAAAAAATAAAGGTGCATACTATTTAGTTTAATTCAAGATGCATTATTGAGTTAGTGTTTGTTTGATATGAATCACAATATTCTAGATTTTGTATCATTTCAACCAAAATGAACCACCATATAAGACCATTTGCTTGAGATGTGAGTATGAGCCTCACAAGATTCCAATATATATATATATATATATATCAGTATCTCTTGACATGTGAGGTATGAGCCTCATGATATAAATATATATATAAAAAAGATAATCTGACAACAAAATAACGTAAAACAACAAATATAAACGGCCTTACAAACCAAAAGCCACCAAGCCCTGGTGATTATACTTTAGAAATTGTTGGTTTCTATATTTGGAATTGAGTAGAGAAGGACCAATCAATCAAACGATGGCAATAGGGTGCGGTGGGTCGGTGACTTCTCAATTCTCATTTTCTGACTGAAATGTTCATTTCCTTTTTGAGTAATTACACTCATCTCTTTTGAGATTTGGAGAAATAACATTTCATCATAAACCTTAAGGGTCCGTTTGGGAGTTCATAAGGGAAGGGAATGGAATGGAATGGAATGATTATAAAGGAATGAAAAAGAATAGAATGGAATGGAATGTATTTAAGTAAGGGAAAGGAATGGAAAAGAATGAAATGGAATGGAATTAAGTAACCTTGATTGGATGCTTTAAAATAAAGGAATGGAAAAGAATGAAAATGAATGGAATGTAAGTAATCTTGTTTGGGAGTAACATGGAGGGAATGGAATGGAATCATTTTATGAAAATATTACTATTAGACCCATATTTTAAAATAAAGGGTTGAATATATAGGGGTATTTTTGGGAGTTTTAGTAAAAAATTCATTAAATCTAATTTTATTCCCTCCCATTCCTCCCAATTTCGGAGGGAATGAAAATTTGAGATTTTAAGGGAATAGAGAGGAATGAGTGTTCCCTTTTACCCATTCCATTCTCTCCTACTTAAACTCCCAAACAAGGGAATGGACTTTCCATTCCCTCCATTAAAACTCCCAAACAAGGGAAGGGAAGAATATTCTAAAATTATTATTTTCATTCATTTCCATTCCATTCCATTCTCTCCTCCCAAATGAGGCCTAAGGGGAAAACCATTTTTCCCCTGTCATATCTGTTTGATCAAACCTTAATTAAATTGATGTTAAAAATGTTGTGCACTAAATTCATATGTTTTGGTGTTGTATTTTTCAATTTCTCAACTTGTTTCTTTCAGTCATCTAACTTTCAATTTTTTGTCAATTTAAGGCTTTGTTATAGCTCAGTTAGTGCTGCCGTCAGAACCACTAAAATGATGCCGTTTTGCTTTATTTATTTTTTTATTTTTGAAATTCGGAATGAAAAGAAGATAAGAAAAGTCTGGAAAAAAAAAGAAAACAGGGGAACAACGTCGTCGTCGTCGTCCTCTTCTCTCTCTCTCTCTCTCCAATCAATCACAAAAACACAGTCCGATCTTATAGCCAAAATGAACGACACCGATGTCTCTAAGCAGATCCAGTAGATGGTCAGATTCATCCGCCAAGAAGCCGAGGAAAAAGCCAACGAGATCTCCGTTTCCGTCTATCATTGTTGTCCACCACAAATATAAGACCCTGTGTGTTCTTAAAGTAGTGCCTCCACAAGGGACAGATCTTGTCCTGACCCCCGGCAACATATACTTAAAATTACATTGGCATTAATAGGATTTTTTTTTTCAAATCGAACAGAAAACAGAGTATTGAATTACTGACCTGAACAATTAGATCTTTAAGAAGCCTCTTAAACACATGGTGATCGCTGCTCACATTCAAAAGCTCTTTGGCGGCGGCGTCTTTCATAGCATTAACGACGTCATCTTGAGCTTGAAGAACTTTGATCCGAGACGCATTAAGCTGCATCGAGTACTCACTGCAAATTCGTAAAGCACACATAAATCTCTCTCACTCAAAAATTTTCAAACTATGATTCGTTTAGATTTCAAACTACGATTCGTTCCCCTTAATGTATTCTGTTTTCTTTTTTTTCAAATTTTTCTTATTTTCTTTTAATTTCGAATTAAAAAAAAAAATTCAAGCAAAACGGTGTCATTTTAGTGGTTCTAATGGCAGCACTAACTGAGCTGTAATAGAGCCTTGAATTAAGAAAAAATTGAAAGTTAGAAGATTGAATTGACAAAAATAAAAGTTAGAGGACTGAAATGAAAAACAATGAAAGTTAGAGGGTCAGTTTTGCATTTTTGTCTACTTTTATTTTATCTAACAAAGTTTTCCTTTAAACTGGATTGGAGGAATCTCCTCTAATCTATTACGTGGCTATTCATAAACACATTAAGGTGTATTATTGAAACAAATCATATGAATTATTAGATAGATCATGTCACTAAAAGTACACATGGATGGTTTCATCAATTGTTAGGTAGTAACTTGTTTAAAAAAGAAGAAATTTTTTTTTTGCCAAATAATGGGTTTGACAAAATTTGGTTCCAATTGGTTAGAAGTTGAAAATTTTTCCTTATTTATATCAGATGGCAACTACATTTTTCTAATCGGAAATTGTTTACCTCCAAATTGGTTTGAAGGAAAATTCCTTCAACACACTATGTGGTGACTAATAAAACCATCCATGTATATTTTTAGTTACATAGCATATTTGATAAGCCATTTAACTTATTTAAGTAATACACTTGAATGGTTTTATGAATAAGGTTTTGAACAAGATTCCTCCAATCCAAAATTGAAAGTATATAGTGTCTCACATATCTATAGACTTACCTTTTTTCTTGTTTAGCTAGTAGCTAATAGATCTGATGAACTTTCAACTATCGCATTAATTATTATCGATACAGGGGATTTAAGGAAGCTAGTACTCAGCACACAAACACACACACACACACACACACATATATATATGACCTTGTGATACTTCGTTGTTGTGTTGATCTTGTCGTCGTTGGCGCCACCGCCATTGTAAAAAGTCCCAAATCCGAACAGTAAGGCCCGTGAAACCAGGAGAGCGTGAGGGCGTGAGAGGAATAGGGTTGATGAATGGTATGTGTTACGAAATGCAACGGCTGTGAGAAAAACATGATAATTGAGTGTTATAACTAAGATAGATATTGATAGGATGTGGAGATCCGACTCCTCTGTTAGCTCTAGGACTGGTTGTCCTCCTGATATTGTGAATGAAGAAGACCTCACTGTTGGAGAAAGTGAGTACCCAGATTTTTGAAAATGGAATATTCCTAAAGTTTCTACTAAATCTGTTTATGATCTTAATTGGACTGAAAAAAGTATTTTCTCTGAATACAGAGCTAGAACTGTTGAACAAACCTTTTCTATTTCTAAAACTCATGAAAAATGTTGCTTATTTTCCAAGAAAAATATTAACAAGTTTTTGTCCAAGAAAAATCTTAAATATTTACACATTGGTTTGGTTCAAGTTGCTGTTAAACCTTTAACAAGAAAAGGAATTGATGCTTCTGTGTTTATGTGTTTACGTGATGCTAGATTTAAAAAATTTAATGATAGCATTCTTGGCATGATTACTGCTTCTTTGTATGATGGTCCTGTTTACTTTGATTGTTATCCTGATCTTGCTCTTGCTCTTGATGATCCTAATATTATTAAAGCCTTAACTTTGAATATATTAACATCTGGTTATGAAATGGATGATGGTAGTAGACCTTTTACTCTTATTTACCGAATTTTTTATAGATTGCTTGATTCCCAGCTAACTCCTCGGTCTAGAGGACGAGATCCTGCTAGAAAAACTATGTTAATTCAATGTTCCACCCCTGATGCTAAGATCCAAATTCCTAAAATGATTCAATGGCAAGATATTACTCTTCCCAAAAAATGGACTTTGGAACAAGTTGTACCACCTGTTAAACCTGTTTTTGATGAACTTGATCTTACTAAAATTGCACAATACGCTGATGGAACTGTTAAATATTTTTTGATGATACCAAATGTTTTCCTACTCACAAACCTTTAAAATTCAATGAAGGAAGAAAGTCCTTTGTTGGATCTGAAAGTGTTGTTAAAAGAAATGCTGATGTTGACGAATTTTTGAAAAAGAATTTTGAAACACTTGATTTAAAGCTAAAAGGAGTTGCTAGCAACAATTCCCAGGTTAGCAATACTTATTATTCAACTAAACCTGAATTTCTCCCAAAGTATGATGAAGAAAAAGATGCTAAATCTGAGGCTCCTTCTGGATCTGATTTTTCACCTATTGAACCTCCTCCTTTTAAACATCTGCGTGTGATAAATTTGATGGATATGGATGTTGAAACCCTTGCTTTTCAAATTGATATGGTTGCTTTAAGTAATGAATTCTTTTCTAAAGCAAACCGTGATAAAAGAAAGTATTACTAAAGTACTTTTGCTCAGTCTGAAAAAGACAGAATCAAAAGGAAATGGAGAGAAAAAATGAATTTGTTAAAGCAACATATTTTGTTTTTTGATTATCTTGAGAATTATTATGTTTCAAGAAATAAGGTTCATACCAATTATTTGAACGTAATAAAAAAATATGCTTTTGTTAAACATGATAAAACTGTTGTTAAATCCAGTCATCCACCCCTTGAAACTGTTTTGATTACTTGCAAAAATGATAAAGAAAGCACTGAGGTGAAAGCCTCCCCTTTCAAAATTGCTGATGATAAAACTCCTGTTTTTGCCATTATTGAACAAAACAATTTTACTAATGAATCTGTGCATATTATTGGTCAACAGCTTGACTGTATTGAAGAAAAAATTGTTGAAAAACCTGCTGTTTCAAACCCTGAGAAACCTTTGATTGATTTACCCAGTCAAAGAAAAAATGTTGATTTTAAAACTTCTCGGAGTAAGACTTTTGATTTAGTTAATTCCCAAGGATCAACTGTTGAAAAGATTGAAAAAATGTTTGCTGATTTAAAAATTAAAACCGAGCAAACTTCTACTTCTAGAAGCGCTGCTTGTGCTATTTCAAGAAATGAGAAAGAAATTGTTTCTGATGACGACACAAATTCTGACTCATTATCTTCAAAATCTTCTACAAATGCTTTTGATGATGGCATAAGTTTACCTGAAATTAAAAGATTTGTTGGAAAACCCAATCCCACATCTTTTACAAAAAATTGGTATTCTAAACCGACTCCTCCGGATGTATAGTTCGAAGAAAGATCTTCTCAAACTCAATTTTCTGTTTCTGCTGATAAACTTTATGAATGGAATATTGATGGTTTGTTTGAACAAGAAATTATTAACAAAATGGCTCACATGTCTATGGTTGGTATTGCATACATAAATAACCATGACAATCTTGATCATCCTGATATTGTTGATTTGCTTGCATCTGGTTTTACTGGTTCTCTTCGAGGATGGTGGGATTCACATCTCACAGAAGAATCCAGAGAATCTATTAAACATGCTGTTAAAAGAGATACTGATGGTATGCCAATTTTTGATGAAAATATTAACCGTGGTGTTCCTGATGGTGTCAATACTTTGGTTTACATCATTCTCAAACATTTTGTTGATACTCCATCTAATATTTCGTCTCGAATTTTTGATTATTTGAATAATTTGAGATGTCCTACTATGTCTGACTACAGATGGTACCAAGATGTATTTACTTCCAGAGTCATGCTCAAAAAAGACTCTAGGAAGCCTTATTGGAAAGAGAGGTTTATTGATGGTCTGCCTCCTATCTTTGCTCATAAGGTAAAAAATGAATTAATTGGTAAAAATGATTCTATTGATTTTGATAATCTAACCTATGGTGATGTTTTCAGCACTATTAAGAAAATTGGAATTAATATGTGCAATGATGAAAAATGGTTAAAACAACAGTTAAAAGATAAAAAGAAAGCTAAATATGAAATGGGTAATTTCTGTGAACAATATGGTTTACCTCCTATTGCCCCTTCCAGACAAAAAGGAAAAAGTAAACATGATAAAGTTTACAAAAGTTTTTCCCATAAAAAGCATAAAAGATACAAAACCCACTTTGTTAAACCCAATGATTTTTATGCAAAAAACAAATCTGCTTTTCAAAAACATGATAAACAGAGATCAGGTAAAGGTAAGTGCTTTAACTGTGGTAAATTTGGCCATTTCAGTAAAGACTGTAACCAAAAGCCTGGCAAGTTGAAAAATAAGTTGAACATGTTAAACATTAATAATAATGATCAAAATGAGTTATTTCAAATTCTTGAATCTGCTGCTTCAACTGATTCCTTTGAAGAGGATTTTTCCTCCTCATCTGATTCTGATTACCACTCCCGTAGTGATGTTTCTAAATCTCCTAATATTAAACTTGGCTGTAGAGATTCTTGTTGTAATGTGATTAAATCTGTTAAAATGTTAACCAAAAGTAAAGAGAATGATGATTTGCTATTAACAATGATAAGTAAAATTGAAGACCCTAATTTACAGAAAGATTACCTTGACAAGTTTTTGAAAAACTTAACAAAAGAAGATAAGGTTAAAAGACCTAATTCTACGATAAGTTTTGAAGAAACTCTGAAAAGATTTAATAAAAATAAATCAAAAGATGTAACTGTTAATGATCTTCAACATCAAATAAAAACTGTTAAACAAGAAATAATTCAATTAAAAAATGATGTTAAAACTATTAAACATGACAATGATCATCTTAAACAAGAATTGCTAATTCTAAAGATTGATAAAACTATGGATAAACACCAATCTGATGATGATGAGCAAAAAGACGGAGATGAATTTGATCAACAAGCTTCTCCTTCTGGTAATGTTTCTGATCGTACCTTGATTAATTTGATTGATAACCAATTGTCTCTTGTTAAACATATGCTGCCCAAATAATACACTAAAGTCAAAATTGTTGTTGCTCATGATTATGCTTTTGATGTTGTTGCTATGATTGATTCTGGTGCTGATGTTAATTGTATTCAAGAAGGACTGATTCCTTCTAAATATTTTGAAAAATCTACTGAAAGATTAGTTTCTGCTAATGGAACTAAAATGAAAATCAAGTATGAATTAAATAATGCTCATGTTTGCCATGATAGTGTTTGCTTTAAGATCCCCTCTGCACTTGTTAAAAACATGACTGATAAAGTAATTCTTGGTTTGCCTTTTATTGATTCTTTGTATCCTTTTCTTACTGAAGATGATGGAATTACTACTGATCCTTTTGGACAGAAAGTAAAATTCAAATTTTGTTCAAAGTGTGAAACTCATATTGATAACGTTAATAAACATCTTAGCTTCATTAAACAAAAGGATAGCTCTAAGAAGACTGGTGGACAACTCTCTGCTCATTTGTTGCCAACAATAATTGCCAATTGCCACAGTGTCCTGATGAATAATAGTTACCCTGACAATATTGATATCTCTCTTGTTGACTACTGCATGATGACAAAAACTCTAGTGAAAAGCATATCTTCACCAAAAAATGTCCTACGGATGCTAAAACCCAAAAAGCATTCTTTGCATTAGGCTTTTAACCAAGTCTTTGCTTTGGTCCAAATTTATCCGTAGCATGTTCTCCTCTTACCCCAATATTCTCCAAAATAATCATTGTCATCCTAACACTCATTGTCCAGCACAACTAATATATATTACTATTGACCTTTGGCTTTTGAAACATACTTTTCAAAAGAATTTTATTGATACTAGTTACTCTCACTTTTCCAAAAAATATTCTATCATACTATTAACTATGGCTAACTGGCTTAACATCCTCTCCCTTACTTGGCAGGACAAAGTAAGATTTAATACTACTACTACTAAGTGGAATATTATGACTTCTTCGGCAGAGAAGAGGGACAAGGGGAAAGGACCTGCACAGGACTTTCCTCAAGACGAAAGGTTCCCAGCGGGACACCCTTTTGTAATGCATGAAGGCGCATCTTCTGGAGTAAAATCCAGTAATGCAACATCCTTTCAGGAATTTGTCCCGGCAGAGGTGACATACTCCAGTGGTGATATCATATTAACCTTACAGGAAGTATTGAACAAAGACTTGCAATTCCATAATGGAGTCTATAGTGAATTACCAGATTCCATTAAATTCATTCGAGACAACCTTCAAGCTGCCCATTCTTCAAACCACCACAAATTATTCAACAAAACCATGAGAGCACTTGAAATTCACCTTGTTAACCTTACTACCCAAATTGTTGACCCTACTACTAAAAATGCAGCCTTTGCCAACCAACTTTTTAATTGCCTTGTTTACGCTCAAAACCATCATGATGAATCAAACCTGATTAGTCAACTCTTTAGCAAAGAAGAAATCCATTCAATGGATAGAAAGACTATAATGGGTACTAATTTTGCTCGATTGAGTCTAAAAAACCAATCTTTGCTTAAAAGTGCTGTTGCCAACTTGCCTCCAGAAGTACAAACTTGTATTTTTGAAAGCAAGGCTATGACTAAAGATCTTGATCTTTGGTTAAAATATTTCAAAACCCTTGTCTCAATTGCCCCTACCATTGTTGAACCTGATGGCCCCAGCAAAGGCTACCTGAAAAAGAAATGGGGAAAATACTTTGGGAGCAGTCTCAGAGTACATGAAAAAACCCATCCTTTCCTTGGCCTTTTGATTAATTATGAAGATGGTTCTGATAATGATCCTTTTTGGCTTTCTCAAATGTTTGAATTTGGTTTTGTTAGACTCATTAAATTAACGAGTTATGATCAAATTAACCAGTTTCCTGATATTATCCGAAAGGCTGTTGCAGATGTTGCAGCAACCCCTTATGTTTCAATCCGATGTTGGAGTACTTTGCCCAAATGGGAAAAGAAAAATTGGATGAATGTTCAACCTTCCAAGTATCTTATTCTCATTAATGGATATACTCACCAAGGTCAATAATATGAAGGAAATGCTTATGTTTCTCATAAACATCCCTATGCTCTTGCTGAATGTTGGAGAAGTTACTTTAATAATCGAATTCTTGATGTCTCTGAAGAATTATGGAAAGACTACCATTTCTTTGGTTATACAGACAGAATTTCTGTTTTTGTTAACAAACCTTATGCTTCTGCGGTCCGGCATTTACAAAGGGTAGAACATGATGACCCAAGAATATTTCTCACAAGAGATCCTGTTTACGAACCATTAATGTATTGTGGTTTCTGTAACCAATATTCAACTTATCATGAACATGAATGCAATGATGATCCTCCATGGGATCCCTCTCCAGGGGACCCTTATGCTGGTTACCCATCTGATGCAGCTTCTACCTAGAAGCATAGTGATCCCAGTTCAAGACTTTCTTATTAGTCTAGCCAGATGATGCTACAATATCCACTAATACAATACTCGCCAGTTACTATTTGCCGAAGATGCTTTCTTGATAATAATGATTTCTTCTTATCTATAAGACAAACCATTTTGGCACCATCACTACGTTCTAACTTTCCTCCACTATTGACTTTCCAAGATGAAGACTTCTCTAAAAGATAAAGCTATTTACTTGCTATTTTGCTGATATTTTGGGCACAACATGCCAAACTACTTTCAGTCTTAAAAGCTTATCTGATATCTTCCAGATATTGCTCCTAATGCCCCTCACCGGTCCTGATGAAAATAGTAAAATTTCACTATTTCCTTTGTACTGTTTACTACTTTATTCACTTATATAAAGGGGGTTGTCCCTTATTGTAAAACTCAGAATCTTTTCTAGGATTTCCCTTAGAACTCTCTCTAGGACTTCCTTAGATCAACTAATCTCACTGATTACACAAAGCTTCTAATTAGGAACCAGGACTAGCATTCAAGCCTTGTACTGTTTACCCAACCTGTTGATCACTGTAATCTTGTTGCTACTACTACTACTGTAAGTATTTTGATGTATATTCAATAAACACTGCTGTTTTCAATACTTTGAATTATTTTGATATACAACTGCTTGGCTGGTTCTACCGCCTTACTTTCAATTATAATTTACTTTGAATTATTCCATATATTTGCTATCTGTTGTGCTTCCGCCTTCTGCGCTGTCGTCCTTCCCCCTTTATGGTTATATATATATATATATATATATATATAGGAAACAAGATCCTGGCATTGATGTTATACTAGGAAGCCAAGTTAGCAAACAATTATTGAGATAGCACGGCGTTTGGTTCGAACTTAAGGTATATAAGGTCAACATATTCTTATGAGTCTAATTTAAAATTTCACACATGGCTTTGTTTCTGTCTGTCCATATTGCCTAGGAATGATTGAGGGTTAAAAGATCACATGGTTGATGATTCACACACAAGAAAATTGACTTTAATAGAATAAACATAGTTGCATGATCCGCCCTTTGTTTTTGAACAATTATTATATTATCTTTAAATTTCTTGTCACACAGCGTCAAGAAGTTTAAAACTACCAATGATGTACGATACCATGCATACAGTGATCTTTGTCATGCTTATTGCTTACAGAAAATCCTAACATATATTAAACGATTCTACACACAAGCAAATATATTTGGCTACAAAAATAATAGAAGTTATATCATGATGGGAATAGCCCGGAGAGGCTCAGACCTGTGTAAGGTGATTCCAAAGGTTTCAGTCATGTCTATATCTTCTGGCTTCATCTCATCCGCAAGTCTCCAATGAAAGCAATGAACAAGAGATGCCAACATAAAGTGTACCATCTTGTTAGCTAATGGTAATCCAGGACAAATCCTTCTTCCAGCTCCAAATGGAATCAACTCAAAGTCTTGACCTTTAAAGTCAGTGGAGTGCTCTAAGAACCTTTCAGGCAAAAATATATTAGGGTCTGTCCATATGCTTGGATCTCGCCCCATTGCCCGCACATTTACTAGAATTTGTGCATTTTGGGCACAGTGAAGCCACACATTTCTACAACGGTTTCTGCCTTGTGTGGAACTAGGAAAGGTGCTGGTGGGTGCAAACGAAAGGTTTCTTTCACTATTGCTTGTAAAAAAGGGAACTTAGAGATGTCCAATTCTTGAACAAGCCCATCCTTGCCCAGGACTTTTTCTAGCTCATCTCGGGCCTTTGCCATTTTTTCAGGATTGTGAAGTAACTCTGCCATTGCCCATTCAATTGTGCTTGATGTTGTGTCAACCCCTGCAACAAATAAATCCTGATACAAAATAGTGTGAGAGCTAGTTAAGAAGACTTGATTAATTTTCCTATAAACTAATAAAGACAGAAAGTAATACTCTTATCATTTGCTTTTGATAAGGTTAATTCTAACAAAGAGTTAGGAGTACGCGACTACAATAAAACTGGTGAATAAACTGTTGGTTTTCCGTCATTTCTTGAAAAATATTCTCCCCCCTCCTTGCAATAGGATTTTAGAAAGAGCAATTAAGAATTATAATTGAATGATTAAATTTCTTATTAGTTCCTAACAAGATAAGTGATAATTTATTTATGGCATCAAGGCAGATGAAATTGAGTATAAATCTCTTAAAATTTAAAGTCACACCATTGCTTGAAGGAAAAATGTTATACAAGCAGGGATGGAGCTAGAACTTAGACTTAGGGGGGCGGTTCTACTGTAGGTTATGTGCAATGACTTCAACCTTCGACTTTGTTGTTACTTAGTCGCTTAGCTGCTAGTTGTTTAAAATTTTTTAAAGGGTCAAATTTTTTGTTTTAAGTAAAATTGGTTGATCAGGATTAATTTTTTTTATTTTTTTTTAGTTTTACTATTGATAATTTTTGTTGTTGTACTAATTTTTTTGGGCTTGTATATTTCTTTTTTATATTTTAGACATAAATATATTTTAATGGTCTTTAAAATGTGGAAAATGTTTGAATTACAAATATTTTTACAAATTGCTAATAATGTAAGCGGTGAGCCCAAATGTGAACAAATAAGAATTTGTTACCTTAATCGTCTGTAAAAATGTTATAGAAAAATTTGTGACCATAACAATAATCTTAAAAGAATTAATGATATTTTTAAAGGTGCAAAAGTGTAACTTTTTAAAACAAAATTGCTAAAATTAGTACCTAATATATATAATAATAATTTTTTAAAAAAAACAATGGGGGCCATTGCCCCCAAGTCCAAACATGGCTCTGTCCATGCATATAGGTCTTGTGTAATGAACTTGCTGTTGATACCAGAACTAATTTACTTCTTTGGATGACCAAAACATCGTTGAAAGGAAATATTATTCCTGATGGCTTATACTGTCTCAAAAGAAAAGAAAAAAATATTCATGATGGCTTATAACTACCTAAAAAGTACATCTTGGTAAATAGTCTCAATAGATGAGTTTAAAAGGCTTATAAATATCATGGAATTCAATACCAAAAGCAAAGCTATAAGAAAGTTAGTCAATACCAGAAGCAAATGTTTGAAATCGTCGCGGCTTAATTCTGAATTATCATCTTCAGCAAGATTGGGGAAGGAATCTAGTAAATCGTTTCTTGCTTGCTTAGAACCCTCTGAAGCTCTTAATTGTACTCGTTCATCGATGACTCTATCAAAAATCTCGATCAATTTGCCATAATAAATCGTCATCCTTTGTCGTGCACCTTGTGGGTCAACTAAACGAAGTACTGGGAAATAGTCTGCAATATTAGGTTTTCCAGCTATTTCCATGATAACACATACAAGCTCTTGGAAATCTTGAGCCGATAAATTTAAACTATAATGTGCCAAGTCAATGGAAAAAAAAGTGTTTGATATGACATTAAGTACTGTAATGAAGGCTGCTCGACCAATATCAACCACTTTCCCACCATTGCTGCAAGATTGATTAACATGGTCAAGTAATTCTTGCACCTTTTTTTGTCGAAGGGCTTGTGTGGCATCGAGTTGTTGTGGAGCAAATATTTGCGTGGCAGAAACTTTCCTGAGGTTCCTCCAACGAGCCAACGCAGGCAACCACACTATTGAAACTTTGTGGTGGTCAAATACACGGCAAGTGACCGGGACAGTTCGGCCGGAGAAGGCTTGGTCATTTTTTTGCAGTGCTTCTTTGGCTATGTCTGGAGAGGAAATGACTATGGTTGTTATGCTCCCTAGCTTGAGACTCATAAGGGGTCCATAGGTTTTGGAGAGCTTAGCAACATCTTGATGGGGTTTGTTGCTCAACTCCAGGATGTTTCCGATGATCGGAAAAGGGTAGGGACCTGGGGGAAGAGTGGAAGAGCCAGACTTCCGGCCCCCTAGAGCAGAGGTGAGCACAGCAATGCATGCCCACACGATGGGAAGTATTATCCAAAATGCTTGGTGGTCCATTAACTCAAACTTGCTTCGTTCTTCTTGTCTTTGTACCTTGTGAGATATATAAGAAAGCAATGGGTAAAGAGAATAACTTGCGTAAATACCGAAACGCCAGCCAATACCGAAACGCCATGTCAGCAAATAAGTGTCACGTCAACTTAAATATAAAACCCTTGATTCAAGCAAACTCAACTGTGGTTAACCTGTTTCTCAAAAAAAAAAAAAAAAAATCTATGGTTAACCATGCAATTTATGCTCAGCAAACCCCTCTGATAAGAAAATTTCAAAATCTCTCTTCTCCAAGCCTCGCTCTCTCAACCGTGCCATTGCCGCTACCACCAAGACCCTCGTGACAAGCCATCATTGTCGCACGAGCCACGTCTCATAGCCCAACATAGCCGGACTGCTCTGCTGGCTCAACCACTGCTGTAAATTTTCTTTCTCTCTCATTGTTTATTGATAAGCTCTGTTTGGTTGCTGGAAAAACGAAGGGGAAAAAAAACTTTGATACTGCTATTTCTTTATATTGATTTATTGGTGCTAAATTTGGCTTCTTTTTTGAGTGGGAATTTTTAGTTGTTGGTTTTGAGCTTTCAGGATTGTTGATTGTAATAAGCTGGTGACTGTTTCAGCTTTGTGAGATATGGGTGTTTTGATCCGAATTTATTCTAAAAGCTATGGGATTTATGCGATATTTTGATACCACACCCAGGTTTCTTGAGACTAGGATGAAAAATCAAAAAAAGGGGAAAAAAAGAAGGAAAAACCATAAGCAAAGCTACTGTGATGAGTGAATATTTAATTATTAAAAAATGCTCCATTTGTTTTGCATAAGTTAAGAAAAAAGACATGAAAATGACAACATATATGAAAAGCATGAGTGATTTTTTCAAGCACCTATTACGATTTGCTTGTATCATTGGTGTTTATGCATATACTTGGGTAAAAACTCTTCCCTTTGTGTGCCTCATTTTCTAATTTGCTATGTTATCTTAGCTTTTCATTTAGTTGTTTGTATATAGCACAATATTAATATATTGATAGCTCCGTATTGATAGTTAGGATAGTTGATACCTTGAATTTGGTTGGTTGATTTAATTTTTACGATGGAGATGGTTTTGCTATGAGGTATTAAAGCAATTAGCCTTCTATTTGATCAGTGGATGGCTTGATTAGTAGAAAGCATATGTTTGGAAATGGAGGAAATTAATTCTTGATTTGCAGATATTGTATATGATATACATTAAAAGGAGAACATTCTGTCCTCTACGAAGATGACTATATAGAATTCAACAAGTAACCAAAGATGTGGCACAGCACCATTAACTCATGTAGGAGATCTAAGACTATAAAGATATCATAGTTGTGGTGCCCATGAGTTATAACTTAAAAGGAATCTCCTCACCATGTAAGAGCAAGGTGGAGGGTGAGGTTGTGGGTTTAATATCCATTGGATGGTAGTGTAATTATCAATTTTTTTATTAAAAAAAATCCTAATTAATGTTCCAACCTCATTTAATCAGGGTAAGGATCAATGCCTGCTTGTTTCAACTTTCTCAACCCGAAAAGCACGTTTTAAAACCATAAATGTAATATATGCGTTTGGTGGAAGCTAAAAAGCAACTTTTCAGAAAAAGTTATGTTTAGCTCATGTGAAGAAAATGGACACTCTCTTAATGGAGCTGTGAGGAGTCTTTTCTAAAAGCTCGTGCACGTTGAGAAATCCTACTGTTGGACTCTAAGTGAAGTTACAAAATTAACCTTTGATAAATCAAAAGATAAGCTTCACGTCATTCCTCATTCCTCTCATCTTGTGGTGGATGGATAATGGAGGTTTGGAGAAGAAGTTGAAGAGTCTCTCCAAGAGGACAGATGAGTTCTTGCAAGCACTTCCCGATCTAATCTGATCCCGTCTGCTTTGCGTTTGCTTTGCTCTGATCCAATCTTCCCGATCTGAATCATCTTGTTTGTGAGTGGTTGAATTTAGAGAAAAAGAAAAGAATCAAGAAGATCAGGGTGAAGAAGTGCGTGGGTGTTACAGACGAAGTGCTAAGAGAAAAGGAAGAAAGGAAGAAGGAGAGCTCTGTGGAATATTTTGGAGTTTAGAGGAAGTGGTAGGGAAAAGAAGAGGAAAAAAGGGGAAAAAAAGAAGAAGTAAGGGTACGTGTGTGGAGGAGAAAAAAAGAGGGGGAAAAAAGGAAACAAAAAAAGAAATGCCGTGTGTTAAGGATAAAAAAAGAGGGGGAAAAAAAGAAGGAAATATTATCACAATACTTTTACAATAAATTTTAAGTGATAGGCTATTATTAGCTAATATTGGTGAGAAAAAAATAATTTTTTTCGAAAGAGAAATTTAATAGTACGTTCAAATAAAAATCAGTATCAATTTTTATCACAATATTTTCACAATAAATCTTAAGTGGTAGATTATTATTAGCTAATATTGGTGAGAAAAAAATAATTTTTTAGAAAGAGAAAAAAATAATTGTAATAGTACGTTCAAATTAAAATTAGTATCAATTATTACAATATTTTTACAGTAAATCTTAAGCGGTAGGTTATTATTAGCTATTGTTGGTGAGAAAAAAATAATTTCACAACATTGATTTAAGTATAAAATAAACTTCTTTATATATACTTTGTCCTTTTTGGTAATTCATTACTTAAATCACCACTTTTATAAGTGTTAGCCAAACACTCAGTTTTTTCAAAAAATATTTTTAACAGTTTTTACCAAACACTCAGCGTTTACAAAAAGCCTAGTTTCATATCGTACTTTTTGAAAACCCCACTTTTTCAAAAAGCCCAGTTTCAAAAAACTGAACCAAACTCACCCTTAATGTGATAATGGAACCATCAAATGTGAGAAAAAAAATAAGGCAACCACCAAATGTGACAAAAGTACAACCACATGTGATGTTGGTATTGCACAATGTGAGGATGGTACCATCAAATGTGAGAAAAATAAAGAAACCATCTAATGTGACAAAAGTACAGTCATATGTGATGTTGGTACTGCACAATGTGAAGATGGTACCATCAAATGTGAGAAAAAAATTAAGGGAACCACCGAATGTGACAAAAGTATAATCACATGTGATATTGGTACTACACAATGTGAGGATGGTATCATCAAATGTAAAAAAAAAATAAAGAAACTACAGAATGTGACAAAAGTACAATCACATGTGATGTTGGTACTACACAATGTGAGGATGGTATCATCGAATGTGAGAAAAAAAAAGGGAACCACCGTATATAACAAAAGTACAATCACATGTGATGTTAGTACTACATAATGTGAAAATGTGAAGATGGTATCATCAAATGTAAGAAAAAATAAGGAAAATACCGAATGTGACAAAAGTACAGTCACATATAATGGTACCGCATAATGTGAGGATAATACCATGAAATGTGAGAAAAAAAAAGGAATTACTGTATGTGACCAAAGTATAATCACATGTGATGTTGGTATTACACAATATAAGGATGGTGCCATTGAATGTGAGAAAAAATAAGGGAACCACTGGATGTGACAAAAGTATAGTTACATGTGATGTTAGTACTATACAATGTGAAAATAATACTATCAAATGTGAGAAAAATATATGGGAACAATCGAATGTGATAAAAGTACAGTCACATGTGATGTTGGTACTGCATAATGTGAGGATGGTACCATCAAATGTGAGAAAAGATATGGGAACCACCGAATGTGACAAAAGTACAATCACATGTTATGTTGGTACTGCACAATGTGAAGATGGTACCATCGAATGTGAGAAAAAAAAAGGAAACCACCATATGTGACAAAAGTACAGTCACATGTGATGTTGGTACTATACGATGCAATGATAGTACCATTGAATGTGAGAAAAAAAAAAGGAAACCACCGTATGTGATAAAAGTACAGTCACATGTGATGTTGGTACTATACAATGCGATGATGGTACCATCGAATGTGAGAAAAAATAAGAGAATTACCGTATGTGATAAAAGTACAGTCACATGTGATGTTAGTACTACACGATATGAAGATAGTACTATCAAATGTGATGTTTTAGTAACCTAGTGTAGCAAGTTTTCTACTAGTGGGTACTGTACCCCAAAAAAAAAAGAGGGGATACTGTAGTATTACTCGAGTTTTGATTATTATGATAATCTCTTTTAAGAGAATGAATAATTTGAATAATTTATTTAAATAATAATTATATATACATGCATACATATATTTATTTTGCTTAAATGTATAAATAACCTCATGCAACTCATTTAAAAGTAACGATGTTAAAACAAATAAATAACTACTCTAAAGATTACATTTGTATATTCATAACCTTTATATTTATAAAGACTTTCACTTAAATTTAGCTGTACCGAAGTGGCTCAACAAAACTGTAGTAACAATAAATACTATGCTTAAAATTTTAAATATTACGAGTTTGAGATTTATATATATATATATATATATATTTTTTAATAAATTTGAATTTAGAATTGGTACTTTCAACCCAAACATGTATTTTCTCATTACGTAAGTACACAAAAATAGATCAAAGTGGACCAAAGTGGACAGATTGAGATTAGGACCAAAGCAGATAGAATGGACAAAACATGATCAAATTAGACCGAAGTGGACTAAATAGGACCAATGTGAATTGAATAGGACCAAAGTGGACAAAATGGATTGAATAGAACCAATGTGGACCGAGTAGAACAAAGTAGACAAAATAGACCGAATAGAACCAAAGTGTAGTGAATGGCCCGAATAGGACTAAGGTGGACCAAAGTGGATAGAATGGACCGAATAGAACGAAATAGAATCAAAATGGACAGAATGAACCGAATAAGACCAGAGTGGACAAAGTGGACAGAATAGGACAAAAGTGGACATAATGAGCCGAATAGGACCAATTTAGACCGAACAGAATTAAAATGGACAGAATAGGACCAATGTAGACTGAATGGACCGAATAAGACTGAAGTGGATTGAAGAAGACCAAATGGACTGAATAAAACTTTAGTGGACAAAATGGACTGATTATGGCCTTATGGACCGAATTGGACCAAATTGGACTGAAAGAGAATAGACTGAATAGAACCAATGTGGACCGAATAAGAATTTTTGAATATTTATAATTTTTATTGCATTTTTGGGACTCATATTTCTAATTTATAATGTCTATTTTTTTTGTTGTTGAATTTTTTAACTCAAAACTAAAGAGTTTAGTCCAAATATAATAAGATTTCATACTTTTCAACCCAAAACTTAAGAAAAAAATTGAAATTTTGAGCTAAATTTGAAAAGAAAACCCACAAAAAGAATCAACTTAAGACCCAATTAGTTTAAAATGGACTGAAGGAGACCAAAATTGATTGAATGAAGCGAATTGGACTAAGTGGACCAAAGTAGACTTAATTGGATTGAATAGAAATTGTTTAATTTTTAAGGAGAACAAATTATCTTAAACAAATTTAGAGAAATAAATATTATACATTATATTATAATATAAAATAATTATTTATTTTCACGCATTACGTGAGTCTACTACTAGTATACATAAAAATAATTTCAAATGAAATTATAAAGTAGTTTGTGTATCACGTGAGATGTGAGTATTTTTTCCTTTCAAGTTAGAAGTAAATGTCATTATTTCAAACCTCAAGGACAACTAGTGTAGTTTGCATATTATTATTTTGGCGAAAACGCCGTTTTGGTCCTTACATTTTTGGGTCATAGTCAATTTGGTCCTTACATTTTGGTAGCAGTCAATTTAGTTCCTGTTATTTTCAATTTTGAGTCAATTTGGTCTGTTAACTCACTAATAAAAAATGCTTACGTGTCACCATGTTCCACTAGCACATTTCACACCTACACGGCAAATATAATAATATTAAAAAATCAATTAACAGTTAAGAAATGCCAAGTCAATATTTAAATAAAAAAATTAAAGACAAAAACAAAAAATGATTCATATCCAGTCCGATTTTCTTAACTTCCAAACAAAGCTTCACCAAACTCAAATCCCAAACTCAAAAATGCTAGAGATGTAAATAAGTTCCCCCTTTTATCACGAACTAGTAAGTTATCCGTGTGATGCACATATAATTTTGTGATATTTTATGTAAAATAGTTTTAAATAATGTTGTACATAAATTAGAAAGAAAACGTAAACTAAATTAGAATAAAGAAACATATACATTTTGAGATATTAAAAATTGGTTTAGTAGTTTCACTGCATATTTGTAACTTTTTTAAGGTAAGATTATTATTATTTTTAAATCATGAAACCAAAAATAAAAGCAAAAGAGTAATGGGACCATGAAATAAACTAATTTGTGTTGTGTTCATATATTTCATACTATGAAATAAAATTATACCTAACTCTCTGACTATCTTCCACTCATCGATAGTGAGATATTAAGACATGATGTGGGCAAGTATGTATGCACGTGTCTTATAGATGATTTAAAATTAAACTATGGTAAAATATGACTTTACATTGCGCAACAATTATTCCCTCTACTTATATACCCAAAACAAAAACTAACTAACCAAATTACCTAACCTAAATCATATTTAAGCCTCTAATTTAAAAAGAAAAAAAGATTACTCGTAGGGGTTTCGGTGTCTTGATGGTGGTGAGAGGCCAGTATAACAGAGGTGGTGACCCTCAGATTCCTCTTTCTCTCTTTTTCAAATGTTTTGTTAGTCTCAGGTCTTTTATTTTGGTAATATATAGTGAAATAGTGCATTTTATTTAACAATCCACAACATTTTTGTGTCTCTTTATCTCTCTCTAGAGTCTTATCTCGTTAGTTATTATTATTAGCCCTTACTTTAAAAAAATAAATAAATAAAAAATACTAAAACAGTAGCTATATATATTGATGATTATTCCTTTATAATTTCTAATCACTTGGCAAGACCTCACGCATTCCCATATTAGATCTCTGCTTATATATACATATATATATATATATATATATTGATGATTATTCCTTTATAATTCCTAATCACTAATCAACATGAGTCTCAAAAAAATTTGTGATAGGACTGTGGGGAGTAAAAGGATCCAAATGGGCATATGGGCCTTTGGACTGTAGCATGGAGGGCCGATCTGCTCCGGAATTAAACTCTACGAATTGGCCCATACGCCGAGGGTCCGAAGGCACGGCCGAGGGCGAGCTTCTCCTCGGACAAATCCAAGAGAACTCAAAACTTCATTATGAAGGTCAAGGCATAACTCTGGAAAGACTAATGGTTAAAGGAGGACACCCTGAACCTTCTAGATGCACCAGTGTTAGAGAAAATATCAAATACAAAGGCTGCCACCTCCGCATTAAAGGCTCTGCACCTACTTCCCTGGCCGCATTAATGAGAAAGTGACTCCTGAACAGTAGGGCTGAAACTTCTAGTCACTGTCCAAAAAGTATCGGGGAAGGAAGTATTTAAGGGGGAAAAGGCCAGAGAAAAAGGGGGAGGAGCAAAAAAAGAAAGAAACTAAGAATTGTAACTTTTAAGGAAGAAATAAAGAGTAATACAGAAACAGTAATCGGTTTACGTCCGAGGAGGCCTATTTTCAGTTATCTTTTGTTATTTATATGTGTTTGTAACTCTTAGCCCGTTATCAAGTTCTCCGCATTTCTAATCTAGGTTTCAAGTCTACGCTCTACAAATTTTATTGTCCAAGGCTCATTGGGCCTGAGCCCGTAGTTGTCTTTGGGTCCAGGTGCAATTGTGCACTTACAATTGGCGCCGTCTGTGGGAAATCTAGTCTAGAAGGAGTGGGGATACTATGGCAGGCTTGGGTTCTCACCATGCAGAGTCACAGGGATCACAGCCGGAGGATCTTTTCGAGCGTCTTGAGCATCGAAGGGATCGTGAGGGAAGCTTCCATACAGAATACCCCAGGGCTAGCCATACCCATGGTGGGGGCAGCACCACCCATGTGGATGGAGCTAAAGCCATGCAGAAGAAGATTAATCGTTTGAAGAGAAAATTACGCCGCGCCAGACGCAAGTCTTCACCTTCCTCGTCTAATCCTTCCTCAGAGGAGGTACGGGGAGGTAGCTACAGCTCAAGATCATGCTCACCCCCCAGTGCAATGTCCTCTGGTGAGAAGGATGACTAGCCAGCTCGCAGACGCAAGAAGGTTCCTTCCAGGGGCTTAGGGAACGATGCTATGAGTCGGGCGTTGCACCAACTCTCCAAATCTCCGTTTTCACGGAGGATTGAAAAGGGGAGGCTCCCCAGGAGGTTTACTCAACCCACCTTTACCATCTACAATGGCCGGACCGATCCGGTGGAGCATGTGAGTCACTTTAACCAGAGGATGGCGGTGCACTCTCACAACGAGACCCTGATGTGTAAAGTTTTCCCCTCTAGCTTGGGACCTGTTGCTATGAGGTGGTTTAACGGCCTTAAGTCAGGGTCTATAGGTTCGTTTGGGGAGCTTACTAGAGCATTCGCTTCGCGGTTCATTACGTGTAGCAGAGTACCTCGGCCATTAGACTCGCTGCTATCCATGACCATGAGGGAAGGGGAGACGTTGAAAGCATACTTCGACCGCTACTAGGAGATGTTTAATGAAATACATGACGACTTTGATGAGGTGGCGCTCAATACCTTTAAGGTAGGTCTTCCAACTGATCACGACCTGAGAAAGTCTTTGGCTAAAAAGCCCGTTTGCAGCGTACGTCGCCTCATGGACCGTATTGACGAGTACAAGAGAGTGGAGGAAGACCAGCAGCAAGGAAAGGGTAAGGAGAAGGTTATCCCGCAGGAGAGAAGTGATTTCAGGTCGGACAGGTACCACAATAACAAGCCGAGGAGAGATTACGTTGGGCAGTTCGGCTCGGCAGCACCTCAGGCCGTGAACACTGTGTTCTGAGAACCAGTACATCAGCTGCTGGAGAAAGTTCGTAAGGAATCCTTCTTCAAATAGCCTGGTAAGATGGCAGGAGACCCTGCGAAGAGGAATCAAAACCTCTTCTGCCAATACCATCAAGATGTGGGCCATACTACCGAGAATTGTCGGACACTTTGGAACCACTTGGAGCAGCTTGTCAGTGAAGGAAAACTGAAGCAGCATTTGTGCCAACCTAGCGGGCAGGGCAGTCAATCTGGTTCAAATGATTAGAGGAATAATTCATCTCGGCCGGCGTTAGGAACAATTAACGTTATTTTTGCTGCACCTGGCAGGACCGGCTCGGCTCCCACCAGGGTGATGGCAGTTTCACATCCTTAGGCCGAGGAGTCGGGCTGCAGGCCGAAGAAGTTGAAGCCAAATTTCCCCGTTTTGGGATTTTTCGAGGAGGATAAGGTAGGGACTATCCAACCCCATGACGATGCTCTTGTGGTTACGCTTAGGATAGGGAATTATGATGTGAGGAGGGTGATGATAGATCAGGGCAGCGGTGCAGATATCATGTACCCTGATCTATTTAAGGGGTTAAGATTGAAGCTGGAAGATCTTAATCCTTATGACTCGCCACTTATAAGCTTCGAAGGGAGAGCCGTTGTGCTGAAAGGATAGATTCGTTTTCCCGTTCAATCCGGCTCAGAAGCGGTTGAGGTGGATTTCATTGTGGTTGACGCGTACTCTCCATATACAGCCATCCTCGCCAAGCCATGGCTGCACGCTCTTGGAGCTGTCTCTTCTACCTTGCATGTTAAGGTTAAGTTCCCCTCGGGGGAATGTGTTGAAGAAATCCTCGGCAGCTAATCGGTGGCCAGGCAATGCATATCGGCTGTAGTGCTGCACTAGACAGAAGCCGAGTCTTTGGCTTTGATCACCAAAGACTTATAGCAGTTAACAGCTCCTGATGCATCTGGAAGGATGATAGGAGAGGAGGCTGATTGTGAGTAGTTGGAGAAGTTTTTGATAGCTGACGATCCAGAGAGGTTCTTCCAAGTCGGCATACGTTTGCCACACCAGGAGAAAATGAAGTTGTTGGAATTTCTGAAGGACAATATTGACGTTTTTGCGTGGGACCCGTATGAGGCTCTAGGTGTAGATCCGAACTTCATTTGCCATCGTTTGAATGTCAACCCTACCATTGTTCCGAGAAGGCAGCCACCTCGGCGTTCTTCCAAAGAACATTCCGAGGCTGTAAAGGAAGAGGTGCTCAAACTCAAGAGGGCTGGGGCTATTAAAGAAATTTTATACCCCGAATGGTTGGCGCATACGGTTGTTGTTAAAAAAAAGAATGGAACGTGGAGAGTATGTGTGGACTTCACAGATTTGAACAAAGCCTGCCCCAAGGACTCGTTCCCAATGTCGCGTATTGATCAACTGGTGGATGCCACTATCGGACATCCTCGAATGAGTTTTTTGGATGCTTTCCAGGGTTACCATCAGATTCCATTAGCATTGGAGGATCAAGAGAAGACTACTTTCATTACTCCAACAGGGAACTACCACTATAAGGTCATGCCATTCGGGTTGAAGAATGCTGGGGCTACCTACCAAAGAATGATGACCAGGATGTTTGAACAGCAATTAGGGAAGACTATTAAGGTGTACGTAGATGATATGGTGGTGAAGAGCAAAACAATACCTTCACAAGTCAAAGATCTAGCCGACACCTTTCAGGTGCTAAGAAAGTACAAGCTGCGCCTTAACGCCTCAAAGTGCTCTTTAGGCGTGGGGTCTGGAAAGTTTTTGGGGTACATGATTACTCACAGAGGCATAGAGGTGAACCCAGCGCAGGTCAGGGCTATTCAGGATTTGCAGCCGCCTCGGAACCCAAAAGAAATCCAGAAATTGATCGGAATGATTGCTGCATTGAATAGGTTTATCTCTCGGTCAGCTGACCGATGCCGTCCTTTCTTCCAATTGTTGAATAAGTGGAAAGGGTTCCAATGGACCGAGGACTACGTGTTAGCTTTCCAGCAGCTTAAGCAGTATCTTTCTCGGCCACCCATCTTGTCTCGCCCCGAGGCGGACGAGGTCTTGTTTGCTTATCTGGCAGTGGTCGTCCACGCGGTCAGCCTAGTCCTTATAAGGAATGAAAGCGGAGTGCAAAGACCGGTCTACTATGTTAGTAAGTCTTTGAATGAGGCCGAGGTGCGCTATCTGCTCTTAGAGAAAGCGCTTCTGGCCATAGTTCACGCCACGCGCAAGCTTCCTCATTATTTCCCGTCTCACACCGTAGTGGTTCTGACCCAATTGCCTCTCAAGGCGGTGTTACGCAGCGCCGATTACTCTGGTAGGGTGGCAAAGTGGGGAACCATTTTAGGGGCTTTTGACATTAAATACAAGCCTCGCACCTCGGTGAAGGCCCAGGTCCTCGCTGACTTGGTGGCAGGGTTTACTGAACCATTGTTAGAAGAAACTCTAAAAGAAGCACACATGGATGGAAAATCAGTTGGAGTGATCACAGCCGCAGTGCTTTCGATTTGGAAAGTGTATGTGGATGGGGCTGCTAATCAGAGAGGGTCTGGTGTTGGACTTGTTCTAATGTCCCCTGAGGGAATTGTCTTCGAAAAATCTTTGAGATTGGCATTCTCGGCTACTAACAATGAGGCCGAGTATGAAGCAGTCTTGGTAGGCATGCAGATGGTACGTAGGATGGGTGGAAAGGAAATTCATATGTTCTCGGACTCTCAGTTAGTGGTCGGCCAAGTCATGGGGACCATGGAGGCTAGAGACCCCAGAATGCAGGAATATTTGGCCCAAGTCAAGCGTCAGCAAGCTGAATTTGACTCCTTCGTCTTAGCTCATATTTCTAGGAGTGCAAACACCCATGCAGATTCTTTGGCTACGTTGGCGACGTCCTCGGCTCAGGACTTGCCCAGGGTTATCCTCGTGGAGGATTTGTTGGAGCCAACTCCTACCGTCGTCAACACAGTTCACATTCATCTGATAAGGCCTGGACCTAGTTGGATCGATCCGGTTATAGCTTTTCTTAAGAATGATATCCTTCCTGAGGACAAATCTGAAGCAGAAAAGATACGTTGAAAGGCGCCACGTTTCTGGTTGTCCAAGGACCAGAAGCTGTACAAACGATCCTTCTCAGGACCGTACTTGTTGTGTGTGCACCCTGAATCAACGGAAGCATTATTAGAGGAACTGCATGAGGGGATTTGTGGAAGCCACACTGGGGGAAGGTCCTTAGCCCATAGAGCTCTAACTCAGGGTTATTGGTGGCCCAATATGCAGAGAGAGGCTCAGGACTATGCCAGAAAATGTGATCAATGCCAGAGGTTCGCCCCTAATATTCATCAACCTGGTTAGGTTCTTAACCCTCTCTCCAGTCCTTGGCCTTTTGCCCAGTGGGGATTGGACATAGTGGAGCCGTTTTCGAGGGCTGCGGGAAGTAAAAGGTGGCTTCTTGTGGGAACAGACTATTTCACTAAATGGGTTGAGGCCGAGCCCTTAGCAAATATCAGAGACGTGGACTCCAAGAAGTTTGTCTGGAAAAACATCGTCACTAGATTCGGTATACCACGTACACTCATCTCAGACAATGGCGTTCAGTTCGACAGTAAGGCTTTTAGGAAGTATTGTGGTGATATGGGCATCATAAATAGATACTCCACCCCAGCTTACCCTCAGGGAAATGGGCAAGCCGAGGCCGTTAACAAGGTCATAGTTAGTGGGCTCAAGAAAAGGTTGGACGACGCGAAAGGCAGGTGGGTGGAAGAACTCCCACATGTTCTGTGGACATATCGGACTACACCGCGCAGGTCGACTGGAGAAACACCATTCTCTATGACTTATGGGGCTAAGGCAGTGATACCTTAAGAATATGGTTTTCCCACTCTTAAGACGAGTTCTTTTAGCCCGAAGAATAACGATGGACTCCTGGAGAAAGGTCATGATTTAATTGAGGAACGACGCGAGGTAATTATGGTCCAGATGGCTTATTACCAACAGAAACTAAAACGGGGATATGATGCTCACGTGAAGCTAAGGCCACTTGCACCTGGTGATCTTGTACTAAGAAAAGTTGTGGGCACTTTTAAGAACCCGGCTTGGGGTAAGCTAAGACCCAACTGGGAAGGCCCTTATCGCATTCTTTCAGTAGCAGGCATAGGGTCATATCGGCTAGCTAACCTAGATGAAAGAATTGTACCATGCCCATGGAATGTAAATAATCTTAGAATGTATTATTATTAATAAAATGTACTTTTGTCAGTTAACATTTCAAAGTTATAAGTACCTCTAACGTTTGAAGTTACTATTCTTAAGAATCAAACAGAAACATGGTTAAGTGTAGTCCTTGGACCACAAACCTTGTGGAAATTGATATCTTATCATTTGTTAAACAGAACCTTAGTTATGCCAGGTCCTCGGACCTCCTACTTTGGGAAAATTAACATTTGAAGTTACTAGTCTTAAGAATCAAACAGAAACTTGGTTAAGTGTAGTCCTTGGACCACAAACCTTGTGGAAATTGATATCTTATCATTTGTTAAACAGAACCTTAGTTATGCCGGGTCCTCGGACCTCCTACTTTGGGAAAATTAACATTTGAAGTTACTATTCTTAAGAATCAAACAGAAACTTGGTTAAGTGTAGTCCTCGGACCACAAACCTTGTGGAAATTGATATCTTATCATTTGTTAAACAGAACCTTAGTTATGCCGGGTCCTCGGACCTCCTACTTTAGGAAAATTAACATTTGAAGTTACTAGTCTTAAGAATCAAACAGAAACTTGGTTAAGTGTAGTCCTCGGACCATAAACCTTGTGGAAATTGATATCTTATCATTTGTTAAACAGAACCTTAGTTATGCCGGGTCCTCGGACCTCCTACTTTGGGAAAATTAACATTTGAAGTTACTATTCTTAAGAATCAAACAGAAACTTGGTTAAGTGTAGTCCTCGGACCACAAACCTTGTGGAAATTGATATCTTATCATTTGTTAAACAGAACCTTTGTTATGCCGGGTCCTCGGACTTCCTACTTTGGGAAAATTAACATTTGAAGTTACTATTCTTAAGAATCAAACAGAAACTTGGTTAAGTGTAGTCCTCGGACCACAAACCTTGTGGAAATTGATATCTTATCATTTGTTAAACAGAACCTTAGTTATGCCGGGTCCTCGGACCTCCTACTTTGGGAAAATTAACATTTGAAGTTACTATTCTTAAGAATCAAACAGAAACTTAGTTAAGTGTAGTCCTCGGACCACAAACCTTGTGGAAATTGATATCTTATCATTTGTTAAACAGAACCTTAGTTATGCCGGGTCCTCGGACCTCCTACTTTGGGAAAATTAACATTTGAAGTTTCTAGTCTTAAGAATCAAACAGAAACTTGGTTAAGTGTAGTCCTCGGACCACAAACCTTGTGGAAATTGATATCTTATCATTTGTTAAACAGAACCTTAGTTATGCCGGGTCCTCGGACCTCCTACTTTGGGAAAATTAACATTTGAAGTTACTATTCTTAAGAATCAAACAGAAACTTGGTTAAGTGTAGTCCTCGGACCACAAACCTTGTGGAAATTGATATCTTATCATTTGTTAAACAGAACCTTTGTTATGCCGGGTCCTCGGACTTCCTACTTTGGAAAAATTAACATTTGAAGTTACTATTCTTAAGAATCAAACAGAAACTTGGTTAAGTGTAGTCCTCGGACCACAAACCTTGTGGAAATTGATATCTTATCATTTGTTAAACAGAACCTTAGTTATGCCGGGTCCTCGGACCTCCTACTTTGGAAAAATTAACATTTGAAGTTACTATTCTTAAGAATCAAACAGAAACTTGGTTAAGTGTAGTCCTCGGACCACAAACCTTGTGGAAATTGATATCTTATCATTTGTTAAACAGAACCTTAGTTATGCCGGGTCCTCGGACCTCCTACTTTGGGAAAATTAACATTTGAAGTTACTATTCTTAAGAATCAAACAGAAACTTGGTTAAGTGTAGTCCTCGGACCACAAACCTTGTGGAAATTGATATCTTATCATTTGTTAAACAGAACCTTAGTTATGCCGGGTCCTCGGACCTCCTACTTTGGGAAAATTAACATTTGAAGTTACTATTCTTAAGAATTAAACAGAAACTTAGTTAAGTGTAGTCCTCGGACCACAAACCTTGTGGAAATTGATATCTTACCTCAGGCAAACGTGCGCATGGATGTATGGGGGTTATAATTGTGCAATCCCTGGAGCTAGATCTGTTTATTCTGACTTGCCTTTAACTATGTCTTCATAAGAATTCTTACGACAAGCCCAAAAAAAAAAAAAAAAAAAGTAGAACAAATATAAAATAAAAGAAAGTTGCACAAAGATTGTCTTTCATTAATAATTTTGGCATACATTACATGCTAAGTTCTATTTACAAAGAAAGAGAAGTCCTAGGCTAGTCCCTAAACTCTTGGAGGGGGATTTTGCTGAGAAGTGCTGCTTGCCTCGGTATTTCTTAGCTCCAACTCAAAGGGAGACAAAACTTGTTTCCCTCTGTTTGCTGCATTTGTTGGAGGGACATTGGGCTCCACAGTTTGGCTTAAGCCTTTCTCGGCATTCCCACTCCCTTCCATCTCTTTGTTGGAACCTGAAGGCTCTGTAGGATCTGGAACGAGCTTTGGGGCAGTAGGAGGAAGAGCAGGAAGAGTTGCCTCAGGGGCAGGAGCAACAACATGAGTCTCTTCTATCTCCTGTATGTCCAGGGGAAGCCAAATGTTCTCGGACTTCCTCAGCTCTGAGGCTGAAGGAACACCTGCTACATTTAGAGCTTCCCCCCAGACTTGCTGACAGTATTCCCGGCACAAGGCCGCGAAAGCCTCTGTCAGCTGTTCTTCTGTTGCAGCTACCCCTTCTTCATAACTCGCCTGCTTGGCGGCATCCAGAGAGCATTTGAATGCGCCAGCTTCCTCTGCCAGGCGCGCAAGCTCCTTCTCCAATTCCAAGCGCTCCCTCTCGGCTTGGGCTAACTTGTCGTTTTTTTCACGGAGAAGCTTGCGCTGCCCTTCTATTTGAGTCTTCATCGTCTTCAGGCTGGCCTCGACACCATCTCTTTCTCTTTTGAGATCAGCCACCTGAGAGACGAGTTTCTCATTTTCTACAAGGGCTTGGCCTAAGGACTTCTCAGTCTCCATACGAATGTCAAGCTCCAGTCTAGCCTTCTTTCGAGAGTCTTCTACAAACTTCTCGGCTACAAAGACTTCTTGAACGGCCTACATAAAGTGTTAAGAAGCTAGATGTGGCAAGACACTTCTCATTAATCCAGTATTATGAAGAAGGAAATATTCATGAAAAAATTAAAACTTACCAGGGCTAGCTCCCTTTTTAAGGACAGGAATAGTTGGGGTTGGCTCATTCTCTCCAAGGTTTCCATGTCCTTGGGCAGCAGAAGTGGGCGCTCCAACGCATCGGCCAGGTGGTGTGCGTGGCCTTGTTGGATTGCCCTGATACTAGACTGGCAGGAAATTGGTGCACCGTCCAGTTTTAGGTCAGGAGACCAGGTGGCCGGTGCTCGGCGCACTTCGGCCACATCCCGGATCTCCCCACTCTCGACTGAACGAGCCCTGCCTTTGCCTTTATCTAGCTTCTGCTGCTGAGTTGGCTGCGGCTGTTGTTTTGGTCTCTTTTGTTTTTCGCCAGCAGTCTCCTCGGCCTTCCCCTTCCTTTTCTTTTTCGGCTCTTCAGTTGGAAGCTTGGGTTCGGCTGAAGGAGGGGGAGGTGGCAAGGATGGAAGAGCTTGGGACCCTCCTGTCTTTTTCTAGGCGACTTTTTCGCCTCTCTTGGTCAGAAGGCCGTGAAGTCTGTCCATGTCCTCCTCGGATTTGACTGGGGGGTGGGCAACAAGGAACCCTTCAACTCCAGAGGCCTCGGTGGGCTCTTCGTCCTCGTCAGAAAGTACAACGAATAGGTTTCCTTGGGGTCTTTCGATGTCCTCAAGATGGAAGTTGTCTATTTCGTCGTCAAGTGTATTTGAAGAGGACACCTGCTCCTCCGGAATAGCAGTTGCTTGGGAGTGTGTTGAGAGGGGGGTTGCCACGATAGGACGGTTGTACAAAATGGTGTTGGGGTCGTCGGGAAGGTCTTGGTCAGCTAAGAAGTGCGGCCTGGCCACATGAATCCTTCTTCGCCTCCGGTCACCCGCAATTATTGCGTTTTCGATCTCCTGAAAGTCCGAGGAGACAGGTTTGTACCCAAGAATCAAATGAGCCGCCCTAAGTTGTAAGTCTTCGCTGACGAACACTTCGGAGCGTAACACTCGATTCAAATCGGCAACGTTGCAGTGGCTTAAGCGGGAGCGCACGTTTTGCTTATCTGCAAAGAGAAACATCAAAATAAGTGAACACGGTCAGATACGTAGAACATATAATGAATTAAAGTCAGACGCTCAAGTAAATGCCAATACATATTCCTAGATGATTTAGGAAGTTAGGGGAAGTTAAATCCTAAGGTGTCGCACCTGGATCTCCCCACTCAACAGGGCAGTGGGGGCCGTCGTGCTAGTTGCCAGAGACGATTAGATAGTCATCCTTCATGCCTTTATTGGACTTTGGCAAACAGGAGATCAACCTAACTACGCTGGAGCGGGATTTGATGTAATAACCTACTCTAGTGAGTTTGTGGCATTCGTACATAAAAACGACATCATGCCAGGTGAGGTTCAGACCCATTTGCTCGTTTAGAGCATCGACACTTCCTAAAACTCTAAAAACGTTTGAAGCGCACTGATCAGGACACAACCGGTGGTTGCGGAGGTACTCCCTGGTTACGGGTTTCATTGGGAGGGTCATCCCACCTTCTACGAAGGCGACCATGGGAATGATGACCTCTCCGGTTTTCCTAGCACCGGTCACGGCTTCCACCGGGCAGTATTCTAGACCTACGTCGCTGGGAATATGATACTTGGCTCTAAAACCTTTCATCCCAGCGGCGGTATCAACTAGACACTTAAATTTACCCATCGGAAAGAAACGAAAGGCTAAGTACTAAGAAAGAGAATGGTTATAAGGTTAGCCGAGGACAGGGTCCAAGGAGAAAGGGTTAAGAGAAGAGAAACAAGAACTTACAAGTTTCAAGTTGTGCAAATTTCCACGGATTTCTGCAGACAAAAGGTGATTGCTGATGTTTTGATGAGATTAGCCTCTGGAGAAATAAATGAAAGCGCAGGTTCCCGAAGTGTCACAACGTGCGGGAAGCCGCCTCGAAATTGTATTTGTCCCGCCCAAATTTTCATGGAGTAACATGGGCCGTTGGATGCTCATCTCATCGTTGAACGTGGGGGATAAAGTATAACTTACGGTAATAAATACATGTGTTTTTGTAAATAAAACCGCCAAGTGGCATCCTCTGGAACGCAAAACGGTGTTCACACGAGTGGTTCTTTACAGAACATGTGGGAGAAGTTTTCTTTGGATCAAAACCCTATTTTTTTCCTCGAATGATGAATAATAGAGTTTTGAGGGGCTATTGTGGGGAGTACAAGGATCCAAATGGGCATATGGGCCTTTGGACTGTAGCATGGAGGGCCGACCTGCTCCGAAATCAGACTCTACGAATTGGCCCATACTCCGAGGGTCCGAAGGCACGGCCGAGGGCGAGCTTCTCCTCGGACAAATCCAAGAGAACTCAAAACTTCATTATGAAGGTCAAGGCATAACTCTGGAAAGACTAATGGTTAAAAGAGGATACCCTGAACCTTCTAGATGCACCAATGTTAAAGAAAATATCAAATGCAAAGGCTGGCACCTCCGCATTAAAGGCTCTGCACCTACCTCCCTGGCCGCATTAATGGGGAAGTGACCCCTGAACAGTAGGGCTGAAACTTCTAGTCATTTTCCAAAAAGTATCGGGAAAGGAAGTATTTAAGGGGGTGAAAGCCAGAGAAAAAGGGAGATAAGCAACAAAGAAAGAAACTAAGAATTGTAACTTTTAAGGAAGAAACAAAAAATAATATAGAAATAGTCCTCGGCTTACGTCCGAGGAGGCTTATTTTCAGTTATCCTTTGTTATCTATAGGTGTTTGTAACTCTTAGCCCGTTATCAAGTTCTCCGTACTTCTAATCTAGGTTTCAAGCCCACGTTCTACAAATTTTATTGTCTAAGGCTCATTGGGCCTGAGCCCGTAGTTGTCTTTGGGTCCAGGTGCAATTGTGCACTTACAAGGACTTTATGATACGTACAAAATAAGTATAGATTTGCTTATCTTTATTTTTTTTAAAAGGATATTGCTATTGTGTTCATCCATATAAGAATTTAAGCATAGATAAAATTTTCATTATTTTTGACAATTTTTCTTTGATTCCTTTATAATTTATATATTGTGTGGGTTTAAAAGAATTTTTTCTCAAGCTTTCAGTGGATGGACTGTAGATAAGATGTTCAACTTTATACACCAAACATTGACTATAAGTCTTGTACATGGAACAAATAGAGATAAGAAATTAAGGATATGATCCATTTTGGTTGGCTTTAGCTTGATTTGTTTAGACATCAATTTTCTCTCTTGCCAAAGGTCCGACTTATTTTAGGTGCAAGTTTCCTTGATTATTATTTGTATAAAAAATTCCAAGATCATTAAATTGGAATAGGTCCCTTACTAACCTAACCAATTGGAATAGGATGAAATTTCTTTCCATCCACACTAAAAATTGTGTACACTCCAAATTTTTTTTGCATCTCATAATGATACGTTGTTGATAGGTGTCATCCAAGTCCAACCTGATTGAGAGTTGTAATTGAGACTATAGCCCATAAGCTTTACTATTCAATACTTTGCGAGAAAAATTAAACACTCATTTGATGTAATAAGAGACTATGGAATTTGACACTCTATACACTGGGGTTTGTTCTTGATGTTGTGAAATTGTTGTAGATACTAAAAACTCTAGTTTGATTATTTGGTAAGTCATGTTCTTTAATCGTGAAAAGTCTACAATAGAAAACTTTTGTGTTCCTACAATAAATGTTTTGGAGAGAAAATTGTTAGTCCCCTCATCGCATTGAGACCCCCTATTGATACAAAGGAAAAAGGGTCCAATATTCATTAGTGTGACTTAGTTACATGAAATTTTTGTGCAAATGTGCCTAGCTTTCTTTTAAAAATTTAATTATAATTTTAAACTCTGATTTGATGATTTTTATATGATTTTTGTGGTTTGATTTTGATTTAATAAAGACATATTAGCCAAAAGAAGCGAAGGTAGAGCTATTAAAGAAATCTGTACTTGGTGCGGTGGTCACTCTACAAGTATAAATACTTGTGGGGTGTGGGGGGCAAGGGTCGGGGTTCAAGTCTCTACGAGAGAGCTTCACACACATATACACTTAGATTAGGCTAGAGTAGAAATTCTATCTTGTGTCAAAAAAAAAAAAAAAAAAAGAATCTGCACTTTCAGATTAACAATTACAAATGGCTAATGCTACATTGTCATTTGTGGTTGTGGTATGAATAAGCAGTATATTTTTTGGGCGACTGATTGAGGCAAAGCAATTAACCATATTAAAAGGGATTAGCAACTTTTTCTTTCTCCTTTCACATATGCTTAACTGAAGCACCCATTAGGATTTCCTTTAATTATGCTAAACATATTAATTTTTTTAAAGAAGTTTTATATTTATTAAATGATATATATATATGTGTGTGTGTGTGTGTGTGTGTATACATATATATATATGTATGTCAAGGGTCATGTAGTTGAATTGAAACATTCCCATATATAAAGTGTTTAGCGTTTAAGGGAGAAAATGTTCAAATTGCGAGAGTCAGGGAAAAAAGGTTTAAGTTGCGGGATCAGCAGTATATTGTAATTATTTCTAATAAAAAGAAAGATATAGAGATATATATTGTTTTCCTTGAGCTAAAACAGTTGCGATGGAAGTGTGGAGTGAATGGTTTTTTTTTTTAGTCCTTGAGTATTTTGGATTGTTTCAAATGAGTAATGGCTCCTCTTAGGCTCTAAATTTTTTGATTTATTGATTTTGCTATCTATAATGTCGATTCTTCTTTTCCTAATAAAGTTTGGAATTTTTTGTAAGTAAATTTTTTCTTCAAGAAAATGAATAGAAATCTCCCTTCATGTTCATGCTCATGTTAATATTCATATTTGTATCTTTTGCAATACTCAATAAGTTGTTTACTCATTTTGTGAATTAGCAAATGTAGTTAAGAAAAATAAGTATAAACACAATACTACTCAATTAAACTAACGTGAAAAATTAAATCCATTAGATTAAAAAAATGGGCATGAAAATGAAAATATCACAAAAAATTCCTTAAATAGAATTAAAATAATTTTTACTCAATATTGTTTATCAAGCAATCATGTGCTAACTAACAACATTCCAATCATTACATTTATAACGGGGTAATGAAATGGTTGTTCAGTTTACTTAAGAAATGTGATCTAGCTAATAGAAATTTAAAAAATATAATAACTTTCATGCGTAATCATGAATTATACCTTTACGTATATCTTATGCATTTTATGAGTTTTATTTTATATAAATGTATTTCACAAAATTAACAAAATTTATCATTAAACCCTTCATTGTATTTTTTAAAATCACTACATAAATTAAAATGAAAGAAGTTTTTTTCCCAAAAAAACTTCCTCAGTCATAATATTTACCAAAAAAAAATCATACCAAAAAACATTGTGCAATGCATAGGCCAATAAACAATGTATATATATAATTAAAGCCAAAACTGAGAGAAAATCCAATTTGATTCTAAATTAGATTCCAATTGTTGTCTAATTTTGTGTCAAGTGTCCAATTTAAGGTTTAAAAAAAAAAATTGATTCCAAATACTAATGGACTCACCATTCCAAATGCATTTCAACATACTAACTTTTTTTTATGAGATAGTTTTTTTAATGTGATAGTGGCTCCTAAAAAAGGGCCATATATGAGACTGTGATTTCATGAATAACATGTAATTTTAAATAGACTGATGGTAGGTTGCTATAAATACATACATACATACACACACACACACACACACACATATATATATATATAAATATATATATATAGCCAAAATTGAAAGAAAATTTAATTAAATTCTAAATTGGAGTCTAATTTTGTGCCATGTGTCTCATCTAATTTTTAAATTTGTGTGTCAAGTGAATTATTAGGTGTAAAAATCAAAGAGTCTAAATTCAATTAGATTCTAAATTGAATTTTAATTGGAGTTCAATTTTATGCCATGTATCCCATCTAATATTTTAACTAATTATTTTGTACAAAAATCGAAGAGTCTAGATCCAATTAGATTCTAAATCATATATATATATATATATATATATATATATATATAATTGTGATTTTTTTTAGATGTACATGTTCATATGCACAGGGTTACACACTACTTTTATTAAATGAATGTATCAATTTTTAAACAAAAAAATAGAAAAATAATTAGGAAATTGATTTCTTACCTTGTTGACATGACCCTAATTATATTCATTACCTGGTCCATTTTGGTCGGCCTTAGCTTGATTTGTCTAGACATCAATTTTCTCTCTTGCCAAAAGTCCGACTTATTTAATTTAGATTGAAGTTTCCTTGATTATTACTTGCATACAAAATTCCAGAATCATTAAATTGGAATAGGTCCTTTACTAATCTAACCAATTGGAATAGTATGAAATTTCTTCCCATCCACACTAAACGTTGTGTACACTCCAAATTGTTTCTGCATCTCATAATAATACGTTGTTGATAGGTGTCATCCAAGTCCAACATGCTTGAGAGTTGTAATTAAGACTATGGCCCAGAAGCTTTACCATTCAATACTTTGCGAGAAAAATTAAACACTCATTTGAAGTAATAGGAGACTATGGAATTTGACATTGTATACACTGGGGTTTGTTCTTAGTGTTGTGAAATTGTTGTAGATATTAAAAACTCTAGTTTGGTTAGTTGGCAAGTCATGTTCCTTAATTGTGAAAAGTCTACAATGGAAAACTTTTGTGTTCCTGCAATAAATGATTTGGAGAGAAAATTGTTAGTCCTTTCATCCCATTGGGACCCCCTATTTATACAAAGGAAAAATGATCCAATATTCCTTAGTGTGACTTAGTTACATGGAATTTTTGTGCAAATGAGCCTAGATTTCTTTCAAAAATTTAATTATATTTTAAACTCTAATTTGGTGATTTTTATATGATTTTTGTGGTTTGATTTTGATTCAGTAAAGACATATTAGTCCAAAGAAACGAACGTAGAGCTATTAAAGAAATCTGTACTTTCAGATTAGCAATTACAGATGGCTAATGTTGCATTGTCATTTGTGGTTGTGGTATGAATAAGCGGTATGTTGTTTGGGCGACTGATTGAGGCAAAGCAATTAACCATATTAAAAGGGATTAACAACTTTTTCTTTCTCCTTTACCATTTGTGGTATGTATATGTCTTTTTCACATATGCTCAACTGAACTACCCATTAGGATTTCCCTTAATTATGATAAACATATTATTTTTTTTAAAGTAGTTTTATATTTATTAAATGATATATATGTATGTGTATATATATATATATATATATATATATATATATATATATATATATATATATATATATATATATATATATGTCGAGGGTCATGTAGCTGAATTGGCACCTCCCCATACACAAAATGTCGGGGTTTAAGGGAGAAAATGTTCAAATTGCAAGTGTCAGGGAAAAAAGGTTCAAGTTGCGGCATTACCAGCATATTGTAATTATTTCTATAAAAAAAGACGAAGATATAGAGATATATATTGTTTCCTTGAGCTAAACCAGTTGCGATGGAAGTGTGGGGTGGATTTTTTTTTTTTTTTTTTTTTTTTTTTTTTTTTTTTTTTTTTTATAGTCCTTGAGTGTTTTGGATTGTTTCAAATGAGTAATGGCTCCTCTTAGTCTCCTAAATATTTTGGTTTATTGATTTTGCTATCTATAACTTTGATTCTTTTTTACCAAATAAAGTTTGGAATTTTTTGTAAGTAAATTTTTTCTTCAAGAGAATGAAGAGAAATCTCTCTTCATGTTCATGCTCATGTTAATGTTCATATTTGTATCTTTTGCAATACTCAATAAGTTGTTTCTCATTTTGTGAATTAACAACTGTAGTTAAGAAAAAAAAAGTATAAACACAATACTATTCAATTAAACTAATGTGAAAAATTATATCTATTAGATTAAAAAAATGGACATGAAAATAAAAATTTCACAAAAAAATCCTTAAATAGAATTAAAATAATTTTTTCTCAATATTGTTTATCAAGCAATCATGTAGTAACTAACAACATTCCAATCATTACGTTTATAACGGGGTAATGAAATGGTTATTCAGTTTACTTAAGAAATGTGATCTAGCTAATAGAAATTTTAAAAATACAATAACTTTCATGCGTAGTCATGAATTATACATTTACGTATATCTAATACATTTTATGAGTTTTATTTTATATAAATGTATTTCATAAAATTGACAAAATTTATATAAAACCCTTCACTGTATTTTTTAGAATCACTACATAAAAATGAAAGAAGTTTTTTCCCCAAAAAAACTTCTCCAGTAATTATACTTACCAAAAAAGATCATACCAAAAAAAATCGTGCAACGCATAGGCCAATAACTAGTCTATATATATAATTAAAGCCAAAACTGAGAGAAAATCCAATTAGATTCCAATTGTTCTCTAATTTTGTCTCACGTGTCCAATTTAAGGTTTTTGTTTTTTGAAAAAAACATTGATTCCAAATACCGATGGACTCACCAGTCCAAATACATTTCAATATACTAACTATTTTTTTTTTTATGAGATAGTTTTTTTGATGAAATAGTGGCTCCTAAAAAAGGGTCATAGATGGAACTGTGATTTCATGAACAACATGTAACCTTAAAGACTGATGGTAGGTTGCTATAACTACATACATACATACATACATACATATATATATATATATATATATATATATAGCCAAAACTAAGAGAAAATTTAATTAAATTCTAAATTGGGGTCTAATTTGCGTCACGTGTCTCATCTAATTTTTAAATTTGTGTGTCAAGTGAATTATTAGGTGCAAAAATCAAAGAGTCTAAATTCAGTTAGATTCTAAATTGAATTTTAATTGAAATTCAATTTTACGCCATGTGTCACATCTAATATTTTTATTTTTGTAGCAAGTGAATTATTTCGTACAAAAACCGAAGAGTCTAGATCTAATTAGATTGTAAATCATATATATATATATATATATATAATTGTAATTATTTTTAAATGTACATGTGCATATGCACAGGGTTACACACTACTTTTATTAAATGAATGTATCAATTTTTAACCACAAAATAGAAAAATAATTAGGTAATTGATTTCTTACTTGTTGACATGACCCTAATTATATTCATTACCTGGTCCATTTTGGTCCGCCTTAGCTTGATTTGTCTAGACATCAATTTTCTCTCTTGCCAAAAGTCCGACTTATTTAATTTAGGTTGAAGTTTCCTTGATTATTACTTGTATACAAAATTTCAGAATCATTAAATTGGAATAGGTCCTTTACTAACCTAACCAATTGGAATAGTATGAAATTTCTTCCCATCCACACTAAACGTTGTGTACACTCTAAATTGTTTCTGCATCTCATAATGATACATTGTTGATAGGCGTCATCCAAGTCCAACATGCTTGAAAGTTGTAATTGAGACTATGGCCCAGGAGCTTTACTATTCAGTACTATGCGAGAAAAATTAAACACTCATTTGATGTAATAGGAGACTATGGAATTTGACATTGCATACACTGGGGTTTGTTCTTGATGTTGTGAAATTGCTATAGGTACTAAAAACTCTAGTTTGATTAGTTGGCAAGTTATGTTCCTTAATCGTGAAAAATCTACAATGGAAAACTTTTGTATTCCTACACTAAATGTTTTGGAGAGAATTGTTAGTCTCCTCATCCAAATGGGATCCCCCTATTTATACAAAGGAAAAATAGTCCAATTTTCCTAAGTGTGACTTAGTTACATGGAATTTTTGTGCAAATGTGTCTAGATTTCTTTTAAAAATTTAATTATAATTTTAAACTCTAATTTGGTGATTTTTATATGATTTTTGTGGTTTGATTTTGATTCAGTAAAGACATATTAGCCAAAAGAAACGAAGCTAGAGCTATTAAAGAAGTCTGTACTTTCAAATTAGCAATTACAAATGGCTAATGTTGCATTGTCATTGGTGGTTGTGGTATGAATAAGTGGTATGTTGTTTGGGCGACTGATTAAGGCAAAACAATTAACCATATTTAAAGGGATTAGCAACTTTTTCATTCTCCTTTACCATTTGTGGTATGTATATGCCTTTTTCACATATGCTTAACTGAAGTACCCATTAGGATTTCCTTTAATTATGATAAACAGATGAATTTTTTTTAAAGAAGTTTTATATTTATTAAATGATATATATGTGTGTGTGTGTGTGTGTGTGTGTGCGTGTGTGTGTATATATGTCGAGGGTCATGTAGTTGAATTGACACCTCCCCATACACAAAATGTCTGGGGTTTAAGGGAGAAAATGTTCAAATTGTGGGAGTCAGGGAAAAAAGGTTCAAGTTGCGGGGTTAGCAGTATGTTGTAATTATTTCTAAATAAAAAAAAAAAAGATATAGAGATATATATTTGTTTCCTTGAGCTAAAGCAGTTGCGATGGAAGTGTGGAGTGGATGGTTTTTTTTTTTTTTTTTTTTTAGTCCTTGAGTATTTTGGATTGTTTCAAATGAGTAATGACTCCTCTTAAGGTCCTAAATTTTTTGGTTTATTGATTTTGCTATCTATAAATTCGATTCTTCTTTACCTAATAAAGTTTGGAATTTTTTGGAAGTAAATTTTTTCTTCAAGAAAATGAGTAGAAATCTCCCTTCATGTTCATGCTCATGTTAATGTTCATATTTGTATCTTTTGCAATACTCAATAAGTTGTTTACTCATTTTGTGAATTAGCAAATGTAGTTAAGAAAAATAAGTATAAACATAATACTACTCAATTAAACTAACGTGCAAAATAAAATCTATTTGATTAAAAAAATGGACATGAAAATGAAAATTTCACAAAAAATTCCTTAAATAGAATTGAAATAATTTTTACTCATATTGTTTATTAAGCAATCATGTGCTAACTAACAACATTCCAATCATTACGTGTATAACGGGGTGATGAAATGGTTGTTCAGTTTATTTAAGAAATGTGATCTAGCTAATAGAAATTTAAAAAATACAATAACTTTCATGCGTAGTCATGAATTATACCTTTACATATATCTTATACATTTTATGAGTTTTATTTTATATAAATGTATTTCATAAAATTAACAAAACTTATCATAAAACCCTTCATTGTATTTGTGGGGTCATGAATTTTGGGATTTGGCCGAGAGCATGTGGTTTTGGCCGAGAAGCATGGGTGGTCCGAGTCCGAGGAGTACTATCTCCTCGGATAAAGCCAAACGTAAATCTGGTATAGATCCTAATGATCAAGGATGACCTTCCAGGAGGTTCTAATGATAGCAACGAGCATTATGAACGTACAAGAGGGATAAGGACTCAAAAATATCTAAGGAAAAACTGCTACCATCGCATTAATGAGGAAGTAACCTCTGAACAGTATTATGGCAGCCTTACAGCCACCCTAGAAGACTTTTAGAGGGGCCTGATGGGACAACCATCAACTGTCCACATGTGGTCCACGTGTAGGGTAAGGATGAAGGGAGAGATGTAATGTAAATAAGGGTAGAGATATTAGAGAAGGGAAGAGGAAGAAAGGAAAAGAGAAAGCACTATAGCAATCTCAACAACTCCTGTAACCATGGTCATCCAATATATGCTAGAACAGAACTCCTTGGACTGTGCCGAGAACCAACTTTCTCGCCAAACCGGGTTCAATTCTTGTTGGCTCATCATTCAAAACCATATTAACTGTTATCCAAGCACTAAAACCTAGCTCTTTGACCCACTCTCTACAAATTTATTGTACTGGGTTCACTGGACCAAGATTCCTTACATTTTGGGCTTGGTCTGAAAATTGTGTTCCCACAGCATTTTTTAAATCACTACATAAAAATAAAAGAAGTTTTTTTTCCAAAAAAACTTCTCCAATCATAATATCTACCAAAAAAAATCATACAAAAAAAAAAAATCGTGCAATGCATAGGCCAATGACCAATTTATATATATAATTAAAGTCAAAATTGAGAGAAAATCCAATTAGATTCTAAATTAGATTCCAATTGTTGTCTAATTTTGTGTTACGTGTCCAATTTAAGGTTTTTGTTTTTAAAAAAAAAAAACATTGATTCCAAATACCGATGTACTCACCATTCCAAATACATTTCAATATACTAACTTTTTTTTTTTTATGAGATAGTTTTTTTTATGAGATTGTGGCTCCTAAAAAAGGGCCATATATGGGACTGTGATTTCATGAACAACATGTAATTTTAAATAGACTGATGATAGGTTGCTATAAATACATACATACATACATACATACGTGTGCATATATATATAGCCAAAACGGAGAGAGAATTTAATTAAATTCTAAATTAGAGTCTAATTTTGCGCCACGTGTCTCATCTAATTTTTAAATTTGTGTGTCAAGTGAATTATTAGGTACAAAAATCAAAGAGTCTAAATTCACTTAGATTCTAAATTGAATTTTAATTAGAGTTCAATTTTACGCCATGTATCTCATCTAATATTTTAATTTTTGTAGCAAGTGAATTATTTCGTACAAAAACCGAAGAGTCTAGATCCAATTAGATTTTAAATCATATATATATATATATATATATATATATATATATATATATATATAATTGTGATTGTTTTTAAATGTACATGTGCATATGCACAGGGTTACACACTACTTTTATTAAATGAATGTATCAATTTTTAAACACAAAATAGAAAAATAATTAGGAAATTGATTTCTTACCTTGTTGACATGACACTAATTATATTCATTACTTGATCCATTTTGGTTGGCCTTAGCTTGATTTGTCTAGACATAAATTTTCTCTCTTGCCAAAAGTCCGACTTGTTTTATGTGGAACGCTCTGTTTGTTTCAACAATGATATTTTCTAGAAAATGAGTTATTTTCTAAAAAACATTTTTTATAAAACTATCTCATTTTCCCATGTTTGGTAGCAACTTTAAATGAGTTGAAAAACGATTTCTTAACTTCCCTTATTTAGCTTGCTGTGAGATGGAGTTGTTTTCCAAAAAAATTTAATAGAAAACAATCTCTAAAAATAAGCTATACTTTTTATGTTGAACAAAGATAGTTTTCCTTTGACTCATCTTTTTTTATGCTACCAAACACTGGAAAATAAGGAAAACTATCTTGACACAAAGTTTTCCATTGAAACAAACGGAGCGGAAGTTTCCTTGATTATTACTTGTATAAAAAATTCCAAGATCATTAAATTGGAATAGGTCCCTTAATAACCTAACCGATTAGAATATTATGAAATTTCTTCCCATCCACACTAAACGTTGTGTACAAACCAAATTTTTTCTGCATCTCATAATAATACGTTGTTGATTAGTGTCATCCAAGTCCAACATGATTGAGAGTTGTGTTGAGACTTTGGCCCAGAAGCTTTACCATTCAATACTTTGCGAGAAAAATTAAACACTCATTTGATGTAATAGGAGACTATGGAATTTGACATTGTATACACTGAGATTTGTTCTTGATGTTGTGAAATTGTTGTAGGTACTAAAAACTCTAATTCGATTTTTTGGCAAGTCATGTTCTAAAATCGTGAAAAGTCTACAATGGCAAACTTTTGTGTTCCTACAATAAATGTTTTGAGAGAAAATTGTTAGCCCCCTCATCCCATTGGGACCCCTATATTTATACAAAAGAAAAAGGGTCTAATATTCCTAAGTGTGACTTAGTTTCATGGAATTTTTGTGCAAATGAGCCTAGATTTCTTTTAAAAAATTAATTATAATTTTAAACTCTAATTTGGTGATTTTTATATAATTTTTGTGGTTTGATTTTGATTCAGTAAAGAAATATTCTCCAAAAGAAACGAAAGTAAAGCTATTAAAGAAAACTGTACTTTCAGATTAGTAATTACAGATGGCTAATGTTGCATTATCATTTGTGGTTGTGGTATGAATTAGCGGTATGTTGTTTGGGCAACTAATTGAGGCAAAGAAATTAACCATATTAAAAGGGATTAGCAACTTTTTTTTTTCTCCTTTACCATTTGTGGTATGTATATGCCTTTTTCACATATGCTAAACTGAAGTACCCATTAGGATTTCCCTTAATTATGATAAATATATTAATTTTTTTAAAAAAGAAGTTTCATATTTATTAAATGAGATATAATGTTGAGGATCATGTAGCTAAATTGACACCTCTCCATACACAAAGTGTCGGGGTTTAAGGGAAAAAATGTTCAAATTACAGGAGTTAAGGAAATAAGTTTTAAGTTGCAGGGTTAGCAGCATATTGTAATTATTTCTAAATTAAAAAAAAAAGATATAGAGATATATATTGTTTTCCTTAAGCTAAAGTAGTTGCGATGGAAGTGTGGAGTGACTGGTTTTTTTTTTTTTTTTTTAGTCCTTGAGTGTTTTGGATTGTTTCAAATGAGTAATGGCTCCTCTTAGGCTCCTAAAATTTTTGGTTTATTTATTTTGCTATCTATAACTTTGATTGTTCTTTACCTAATAAAGTTTGGAATTTTCTGTTCAAGAAAATGAATAAAAATCTCCCTTCATGTTCATCTTCATGCTCATGTTAATGTTCATATTTGTATCTTTTGCAATACTCAATAAGTTGTTTACTTATTTTGTGAATTGTCAATTATAGTTAAGAAAAAAAAATTATAAACACAATACTATTCAATTAAACTAACGTAAAAAATTAAATCTATTAGATTAGAAAATGGACATGAAAATGAAAATTTCACAAAAAATTTCTTAAATAGATTTAAAATAATTTTTACTCAATATTTTTTATCAGACAATCATGTACTAACTAACAACATTCTAATCATTACATGCATAACGGGGTGATGAAATGTTTGTTCAGTTTATTTAAGAAATGTGATCTAGCTAATAGAAATTTAAAAAATACAATAATTTTCATGCGTAGTCATGAATTATAACTTTTAGTTTATGCACAAATAATGTTGTAATACTTTATGTAAATTATTTTAGAGAATATTGTACATATATTATAACATATTTGTTATAAAACTTTGTTAGTAATGAGCTCATCATAAGAAACAATAATTATAAATTGCACGCTCAAATCAATTATAAATATGGGTCTGGCTTACCTCCAGTACTTTTTTAACTGGAAGTATCCTGTTGTTTTAAATACACAATAGTAAGTGGTAGTGAGTTTTAATTTCCACCTTTTTTTTTTTTAGTTTGTGGGTGATGTGACAGTTTCTCATTAAAAGAAAATGAGATTCCTGTTAAAAAAGTACGGGAGATAAGCTAAACCCTATAAATATTTTGTTCTAGTAATTAATTCCATATTATTGATCTTTACTAAGTGATGTAATAAAAAGCTTCATTGCGAAATCTTGTTTATTTGTTTCTTCAATGTTTTGTTTTTGTAGTATGGCTATGCTTGTAAATCTTGTTAAGGGATATTTTATCATCATCTGTTTCTTCATCTTCAACATTTGAAATTTGGTCCGTCCTTATTTGTTCAATTTTAAGATTTCATCATTTTTTCCTTTTGTTGCATCATTTGTGTTAATCACTGATGAATTGTAATTGGAATTTGAAGATTCTTGACTGAATCTTATAAAGTTTGTACTCGTGGACTTGTTGTCGCTAAAATTTTGTGTAGGTATCTACATTCATATTAAAATTTAGTGATGTGACAATTTTTTGTAAATGATTTTATATATATATTTTTTGTTACTTTATAAGGAATAGTGTAGCAAAAGAGTTAGCATATTAGATTGTGTTTTTTTTTTTCTTCCACACCTTTTTGTCATTTGAAGGTTTCTTGTTTAATAATATGTTTTATTGCTTTCCTTAGCATGTTCTTGCTTCCTAGCATGTCTTTCTAGCATCTTTCCTTGCTTATGCCATGACTTATTGCTTTGATGTTGTTGGCCTAGCCTTCTTGGGCTATGATATGTCTAAATTTAATGTTTGTGTTTAGATCTACATGCCTGTGTTCTATAAATGTATTTCAAAACCAGTCTATATATATATATATATATATATATATATATATATATATATATATATATATATATATAATTAAAGTCAAAACTGGGAGAAAATTCAATTAGATTCTAAATTAGATTCCAATTGTTGTCTAATTTTGTGTCACGTGTCCAATTTAAGGTTTTTTTGTTAAAAAAAAAAATTGATTCCAAATACCGATGGACTCACCATTCCAAATACATTGCAATATACTAATTTTTTTTTTTTTTTTTATGAGATAGTTTTTTTGATGAGATAGTGGCTCCTAAAAAATGGCCATATATGGGACTGTGATTTCATGAACAACATGAAATATTAAATAGACTGATGGTAGGTTGCTATACATGCATACATACATACATACATATATATATATATATATATATATATATATATAGCCAAAATTGAAAGAAAATTTAATTAAATTCTAAATTGGAGTCTAATTTTGTGCCATGTGTCTCATCTAATTTTTAAATTTGTGTGTCAAGTGAATTATTAGGTGTAAAAATCAAAGAGTCTAAATTCAATTAGATTCTAAATTGAATTTTAATTGGAGTTCAATTTTACGTCATATATCTCGTCTAATATTTTAATTTTTGTAACAAGTGAATTATTTCGTACAAAAACTGAATAGTCTAGATCCAATTAGATTCTAAATCATATATATATATATATATAATTTTTATTGTTTTTAAATGTACACGTGCATATGCACAGGGTTACACATTACTTATTTTTAAACACAAAATAGAAAAATAATTAGGAAATTGATTTCTTACCTTGTTGACATGACACTAATTATATTCATTACCATGTTAGTTTACAAGATATTTATAATATAATCAATCAATATATATATAAAAGAAGAGACCTCATGTGAGAGTGCATGAGGTCCTGCCACGTGGCACTCTAATATTGTGTTTAACATTTTTTACCTTTTTTCATTAAGTTTTTTTAACCATTATCCAATAGATCATAGTAATTTATTTTTACTATTATATAAATTTAGCATTTTTTACCTTTTTTTATTAATTTTTTTTTACTGTTACCCAATAGATCATAGTAACCTTTTTTTATTGTCCTACCATGTGGCACTCTAATATTGCATTTAATCTTTTTTATCTCTTTTCATTAAGTTTTTTTTTTAACTATTACCCAATAGATCATAGTAACTTATTTTTACTATTATATAAATTTAGCATTTTTTACTTCTTTTTATTATGTTTTTTTTACTGTTACCCAATAGATCATAGTAACTTATTTTTACTATTATATAAATTTAACATTTTTTTACCTCTTTTTATTAAGTTTTTTTTACTGTTACCCAATAGATCATAGTAACTTCTTTTTACTATTATATAAAATATGGGCTGTTCTTGACAATTAGACCCATAAGACCAAAATTAATTCACTATAAAAAACCTTTTCATAGTACACCAAACTTTATGAAAAACTCAAGCCAGTTATTACCTTACATATTAGACCCAAGTTTGACCCTTTCCACGTATAAATCAAAGCAAAAACTCTTACCCTCTTACAAACTCTCTTCTTCCTCCCCCATGTATAGGTGATACTTCTAGAAAATTTCATCCTCATGAAATCATGTCTTCATTTTTCCCCAATTTCAATTCAATATGCTTTTGTCTATTAATAATGTTTTATGCAATTTATGCAAACTAATTCTCTATCATCGACCAGTGCAACAAAAATATATATAAATCTTAAGATCTCTGAGGTTGCTGAAGTAATTGACAAGTGCATATTTCTAAAATTTATAATAACAAAAAAGTCTAATAAATATCATATACTATCTCACAAAATGCCATTAACTTAATATTTTCTTTAAAAAAAATTCAATGATAGGAATGGTAAAAAAATGATCCTATACAAGAAATATCAAAAATACATGCAAAAAATTTTCATAGGAGAATTTATCTTTAAATATTATGAAGACAATAGTACAGATAAAATGCATTGAATGAGATCCTACGAAATAATTGACAAGTGCATATTTCTAAAATTTATAATAACAAAAAAGTCTAATAAATATCATATACTATCTCACAAAATGCCATTAACTTAATATTTTCTTTAAAAAAATTCAATGATAGGAATGGTAAAAAACATGATCTTATACAAGAAATATCAAAAATACATGCAAAAAAATTTTCATAGGAGGATTTATCTTTAAATATTATGAAGACAATAGTAAAGATAAAATGCATTGAATGAGATCCTACGAAATAGGTTTGTTAATCATTTCAATTTATACTCATCATTTACGTAAAAAAATAATCATACATCATATTATTTACATTAAAAAAATAATACATATTAATTTCAAAGTTCATTGCAAGATGTGAACTGCTAGGGTATTGCAATAATAAGTAATATTGATACAACAATAAGTTGGTATTACATTTTATGCGTACTTTTTGAAAGGAATGTCAAACCACAAGCAAAATCATTTGGTATGCAAAATGTGAAACAAAAATAAATATTTCTATCTCAAAGTTAGAGGCACTCACATTAACTACATACTCTCCAAAAATAATATATTTATCTCACTATAACTACTATATATATACAATTGCAAACTACTTCAGATACATGATTCAATTTGAAGTTTTTGATGCAGCTATCAAAAAAAATTTTGTGATATTTGATTGAGATGCTGAGAAAATCCTAATTGAATCTACAAGATATTTTGCTGAAAATTAAACTGAGGTACAACTTATGTAAATTATTGTAAAAATATTAATATTGGAGAACGATTTCCACGTGATTTGAAAAAAAAAATTAGGAAAAAAATGGATTTCTCTACTTCATTGGGATGAATTCAATCTAAAGGATGATTTTGAAAATTACATAGTTGCTAAGATTTTTGATGCACCTTCAAATAATAAAAAGGTATGGAAAAAAAATACACAATTTAATATGCTATATTAATTCTTTTTGCTGCACTATTCCAAAATTAACAAAAATAAAAAAATAAAAATATTTACAAAAAACTGTAACATTATTGAAATTTAATATAAATGCAAATACTATGAAAAATCTTAGCGACAAAGTCCAAACTTTGTAAAATCCAATTAAGAATCTCTCGATGCCAATTCATTAGTGATTAACACAAATGATGCAACAAAAGCAAAAAAATGATGAAAGCTCAAAAATTGAACAAATATGGATGGACTAAACTTCAAACATTGAAGATAGAGAAATTGATGATGATAACAAGCATCACCATACCTTAATAACAAAGATTGAAGAAAAAAAAAGATTTTGTAATGAAACTTTTTATTACATCATATAATAAAAATCAATAATATAAAATTAATTAATATGCTTTTATCAATTTTTATTATACAATATTACTCCAAGTTGTTTTAATTATTGCTCATTACTTGAACAAAATAATTATAATAGTTATATGTGAGCAATTTATAATTGTTACTTTTTATGATGAACTCATTACTAACAAAGTTTTATAATAAATATGCTATAATATATGTATAATATTTTTCAAAAAAAAATTTATATAAAAAATTACAATAGTATCTGTGCATCACACGGGAAACTTACTAGTTGGTAATAACTTTTACTTCTTAAAAAAAGATAATGTAAAAGATTGACATTTGGCTTTTGTTTTGTTTTGTTTTGTTTTTAATTTTCATTTTAAAATTAGGTAAATAATATGTTTTTTAGATGATGTTCATGAGCACTTTAACTAAAAAGTCAAGACTTAGACCTCATTTGGTTGCCAAGAAAGCAAAGGAAAAGAAAAGAAAAGAAATTTTTGATTTCTTCTAATTAAATGACATCTCATTTACTTATGGAGATGCAATTAATATATTTTCAAATATTTTATTTTATTTTCTAATTAAGGACATATGATAATTCAAAGGATGGCTTAGATGGCTTAAAAATATTTTTTTGTTATTAGTCTTAGATACATCAATTCTTTTCATGTACCGCTTAATAATAAGGATTATTTTGACACAATACTAAAAGTTTAGAAACAAAATTGACATGTTTAAGATGTTAAAAACCATTTTGATATATAGTACAAGTGTTAAAGACTAAAACGGTAATTAAACATGTTTTTGCATATTTTTATTAAAGATTAAATTCTATAAGGATGTGGTTTAAAACCCAAGTTTTACATCCTTCAATTCTAACATGCCACATCATCTTATCATGTTTTAAAGAATAAGAACAACTACACTCAATCAATTATAATGCTTATTTGAAAATTCAACTGAATTGAGAGTTTATTAAGATGTTATTAAATGTGGTATGATGTACTGAGTTTTAAGTAAAAAGCTGATGTAACATCTTTTATTGGATGGTGTAAAACATGAATTTTACACCTTATTCTTACCAAATTCAAACTTTTTTTATTTGATATCAACGTCGGATGTTGTAAATTTGTGGGTTTTGTAAATGATGTGATTAACCGTGAGTGTTTGAGATGTGTATTTTGTTTTAGAATTAAGGAGAGAGAAAGACACATTCTTTAAGAAATTTTATTATTTATTTTTCTTCAAAGTTTTTTTTTTTTTCATTACTTCAATTGACTAATTATAATGAATATGTGTATGCAATTTATAATTGTTGTTTTTTTTGATAAACTCATTACTAATAAAGTTTTATAACATCTACGCTATAATACATCTACAACATTCTCCAAAATCATCTTATATAAAATATTACAATATTATCCGTACATTGCATGGGTAACTTACTAGTTATTATTAACTATTCCTTACTCTAACACTCTAAGCATGAACGTGGTTCATTAAAGGCTAATTTGGATTTTGATTTAGCAGATGGACAGGACATCTATACTTGGAGACACTATAGATTACATGAAAGAACTCCTAGACAAAATCAACCACTTGCAACAAGAAATTGAAGTGAATTCAAACGTGATGGGCATTTTCAAGGATGTAAAACCAAATGAGGTTGTGGTTAGAAATTCACCAAAGGTAAGGACTTTATCCACACTGCTTGATTAGTTACCCCTAAAACTAAGTACAACTTTATTGAATTAACAGAATCCTTAATGAGTTAATTGTCCATGTTGTCTTTTCAGTTTGATGTGGAGAGGAACAATGTGGATACAAGGGTTGAGATTTGCTGTGCAGGGAAGGCAGGGTTGTTGCTTTCAACGGTGAATACCCTAGAAGCATTAGGCCTTGAGATTCAACAATGTGTCATTAGTTGCTTCAATGACTTTGCAATGCAAGCTTCTTGCTCAGAGGTACTTGAAATAACTCTCTGGCAATTGCTCTTTGGTGCCTTTTTTTGTTTTTTTTGTTTTTGTTTTTGGTTTACTTTTATTATCTTTTTGACTTTTTATTAAGCAAGTGAAGTTAATGTTTTCTTGTCTTTCATCCTTGTCATGGCAATAGGAATTGGAGCAGAGAACACTACTAGGTTCTGAAGACATAAAGCAAGCATTGTTTAGAAATGCAGGATATGGAGGACGATGTCTTTGAAGATAAAAAGAGAGGAAGAGGAAAAGGGGTAAAGTTGGATGAAGTTTTTAGAGATGGGTTTTCAAATCTCTATATTTTCAATGAGGTTTGCTAGTGAGAGTTGGAAGTTTTCTTCTTCTTCTTCTTCTTCTTCTTTCTTTTTTCTTTTTTTCCCAGATTTCAATAAGGGGTAATTCCTTGAGAGCTATGTAATTTTTGCTTCAATTGAAGAATGAAGATGTCTGTTTAATGCAAAATTGTTTTTTTTTTTGCTCCCCACATGCCCAAGGAAAGTAAAAGTTTGCTACATTCAATAACCATAATGCAGTGGGAATGTTTTTGGATTCTCTCGGAACTTTAAAGCCCAATCTAAGCCATTTTTTAAAGGCTATATCTCAATGGTAACTAGTGTTTTACCACAGCCACAAAACCAACTTTCATCTGGTGGCTGTTGATTTTCCTAGTAATTATCGTGTAACAAAATATAAAAAGAAAGAAGATAATTGTTGCTCCTATATCTTCCAAGACTTCCATCAATAAATTATCAGTAGGAGATGATATGGACACAGGAAGAAAAGAAAAAAAAAAAAAGGCAGAAGCCTGAATAAGTCACAAGTATGTAATTTGTGAAGGAGACACTCCAAAGGTGGTCCATCCACTCCAAAACTCTAATACCACCCTTCATTGGTCTATTGAATTCTTTTGCTAATTGGACTATAGTTCATGCTCTTTTGAGAAGTCAATTTTATCGCTCACAATATAACGAGATTGACCCTTTTGAGTACTAGGATAGAAAAAAGATCCATCTTTGTGCTTGGGGTTCTAGAAAGAAAAAAAGGCAGAAGCCTGAATAAGTCACAAGCATATAATTTGTGAAGGAGACACTCCAAAGGTGGTCCATCCACTCCAAAACTCTAATACCACCCTTCATTGGTCTATTGAATTCTTTTGCTAATTGGACTGTAGTTCATGCTCTTTTGAAAAGTCAATTTTATCACTCACAATATAACTAGATCGATCCTTTTGAGTACTAGGATAGAAAAGGGATTCATCTTTGTGCTTGGGGTTCTAGAAGAGAGAGTTATGTAATTTCTTTGGTTTTTTTCCTTTCTTTTATGACAAGTATCATAATTTTTTTTTTTAAAGTACTGTGGTGTTATCTATTTTGTGCTTTGGAAAGGGAAGAAAAAAAGAGAAAGGGGGGGGGGGGGGGGGGCACCCCCCCGGGGAGTCATCAGTCATGGTTTTCATAATTTTTCTGGCATTGTCTGGTAGTAAAAGCAAAATGATTATAGTTACTACTAATTTCAACTTCAAGATTTTGAACTGGAAAGCACACAGCCTACGCACAAACTATGGCACAGGATTTTAAGGTTTATCAATCAAAAGAAGCTTCAGAAGCATTCGGAGGTGTAAAACAAGCCTAGTGGACCAAAAAGTAGTTTATTTTGTTGCTAATGCAAAGCTAATCAGTAGTACATGTTTTACTTGTAGGGGAAAAACAATAAAAGTTTTCACTTGTAGACTAGACAGACGGAATTTTTCCAATATGTTAGCACAAAAAGAGAGACGAAATTGCCAAAAAGCTAGTTTTACATTCACATTCAGAAAATACAATTGACAGTTATTTCACAACAATGTCCAGAGACTCTCCATCTTGTAGTAAAAGAGGATGTTCTATCGATGCATAAGTTCTAACCTCTAACCAGTTTGTTTGTTTGCTTTTGTGTCACAATATAAGCACTAAGTAGTCTTAATCATACACATAACATTTAACAACTCAGTAAGATCCAAATGGTCAATTGTCACCTTGCATAAGCTTCGATCACAATCATCATAATAAACAAAAAAAGCCGTTGTTTTTGCTAATGGTATTAATTTGCCACATTTTCTAGGATTTGCAAAAAGCCTAGAAAATTCACTACAATGATTCAGTTATAATACTCTCAAAAGTTCTGTACTCCGTACAGTTCCATCTGAAACTTAAATGGTGTTTTTTTAAGCAACAGAGAGCTATAAACATGGCAACTTTAGTGGCGTGGGCGTGTGGTAGTACTAGTAACCAGCAATATTGACATACACTGTCGAGGAAAATTAGTAGGAAACAATGATCAAACATGTTCTAGAGCCACATGTTCGTACATTTTCTAAATTATTTTATTAGTATAATTGTTTTTTGTATTAAACTTTATCAGTGGGACAAGTTTGAAAGCACAAACTCACTCTACTTCTTTCCATATCACAATCTGCATAATACTTTTAACATGTACATTATTAAAACTAATTCCCAGTCACATATCCTCCTCGAAAACACATTCGTGCAGCCAAATTGCCACTTATTATAAATGTTTTTTTGTTAGGCAAAAGAAGCAATATGGGTTAGTATATATGCTAAATGCATAATTCAGTGACATTTTACCCTCAATTGTTCAACCAGCACACGCCTAAAAGATACACGAAGAAAAAGTAATATCATGTTTGGTGGTAAGGGAGATGAAAAGGAAAGAAGGGAGGAAATAGTAAGGGAAGAGAAAGGGAAGAAGAGAGAGTTGTACATAGAGGGATTGCATTAAACAATATCTTCAAAAGAAAGGTCTTCTTTGAAAAAATATTGGGACCGGCTGAAGGAGTGTGCTAATAATTTCTAGAACACAAACTTTTCTCAAAATTATGGGTTGTGAGAAAAGTATGAAACTTTATCAAAATTTTTAAAAAAAAAATGTGAAATATTGGCTAATCGATCAAATTGTGTATTCTCACTTTTTAATAGAAAACTAAAAAGTAAAAATACTTTGGACCATTATAGCACATATTAATATAAGAAAAACTTAATAAAAGAGATTAAAAAAAAAAGCTAAATGCAAAGTTAGAGCGTTACTTGACAAGATTTCATAAACTACCGTATGAGGTCTCTGCCTATATTTATATATATATATATATATATATATATATATATATATTTTTTTTTTTATATTGATTACTCCACAATAGCATAGAGTTAACAATTAAAATAATCTCGCCAATTGTACTAATACAGAATTAATAGTTTAAAAAATACAGAATTAATCCATAATCAAATTCACCAGAGAAACACACGCAAAGGTCAAAAAATAATTTAAAAAATTCACCTAGCAAAAAAAGATGTAAAAAGGAAAATCAATATTCAAAAAGAGGATTGGTAAAAAGTCTAATCCTTTCTTCAATCTCTGAATCCCTCTTTCTGTCTCATTCTCTCATATTTTTCGTTTCTCAGATTCAAAACCATTGTCACAAAGCTTTGAGTGAAAATGATGACAATTCCATATTTGACCAAGTTGACGAGCTACTTCAGCTACAGCTTGCTCTTCTCTTCCTGCCAGCTCCGTGACTTCTTCAGAAAAAAAATCTTCAATTGGTACCGCACTAGCAATCTTCAAGTTCTTCTCTTTGCTTGCTTTTTGAATCGAATTGTGTACGGTGTTTTTTTATATTTTGTTATTTGAATAATTTTTTTAAAATTTATTTTTAATTTAGATACTGACTTTGCATTTTTTAACGGTTAAATAATTTTTTTATATCATTTTAGAGGCCCGGAGGTTTGAAGTAAGCTAACTCTCCATGTCATATGTCACGTAAGTATTTTTTGTTAATGAGTTAACAGTAAAGATTAAATTAACTCAAAATTAAAAATAATAAGTTTAAATTGACTGCTACGAAAATGTAAAGATCAAATTGACCGAGAACTCAAAATGTATGGAACAAAATGTTGTTTTGACCTATTATTTTCATTCATTTCTTTTACTACTCTAAACGACCTGCAAAAGAATTTGAGGAGGTAGGACTAGGAGGGACCAATGACCATCAATTGTGAAACTTAAACAAGCATAAATGCTGATTTGAAATTTCAATGAGGTAGAGGTAGGAGGTACTATTGTATTTTGGAGAGAGAGAGATAGAGAGAGAGAGACTTCAACGCCTTTGGAAGCGATGCTCCAACTCCTACCTCAGCTTCCGCCACTTTTACTCTCTTTCCAATTCACACTCTCTTTCGGTGTGTTGCTTTCTCCAAAGTCTTTGTCTTTTTGGTTATCTTGAAGTGGGCATTTGTGTTTCTACTCAGAAACGAGGTATGAATTTCCTTCATCTACTGCTTCTCTACAATATTTGGGTTATTTTTCAATTACTTTGCTTGCTGTTTCTTTATGGGGTTTCCTTTAAATATATAAGTCTGAATTTGTATGTTTTATCCTTTCAGTTTACAATGTGCTATAACAATTCAATTATTTGGTAATCATAGGCTTGAGAGTAAATTTCGATATCTTGTTGTATTCTAAGCAGTAGTGATGCCTTAAAAATTATATTTCTTCTCCTGAGATATATAATCTAGTAGTGAATAGAAGCTTCCCTTTTATATTTTTGGACGAATCAAATTTAAGCATTATAAAGTAAAAGTCTTGTTGGGCTATTTGAGTTCAATCAGTTACGAACGGTACTGCTAACAAGGTGACAAGTTAAAAACATGCCACTGAGGGCTGCCTAGGCACTTTTTCAGTATTGCATACATGTTTGTAGGCTATGTTATGTGACTCTTCTTTTTGTTTTTACTTTGTTGGGACTAAACAAGGCCATTCTGCCAAAGAATTATATGTACTCTTTCACTGTGTAAGAATAATAGATAAACAATAAGCTTTAGCTCAAATGATGAACCAGCGCTAACCATATCTACACTTACACCTTAAAAAGACTGATCGAGTTGCAATTGGGGCTTCTTGTAATCACTTATAAACCCAAGATCCACCTAATAAACACCTAATGTGGGACTCAACACAAACCCACACAACACACTCAAACAATTTGGGGTATCTGTATGGACCGTATCACAGAACATATCCATTTCATTTGTGTTCTGATGTTTGCATTAACATTTAAACTTATATCCGTCCCCTTTTTCTATTAGTTATTTCACATGTAATTGGAAAGAAATTCAAGTTCCTAAGTAATGCTAAAATTTAACTAGCGATCTTTTCGTACGTAAAGGGGACAAAATCTTTTGCATACAGAGAAGGGCATCACATTCCAATTAAGTGTACCATTTTTGCACTGTATGTGGTTCCTAAAGATTAGTGTTGTTGTGACAACAATTTTATGTTCCAGTTACTTTTGATTGGAAAAAAAAGGTTTTTTTTAAACAGAACTTGACTAACTTCTCACACATGCTTTTCTTCAGTTTGGGCAGTCTTCCACAAGAGAACCCACGACGGGACCAAGTTTGCTGTTGCTGAGAGACCTATTAAACAGTTGAGATGAGATTTCTGCACAGAAACAGCTGAAACCATCATTGAAGAGCAGAAATCTAGATGGGGAAATGCTTCTAGATTTCTTTTGGTGAGAGCAGAATTAACAATTCAGCCTCGAACCTTCTGGGTGCCTTGTTTGGTGATGATTGATTGAAGAGAGTTAACCATGTGATATAACAGGCCTCAAACATTGAGTATAGAGTGGCTTGTGGATCTATATTGCCTCAAACTGTTGAAAAGGAAATATACAACTCATGCATAAGCAGTGACTCGAGAAATTTTTTGTAAGTAACCAATTGATTGAGAGAAAGTTCTTGTTTGAGGGATTTTTTTCAAATTACAGTGATAATTTGTGGCAATTACAATGAGACAATGAGTGACTGAGGACATTAAAATGAACTTTTTATCTATTTTGGTAGGATTACTTCTGTATGTTAGAATCATATTATTCTTATTATTTACTTTCTGATAGTTACGACTTAATGAGAAATATTTGTCTATTCAATCCTCTCCTATTGCTGTGTCTTTTCTCATGTGGGTGTTAGTTTAGAGGTCCTCTCTCTATCTCTTTCCCCACCTGCCATTTTGACTTATTGCACGTTACATGAAAAAGACCTGAAGGAAGACCATTATCCCACAAGTCACTAACAAAAAAGTTGCTTTATGCTGACCCCAAAAAATCAACTATTATACATGTCATTAACCTCCTTAAGGCGGCAATCACCCTCAAATTCCGCAACCAACACACCAGTTTCCCATCAACTTACCACCAAAACAGAGTTGACTGTAAAGGTTTAATATGGAAGTACAAACTTAGGCAGAGTTTTTAAGCGTTTAAAGCTTAGGTTTCTTAGTTAAATTGAATTCTTAGGTTTCTTAGTTAAATTGAAATCTGTTTATATTGGTCAATTAATTACATAGTTGAATTTAATTATTCATGGGAGAAGAATAATATCTATTTTACTAGTGAGTTCCAGTTAGTTTAACTGATAAAGTCTTGTTGAATAAGAGATTTGAGGTTCAATTTTCGTCTACACCAAAAACCGATTGGTGTCTTGGTTTGATGATAAAGAGCTATTATCAGAAATGGGTATTATAGATTGAAAACTATCTCAAAAAAAAAAAAAAAATATATATATATGTCTATTTTACTAGAATAATCAATATAGACACGTGGTTGAATTTAATTGTGAAACATAAGTTTCTGCTCTAAAAAAACTGTGCCCAAGTTTTTCCCTTACATGTAAAACTGGAAAACTAATGTGGTCTCCTAAGTTCTGATAAAAATTTTGGAGCTTAAATTAGATCTACTTCAAAAAAGTTCTCTATAGAGTTACATTTCTATCCTAGTTTCTTTGAGATCACTTTCAGAATCAGTGTCGGAGACTCAGAAGTCAGAAGTCTTTTATTTCCTTGTAATTTCCCTGGTTACTGTACTAGTTGGCGTGGCGGGAAAAAGAGGATCAACCATATGCACCCTTTTCAACGCCCACCCCACTGGTTGGAGTAGTTGGAATCTTTGTTTGTCCCCCTTAAGGCTGACTACTTTCATTCCTATAGCTACACTTTCTTTATCTTCTTCAACAGGAACCTAGTCATTCCTACTAAGGCTATCCTTCAAGTTTCACATGACTACCAATTTCTTTAACAGAAAGCTTATCTCAAATTGATACTCTCAAATTGTTGGTAGTGATATAGTGCTAGAACTTCATAGGATACCGAAATGGTTCTTAAGAATATTTACAATGACCAGTCATCTTACTTGTTAACTAGCCTTAGAAGGAAACTCCGGCACCTCTACTCAAAGATACGGTGGCTGATATGGAAGCGGCCGAGGCCAAAAGTTGTCATCAAGAGGCTTGTAAAGTGGAGTTCTAAACTTCAGTTTAAAGTACAACCAGGCACCAAAAGATCTACAATTAATATAAATGGCCAACTGGGCCATTTTGTACCTGAAAGGCCAATTAGAATTGCCACATTCAATGTTGCCATGTTCACCTTGGCACCTGTTGTACCAAAGGCTGCGAAACCAGTTAGCATCAATCACGAGGAGAATATATTTAAGAGTTCCATGCTGAATGATTTTCAGGCCAAGTCTATGAATTCTCATCCCAAGAGTATCTTGAAGCAATCTCCTATACGTGCCACACTGACTAGTCCTGAACGTGTTTCTAAGCAAAAGAAGATCACAAGATCAAAGTTAAAGGTTTCTATTAATCTTCCTGATAATGAGATCTCGTTAGCAAATACTAAGTTGCTTAGTTCTGTGGAAGATGAGCAAGAGGAATCATCAAGCATGACTCCAAAAAGAGTCCACAGTAGTGGGGTTCCAGCGAGGTCTCCTGTGTGCTTTCCTTCTAGTATGATTATCAGTCAGAGTGATGACTTCTTGGGAAGTGGTAGGACCATCCTGGAAGTACTCAAAGAGGTGGATGCTGATATATTGGCTCTGCAAGATGTGAAGGCAGAGGAAGGGAAAGGCATGAAACCTCTTTCTGATTTGGCAGCTGCCTTGGGTATGAAGTATGTGTTTGCTGAGAGCTGGGCTCCAGAGTATGGTAATGCTGTCTTCTCCAAATGGCCAATCAAGAAGTGGAAAGTTCAGAAAATTGCTAATGATGATGATTTCAGGTACCCCTTTTCCTTCTGCCTCACAGGTTTATTTTAATTGGAAGCACAATCAGCGTTTAATATTTATAGTATGAATAGAATATGCTATACTTAATTTTTCCTAGAAAAGGAACCTATATGAATTATAAATCAATATATTTATACAAACTTTTGACAATTGAGAACCAAGGTTAGTGCCAAGGCATTCTAGTAATTTCAAAATATGGGTACAGTATATGCACTTGTTATCTATAGTATCAAACTAGGGAAGGTACAACACCTTCCCTGTGAATCAATTAAGCATCTTAAATGCAAAATCCAAATCCTCATCATAAGTAATATGTAACTGGAAAGCTGTTGCCAGATCATCCATGCATCCTCTTAACTCTTTTGTGTATAATGTTAAATTCAGGAACTTGCTAAAGGTCACAATTGAATTGCCATGGGGTGGAGAATTTGACTTCTATTGCACCCAGCTTGACCATTTAGATGAGAATTGGAGGATGAAGCAGATGAACGCAATAATTCAATCAACTGATTGTCCTCACATATTGGCAGGTGGTCTTAATTCCCTCAATTCATCAGATTACTCATCAGAAAGATGGACAGATATTGTCAAGGTGATGCTTCTACACAAAGTAACTTTTCTCCCCCAAGTGGCTACCAGTAATATTAGGGACACAACATTTGACATGCCTTGTGTCGTGATTGGAGAAACATTCACTCAAGTCTACCACTTACACCATCTTTATTTTTTAGTAGTTGTGAAAAATGTGAAAAATACACAATAAGAGCTGCTGTATGCTAAAATGATTGTCCTTGTCGGAAACTAAGCCAATATATATATGTGTTGCAGTATTATGAGAAGTTAGGAAAGCCTACTCCAAAGGTAGAGGTGATGAGGTTTTTGAAGGGAAAAGGGTACACAGATTCACAGGACTTTGCAGGGGAATGTGAGTCAGTGGTCATCCTGGCCAAAGGCCAAAGTAAGTGACCTTGTCTTAGCTGGTTAACTCAATATGGCTGACTTGACTTGAATACTTATCCTTATTTCCTATAGAATTTTTGCTGATTGTGAATATGGTAAGAGCAGATGTGCAGGGTACATGCAAGTATGGAACTCGAGTGGACTACATTTTGGCATCATCAGATTCACCATACAAGTTTGTTCCGGGAACATACTCAGTCATTTCATCCAAAGGTACCTCTGACCACCACATAGTTAAGGTTGACATAAAGAAAGTACGTGAGAGTGCTCAAGAAATTGCCATCAGACGAGGGAGGAAGCTAAATCAAAGGGTTGTGAGAATCATAAACCTCTCTTCTTTTAGAGGCATTTGCCGATTAAAGGGTTTTCTTTACAATGATTAAATTTCAATATGGTGATGTCTCATTTTGATGGGTATGTGTATGTGTAAATATATTACATCATATTGTACAAACTGCTTGTTTGTGGCATGAAATTTTTTTTTAGTGAATGGGCTGTGATTTAAATTGAGTCGTGGATTTGCCCCTCACATGGAGAGGATTTTACCTTTTTTTTATTAAAAAAAAAAAAGAAATAAAAAAAAAGGTTCCTAGACTTCTGAGCCCCTCAGCCTACTTGTTGAGGACCAAGTCTCAACCATATTGCACAGTTTCAAAATTATGACCTTTTAAAGTTTCCTTGCGTGTTGAGAATCTTGAGATGAGTTAATTTTCATGGACTTATTCTGTTCATATGAAAAAAAAAAAAAAGGGTGTAAAAATGAAATTAAATCTAGAAAAATTGAGAGCTAAAGAGTTGAGTAATTCTAGTACTATATAAATTGCCACAACTATTTTATATGTCAAACTGTGATTGACTGTCTATCACTTTCACATGGATTCACCACTTTTTTTTCATCATTCACAATTTGTCACATGGACATTTATGACATAAGTTGTGTCATTTTACGTGATTTTAGAATTTTTCTGGAGATTTACATAGAGTAAAGAGTCTTATAGTTTAATTGGCATCTCCTAATATTTTTAAAATTAACATTTAGAGTTCAAATATCTTCTCTCTCATTTTAACTATCAATTCGCGCCCCCCCCCCCAAAAAAAAGGTATATATATATATATATATATATATATATATATATATATATATTTATTGGGGAAAATTAAAGAATGAGAATGATATCAATATCTTCTCAAAAAAAAAAAAAAGATCAATAGGTAGAAAATTTGTTTATTGCTTTGACTTTCATTGTCGACTGGGCTTTCCAAGGCTTTTTGGATTGACTTTTGTAGCTTGAACTAGCCCAAGAAAACAGGCATTACTGGGCCTGGTTGGGCCTAAATTGAAATTCTTGCCATTCTGCCGTACCTCATAATTTACACGGCCTAAAATAGTTCTTTTTTGGGCCTACAATAGATCGGACTTATATGGTCTCATAAATTAAACTTTTTCTCTCTTCTTTGGGTTTTTGGGGGAAAAAAAAAAATCAAGTTGCTCACTGATTAGAGATGATATATAGTGTCTTCAACATATGTAATTATTCTTTCAAATAAGAAAATGTTCCATGTTTATGGGTTTACTTTTATTTGAGAGGGTGATTACATGTGATATGTCTGACATACAATAAGTTTCTACTGGTGGAGAAATATTGCATGTTAGATCTCAATCAATTTCTCAGCATTGCCAAGGAATATATACCATATTTCTAGCAAAATATTTTATTTTAAAATTGAATTACTAAAACCACTATTAGACATTAAACATGCCCTGACTTCCCATCTGATAGCTTGAACAAGGTTTTCTCAGTTCTAACATGTCTGACACATCACAGATTCTAACACACCTTTGCATCCTTCCAAGCAAGCTTGCACAAAAGTACCCTTAAAACTCACCTTCCAAGCAAAGCTTGCACAGAATTATCCTAAAACTTTTGCCTTACAAGTTTTGAATAGCCCAATCACTACATCTCAGTAATTAGGCATAGTTACAAGAAACCATCCTCTGATTTTCTTCTAGATTCTTTTTGTAAATGAACATTAAAAAAATAATAAGATTAATCAATCTCTAGTTGTCAACACATGTATCTAATTGTTAGTATATACATATATACATTAGTTTGTTAATATCAGCCTAATTAACAGGCTTAGTCGCTCAACGTACTATTATTTGTTTTGCACTCCTATTGCTTATATTGTACACATAACATGTTTATATATATATATATATATATATATATATATATATATATATATATGAAAAAAAAGAAGCAAAAATTAGCTTTTGGTTCCTACATTTTGTGTCAATTCCCATTTTGGTCTCACAATTAATTTCGTTACTAATGTTATCTCTAAAAAAAAAAATCAATACTATTTTGGTCTTTGGCGTCAACTCACTAACGGAAACCTCCTATGTAATAGACTGAATGTCTTACTTGTTGATATAGCACTGACGTGGCCATTAAAATATTATTTTAAAAATTATTTGGCATTTTTTAAATGCCACATCAGCTTTTTAATTATAAAAATTTTAATTCCTCAATTTTAATTTTAATTAAAAAAGTATATAAAAAAAACAAATAATTTTTTTTTATTTACTTCTACGGAATTGCAGGTCTCTTTATTAGCTCTTATTCATGATGCACAATTTCGTGGAATGTAGGTAGTGGTTATGATCGGTTCGATAGAAAAGAAGGAATAATGTGTATTTTCGTTGGGGATTTCCTAGAAAAAATTGTCGCATCTTCCTCCAATTCTTTATGAAAGACGTCTAGAAACTATCACTAAAATACCCCTAGAGGGGGATAGGGCTAAGCGGAGTGAAAAGGGTTTTCCATGAGATGGGAAATGAAAACTATTAGCATCACACAAGGTTTTTGAATAAGTGATTATCTGATAATGAGCAAGAAATATCTGTCTTTCTGCTAAATAGGCTGTATTGAACTCATAATTCATTAGATACTTTTTATGAATGTCAACTAAGTATCATAAGTAAATTGCTCCCGGTTGTTCATTCATTTGATAACCAAAGTCATTCTTTGATAAATGATCACCCCTTTTGGTGTTCTACGCGCACTCTTACGTAAACCAATATGCCAATTCCTACGTGAACCGATTGTGGGTGCAGGTTTTGCCATATTTTATCGTCTCATAAATATAAGTTAGAGGTATATGGATATATCCATTTCACGCCAAAACGGATCTTTTTCGTTTTTTTTATTTGTATATTGGGTCCCTTAGGGAGTCTCTTCTTTTAATGAAGTAAAAAAAAAAAAAAAAAACTTTTCCCTTGATGTCATGCCTTAATTTAATAAGGTGGTAAAATGTGCTAATAAGTCATACAACATTAATAGATTCGTGGTAAAATCCCTCTATGACACCTTTTATTAGAATTTTTGGCTGATAAGAAATAATTTTAATTAAATTAGATTTAAGGTTTTTTTAATTTAATTTCTTTTTTTTTTTATAAATTTTCTGATGTGGTTTTTAAAATAAAAAATTAAATGATGACGTGACATTTAAAAAATACCAAATAATTTTTTTAATAATATTTTAATGGTCATGTCAGCACCATGTTAACAAGCAGGACACTTTGTTTATTAAGTATGAGGTTTCAATTAGTAGGTTGACCTTAGAGACCAAAATAAAATCGATTTTCTTTTTTTAGAGAGACGACGCTAGTAACGAAATCAATTTTAAAACCAAAATGAGAATTAATTCAAAATATAAGGACTAAAAGTATATTTTCACCTAAAAAAAAAAAAGTCAATCCTTATATAAGGATGCACACAAAAAATATACAAATGTTATTCATACATACACTTTTGTCTCTTTCGCTCTCTTGTTTTCCATATGTTTTTATTCTACCCTTATTTTAACACTAATAACAAGCCAATTGACTAAAGGTTGAAGCATGCTTTGGATTAATGGCTTATTTGATCATGACTACCAACAAAAATCAAAACCAACCTATAATGAAAGTTACACTAGGAACCGAACCCATATATAAAAAAGAATAAGAAAAAAGAGAGACCATATATAAATAGAGAGAGGGAGAGAGATTTCATCAAAAAGAGAGAGAGAGAGAGAGAGAGAGAGAGAGAGAGAAGTACAAACATATGGGATATTTCAAACCTTTTTTTTCCCCTATATCAAACATGAATCCTACATTCTTACTTCTTACGTCTACTATATGGAAATGTTCTTCCAGGCCCTTTTGAGACCCAATTTCTTTCACGAATTGAACCAGAACACCCATTGTTAGAAGGGATAAAAGTACAAGTGCAATTTGACTTCAAGGGCTAGCAAACATATACATACATATATATTTGTGTGTAACCTTTATACAGGGAAACAAGAATACAAGGCAACAAATTCAGAATAAGAAAAAACCAAAGAAACCATTCTCAAACCTGCTAGGAAACATAAGGGCTAGGAAACAAATACAGACATGTATGTGTGTGTAACCTTTATACAGGGAATCATGAATATAAGGCAACAAATTCAGAATAAGAAAAAAACCAAAGAAACCACACTCAAACTTGCTTAGACTTTCGTCAAGGATACTTCGCCACCACCAGACTTGGAAACCTGTGAAGAGTCAGTACCTGAAGGGTATCCAATTCCATGGCGGTTGTTAGGGAACAACATGAAAAGCCCACTAGAAACCACGCCAACAGCTGGAGGAAGCACCTTGAGCAAAGTCTTCTCCGACGAATCAGACACCGGATAGAAGCAACCCACAGTTTTTTGGTCCATAAGCACTAGAACCCCAAACACAGTCAGTGCAAAAAGACCATGAACAAAGTCCCCAAACCGAAGCTTATAGGCCGATAAGTCCACGTTCTTAGAGTCTTCCGAGGTCCAAAGGCCCTTCGATGTTACAATCCCATAGTGAGTTTTCCCATCATCTCCAACGTAACTATCAGTGAATGAAGAAAAGAAGCAAGAAAAGCCGCTCACAGCGACAAGAATGGCAGTGAGGTACTTGTAGATGGTTGTAGTGCAGTGGCCATTGTTGGATAGGGCAGGGCTGAGGAATTGGTACAAGAAGACTGTACCAGTTGGGAGGAGCCTAATAAGGTTGCCTAGCCCTGATAGTGTTTTGTCTTTGATTGTTGTCTGAGACGACTGAGATATTTGCTTGGACTTTGAGGCATCCATTTGGGAATGTTTTGGTGAGTTTCTAGTGTTTGCTTTTTGGTTATGGAAGTTGCAAGTAGCAACTAACTTTTGGGGTATTTATAGAGCAATTGAGCTGATATAGAGACTAGAGAGAGCTTTCATGATTTGGTCTGCTTAGAATTGAAGAGAGAGTTGGGTAGCTAGCGTTGCCTTTACTTGTGGGAATACCTAGGGTGAGTTCATGGGCGGCAAAAAGTATTATACATGCTACATCGCATTCACGTCTATGTAAAGTTTAAGATTACACACTTTCATTCTTTTTTCCTGAAGATTACACACTTATATGAGATGAGAAGAATAGTGATACTTACACTTGTTAATTTGATATATATATATATATATATATGTGTGTGTGTGTGTGTGTGTGTGTATATAAAAGATGAAAGGAGCTTTTATATCTCACATCCATTTTTTTTACGTTCACACTTTTAAAATATGTAATCAGTGTATTAATTATATGGATATTGTATTAAACTATGGAGAAATGAGTGTAAGAGAGAATTTTCTCAAGATGAAAGTATGTATGTGGTATCTACACATATAGATTACATGTAAGTATGAATGTGGTGTAGCATGTATAATTGTTTAAGAAGGAAAATTTTTATTTCCCAATTTCAATTGAGTTTAATTTACATTATATTTTGTATAATAATGAAAATTTTATTTAATTTGTTTTGTTAATTTTTAGTTAATATTTTTCAAATTGATTTTATCTACAACATTTTTTATCAATCCAAGCTTAAAGAATTTATTCTGTTACACTTATAAACAGTACTTCAAACCCCTCACACATTAAACCCCCACCACTCGATCAGGTGGTAAAAGTGTCACTTGGAGCTCTATCTAGCTATAGCTAAATCAATCTAAATCAATCTTGGTTGACCAAACATGCAGTTGTAATATTTAATTTTTTGGGTGAACCAGTTCAAAGCTCTGTCTAAGCATATACTTTGAAAAAGCGTGTGGGGGAAACCTATATAAATTCTTCTTTATACAGACAAAAAAAAGAGTATAAAATAGGTGCCTCTGGCCCATATATACTTCGTACATGAAATTATTAAAATGATGTTGTTTTATTTTAGTGCTTGACGTTAATATGTACATTAACTCTTATCCAGAAGAAATGGGTGAATTAATGCATGTCCAAGACGCCAAGTGCCATATGCACGCTGTGTTCAATAAACGTTGCTTTCTCTCATAACTAGAAATGACTAAAATAGTTCATCAAAGTGGCATCTAAATCTGTTTCTTGTTTTATTTAGACTTATCTCATGTTCAACATGCTTGTTGGAGATATAGTGTCAACAAACGTGGAGAGAATTTTAACCATGGAGGGGTTTCCTGAAAATGATAGACTAATATATCTATTAGCAATAAGGTTCAGCTACTATAAGGTAGAAAGTACGTACATTACGGACTCAGATTAAAAAAAAAAAAAGTAATACATTATACAATTTTGAATTGAACAAGAAAGGTTATTTTCCGTGGTAGTTAGATGGTCTTGATTGATTATAACCTAACTAAGTTCCACCAGGAAAACCTAGCTACTCATGCAGTTCAGCTTCAAGAAAGCTTTCTTCCACACTCTTGCATAATCTCATTCATAGGCATGTTTGTACTTGTCAAGAGAATGCTTAATTTTCTCAGTGTGTTTATTTTCTTTGTTCTTTACCTTATCCCTCCATAGACTTCGTTTCGTTGACACATATGATCACGTGCTTTGACAATCTTTGTGGCTCTTTAAATTGTTTGTATTTTAGTGTTGGATTGTGTTTCTAAAAATGTTTAATTTTTTTCTTTCGGGCTCATACAGAATATCATAATTTTTCTTATATTTTTATATAAATATTAAATAAAAACTTTAATTCATCCCTTTAAAATATTAATATATAACAAATAAAAATCAACCTAATGTACAACTGCATTTGAGCAAGTCGGTAAGACGGGGATGGCAAAAAGATAATGTAATCAAGAGCAATTTGATACATTTGGGGAGCTTAGGGGAAAACTAAGTTGACTTTAAAAAAAAATTAAAATATTACTTAATCTTTATTGTCTTGTTTTTTTAGACGCAAAATTACTTATTAAATTTTTGCTATCTTGCTTGTTCTACTAACATTTAGTATTTTTTTAATCGGTAATATAATAGGAATAATACATTTATTTAAAAAGAAAAGAAAAGAAAAAGAACTAGCATCCACAAAATTAACTATGACATATTTTCATTGTTATTCTTTTATTTCTACAGTCTTTTCTTTGTTGACTTGTTGTATCCAATTTTTTCTTTAATAGAATGAAACATATTTCACATTTAAAAAAAAATGTTTACATTATACTTGCAATATAAATTTACATTTTAGACACATGAAAAGTAAAAAATGTTGTTTGCAAATGTGTACAATATTTGCCATTTTTTATGTGTCTACAATAGAAATTAACATTGCAAGTATAATATAAACATATGAAGGCCCTAAAAAAAATGACAGAATGTGGTGAACCAATTAGCATAATGTAAAAGCTTACTAATTCAAATGTTGTGAAATTTTTTGTTTATGTAGCATTGCTCTTATTATTTATTTATTTTTAGAAGTGCTACATCCACAACATACAAATCCTAGTTAAGTTTTTACTAGTTTTAATTTGAACTTGCCACTGATTTTTTTTTTTTTTTTGCTTACCAGTAATAGCCAGCAACAACCTGCTACTTAAGATTTGTTACGAAAGTGTTGTAAAAATATTGTGGATGTAGCATTTATCTTTTTTTTTTTTCCCATTTTTCATTTGATAAAAAATTGATATTCTATTCATTAAATAATATTTCAGCTTAATTAATACTATTACAATGAAAGAAATAATTATATTGGTTAAAATTTGGAGGTCTTTTTTCTACTTGGGGACCTTAGGCAACCGCCTCATTTGCCTATACTATTAAGCCGGACCTGATCAGTGTAATGAGTGATAGAAAAAACAAAAGGGAAATAGGATTTTCTCATATTCAAGTAATTGAAGCTGCTATGAAGCATATGGGAGAAGTCAAGAAATATGTTTAGCAATGCTAAAAAATACATTTGGCAAGACTAAATGAATATATATTTGTCAATGTGAAAGTTAATATATTAAGCACTAGACCCATACCAATATATATGTTAAGAAATGTCAGATGAAGATGTGTAGCAATATATAAAGAGAGTAAGATAAATAGAAACTTGTCTTCTTCTTTTTTCTTTTTTGATATTGATCTTCATAGGGTTTAGAAGAGAAGGGTCATGGGTGGTTGATTTGAAGGGCTAAGTTGATAGAAATCATTGGGGTTCAGAGAGGGGCAACCACCCAACCATTCACTTGTCTTAATTACAAGTGAACATAATTCTTTCTCGACGGAAACAATCATGAGGCACATACAATAAGTCAAGCCACAAGAGAAACAATTAGCTACATCAAATTAAGTCATACACACATTTTATCCACACAAAAAAAAAAAAAAAAAAAAAGTCATAAACATCATGGGACTTTTGAATGCATTACTTTATGAGGAGGAAATTACACAATCTACACAAAGTATTAGTTAGTGTAGGGTCAATGGGCCCGTAATCTATGTAGGGCCGGCCCAAGAGTACTCGTAAAGTGAAAGGTCCAACCCGAAAGTGTTAATTAGCTCAAGGATGAGGAACGTCCGTCTATGAGACAAGGGGGGAAGAGAAGGAAGTCATAGCTGGTCACAACATTCCAAAGTAGTGTGTCCGAGGATGGAAATGTCCTCGGCCACATATAACCGAGGACGGAAATATTCTCGGCCATCTGTAGCTGAGGTGGGAAAGGGAGATCTGGCAGTACAAGGGTGTCACCCTTGAAAATCCTGAGCGCAAAGATGTGAGGTAAGAGATGAGAAGGAAGGATGTAAAATATCTAAGATAAAGCTGCTACCACCGCATTAAAGCCTCTGCAACTCCTTCTCTGGCCGCATTAATGGGGAAGTGATGCTTGAATATTGTAATTCAGTCTTCCATCTATTGCCAAAGACTTGAGGGGAAAAGTTGATGGGACAAGTATCCAAATGGGGACTTTGATCCACACGTGGAAGATGAAGACGAGAAGAAGGATGATATAAAATGGAAGGAAGAGCAGAAAAGGGGGGGAGGACGAAAAAGCTAGAGACACTGAAAGATAATTAAAATGATCCTTGGCCTTTGTCTGGAAGAGGAGAGAGTGATGAAGTATAAGTGTATCAATTGAGCCTAATTTTTACGCCTTTCAGTATTCATAAACCTAGATTTGAAGACCACTCTTTATCTATTTTATTGTTTTGGGCTCATTGGGCTAGTTCCTTCCGTATTATTGGAGACAGGTGCAATTTGTGTTCTTACAGTTAGCATATCTGGATAAATAACCTTTTCAATTCGCTAAATCCAAAACCAACCCTCACTACAAGTCAAGAAATCACACAAACCCGCTCCATTCTCTAAATTTATGGTGAACCCATGAAACCATATCACACTTAGAACGAAGACCTCCAAAATCTCACAAAAAAGCCCATTTCAATTCACGAAATCCAAACCCAACGTTGACCAAAACTAAAGTGAAATTAATTCTAATTAATCAAATTAAAGACTAATCAAAATTGTAGATTTTAGTTAGCTCAACAACTTAAAAAAAAAAAAAAAAGATCAAAATTAGCCTCCCATAATCACTCTAGTTTATGCCATGTTGTGTAAGAATTTGCGTAAACTGGAAAATAGAGAGTACTTTCTTTTCTAAAGTAAATGAAGCTAAAACTAAATGTGTGATTCTCAAGCTCAACCACCCAGGTTTGTGCTTTTGACATAAATGACTTCTAAATCAAACCAAACAAAGGCATCAAGAACAGAGCTCTCAAAAGTTATAAGAAAGGTTATAATACAAAATTTTCAACATTCTCTCAAAAACTCAAAGAGTTTTTGCTGTTTTTGTTAGTTGATTCAATGTACTGGTTTTTTATGGGTGGGGTGCAATACTATCTCAATTGGCTAAAATTGAGAGTAAAAAAAATTAAGTTTCAATTTCTCAGCTTCTTAATTAAAAATATTAAAAAGTTAATTTTTTTTTATTTAAGGGTTGAGATTGAAAGTTAATTTTTTAACTTCCAATCTCAATCATAGGTATTGCACGACTTCTCAATTTATTTCTTCTGCATAGCCTAGAAATACTCCATTTCCCGCAAAAGATTCTATAAATATTAAATTACTATAACCACTATTACTTTATAAGACACTAAACATGGCCTGACCTCCTATTTTATAGCTTAAACAAGGTCTTCCTCAGTTATGACATGTTATTTATTGGAAAATAAATAAATAATTAAATAGGCCTGAGGAGGAATAAGAAGGGCTTTCAAGCATGCATGCATGCACGCACAAACTAACCCTTAAAAGAGTAATATTAGAAATTAGAACCACAAGTTTGATCACAACTTATTCATTTGGTAAGTTGTGAGTGGTAAAGTCGTGGACTCATGTGGATTCACCACTTTTACCCTTCCACTTACAACTCGTCACATGAACAAGTTGTAACAAAAGTTGTAATCTTAACAGTTTTTCTTAATAGTGTTGAATAGCCCAAATCAGCACATCTCAATATATAGACCTAGTGACAAGATCCATCCCATGATTTTCTTCTAGATTCTTTTTGTAAATGAAAATGAAAAAATTAAGGGCTTCCGCTACCATATAAGCTCCGTAGACCGAATTCATAGCATTCTTATCCTTTATAGCCTGGAGTAATATATCTCTAGTTGTCAACATGTTTCTAATGATCTCTAGTTGTCAACATTTTTCTAATAACAAGCTGTTGTAGCCTTTTGATATTATGTAATTAAAATTGTTAAATATGATAGATAAATATAAAATTATGTGAGTTAATATAGAAGATAAAGAGCTAATGAAATATTTAATATATCCCATGTTAAAATTGAGAGAGATTCTTATATTGTTTTTAAGTTCGATGATTAATGGACTGAAATGTATTGAACTAGAGATTAAACTAAATACATGTACAAGAAAGAAATACAGGGGTGCTAGTATTGATTTCTTTGTGCGGGTGTGGTGTATCCCTAGCATTTTTTTTTTAATGGATTTCTTTCATACGTTTGTTTTTTTGATATACCGATAATTAAAGTTACACTAGGAGCCCAACCCATATATAAATAGAGAGAGAAGGAGAGAAAAGTACAAACATGTGTGATATCAAACATGATTTCTACATACGTCCACTATAAGGAAATATCCTTCCCGGTCCTTTGAGACCTAATTTCTTTCACGAATTGAACCACAAAGAAGATAAAAGTACAAGTAGTGGAACTTGGCACAAAAGGGCGAACGAACATATACATACGCGTATATACAACAGGGAAACATGAATATAGGGCAACAAATTCAGAATAAGAAAAAACCCAAAGAAACCATAATCAAACTTGCTTAGGCTTTCGTCAAGGATACTTCGCTACCACCAGACTTGGAAACCTGTCAAGAGTCAGTACTTGAAGGGTATCCAATTCCATGGCGTTTGTTAGGGAAGAACATGAAAAGCCCACTAGAAACCACACCAACAGCTGGAGGAAGCACCTTGAGCAAAGTCTTCTCCGACGAATCAGACACCGGATAGAAGCAACCCACAGTGTTTTGGTCCAAAAGCACCAGAACCCCAAACACAGCCAGTGCAAAAAGACCATGAACAAAGTCCCCACACCGAAGCTTATAGACCGACAAGTCCACGTTCTTAGAGTCTTCCGAGGTCCAAAGGCCCTTCGATGTTACAACTCCATAGTGAGTTTTCCCATCATCTCCAACGTAACTATCAGTGAATGAAGAAAAGAAGCAAGAAAAGCCGCACACAGCGATAAGAATGGCGGTGAGGTACTTGTAGATGGTTGTAGTACAGTGGCCATTGTTGGATAGGACAGGGCTGAGGAATTGGTACAAGAAGAGTGTACCAGTTGGGAGGAGCTTATTGAGGTTGCCTAGCCCTGATAGTGTTTTGTCTTTGATCGTTGTCTGAGACGACTGAGAGAATTGGTTGGACTTTGAGGCACCCATTTGGGAATGTTTTGGTGTGGGATATATTGTAAGGGATGGGTTTAAGAATAGTGTTTGTTTTTTGGGTTATGGAAGTTGTAAGTAGCAACTAACTTTTGGGGTATTTATAGAGCAATTGAGCTGATACAGAGACTAGAAAGAGCCTTCATGATTTGGTCAGCCTAAAATTAATTGAAGTGAGCGTTGCCTTTACCTGTGAGAATACCTAGGGTGAGTTATGGGCGGCAAAAAGTATTGTGTTATGGATACATGCTACATCGCATTCAAGTCTACGTAAAGTTTACAATTACACACTTTCATTTTTTTTTTTTTGTTGCTGAAGATTACACACTTATATGACATGAGAAGAATAGTGTTACATACACTAAGTTGATTTGTAATATATAAGATGAGAGGGGCTTTTATCTCTCACATCCACTTTTTTCATGTCTACACTTTTAAAATATGTATAATTAGTGCATTAATTATGGATAATGTATAAAGATATGGATGTAAAATGAGTATAAGAGAGTATGTATGCAGTACTTACATGGCAAACCGATGGGTTGGATTGGATTCAAGTCGGGTCGATCGGGTTGCGGGTCAAATAGGTTACGGGTTAAAAATGGGTCATTCTAAGCGGGTTAAAACGGGTTGCGAGCTGGGTCGGGTTGACTCATATTTTTCATGTGATTTTTTTTTAATAAAGAAACATGTATTTGTCATTTGGAAAGTCATGCAACAAATTACTTAATGTAAAATACATTACTTTGAATTCACTACTTATATTAAGAATGAACTCAATTAAACTTATTAATACTTATTTAATAATTTTAAAATTATACGAATCCTAACATTGCTAACTTAAACAAAATAATACAAAGTAAAACAAATATACAAGTTTTATGTCTATACAATATCAACATCCCAAAATATAAAGCAAAATTACAAATGACTTATTGGATAGCTCATTTGACAAAGAATAAAAACGTATAAGAAATTTACAATCTTGAAAATTAATTTTATAATATATTATCAATAGTAGTTAATACTCTATTTCAATTTGAGAATATAAATTAAAATTTGATTGTTTACTTATTTATAAATAATATCTTTTATGAATATCATATCATTGTTAAGCAATACACATTTTAGGAAATATCATAATTTATTTTGAAAATTCGTTTATTTTGGACATAAATTAATAAAAAAATAGGTCTAAGCATTCATAATTGATACTAATTTGATACTTTGACTTCACTATTTTCATATTTATGAATATTTTTCACACATGTCTAAATTTTAAATTTATGTTTTCAACTTTACTAGTAACCAGATTATCTTGGAATGTACTTTGTTATTTGATATTTAAAAATCTTTATTCATTACAGAATATTCAATTATTCATCTTTCAATTAATTTGCATGTAGTTATATAAATGTCTCAATTGTTTCCTTAAAACTCACAACAAACAATTAAACCAATATTGTCTTTATTTTAAAATTTTTTTTTTATCCAAAAACAAGTTTTGAAAATGGCTCGGGTCACGAGTTGGGTCACAAGTTGAGTTAGGTTGACCCACAAAAAACACGAGTCGAGTCACGGATCAAGCCGTTTTTGCTTTAAACCAAAAAAATCAGATTTGAGTTGGGTATTTTTTGAATCTGGTCGTGTTGAGACAGAAAATTCTAACCCATTTTGTCATGTCTAATTTACACATATAAATTAAAAGTAAGTATGAATGTCGTAGGTGTTGCATGTATAATTGTTATGAGAAAGGTAAATTCACTCAGGTGGGTGAAAATGTCACTTGGAGCTCTCTAGCTAAATCAATCTTTTTTTTTTGAGAAGGTGGCTAAATCAATCTTGATTGACCAAACATGCAGTTATTTTATTTCAATTTTATTTAAAGAATGATATCCAAAGCTTTGTCTAAGCATAAAATAATCATTTAAATTCATTTGACCCTTAGCTCCAGGTGAAAGTGTCATCACTTGGAGGTTTTTTTTTTTTTTTTTTTTTTTTTTTGAAAACGCATTGCGTTGGATAGGCATCCGGCATATAATGTAACGTGCAAGTTAATTTAAAAGGCGGTGGTTCCCATTTATCATAATTATTATCAATCTTTCACTCTATATATAATATTACCACTCCAATTTTCTTAATATATTCATTTCTTTGAAAGATAAAAAAGCAGAAATGAGGAAAAACAATCAAAGAACTAGGGGCAAATGAATTTAAATGATTACTTTATGCGTATTATGCCCGACTTTTTTTTTTTTTTTCTCTCTTTTTATTACCCTAAGTAAACATTTAATTTAAATCAAACTTTTTTTTTTAAGATTCCAGTTAGCTCAACTGGTAAAGTTTTTTATGGTTGAATAAGAGATTTGGGGTTCAATCTTTGCTTACATCAAAAACCAATTGTTGTCTTGATCAGATGATAAAAAGTATTATCAAGAGCGAACGCTATTAGTTGAAACTTTCTTTAAAGAAAAAAAAGTATATACCTTCATAAAGCGTGTGGGGGAAACCTATATAATTTCTTCTTTATACTATCAAAAAAATAAAAAATAGGCGCCTCTCGCCCATACTTCGTACATGAAATTATTAAAATTATATATGTTGTTTTAGTGCTTGACGTTAGTATGTACATTAATTTAGTTCACATTTTAATACATCTATTCCGATTTCTAAGGATTGCTTGAAAATTTTTGTACACATTAATAACCTTACCCTGATATTCTTATAGGTGCAAACTGATTAGGACAGTCTATTCAATCTACGTAATGCTTTATTTCTTTATTTTCCTGGTCAAATAATCAACATTAATTTTCATACTTAATTAGTTGTATAAAGTGTTCATTATCCAGAAGAAATGGGTGAATTTCAGTATAAAAAATAAAAAGAAGAAATGGGTGAATTAATGCATGTCCAAGACGCCAAGTGCCATTATATATGTTATGTTCAATAAACGTTGCTTTCTCTCATATCTACAAATGACTAAAATAGTTCATCAAATTGGCGTCCAATCTATTTCTTGTTTTATTTAGACTTATCTTATGTTCAACATGCTTGTCAGATAGATATTTTCCACAAATGTGGAGAAAATTTGAACCATGGAGGGGTTTCCTGAAAATGATAGACTAATATATCTATTAGCAATAAGATAGGTTGATCACCATAATGTACCTTATTATTTAAAATATCTAGCATAATGTCCTTATTTTGAAACTATTAAGCATTGTGTCTCTGTTTTGAAACTCGATTTTCTAAAAATCCAATTCTAGGTAAGTTCAATCAATTAAATTATTAAAAAAATTTAAGTGGAACTCGACATTGCTAATGTCGAGTTACAATTAAAAATATACACATAACTTGATTCTGAAGATATCGAGTTTTACACAAAACTTGATGTTGATAAAATCGAGTTTAAAAAACAGAGGTATTTTGTTAAATAGTTTCAAAACATGAGCGTTTTACCGCATAGTTTTAAAATTAGAGGTAAATGCCCATTTTTCCTCATGTTAATAGTCCAATTATGTTGTTTAAGCCAAACAATGCTATTTTCGACAAGAGTTGCTATGATTTGAATTTGACATTTTAAATATGATGCTATACGGTAGCATGCGAGTACATACTCTATGGACTTAGCAAATAAATAAATAAATAAATTACAACGTACATTATACATATGTGAATTGAACAAGAAAGGTTATTTTCTACGGTAGTTAGATGATCTAAATTAAATACCTAACTAATTAAGGGTCTGTCACTGCAAGAAAATTGAGCTATTGTAGTGGGTTTTTTGCGACGGTTGTGAAAATTGCCACTATATGTCACATATAGCGGCGCTTTTTTAGCCTACCACTGGAGATGAGATATATTCCGGTGTTTCATTGGACCACTGCAATAGATCTAGCCTTTTACGGCATACTATAGCGGTGCTATATAAACCACCGCAATATATGTGTTTTAGCGGTGTTAGACTTAGCTATAGCGGTGCTCTATAAACCCACCACTATAAATATACCTTTTTGTGGTAGCCTATAGAGGTGGTATATAAAACCGCCACAATATATGAGTTTTAGCAGCATTTCTATTACTTATAGTGGCAGGTTGGATTACCGCTGCAATAGATACTTTTTTGTGGCACTTTTTCTTAATTATAGTGGCGGTTTGGACCGCCACAATAGACCATTTAATTGCCCACGTCTGGTCCAATGTATCCCTTTGTTGTTTTGGCCTAAATGCCATTTTGGCTTTTCATTTTCCAATGTATCCCTCTGTTGTTAACTCTAATAAAAAAAAACCCTCTCTCTCTCTCTCTCTCTATATATATAAGCATTTTCATCACCAATCATTTACCACCAATCACCACTAACGTCCTTCACCGGCATCACTAGAAAGATTTCCCGACCGTCATCAGCTGCCATCACCACCGCCAACAGTAACCAAAAATAAAAATTTTAATATTTTCATTGGTCCAATTTGTTCCCTCTATTTTTTTTTTCCTTTCCCTTGCCTAAACCTATCACTTTAGCGTCCAACCTTTTCATTTCTCATCCATTTGTTTCCCTCTCAATAAATAAATAAATAAACACACTCTCTCTCACTCTTAAAATCTCTCGTCACTCTCAAAACCCAGTGATCAATCTTCCCACCACCACCATGCATCCTCACCAGCACGCATCCTCACTCTCAAAATTCAGCTTGGGTCTCTCTATTAGCACTCTCCACCACCGCTCACCGATTGAAGGCCCAAAAATAGTCATTGAGGCTTGGACGAAGCTAAATGCTTGGCTTATGCCATTAACAACGCCGAAAAATCTAGGTTTTTCTTTTTCTTTTTCTTTTTTAATCTCAATGATATCAGATTTTCTTTTTTGGGTAATTAGTCCTTTTTTTTTAATTGTACTGCTAGATTTAAGCTTTTATTACACTCTTCAAATCTGACGGTTAGATTTCAAATCTAAGTATGGCGTTTGATGGACACGTGTTGTGTGCTTGTGTGGCTATGTTCTCTTAATCTGACCATCCAATTGGTCTCAAATTTCACCAATACCAATATATCACCATACTCATTAATCCCAATGATCAAAATTTGAATATAAATTTCATTAAGTCCAGTGGTCTTGGAACCATCTATTAAGTTTGACCGGGTTTGACCAACTTTAACTAAACTTTAACCGCACCTTTTTCTAAATCCAACCATTTGATTGTGACCATAATTTACTAGAATTAACCTTTCTTTACAGTCTTCAAATCCAACGGTCAGATTTCAAATCTAATTATGGCACATGATGGACATGTGTTGTGTACCCGTATGACTATGTTTTCTCAATTTAACCATCCAATTGGTCTCAAATTTCACCAACACCAATATATCACCACACTCTTCAATCCCAATGATCAAGATTTGAATATGAATTTCACCAAGTCCAGTGGTCTCGGGACCATCTATTAAGTTTGACCGAGTTTGACCAACTTTTACTAAACTTTGACCGTACTATTTTCTAAATCCAATTATTTGATTGTAACCATAATTTACTAAAATTAACCTTTCATTACACTCTTCAAATCCAAGGGTTAGATTTCAAATCTAATTGTGGCACGTGATGGACATGTATTGTGTTCCTGTATGGCTATATTCTCTTGATTTAACCATCCAATTGGTCTCAAATTTCACCAACACTAATATGTCATCATACTCTTCAATCTCAATGATCAAGATTTGAACATGAATTTCACCAAGTCTAGTGGTCTTGGGACCATCTATTAAATTTGACCGAGTTTGACCAACTTTAACTAAACTTTGACCGCACATTTTTCTAAATCCAACCGTTTAATTGTAATCATAATTTACTAGAATTAACCTTTCATTTCACTCTTCAAATCCAACGATTAGATTTCAAATCTAATTGTGGCACGTGATGGACATGTGTTGTGTAACTGTATGACTATATTCTCTCAATTTAACCATCCAACTGGTCTCAAATTTCACCAACATCAATGTGTCACCATACTCTTCAATGTCAATGATCAAGATTTGAATATGAATTTCACCAAGTCCAGTGGTCTCGGGACCATTTATTAAGTTTGATCGGGTTTGACCAACTTTAACTAAACTTTGACCGCACATTTTTCAAAATCCAACTGTTTGATTGTGACCATAATTTACTAAAATTAACCTTTCATTATAGTTTTCAAATCCAACGGTTAGATTTCAAATCTAATTATGACACGTGATGGACATGTGTTGTGTACTCGTATGACTATGTTCTCTCAATTTAACCATCCAATTGGTCTCAAATTTCACCAAAACCAATATGTCACCATACTCTTCAATCCCAATGATCAAGATTTGAATATGAATTTTACCAAGTCTAGTGGTCTCGGGACCATTTATTAAGTTTGATCAAGTTTGACCAACTTTGACTGCACCTTTTTCAAAATCCAACCGTTTGATTGTGACCATAATTTACTAAAATTAACCTTTCATTACATTCTTCAAATCCAATGGTTAGATTTCAAATCTAATTATGGCATGTGATGGACATGTATTGTATACTTGTATGGCTATGTTCTCTTAATTTAACCATCGATCCAAATAGTATCAAGCGGCAATTTTGGCCCGCCGCAATAGTACAGATTTCTTGTAGTGTGTTTCAATTGAGGGAGGAAGAAGGGGGAGTGGGGGAAGGGGAATAGGTAGAGTAGAGTTGGCTAAAAATAAGCTAATTTGAAGTCAAATCTACTCTACTCCACTCTACTCTCCCTCCTTCCTCCTCAATTCAAATGGCCCTAAGTTCCACCGAGAAAACCTAGCTAACCATGCACTTGCAGCACAACTTCATAGTTCAAACTATAAATTAAAGAGTTGAAGCTAGAGGTATGTCCACCCTTTTTTTTTTTCTTTTTTTTTACCTTTTCCAAGAAAGCTTTCTTCCACACTCTTGCATAATCTCATTCATTGGCAAGTTTGTACTTTTCAAGAGAATGCTATATAAACAAGAAAGCCTGTCTAATTCCAATCGCTACTGGAGTTTTCTTTTATCTTTTCCAACATCTAGCAAGTCAACAATCACTTGGGAATTTAAGACATCTGCTTAATTAGTACGAACAATTTGCAAAAGATGCATAGCATGCATAATGAGTTGATGACTATTGTTTTATGCAATATATATTTCTTTTAATGACGGAAATGTTGAAAATTCAGGCACCGCGATCCCGTAATATGATTCAGTGATAAATTCAATATTTCCAGTGAGTCTTTTGCACACCAAGACAAGTTATTGATAAGCTCAAGGAGTTGTCCACTTAGCTAGCTTATTATCCGACAGGGACAATGAACTTAAATACAAATATTTCCCAAGGATTTTGGTATGCTACCTTCAATTTGGGTTTGGTCAAGATCGAGACTTTCAAGATAATTCACTTTGCTAAAGGCATCAGGAATTGAACCTTGTAACTAAGAGATCAAGAGCAGTAAGAGATTTCGAATAGTTCAAACAGGTATGAGTTGAGAGAGAGGTTGGAGGAAGATCACATGAACTCAAGCTCAATTTTGTTAAATAAGGGAGACATTTAACTTCTTCTACCCAATCATAGGCTTTACTAAGATTCACTGAATTTAGTTCAAGTTCTTTTAAAGAAGACAAATGAGAGAGCCATTGAAGGTTTGTAACACTATTGAAATTATTTGCACTGAGATCTATAGACTCCCAAGTTCGAAAGGTTTCCAAGTTCATATAGAATGATTCCACCAAACTAAGACTCTAAGAAATAGAGGTATTTTAAGTTAAAGAACCGATAAATTCTGGGGGTTTGACTTATATTGAAATCATTGTAACTAAGGTCCAAAGAAAATGATGCAAGTCAAGCAGTGAAGAACTAATGTTACCTCGCAAAGGCTGTGAAGAATTAGAAATCTGCCTGATTCGATCGATCGAAAGATAGGCTCGATCGATTGAAATATGTATTTGCAGTATTTTAAGTTTGGCCCTACAACAATTCAAGCCCAAAAAGAATTAGGGTTTTAGATTTACTTCTTCTAGTATATAAAGGAAACCCTAAGCATGTTTTTAATAAGGCTTTTCAAAGAGAGAAGAGTGTGTTTCTTTTGTATTTAGGATTTTGTACCCAAAAGCTCTCTAAAATCTTCTACCAGTGTTATTGCTTGAAGAATCTCAAGATCCGGTGTTGTAAAAGTTGTTGCATACAAGATCAACGTCTAAGGAGATCCAAAACCTTAGAGTGGAGTCTCAAAGTTACAAGTATAGGTGCTTGTGTTGCAAAGGCCTAATAGAGAAGAAATCTGTGGATTCAGAGCTTGCACCTGGTCATGCCAGTAAGTTTTACATGTGGTAGCAATAGGATGTTAGTAGTCTAAGTCTTATTGTTAACTTCAATTCTCTATAGTGGATTTGTTTTTTACCTTGAGGATAGCTAGGTTAAATCCTCCCCAGATTTTTTACCGGTTTGGTTTTCCTGAGTCATTATATCATTGTGTTATTTACTTTTCTACTGCTTTGCATGATATGATTGTTTTGTTTTAACCAAGATCTGAATAATAAACCTAAGTATTCACTTGGTTAATTAATTAGGTTAAGCAATCTAGTTTACAAGGATCTAAAAACCTAACAATTATTATCAGAGCGGGTTAGCTTTTGATTTAGGTTATTATACCTAGAGTTGATCCTTGATCCCTGTTATCATGGATAATTTTAAGTGTCTTACCGTTTTTTATTGTGATGTTTTGAATAAAAAGGACACTATTATTTTGTTTGATCTTTTTGAGGCTTGTGAAAGGAATTTGCTAGATTTTAGTCTTTTTTAGAAGATTAGTATAATCCCTCAAATACACTCTGCTTCTCATGGATTTTCACCTACAAAACCGGAGACTCATGCTATTGGGTGAGAAAAGACTTGCTAAGGTGAGTGTTGTTTACTTGTCTCTGATTTAATTCTTTCAATTATTTGTGGACATGTTTTGTTTCTATTTTTGGTTGTTTTGTTTTTAGGTTGTTTTTTATTAAAAAAAAAATCCAAAAACATTTCAAAATTTCAAAAAGACAAAAATATTTTATTTTGTGTCTAGTTTTCTTTTTCTTGAGGATTACATGAGTTATGATATCTCTATCTTGATTTAGAACATGCTTGACATTATGGAGAAACTTGAATAGTATGTATTGCTCAACTAAGTGCATGATTATTTTGAGATAAATATGATTTTGTATGAGTATGTACTAGTTTGTACATGTACTCATGGGTTAATTAAGAAATTAATATTTCTTATTTGTGTACCCTCTATAGCTTTTTTTAGCACTGCCATGCATTGTTTTTGCATTTTATTTATTAAGCATAATGTGTGCCTTTTATTTTTTGTCATAAAATATTTTTTGAAAATCCAAAAACATTTTTTTTTTTCTGTATTACACATCATAAATGTGTAGTTGAGGTTGGCTTATGAAATTTGCACTTCATGACTATGTAAGATGAGCTTATTTTTATACACATTGCTAGTTTATGCTATGTGATGCCTATTTGTGTGAGTGTTTATAGTGGTTATTCAAATGATCTTGATTTTGAAGTCACATTTTTTTTATTGTAATGACTAAAAAATCCTAAGAGAAATGCATAAATAACCATCTCACCACTGTTTACTATCCAATCATGAACGCCTTAATGCATATCATAAGATTTTGTGCTTGAGAAAGTGTAGCACATGCACAAAAAAAAAAGAGTGTAGCCTTAAAAGCAAAAGAATAAAAAAAAAATTCTACATTCAATAAGGCAAAAAAAAAAAAATAAATAAAAACATGATTGCAAGCTTGTTTTTTATGAGATGTGGGAGTTATGTGATATAACTCTTTAGGGGATAGTCACTTTCAAAATTATGTGATAAATAATGTATAAATTTTGGTTGATTACTATCTATAAATCACCTTATATGTATCTCATGCTCTTACTAATTATACACACATCACAAGTAATTCTTTGCTAAGCTTTGTACATAAGATTGTGTGTAAACCAGTGTGGCCATCCAAGATTATGCACTTTGTGATGTTTGATGCGAAATTCTTTAAAGGTTGGTTTTATTTTGAGATGAAAGATCTGAAACTTGGTTTTCTTTATAAAAAAAAAAACCTTAAGTTGAAGATAATGTGTTTTGAAACACTTTTGGAATCATTCTCATGCATTACATATCATGAAAACTGTTTTCAAAAATGATTTTGTTGAAAATTTTTTGGTTTTCCAAAACTTCTAGATTTTAGAGTTTCGATTGATTGAAACCTATTTTTCGATCAATCGAAATTTTCCATGTTTTTGAAGTTTGCTCTTGGGCTATTTCGATTGATATTCGATCGATGCTTGATCGATCGAAACTGGAAAATACTTAGTTTTTAGATTTTTGACCAAATATTTTTTTCATGCATAATTTATTTTTAGGATTCACATGCATTGCATTATTATTTGTGTGGGGAGTAAAAGGACCCAAGTGGGCATATGGGCCTTTGGGCTGTAACATGGAGGGCCGACCTGCTCCAGGGTTAAACTCTATGAGTTGGCCCATACGCCGAGGGTCCGAGGATACAGCCGAGGACGAGCTTCTCCTCGGAAAGCCCTAGAGAATTCAAAATTTCATTATGAAGGTCAAAGCACAACTCTGGAGAGACCAGTGGTTAAAAGGGGACATCCTGAATCTTCTAGATGCACCAGTATTAAAGAAAATATCAAGAATAAAGGCTGCCACCTCCGCATTAAAGGCTCTGCACCTACCTCCCTGGCCGCATTAATGGGGAGGTGACCCCTGAATAGTGAGGTGGAAACTTCTAGTCACTGTTCAAAAAGTATCAGGGAAGGAAGTATAAAAGGGGGGTAAAGGCCAAAGAAAAGGGGGATCGGGAAACTAAGAAAGAAATTAAGAACTTGTAATTTTGAAGGAAGAAAGAGAAATAATAAAGAAATAGTCCTCGGCTCGAGTTCGAGGAGATCCATTTGTCATTATCGTTCTTTATTTACTTGTGTTTGCTTATAAAAGCCTGTTATCAAGCTCCCAGCATTTCTAACCTAAGTTTAAAGCCCACACTCTACAAATCTTATTGTTTAAGGCTCATTGGGCCGAGCCCGTGATTGTCTTTGGGTCCATATGCAATTGTGCACTTACAATTGGCGCCGTCTGTGGGAAATCTAGTCTAGAAGAGGTAGGGATACTATGGCAGGCTTAGGTGCTCACCATGCAGAGTCACAGGGATCACAGCCGGAAGATCATTTCAAACGTCTTGAACGTCGAAGGGATCGTGAGGGAAGTGTCCATACAGGAAATACCCTGCGCTAGCCATATTCATGAGGGGGTAGCACCACCCACGATGAGGGTTCTAAATCCATGCAGAAGGAAATCAATCGTTTGAAGAGAAGGTTACGCCGTGCTAAGCGTAGGTTTTCACCGTCCTCATCTAATTCTTCCTCAGAGGAGGATAGGGGAGGTGGCTACAGCTCAAAGTCGCGCTCTCCCACCAGTGCAACATCCTCCGGTGAGGAGGACGACCAGTCAACTCGCAGACGTAAGAAGCTTCATTCTAGGGGCTTAGGCAACGATGCTATGAGTAGGGCGTTGCACCAACTCTCCAAATCTCCATTTACACGGAGGATTGAGAAAGGAAGGCTTCTTAGAAGGTTTACCCAGCCCACTTTCACCATCTATAATGGCCGGACTGATCCGGTGGAGCATGTGAGTCACTTTAACCAGAGGATGGCGGTGCACTCTCACAACGAGACCCTGATGTGTAAAGTTTTCCCCTCTAGCCTGGGGCTTGTTGCTATGAGGTGGTTCAACGGCCTTAAGTCGGGGTCTATAGGTTCGTTTGGGGAGCTTACTAGAGCATTCGCCTCGCGGTTCATTACGTGTAGCAGAGTCCCTCGGCCATTGGACTCGCTGTTATCCATGACTATGAGGGAGGGGGAGACGTTGAAAGCATACTCCGACCGTTATTGGGAGATGTTTAATGAAATAGATGGCGACTTTGATGAGGTGGCGCTTAATACCTTTAAGATAGGCCTTCCTACTGATCACGACCTGAGAAAGTCTTTGACTAAAAAGCCTGTCCGCAGTGTACGTCGCCTCATGGACCGTATTGACGAGTATAAAAGAATGGAGGAAGACCAACAGCAAGGAAAGGGTAAGGAAAAGGTTATCCCGCAGGAGAGAAGGGATTTCAGGTCGAACAGATACCACAATAACAGGCCGAGGAGGGATTACGTTGGACAGCCTGCCTCGGCGGCACCTCAGGCCGTGAATACTGTATTCCGAGAACCAGTACATCAGCTGCTGGAGAAAGTTCGTAAGGAACCCTTCTTCAAATGGCCTGATAAGATGGCAAGAGACCCTGCGAAGAGGAATCAGAACCTCTTTTGCCAGTACCACCAGGATGTGGGCCATACTACTGAGAACTGTCGGACCCTTTGGAACCACTTGGAACAGCTTGTCAGTGAAGGAAAACTGAAGCAGCACCTGTGCTAACCTAGCGGGCAGGGTAGTCAATCTGGTTCAAACAATCAGAGGAATAATTTATCTCGGCCGGCTTTAGGAACAATTAATGTTATTTTTTCTGCACCTGGCAGGACCGGTTCGGCTCCCACTAGGGTGATGGCAGTTTCTCATTCTTAGGCCGAGGATACAGGCTGCAGGCCGAAGAGGTTGAAGCTCAATTTGCCCGTCTTGGGATTTTCTGAGGAGGATAAAGTAGGGACTATCCAACCCTATGACGATGCTCTTGTAGTTACGCTCAGGATAGGGAACTATGATGTGAGGAGGGTGATGATAGATCAGGGCAGCGGTGCAGATATCATGTACCCTGATCTATTTAAGGGGTTAAGATTGAAGCTGGAAGATCTTACCCCTTACGACTCGCCACTTATAAGCTTCGAAGGGAGATCCGTCATACCGAAGGGACAGATTCGTTTGCCCGTTCAATCCGGCTCAGAAACGGTTGAAGTGGACTTCATCGTGGTTGATGCGTACTCTCCATACACGGCCATCCTCGCCAGGCCTTGGCTGCACGCTCTAGGAGCTGTCTCCTCTACTTTGCATGTTAGAGTTAAATTCCCCTCGGGAATATATGTTGAGGAAGTTCTCGGCAGCCAATCGGTGGCCAGGCAATGCATATGCCTGCAAGTCCTGCATCAGACAGAAGCCGAGTCTTCGGCTTTAATCACCAAAGACTTATAGTAGTTAACAGCTCCTGGTTCATCTGGGATGGTGACAAGAGAGGAGACACATTGTGAGGAGTTAGAGAAGTTTCCAGTAGCCGATAACCCAGAGAGGTTCTTCCAAGTCGGCATACTTTTGCCACACCAAGAGAAGATCGAATTGTTAGAATTTCTGAAGGACAATATTGATGTTTTTGCGTGGGATCCTTACGAAGCTCCAGGCGTCAATCCGGGCTTCATTTGTCATCATTTAAATGTCAACCCATCTGTTGTTCCGAGAAGGCAGCCACCTCGGCGCTCTTCCAGAGAACATTCCGAGGCTGTGAAGGAAGAGGTGTTTAAACTCAAGAGGGCTGGGGTTATCAAAGAAGTTTTTTACCCCGAGTGGTTGGCCCATACAGTTGTTGTTAAAAAGAAGAATGGAACGTGGAGGGTATGTGTGGACTTTACTGATCTGAATAAGGCCTGTCCCAAAGATTCGTTCTCAATGCCGCGTATTGACCAACTGGTGGATGCCACTGTCGGACATCCTCGGATGAGTTTTTTGGACGCTTTCCAAGGTTACCACCAAATTCCCTTGGCATTGGAGGACCAAGAGAAGACTGCCTTCATTACTCCGACGGGGAATTATCATTATAAGGTCATGCCATTTGGTTTGAAAAATGCTGGGGCTACTTACCAAAGAATGATGACCAGGATGTTCGAACAGCAGTTGGGGAAGACTATTGAGGTGTATGTAGACGATATGGTGGTAACGAGCAAAACGATACCTTCACACGTGAGAGACTTGGCTGACACCTTTCAGGTGTTAAGAAAGTACAAGTTGCGCCTTAATGCCTCAAAATGCTCTTTCGGCGTTAGGTCTGGAAAGTTTTTGGGGTACATGATCACTCATAGAAGCATAGAGGTAAACCCAGCACAGGTGAAGGCTATTCAAGACTTGCAGCCTCCTCGCAACCCAAAGGAAATCCAGAAATTGACCGGGATGATTGCCGCATTGAATAGGTTTATCTCTCGGTCAGCTGACCGATGTCGTCCCTTCTTCCAATTGTTGAATAAGTGGAAAGGGTTTCAATGGACCAAGGACTGCATATTAGCTTTCCAGCAGCTTAAACAATATCTTTCTCGGTCACCCATTTTGTCTCGCCCCGAGGCGGACGAGGTCTTGTTTGCTTATCTGGCAGTGGCCGTACACGCGGTCAGCCTGGTCCTTATCAGGAATGAAAGTGGGGTGCAAAGGCCGGTCTACTACGTTAGTAAGTCTTTGAATGAAGCCGAGGTGCGCTACTTGCTCTTGGAGAAAGCGCTTCTGGCCATAGTTCATGCCACGCGGAAGCTCCCTCATTATTTTCAGTCTCATACTGTGGTGGTTCTGACCCAATTGCCTCTCAAGGCAGTGTTACGCAGCGCCGACTACACTGGTAGGGTAGCAAAGTGGGGAACCATATTAGGAGCTTTTGATGTTAAATACAAACCTCGCACCTCGGTGAAGGGCCAGGTCCTCGCTGACTTGGTGGCAGAGTTTACTGAACCATTGCCAGAAGAGACTCTAAAAGAAGCACGCATGGATGGAAAATCAGTTGGTGTGATCACGGCCGCAGGGCCTTCGCCTTGGAAAATGTATGTGGATGGGGCAGCTAATCAGAGAGGGTCTGGTGTGGGACTTGTTCTGATATCCCCAGAGGGAATTATCTTTGAAAAATCTCTAAGGTTATCATTCTCGGCTACTAATAATGAAGCCGAATACGAAGCAGTTCTGGTAGGCATGAACATGGTACGTAAGATGGGTGGAAAGGAAGTCCATGTGTTCTCGGACTCTCAGTTAGTGGTCGGCCAAGTGATGGGGACCATGGAGGCCAGGGACACAAGAATGCAAGAATATCTGGCCTAGGTCAAGCGTCAGCAAGCAGAGTTTGACTCCTTTGTCTTAGCTCACATCTCTAGGAGTGGGAACACTCATGCCGATTCCTTGGCTACGTTAGCAACGTCCTCGGCTCAGGACTTGCCCAGGATTATCCTTATGGAGGATCTGCTGGAGCCAACTCTTATCCCCGCTAGGCGGCTCGCGTCCATCTAATAAGGTTTGGACCTAGTTGGATGGACCCAGGCCGTATCTTTTCTAAGAACGACATCCTCCCCGAGGACAAGTCTGAAGCGAGAAGGTGCGTCGAAAGGCGCCACGTTTTTTGGCTCTAGGAAATCGGGAAGCTGTATAAACGATCCTTTTCAGGGACCGTACTTGTTGTGTGTGTGCACCCTGAATCAACGGAAGCGTTTCCTTGGAGGAAACCTGCATGAGGAATTTGTGGGAGCCACACGGGGGAAGGTCCTTAGCCCATAGAGCTCTAACTTCAGGGTTATTGGTGGCCCAACATGCAGAGAGGCCCGCGGATCGTGCCAGGAAAAATGTGATCAATGCCGAGGTTCGCCCTAATATTCATCAACCCGGTGGGGTTCTTAACCCTCTCTAAGATTCTTGGCCTTTTGCGCAATGGGGATTGGACATAGTGGGGCCATTTCCGAGAGCAACCAGGAAATAAAAGATGGCTTCTTGTGGGGAACGACTATTTCACCAAATGGGTTGAGGCCGAGCCCTTAGCAAATATCAGAGATATTGATTCCAAGAAGTTTGTCTGGAAAAATATTGTCACTAGATTCGGTATACCACACACACTTATCTCCGACAATGGCGTTCAATTTGACAGCAAGGCCTTTAGGCAATATTGTGGTAACATGGGTATCATAAACAGATACTCCACCCCAGCTTATCCTCAGAGAAATGGGCAAGCCGAGGCCGTTAACAAGGTCATAGTCAGTGGGCTTAAGAAAAGGTTGGACGATGCGAAGGGCAGATGGGTAGAAGAGCTCCCTCATGTTCTATGGACGTATCGGACCACACCGCGCAGGTCCACGGGAGAAACGTCATTCTCTATAACTTATGGAGCCGAGGCGGTAATACCTCTGGAATCTGGTTTTCCCACCCTAAAGACGAGCTCCTTTAGCCCGGAGAATAACAATGGACTCCTGGAGAAAGGTCTTGATTTACTCGAGGAACGACGCGAGGCAGCTATGGTCCAAATGGCTTATTATCAACAGAAGCTAAAACGGGGATATGACGCCTACATGAAGCTAAGACCACTTGCACCTGGTGATCTTGTACTAAGGAAAGTTGTAGGCACTTCTAAGAACCCAGCTTGGGGTAAGCTGGGACCCAACTGGGAAGGCCCCTATGGCATTGTTTCAGTAGCAGGCATAGGGTCATATCGGCTAGCTGACCTAGACGAAAGAATTGTACCACGCCCATGGAATGTAAATAATCTTAGAAGGTATTATTATTAATAAAATGTGCTTTTGTCAGTTAATATTTCAAAGTTATGAGTACCTCTGACGCTTGCAGCTACTATTCTTAAGAATCAAACAGAAACTTGGTTAAGTGTCGTCCTCGGACCACAAACCTTGTGAAAATTGATATCTTTTCATTTGTTAAACAGAACCTTAGTTATGCCGGGTCCTCGGACCTCCTACTTTGGGAAAATTAACATTTGAAGTTGCTGATCTTAAGAATCAAACAGAAACTTGGTTAAGTGTCGTCCTCGGACCACAAACCTTGTGGAAATTGATATCTTTTCATTTGTTAAACAGAACCTTAGTTATGCCGGGTCCTCGGACCTCCTACTTTGGGAAAATTAACATTTGAAGTTGCTGATCTTAAGAATCAAACAGAAACTTGGTTAAGTGTCGTCCTCGGACCACAAACCTTGTGGAAATTGATATCTTTTCATTTGTTAAACAGAACCTTAGTTATGCCGGGTCCTCGGACCTCCTACTTTGGGAAAATTAACATTTAAAGTTACTGATCTTAAGAATCAAATAGGAAATTGGTTAAGTCTTGTCCTCGGACCACAAACTTGATTAAAGTTAATTTCTTATTGCGTCTGGAAATTAGTGCCTTACTGGTTATTAACTCGGATCTTAAGTTCTATATCTTTAAGCGTTAAGCAAATTTATATAAGGAATGGTTCTCGGATCTTACATCCTACTGAAAACAATACCACACATTATAAGGGTTTAATCGTTACATGAGGTCTTCTCTTTTTTAACCAAGGCATTGTTTAAAATATCTCAACCATGTCATCTGCTGTTAAGTTTTTAATACTAAAACATGCGCATGACTGCGTGGAGGTTATGATTGTGCAATCCTTGGAGTTAGATTTGTTTACTCTGACTCTTTTTTTTTTTAGCTATGTACTAATGGGAAACTTTTGCGACAAGTACAAAAAGAATAAAGTAAAAACAGATACAATACGAAGGAAAATTAAACAAAATTGTTCTTCATTAATCATTTAGATACGCATTACATATTAAGTCTGAATATAGAGAAAGAGAAGTCCTAAGCTAGGTCCTAAGCTTTTGGAGGAGGATCTTGCTGAGAAGTGCTGGTTGCCTCGGTCTCTTTTAGCTCCAACTCAAAAGGAGACAGAACTTGCTTTCCTTTGTCTGCTGCCTTCGTTGGAGGGACATTGGATTCTATGGTTTGGCTCAGGCCCTTCTCGGCACCCCCGCCTCCTTCCTTTTCTTTATTGGAACCCTAAGGTTCTGAGATCTCGGAATTAGCTTGGGGACCAGAGGAGGTAGAGCATGAAGAGTTGTTTCAGGGGTAGGAACAGCAACAGGAGCCTCTTCAATCTCCTGTATCTCCAAGGGAAGCCAAACATTCTCGGCTTTCCTCAGCTCCGAGGTTAGAGGAACTCCTGCTATGTTTAGAGCTTCCCCCCAGACTTTCTGGCAGTATTCCTGGCACAAGGCCGCGAAAGCCTCTGTCAGCTGCTCCTCGGTGGCAGCTACCCCTTCCTCGTAACTCGCCTACTTGGCAGCTTCTAAAGAGCGTTGAAATGCGCCGGCTTCTTTCTTCATCAGCGCAAGTTCCTTTTCCAAATCCGAGCGTTCCCTTTGGACTCGGGAGAGCTCATCATATTTTTCATGAAGGAGCTTGCGCTGCCCTTCTATCTGGGTCTTCATGGTCTTCAGGCTTGCCTCGGCCCCATTTCTCTCTCTTTTTAGCTCAGCCACCTCAGAGATAAGCTTCTCATTTTCAGCAATGGCCGTGCCTAAGGACTTCTCAGTCTCCATCTGAATTTCAAGCTCTGTTCTGGCCTTCTTCCTAGTATCTTCTATAAACTTCTCGGCCATGAAGACTTCCTGAACGGCCTGCAATAAAGTATGAGGAAATTAGGTATAGTAGGACACTCATGAATAATTCAATGCTGTTAAAAATGTAATCCTCCTAAAAAGTTAAACTTACCAGGGCTAGATCTCTTTTTAGAGACAGGAATAATTGAGGTTGGCTCATCCTCTCCAAGGTCTCCATATCTTTCGGCAGCAGAAGAGGGCGTTCCAACACTTCTGCCAAGTGATGGGCATGACCTTGCTGGGCCGCCCTGATACTGGACTGGTAGGAGATAGGTGCGATGTCCAGTCTTAAATCAGGGGACCAGGTGACCGGTGCTCGGCGCACTTCGGCCAAGTTCCTGATCTCCCCGCTTTCAACTGAGCGGGCCCTGCCTTTGCCTTTATCCAGCTTTTGCTGCTGAACGGGTGGCGGTTGTTATCGCGATTTCTTTGGTTCCTTGCTGCCTGTCTCATCGGCCTCCCCCTTTCTCTTCTTTTTGGGATCCTCGGCTGGAAGTTTTGGCTCAGCTGGAGGAGGGGGAGGTGGCAAAGATGAAAGAGCTTAGGACCCCCCCGTCTTTCTCTCAGCAACCTTCGTAGCTCTCGTGGTTAGGAGACCCTTCATCCTGTCCATGTCCTCCTCGGATTCGTCCTCTGGTTGGGCAACGACTAATCCTGCAATTCCAGAGGCCTCAGTGGCTTCTTCTTCCTCGTCAGAAATTACAACGAACTGGTTCCCTCGAGGTCTTTCGGTGTCTTCAAGTTGGAACTGTTCTATCTCCTCGTCTAGCGTGTTTGAAGAAGACACTTGCTCCTCTGGGACAATAGTTGCCTGGGAGTGTGTAGCTAGAGGGACCGCAGCAATCGGTTGTAGATATAGTATGGTGTTAAGGCTGTCAGGGAGGTCGTGATCGTCCAGGAAGCGAGGTCTGGCTACGTTGATCTTCCTACACCGCCGGTCACCTGCAATAATGGCGTTCTCTATTGCCTGGAAGTCCGAGGATACAGGAAAGTACCCTAGGATCAAGTGAGCGACCCTAAGTTGTTGGTCCTCGCTGACAAACACCTCGGAGCGCAGTACCCGGTTTAGATCTGCAACGTTGCAGTGGCTCAGGTGTGGGCGCACGTGTTGCTTATCTGCGAAGAAAGATATCAAAGCAAACAAACCTGGTCAAATTCACACAATGTATAATAAACTTAAATAGATATGAATACATGTGAATACGCATTTTTGTGAATGTTAGAGGAAGCTGTGCTGTGGGGAGGTTAATCCTAAGGTGTCGCACCTGGATCTCCCCACTCAACTGGGCAGTGGAGGCCGTCGTGCCAGTTCCTAGAGACAATCAGGTAGTCGTCCTTCATGCCTTTGTTGGATTTGGGCAGACAGGAAATTAGCCTAACGACACTGGAGCGAGATTTAATGTAGTAACCTAAATTGGTAAGTTTATGGGACTCGTATAGAAAGACGACATCGTGCCAGGTGAGGTTTAGACCCATTTGCTCGTTTAGAGCATCGACACTACCCAAAACTGTAAAAACGTTTGGGAGACACTGATCGGGACACAACCGGTGGTTGCGGAGGTATTCCCTAGTTACAGGCTTCATTGGGAGGGTCATCCCACCCTCTACAAAGGCTACCATTGGGATGATAACCTCTCCCTCCTTTCTAGAGCCAGCCACGGCTTCTGCCGGGCAATATTTTAAACCTACATCGCCGGGAATGTGATACTTGGCTCTGAAGCCTTCCATTCCAGCGGCGGTATCAACTAGACACTTGAACTTTCCCATCAAATATGAACGAAATGTTAAATTCTAAAAGGGGGAATGATTATAAGGAGAGCCGAGGACAGGGTCCGAGGAGAAAGGGTTAAGAGAAAAAAAGGAATAAGAACTTACAGACTCGAAGTTGTGCGAGTTTCCACGGAGTTGTGTTGACAAAAGGTGATTGCTGATATTTTGATGGGATTAGTCTCTGGAGAAATAAATGAAGGCGTAGGTTCCCGAAGCGTCACGACGTGCGAGAAGCGGCCTCAAAATTATATTTGTCCCGCCCAAATTTTCATGGAATGATAAGGATCGTTGGATGTTCATCTCACCGTTGAACGTGGGGGACAAGGTGTAACTTATGGTAATAAATGCGCACGTTTTTTGAAAATAAAACCGCCAAGTGTCACCCTCCGGAACGCGAAACGGTTTTCACACGTGTGGTTATTTACAGAAAGTGTGGAGGAAGTCTTCGTTGGATCAAAACCCTATTTTTCTCCTCAGATGATGAAAAATAAAGTTTTGAGGGGCTATTGTGGGGAGTAAAAGGACCCAAGTGGGCATATGGGCCTTTGGGCTGTAACATGGAGGGCCGACCTGCTCCAGGGTTAAACTCTATGAGTTGGCCCATACGCCGAGGGTCCGAGGATACAGCCGAGGACGAGCTTCTCCTTGGAAAAGCCCTAGAGAATTCAAAACTTCATTATGAAGGTCAAAGCACAACTCTGGAGAGACCAGTGGTTAAAAGGGGACATCCTGAATCTTCTAGATGCACCAGTATTAAAGAAAATATTAAGAATAAAGGCTACCACCTCCACATTAAAGGCTCTGCACCTACCTCCCTGGCCGCATTAATGGGGAGGTGACCCCTGAACAGTGAGGTGGAAACTTCTAGTCACTGTTCAAAAAGTATCAGGGAAGGAAGTATAAAAGGGGGGTAAAGGCCAAAGAAAAGGGGGATTGGAAAACTAAGAAAGAAATTAAGAACTTGTAATTTTGAAGGAAGAAAGAGAAATAATAAAGAAATAGTCCTCGGCTCGAGTCCGAGGAGATCCATTTGTCATTATCGTTCTTTATTTACTTGTGTTTGCTTATAAAAGCCTGTTATCAAGCTCCCAGCATTTCTAACCTAGGTTTAAAGCCCACACTCTACAAATCTTATTGTTTAAGGCTCATTGGGCCTGAGCCCGTGATTGTCTTTGGGTCCAGGTGCAATTGTGCACTTACAATTGGCGCCATCTTACATTTTTGCAATCATATCTCTCATTATTTTCACACAACACGCATACACTTTGCTTAATTGGGTACTCAACTTGATTTAAAAATTAATTGATTAATTTTTGAGTTTTGTATAGTTTAGTATATTCTATGTTTGATGTGTGAACTGCTGAAAATTGAAAATATTTATAATAAAATAAAAAAGATATGATGGATAATCAATGTGCAAATATTTTCTCTTAAACACATTGAATGAATATATTTATGGGTCACGTAGTGTCAAGTTTGCATTTATTGAAAGGGAGAATATTTTTTTTAAGTGTATCCTCAAGTTATGTTTCTTTTATTTATCCCCACTTCCTAAACTTTCCCCAAAATTGTTTTTCCCAAAACTTGTTTTGTTTTTCATATTTTTATAAGGGGAGAAATCTATTTTTAAAACCTATGTTCTTCATAAGGGGAGTTCCTGCTCTTCATAGGGGGAGTTGCCTCTATTTTCTATAGAGCTTGAAGTTTGTGGTTCCTTAGTTCTCTTTTTTCTCTCGTGTTTTCTGTCAATCTACTCTTTGTTTGAGTTATCTTTGTCAATACGTGATAAAAAGGGAGAGAAACAAATGAATTTGGGGGAATCCTGTTTAAAAAGGTTTTTAAAAAGTTTTGGAAGGAGGAGAATATAAAAGTTTTTGATGTATCTAACTTAAGGGGAGAGTTAGTTGCATATTTGTTATTTGCTTCAGTTTGATTATTTATTGTTTATATGTCTTTCTTTCCACACATGCGGTGATGTGTTTTTTGGAGTGTTTTTAAGAAGATAGGTACATTTTGATCAAGACCTTCTATCTTTTAATGCAACTTCTAGGTTAGGAGTTTTAGATTGGGATTTGTGATGTAATTGGACATTTTATTATATTGAGTTGTTCTTGTATTTAAACATTTCATATTGTAAATAAGTTTAATCACGAATTGTCAAAGGGGGAGATTGTTAGGTTATAAAAGTTTAGAACAATTGGCAAACCGTGACCACAAACTTGTCTAGATATAGATCCTAGAGTCTATAGGTATTATTGAACAATACTAGATCATACGAGTCAAGATTCAAGAACATACATGCTGTAGAAAGAAGAATTCGAAATCTGCCTGGTTCAATCGATCGAAAGACAAACTCGATCAATCGAAACACGTATCTGCAGTATTTTAACTTTGGCCCAATAGCAGTTCAAGTCCAAAAGGGATTAGGGATTCAGATCTACTTTTTTTAGTATATAAAGGAAACTCTAAGCACATTTTTAATAAGGCTTTTCAAAAAGAGAAGAGTGTGCCTCTTTTGTATCTAGAGTTTTGTACCCAAAAGCTCTCTAAAGTCTTCTACCGGTGTTATTCCTTGAAGAATCTCAAGATCCAGTGTTGTAAAAGTTGTTGCATACAAGATCAATGTCTAAGGAAATCCAAAACCTTTGAGTGGAGTCTCAAAGTCACAAGTGTGAGTAGTTGTGTTGCAAAGGCCTAATAAAGAAGGAGTCCGTGGATTCGGAGTTTGCACGTGGTCGTGTTAGTAAGTTCTACATGTGATGGCAATATGATGTTAGTGGTCTAAGTCTTATTGTTAACTTCGATTCTCTATAGTAGATTTGCTTTTTTACCTTGAGGATAGCTAAGTTAAATTCTCTCCAAGTTTTTTACCGGTTTAATTTTCCTGGGTCATCATATCGTTATGATATTTACTTTTTCGTTACTTTGCATGATATGATTGTTTTGTTTTAACCTAGATCTGAATAATAAACCTAAGTATTCACTTGGGGATCTAAAAACCTAACAAGAATCACCCTGAAGATCATGCTCAAATATGTGGCCTGTTTGCTTGCTACAATGAACTCCTTTCCACTTGCAGCAATTCTTCTTTTCATCTTGGCTCCCCCATGAAGAGAGTCTCCCATAATCATCATCAAAGCCATTTTTGAACTCAAAGAGTGCTTGTCTCTCCCTCTCAATGCACCAGAATTGGCATCTCAAACCACTTAAATAAATCCAATGGCTAGTTTCAAGTGCAGTAAAAGCATTAATAATGCAAGCATAAATTTTAGGGATCTCCTATCCATAATTATTGTTATTGCTAATGAAAATAACAATTGATATTAAGATCAAGATGCAACCAAGATTCCAGGCTGCATTAGGAAAACGTGCAATGCTGCAAGTATATGGATTTTTTTTTTTTTGGCTACCAAGCATCAACTATTTATAATGGGAAAAACTATCCACGACACTCAGTGTACAATGTGATTTTACTCTCATCTCTCTCTTATCATGTATTTAATTAGTAGAACAAACTATTTATGTTTGAGAATGAAGTATTATGTCACTTTCTTTGAAAATACTAAATAATTACTCTTATAAAGTCATTGAAAAAAAAAAAAAAACCCAATAACCAATGGCATTGTTATTAAAATAAATAAAACTTGTATGTATGTGTGTGTGTGTATATGTATATATAAACTTGTTAATAAATAACTTTACATATTTATTTACTTTATTTTTAATGCTATAACTAAATAATACATTAATGTTTTTTTTTTTTTAAAAGTCGTCTATATATATTCATCTTAGACAATTTTAATTTTACATTTTTTTTTTTACATATTTATCTACTTTAATTTATATTTTTATTACTGAAAAAGAAATCAATAAAGAATAATTTTTTTTTAAGTCTATAAAAAGGTATTCACAAGCCTTACTTAATATTTGATAGTAGAAAAGATACAAATTGACAATGCCCCATAGGATGAGTTTGAATCAAGCATGTTATAGATCTCCTACTAGAGGTCTGTACCCCCATTGTCCTATTATTAAGTAATTCATATGTATTCCTTGATGCAAGTATTTTATTTTATTTACAACATTAAAATCTTTTAATGAATGGTGTTTGTTGTTGACCTAATTTGAGGGAAAATTATATTATAATATGTCATATATTGTATTATTGTAATGTTTTAGTTTATTTGAAAGAAAAAAAAAAGATATTCTAGAAAATATAATAAAGAACAATTTTGGAAGTTAAAAAAGATTGTCTTTGTTTTGTGTAGTTTCCTTGCACTTTTTGTAAATGTTTTATTTAACAAATTAACAGCAAATTGTTATGTCTTTGTTATATGACGTTCCTAGATATTTGAACAATTGTTTTAAGCGTTTATGTATATTCTATATTACTCTTTATCTTTCTTATCTCATTGGTGTTTTTTTTTTTGGGAAATTTTTAAGAAAACAAATTCAATTTTGTGTTTAAAGTTATTTATTAATCTATTCATTATTTACATATTAGATTAGGTACAATATTTATTAAATACTTCTTTTCTTTTCGTTTCTTTTTTTTTTCAAAAAACTCTCTCTACTTTTTTCCCCTTTGAAATTGTACTCTTGGATTAGATTATAACCATTATGTATAAAGCTATAACCATCACTTTTGCTTGGGATTAGTCACCTATTTCTATTGCGTGACTTCAAAACTCTATTTAAAAGTTTGAGTTTGATTATGCATTGGATATTTTGTTAGATCACATAACATTTTATATGTTTTACAAATTCGGGAGAAGGAGTTTGACTTTGATGTGAGTTTTATTTTCCTTTTCTTTTTTATTTTGAATTGTAGTTATGTTGAGTTTTATTAATTTTTGAAATATGTTTTTTTAGTGTTTTGGATTGTAGGATAGAATAAAATTGGGTTTGAGAAAAGTTTTTTAAAACTAAAAGAATTCTATATACTTTATAATAATTTACAAAATGTTATAATTAACTTTTATTACAAAATGAATATTTTCGCTAACTTACATTTCGAAAAATTCTATTGTTTTCATTTATGTGAGACATAAATAATACATGTTACATTTGTGATTGTTCTTATAATAAATGATAATATGATTATGAAATACATTACTCTTTATTAAATTAGTCCGAATTGTAAAAAATTAAATTTAATGTGACCACCATAAAAAAATTATCACACACAACGCGTGAATTTCCAACTAATGAAAACAACAAGTGAGTTCGTCTTAATTGGCAAGCTCAGATGCCTTCAATCCTGTGGTGGAGCCTCCTCTTATACCCATTAGTTGCAATTATCCACTGTTGAAAATTCTAAGCAATATATATAAAAATTGAGAGATTTAAAAATATTTTACAATTATGCGTGCACACACACACACACACAAAACCCAACTTATATGACAAATTGGACAAAGTTTGATTCTATAGCGGTTTGGAGATATTTTTTCAAATCCATTACATGATGTTTTATACGATTATCTATGTGTATTATTTAAATAGGTTACGTAATTCATTTAAAAAATCATGTGCTAAAACTACATATAACTAATCTCTCAAATTACCATATAAATAACTCCAAACTCATTTGAAACTAACTTTTTTTCATAAATTGGAGTATATATAGGTCTCTCGGTGTGGGTTTGGCTTCTATTAAGTACATGTGAAAACACATGAACACCCCTATTTACTAAAGGATAAAAATTAGTTCACATATCCTATTAATTATATGCACTCTCTCACACAAAGACTCAAACTACACAAAATTGCGATTTAAAGTCACAGTTTCCGAGATACACCCTTTACTCAAAATTGCCTCCTTATGGTCTAGTATCTTGTTAGTGCTCCAAAGCACTAGAAAGATCCCTCTGTCTTCTAGTGGGTTTGGCTATAAGTAGTTCTAGGATCACAAATTATTCAACAACGTTTTTGCCACAACTCTGACGTGGTTCACTATGAATGGTTAACTATCACTTATACATAGACTTACAATTTTTTCTTCACCAAATCATAGTTGTGGCAAGAAGTTATGAAAATTTTTATGGTCCTAGACTTTTCCTTTGGCTACAAACTAGGGGTGGCAAATTTTACCCAAATTCATTAATGACTCATTACCCACTTAATTTGGATAAGTCTTGACCTAACCAAATTAAAATTTTAGGTTAAATGGGTAAAAACCCATTAGGTAATTATATAATTAAATAAGTCTTAATGGTTAAATCTATTGGGTATCCAGTAACCCATGTAAAATTTAAAGTTTAATACATTAAAAGAAAAGAAAAAGATAAGACTCTAACTTAACCCAGCCATAAACCTAGCCATTAGACACCTCTATTCTTCTTTCTTATTGATTTTCTTGGGGTTTCTTCACATTTTCTTAACCACCAAACGTCTCTCTCTCTCTCTCTCTCTCTCTCTCTCTCTCTCTCTCTCTCTCTCAATTTTCCAGCCAATTGACTTCTAGAATCTCCAAGCCCTTGGGTTCCATGTCTCAATTTATAAGTTTTTGGTATCTGTAAATAAGTATGTATGTGTGTAATAATGATAATGATAATGATAATAATAATAATAATAATAATAATAATAATAATAATAATGATGAGTTATATGGGTGGGTTGGGTCCCGCCCAAATTATATATAATAGGTTGGGTGGGTGATGAATATTTAATTTATAGTTATATGGGTCACAAATGAATAAATAAGTGATTGTGTACACAATCCATTTATGACTCAACTCAAAAGCTACCTAACCCACTCAATTGCCACCCCTACCCATGATTTTCTTCTAGATTCTTTTTGTAAATGAACATTAAAAAATAAACCGCTTCTGCTTTCACATAAGCTCGGCATAATTAACAACATACTTATCCTTTATAGCTTGGAGTAATCTATCTCTAGTTGTCCACATGTTTCTAATAACAGTCTCTAGTTGTTAACATTTTTTTTAATACAAGATAGAATTTTTACTCTAGCCTAATCTAAGTGTAAATGTATGTGAAGCTTCCTCTTAGAAACTTGAACCTCAGTCCTTGCCCCCTACACCCTACAAACATTTATACTTGTGGAGTGATTATCGCACCAAAGGTATGCGGTGATGTTGTTAACATGTTTCTAATAGCAAGCTGTTGTATCATTTTAATAATATGTAATCAAATGGTAAAATCTCTAATGGTTGTATATGAAATTTGGGATTCATTTCTCGCTTACACCAAAAACTGATTAGTGTATTGGTCTGATGATAAAGAACTATCATTAGGAACAGACGGCATAAGTTGAAATTCTCTCAAATATATATATATATATATATATATATGGAAGATAAGAAGTTAGTGAAATATTTAATACCACATTGAAAATAAGAGAAATTTTTATATTGTTTTTAAGTGTGATGACTAATGGGCTGAAATGTATTGGAGTAGATATTGAGCTAGATACGTGCTCAAAAGAGATGTAAAGGTTGGCTCATTGATTTCTTTGTGTGTGCGGTGTCCCTAGCATTTTTTTTTTAATGGATTTCTTTTATACGTTTGTTTAATTTTATATACCTATAACTAAAGTTACACTAGGAGCCCAACCCATGAGAGAGAGAGAGTGAGAGAGAGAGAGAGAAGGCGAGAAAAATACAAACATATGTGATATTTCAAACACTTTTTTTTCACTATCAAACATGATTTCTACGTACGTCTACTATAAGGATATATCCTTCCCGGCCTACATACGCGTATATACAACAGGGAAACATGAATATAAGGCAACAAATTAAGAAACCACACGCAACCTTGCTTAGTCAAGGATACTTCGCTAAGACCGGACTTGGAAACCTGTGAAGAGTCAGTACTTGAAGGGTATCCTACTCCATGGCGTTTGTTAGGGAAGAACATGAAAAGCCCACTCGAAAGCATACCAGCAACTGGAGGAAACACCTTGAGCATAGTCTTCTCCGACGAATCAGACACCGGATAGAAGCAGCCCACAGTTTTTGGGTCCAAAAGTACCAGAACCCCAAACATCGACAGCGCAAAAAGGCCATGAACAAAGTCCCCAAACTGAAGCTTATAGACCGATAAGTCCACGTTCTTAGAGTTTTCTGAGGGCTAAAGACCCTTCGATGTTACAAACCCATAGTGAGTTTTCCCATCATCTCCAACATAACTATCAGTGAATGAAGAAAAGAAGCAAGACAAGCCGCACACAGCCACAAGAATGGCAGTGAGGTACTTGTTGATGGATGATGGTTGTGGTACAGTGGCCATTGTTGGATAGGACAGGGCTGAGGAATTGGTACAAGAAGACTGTACCTGTTGGAAGGAACCTAATGAAGTTACCCAGTCCTGATAATGTTTTGTCTTTGATTATTGTCTGAGACGACTGAGAGCTTTGCTTGGACTTTGAGGGACCCATTTGGGAATGCTTTGGTGTTTTTTTTGGGGTTATGGGACTTGTATGTAGCAACTAAGTTTTGGGGTATTTACAGAGCAAGCAAGCTGATATAGAGAGAATGGCTTTCATGATTTGGTCTGCCTAAAATTGAAGAGAGAGTTGGGTAGCCAGCGTTGCAGTTACTTGTGGGAATACCTAGGGTGAGTTCATGGGCGGCAAAAAGTATTGTGTTATGGATACATGCTACATCGCATTCGCGTCTATGAGAAGTTTACTATTACACACTTAAATTTTTTTTTTTTTTTTTTTGCTGAAGTTACACACTAATACAAGATGAGAAGAATAATGTTACATACGCTTGTTAATTTGTAACATATATTCATATAAGATGAAAGGGGCATTTCTTTCTCACAAGCACTTTTCATGTCCACACTTTTAAAATATGTAATCAGTGCATTAATTATGGATTTTGTGTAAAGTTCTGGATGTAAAATGAGAATAAGGGAGTATTCCCTCAAGATGAAAGTATGTATGTGGTATTTACATATTTAGATTACTACAAGTATGAATATGGTGTTGCATATATGTGGAAAAATTTTAATTCCCAATTTCAATTTGGTGTAGGACCGTATTTACTATTTAATTTTTTTAATTTATTAATTTTGATATCTTTGTATAATTTTCGTTATTTTAGATTTAGGGCATTTATTTTCTTGTTTTTTAGGTGCTTTTTAAATATTTATTAGGTCAAATTTAGTTCCTATCGTAGTTAGGTATTAATCAGGGTTTATTTTAGAATACATTTTTTTATCTTTCAAGTTTGTAAACCTTTTTTACTATTATTGAAATTAATAAAAATTTAGACTTTTGTTTATTATTTCTCTGTAGATTCCAGAACTTTTTCTCTTTATTGATTCAAGGATGACCCTCGTATATTCGAGATTATTTTAGAAGTAAACGTGTGTTATTTCTTGTTTTCTAGAAGTAGGCGTATTCTACTTCTTAACGCTTCCGCATCCCGCATCACAATTGAGTTTAAGTTACATTATATTTTGTATAATAATTAAATTATTATTTGTTTCGTTAGGTTTAGTTAAAATTTTTCAACTTGAATTTATATTCAACATTTTCTATCCATTCAAGCTTTCAAAATTTATTTTGTTACCCTTGTAAACAGTACTTCAAAGTTCAAACACTAGCCCCTCACACATTAATAAAAGAGTGACTTGGAGCTCTCTAGTGTAAAGTTGTAATTTACAACTATTTGTGTTGGCTTCAATTCCGTGCCAAATTTGATTGTAATCTTATTCAATCTTTTGTACCCTATATTTTATGTGGGATTTATTTGTAAGGGTTGTGTGTGAGAAAGAGAGTGTGAAGACTCAAGGCATCTATTGAAGACAAAGGAGTTTTCGCGGGTAGCTCGTGACTAGCCATCCCGCGAAGTGATGCATGTGCCTAACACATGACTAGAATGCGAAGAGTCATGACAGATGGTGATAGCTGATTTTTGCAAGTGTCTCACGAGTAAGGCCTTCCCGCGAGATACCCTCGAAACAGTCTGTTTTGCTATTTTGTCATATTTGCTCCACTACATCCTCATACACACTATATATACCATCATTACCCACATATTGAATAGAGAGTTTTTCAAAGAGAAAACCTTAGTCTCAAACCCTTGAGAGTGTGAGATTGTTATACCCACAATTCTCTACACCATCTATTATGGCTTTCCTCTACTCTTACCTTTCCATTTCCAAATCCTTGAGAGGTTAATAGCTCAAACACTTACCACATCCATACTGAGTGTCCAGTGAGGTTTTGGTGCTATTGGAAAGTATTGGAAGAAGCCAAGCTTTGGCGGATGCAATTGAGCACGTTGCGGGATTCAGAAAGTTAGACAAAACACGGTTCCGAGAAGCCTTATTAGAGTAGGAGCTTGGAGGGCTTAGGTGCACTGGGTAGACTAAGTTTGGAGGGTCTCTTGCTATTCGTGTATCCCAACTTATTGTCTAGTGGATCGATTTAACGCTTGGAGGGCGGCGGAGAGGTTTTTCGCCAAATTCTTCGGTTTCCTCTTCGATAACACATCGGAGTGTTATCTTGTATTTGCATCTCTTTTTCCTACTCTTTTAACTTTCTTTTTACTGCTATGTTTTATTGAAAATGGCTTAGAGTAGTTGTATTGTTTGTTTGTTTGCTTGCATTTACTTTATTCTGCACTTAGTTTAAATTAGAGTAAAATCATCCGAGCCGTAATTTATTAATTTGGGGTCAAAACAGTTCTTGTATTTTTAACACAAATCCAAGTTTTCATCTAGCTAAATCAATCTTCTTCTTCTTCTTCTTCTTCTTCTTCTTCTTCTTTTATTTTTTTGTTGAGAATGTAGCTAAATCAATCTTGATTGACCAAACATGTAGTTATTTTATTTAGGGAAAATTATACTTTGTCCGCCTGTGGTTTGACTGAAAAACACTTTACTTATCTGTGGTTTACAAATTAGCATTTTACCTACTTGAGGTTAGCTCCGTTTGTCTCCCGTTACCCACCTCTGTTAAAAACAGGAGCAAATTTGTATTTTTGTTACCATTTTATGTCTCTCTCCTCTCAAAACATTAAAAAAAATAAAAATAAAAAAACTAAAAAATCAAGAGAAAGGAAGATCTAAAGGCTAGTTTTTGTAAAATTAAAACCTAACTTTTACGTCTTATTTTCATGTATAAACTTTTAGATCTTTTATTTTAACACATTAAAAATTGAAATTGAAAATACAACCTCACAACTCTGTTATTCTTCACTTCTACGACAACCTCTTACATTTTCATAAATCAAATCATAAAACTCCCCAAACTCTCAAAAGCCTCCGAAGGTTTCATATTCTTGTTTTTGCGTGTCTATTTCCTTTGTTCTTCTGTATCTATTGACTTTATGTGTTTTGTTTATATGGGTCTAGGGTTTGGTTATATGACGGTTGATTAAGCCTAATATTAATCAGCCTAATATTGCAATTCTGTGATTTGAAAACTTTAGCATTGGGGTCATGGAATCTATTATTAGGCTATATTGAAGTTTTATGTTACTTGTATCTATTCCATACTTGTAATTGCCTTTAGCTCTGGCTTTCTCCTGATATTTTTCTCGGTGACAAGGCTGACACATTTAAAAAATAAAAAATAAATTTCTCTTATTTTTAAACGTTACCCACTAAGCTATTTAATTGAATTTGTGATTGATATATATATTTTCTTTGAATTAGAGATGTTGGATGATGAAAAGAATCAGTCGGATTCCCAATGATAATTTCTTTGCCGAAATATGTGATATCCTAACCAGCTACTTCTGACAACATCTTAATGTTATTATTTTCTCCATTCGGTGTTTTATTCTTCTTTTTATTAATAAAAAAACTGGGTTTTCATTAAATTTGTTTGTTTATTTTATTTGAAAATTAGATGATTTATAGGGTTATAGAGGCCGGTTATGTAAGGATTAATATTTGCTACCCTTGATGGGAATTCCTATTTGAATAATTTTATCCACCAAGATCTCGGAGGCCTTTTTTTCACTCACTTATTCAATTTCTTTGTTTCTAGGTTTGTTGTCTTATCAGGCCTCTGAATATTGTTTTTCAGGTTCTATTTTCAATTTTTAATGTGGTAAAAGAGAAGATTTAAAAGTTGATACAAAACTTAACTTTTAGATGTAAAAACTAGGCTTTAATTTTTACAAAACTTAGTTTTTAGATCTTCCTTTCCTTTAATTTTTTAGTTTTTTATGTTTTGAGAGAAAATAGACATAAAAATGATAACAAAAATACAAATTTACCCCTGTTTTTAACAGAGGCGGGTAACAGAAGACAAACGGAGCTAACCTCAGATGAGTAAAGTGCCAATTTTTAAATCACAAATAAACAAAGTGTTTTTCAGGTAAACCATAGGTGGACAAAGTGTAATTTTTCCTTTTATTTAATTTTTTGGCTGAATCAGTCCAAAGTTTTGTCTAAGCATTTACTTTCATAAAGCGTGTGGGGAAACCTATGTAATTTCTTCCTTATACTAACATAAAGATATAGTAAAAAATAGATGCCTCTCGCCCATTTTTGTACGTTTATTCCAATTTCAAAGGATTGTTTGAAAATTTTAGTACACATTAATTACCTGACCCTCATATTCTTAATTCTTATAGGTGCAAATTGATGAGGATAGTCTATTGAATTTACGTAATGCTCTATTTCTATATTTTCCTGGTCAAATAATCAACATTTGCATACTTAATTGTACGAATTAATTTTTGATTATATAGAATAAATGGATGAAATATTAATGCATGTCCAAGACGCCAAGTGCCATGTGTTAAGTTCAATAAACGTTGCTTTCTCGATCTCATATCTACAAATTAATGACTAAATAGTTGTTCATCAAAGTGGTTTCGTGTTTTATTTAGACTTATCTCATGTTCAACATGCTTGTTGGAGATACAGTGTCAACAAACGCGGAGAGACCTTGAACCATGGGGTTTCCTGAAAGTGATAGACTAATGCATCCATAAGCAATAAGGTTCAGCTACAATATTATATATGTTAGTCCAATTATATGTTGTTTAAGCATACATCGCTATTTTCGACAAGAGTTGCTCATGCGATTAATTTGAATTTGACTTTGAATATGATGCTATAAGGTGAAAGTACGTACAATACGGACTTAGCCAAAAAAAAATCTACATTATGCATATTTAAATTGAACAAGAAAGGTCATTGTCTATGGTGGTTTGATGGTCTAGATTGATTACCTAAGTAATTTCCACCAGGAAAACCTAGTTACCCATGCATTTCAACTTCAAACTATATATAAAGAGTTGGCGCTAGAGGTATGTCTAGCCTTTGTTTTAGTTTTTTTAACTTTGCCAAGAAAGTTTTCTTCGACACTCTGTCAAAATCTCAATGATAGGAAAGTTTGTACTTTTCAAGAGAATGATATTAACAGCAAAGCCTGTCCAATTTCCAACCACGACTGGAGTTTTCCTTATCTTTTTCCCTACACATCTAGCAAGTAAGCAATCACTAGGGAATTTAAGACAATAAGACATCTGCTTATTACAAAAAATTTCCAAAAGATGCGTGACATTATGAGCCAGAAAATATGAGAAGCATACTGAAATGGTTAATCAAACAAGTTGCAGATGGAAACAACAATAAGTCAGATCTTGGGATTTTGTGCTTTCCAATTAGGCACAGGTCTATCATGGAGGTGTTACTCACAAAAATGCAATGTGGTGGGCAATATTTTTCAAGATCAGAAAAATTTGTTGCTTTTGGCATTAACATCCTATTCCAAGCATCAACAAAAACTACTGAAAACCTTTTTTTCCCCAATTTCTTAAAAAGCAACAATGACAAAGCTAAACTGACTTAATCTCTTTAGTCTAGGTGTAAGTTAGTTTGGTCTGATAGTTTTGATAGTTTTGTATTCTTTTATCGAGTGGGAAGCACAAATGTTTTATGCATTGAGCTTAACTTGTTTATCACTACTACTATGCATTGTGTTACTTGTTCCATGGCTTGACTCTAGTTGAGTGTGTGTAACCATGTTTATAGGACATGTTATTATTCAGTCAATTGGTACGTAGTAAGTCTTACATGCTTAACATATTTGTATGATCAATCTCATGTTTGATTTGTCATTGTAGATATTTGATGGCTGTTGGTGTATCGTCAAGTATGGTTTGTAACGTTCTATTAATATACTTGATCAATATATTTTTTTTACACGGTCTGTCTCTCATGTATTTAATGTGTTCGTTTAATGTTTTCAGAAAACACAGGTACGTTTGTTGAGTGCATCGACTTAATTTCTGTAGTCTAGGTGTAAGTTAGTTTGGTCTGCGTTTCTGAACTTTCACTATAGCACTTGAGTCTGAATTAGAGTGTTTTGTCAAGAAATTACCAATGGGGAGTTTGTCAGGATTCTTAAATGTTGGCTAAAAAAATTATTTGTAATTGTTTGATTTTGATTTAGTAATGTAATAAGTGGTAATGAAGCTGGGTTAAAGCTTCTGTTACTGTACAAGAAAGTCAATCTCGGTTGTGCAAAGTTTAGTCTTGGTTGTGCGAAATTTGAGGTCTCGGTTGTGCAAACTCAAGCTTGGTCGTCGTGCGAGATTTCAAACATAAACTCTTGCTAACTCTTAGTCAACCGAGACCCTATTACAAAAAATTTCGAGATTTGCTTTAAGAGCTGGCTTTGTGACAACCTCTAGCCCAAACTCTACACATATATAAACCAACCTATATGTGCCATAGATAATAATAATATGACGTTTTAGCTGGGGATGAGGCGATGAAGCTATTGAATTTAGTCAAATTTTCTTTCCATCATTTGTGGTTGACTAATATATTAGATCTCCCTGCACACTTTCTATATAGCATCTATTATCCTTATATTGAAAGCGCAATGCCGTGTAAAACAAAACGCAACTACTATCAAAAGGGTTGAAATATGAGATGGATCGATATTGTGCATAGTAATGGCTACTATTGACACCCTGCCTGCGCTCATACTTCCCCCTTGTTTTCAATTCTTTCTCTCCTCATTTTATCTTTCTACCTTCCACGTTTTTGGAACGTTGAAAATGGTTTCAATTTATTTTAGACTGATCTGAGGGGAAGAGGAAAATATATTATTATTGTTATTATTAATTTATAATTCAACAGTTAGGGGAAGGAGGATTTGAGTTGGAGAATAATTGTGGAAGCATGTTATGGAGTTATTAAAAGCAAGTAATTCTTGAATGTCAATTTTAACAAATCCATCTTTTTTTCTTTTTTTTTTCTTATACAAGATAGAATTTCTACTCTAGCCTAATTTAAATGTATATATGTGTGAAACTCCCTCGTAGAGACTTGAACTCCGGCCGCCCTTGTCCCCTACACTCCACAAGTATAAATGAATTACATTATTGAATTACATTATTTTTGTGCATTTCCATACTTGCAAAATTTTAAGATAATTAAATATGAATAATTATGTCATCAATCAATCAATTTTTTGTAGTTTAAAGTAATAAATTAAAGATAAGTCTATAGATTGAATGGTAAATAACAACTAATTGCATGAATATCTGTATGAATGTTATGAACATATATAGCATATAATCCAAATGTAGAATTTTAAAAATATAAATTCAATAACATGTTATTGGATGGTGTAAAATTGCTTAAAATTATATCACTCAATATTTTTTAATTGAATGTGAATTTTAACAAATTCATTGTTGAATTATATTATCTTCGTGCATTTCAATACTTGAAAATTTTAAGATGATTAAATATCAATAGTCATGTCATCAATCAATCAAGTCTTTGTAATTTAAGATAATTAATTAAAGATGAGTTTATGAATTGAATAGTAAATAACAACTAATTGTCATGAATATTGGTATGTATATAGAACATATAATTCAACAGTGAAAATTTTAAAATATGAATTCAATATATAACAAGTTATGGGGTGATGTAACATTTCTTAGAGTTACACCGGGTGTAACTTTAACTAATGTTACACGACTTAATATTTTTTAATTGAATGTGAATTTTAACAAATCCATCGTTGGATTACATTATCTTCGTACATTCTCCATGCTTGCAAAATTTCAATATGATTAAATATCAATAGTCATGTCATCATGTTATGGAGTTATTAAAAGCAAGTAATTCTCGAATGGGAATTTTAACAAATCCATCAATAAATCACATTATTTTTGTGCATTCTCCATGCTTGCAAAATTTTAAGATGATTATATATAAATAGTCATGTCATCAATCAATCAATTTTTTGTAGTTTAAAATAATAAATTAAAGATAAGTTTATAGATCGAATGGTAAATAACAACTAATTAGCATGAATATTTGTATGCATGTTAAAAACATATAGAGCATATAATCCAAATGTAGAATTTTTAAAATATAAATTCAATAACAAGTTATTGGATAATGTAAAATTGCTTAAAGTTATATTACTCAATATTTTTTAATTGAACGTGAATTTTAACAAATCCATTATTGGATTATATTATCTTTGTGCATTTCAATGCTTGCAAAATTTAAGATGATTAAATATCAATAATCGTGTCAATCAATCAATCAAGTTTTTGTAATTTAAAATAATTAATTAAAGATGAGTTTATGAATTGAATGGTAAATAACAATTGATTGTTATGAATATTGGTATGCATATAGAACATATAATTCGATGGTGAAAATTTCAAAATATGAATTCAATATATAACAAGTTATTGGGTGATATAATATTACTTAGAGTTACACCGGGTGTAACTTTAACTAATGTTACACGACTTAATATTTTTTAATTGAATGTGAATTTTAACAAATTCATCGTTGGACTATATTATCTTCATGCATTCTCCATGCTCACAAACTTTCAAGATAATTAAATATCAATAGTCATATCATCAATTAATCAAGTTTTTGCAATTTAAAATAATAAATTAAAGATGAGTTTATGGATCAAATAGTATATAACAACTAATTGGCATGAACATTGATAAGTATGTTAAAAACATATAGTACATATAATCCAATAGTGAAAATTTTAAAATATGAATTCAATAACAAGTTATTGGATAATGTAAAATTGCTTAAAGTTATATTACTCAATATTTTTTAATTGACCGTGAATTTTAATAATTTCATTGTTAGATTATATTATTTTTGTGCATTTCGATGCTTGCAAAATTTAAGATGATTAAATATCAATAGTCATGTCATCTATCAATCAAATTTTTGTAATTTAAAATAATTAATTAAAAATGAATTTATGAATGGAATGGTAAATAACAACTGATTGTTATGAATATTGGTATGCATATAGAACATATAATTCGACGGTGAAAATTTTAAAATATGAATTCAATATATAACAAATTATTGGGTGATGTAATATTACTTAGAGTTACACCGAGTGTGACTTTAACTAATGTTACACAACTTAATATTTTTTTAATTGAATGTGAATTTTAACAAATCTATCGTTGAATTATATTATCTTCATGCATTCTCCATGCTCGCAAAATTTCAAGATAATTAAATATCAATAGTCATGTCATCAATTAATCAAGTTTTTGTAGTTTAAAATAATAAATTAAATATGAGTTTATGGATCAAATGGTAAATAACAACTGATTGGCATGAACATTGATAAGTATGTTAAAAACATATAGTACATATAATCTGACAGTGAAAATTTTAAAATATAAATTCAATAACAAGTTATTGAGTGACGTAATATTATTTAGAGTTATACCAGATACAACTTGAATCCAACCCGTGTGTGTGTTGTTTATATATACATAGACAGTGAGGAAGGGTATGCGACTCAAATTACAGATATGAGGCACCATAACACCATTAAGATCATTTAACCCACCTACATTTATAAATACTACTATTAGTTGTGAGATTAAATTCAATAAGAACATACAAAAGCCAATATTTATTTGTTAAACACTCCAATAATAACCGCAATTTTTTTTTTCTTGAGAATGGATAACCGCAACTATATATATATATATATATATATATATATACTCTCATTAAAACTCTAATACGAAAATTAGAATTCATATAATTAGAAAATTAAAACTCAACCTTGTTGTGCAAATTATAAAAACCCAACTTGGAGAGACGGGCAAAGAACTGAAATGCCATCGGCGCTCGCACCACATAGCTTTTTCAAACTACTCTAAAATTTTAGTTGAAATCTCTTTATCTATAATATTCATGAGAATTCTGTAAAGAATTAATTATTTTGATTACGTACAATTGCTAATGACTAATTAGATAAATCTCTTTATCGGCATCCGCAGAATTAGGCAAGCTATAGGGTGGTTGATTGTTACAAGTTGAGTTAAGTCTCCCAAGGCAATTAAGTTTTCTCACTTTTGGAACGTAAACGCAAAGCAAACGAATTAATTAACCTCTATATTAGGTAATAATAGACTTTTAATCAAAGAGTTTAATGCGTCACAATAACATTGAATTCTATAAATAGGAACTTTTACTTCATCCTTACATACATATCAATGATGTCATACGGTGAATCAGAAATATATAGGTCAATTCATAACCAAAATTTTCTTTAGGCTATAAGGAAATTAACCGTCGCAGCCCAAAACAAATTTACATGCCAAGTCAATCATGTATACAAGATTTATCATAGAGATTAATTACATTATATATATACACACACACTAGATTTGAACTTTATAAAATCTACTCTATAATGATTACTTTTTATTATCATCAAATTAAAACACTAATTCAAACCAAAGCTTTTTTAATCAACACAAAAACACTTTAAATATTGCTTCATAACATTCATTAACCTGTCTAATTTCTATGTAAAAAGAAAACAAAGAAGGAAAAAAAAAGGTTTAAGTTAGCATAGAATTTTTCGTGCAAATCAATACCAATATTGCATGCATATATGCTATCATAAAAAAATAAATAAAGGATTAAAAATATTCACGTATCATAGAGACTTGATACATGTTCAAAAGGATGGGCAAGCATCCACCCCTTTCTTCTCTTGAGAAGCACATACGTGTGCGAATCCCTTTTCTTTCTCAATCAATCATTGATTGTATGTATGTATATAAGAGTGAATTGCACTCGATATATATAAATGGAAATACCCAACCCTGCTTGTTGAGACTCAAAACCCTTTCACGGATTCAAGTTATTCAACCAGAACAGACATTGTTCAAAAGAATAAATTATTACAATACAAGTTACAACAATTGACTAAAAGGACCATCAAATTAACATATTTCAAACCTTTAAAACAAGGAAACATAAATAAACAAGCATATAATGCAACGACACACGCACTCATCCACAGCTAAATTCTTAGACTTTAGTCGAGGACGAGGAGGTAGACTTGGAGGTCTGTGAAGTATCAGTACTTGAAGGGTAACCAATCCCATGGCGGTTGTTTGGGAACACCATGAAAACCACACTAGAAATTGCACCAACAACAGGAGGAAGCACCTTGAACAAAGTCTCCTCAGTGGAATCAGACAAGGGATAGAAGCAATTCACAGTTTTCTGATCCAAAAGCACAAGAACCCCAAACACAATCAGTGCAAAAAAGGCATGGACAAAGTCCCCAATCCGAAGCTTGTAAACTGACAAGTCCACGTTCTTAGAGTCCGCCGAGGGCCAAAGACCCGTCGTTGTTGCAACCCCATAATGAGTTTTCTTATCATCTCCAACGTAACTATCAGTGAACGAAGAAAAGAAGCAAGAAAAGCCGCACACACCTATGAGAATGGCAGTGAGGTACTTGTAGATGGTTGTAGTACAGTCACCATTGTTGGATAGGACAGGGCTGAGGAATTGGTACAAGAAGACTGTACCAGTTGGGAGGAGCCTAATAAGGTTTCCTAGCCCTGATAATGTTTTGTCTTTGATTGTTGTCTGAGACGATGACGACGAAGAGGACTGAGTGGTTTGCTTGGACTTTGAGGCACCCATTTGGGAAATGAAGTTTTTGGTGTGGGATAATATTATTGGAGATTAAGCTAAGTGTGTTTGATTTTTGTGTTATGGAGCTAGCTTGCAAGTATAGCAACTAAGTTTTTGGTATTTATAGAGCAAGATTGGGAGCCTTGCTTGTACGTAATATTGAAAAGAGTTGGATGCCATTGCTTTACTGGACTTCCAAACACTAATACTCCAGAAAGCTTGGGTCGGCAAGGGTTTTTTCTTAATATAAAAATAATAAAATCTTTATTATTTTATTTATTTGCTTATAAATGTACAGTTTTTTTTATAAAATTTTTAGATACAAATGAACTATACCAAATTGACAAAAAACCTTTTTTATATAAAAACGGTTTAAAGTACGATTGATTGAGTCAAAAGCCTTATAATTTAATTGGTGAGAGTCTAAGAAAGTAATAATTCAAACAGTTAAGTTAGTATTGTAGCTATTTTTTTTTTTTTTTAAAGTCACTTATTGGAGTTGTAACAAATCCTAAAAGACCCAAAAGCATTTAACTTTTTTTTTAATTGAACTAGTCAAAAGTTTAGTACAATCATATGCTTTGATGAATCGTGTGGAAAACCTATAATATCTTGTTTATAACTAACAAAAAATGTATTAAATTAAATTTAAAAGATATTGATATCTTGGCCGTGCTTATTAGTACATATATGACATTATATTAATCTAAAGACTTTTTTTAATAGTGATTGATGTTAATATTTACATCAATTATAAGCTTGGATTTATACTTCAAGGATTGCTTGAAAATTTTAAATACAATATTTTAATAGTCTCTAATAGGTGCAACTGGATGAGGACAGTTTGTTCTCTTCACAGAATGCTGTATTTCTTTAATTGTTTTCCTGGTCAAATAATGTGCTTGATGTTTGAAGTGCTCATAAATCGGATAAGAAGAAATGGGTGTTTTGTACTTTTGTATTCACAAAAATAAGAGAGGAAATATGAACTTCGTGCTGTGTTCGAAGAACTTCATCACGTACACCTAAAAACTAAAATTGTTCATTCAAAGTCGTGCCTAATTAATCTGCTAATTGTTTGTTTTCTTTAGAATTAGCCTCATGTTAAACATGCGAGTCAGATGATATATAGTATATTGGCTGAGTGCGAGTGTCAAAAAAGATGAAGAGTTTGAAGTTTTGAACCGCCGTGGCGGCCTAACGTGAAAAAAATAGACTGATATCTACTAGCAACGAGGCTCAGCTACCAGTATGCAGAATCCAACCTTAATGTTTCATGGTCCAGTTCTTGGGGAGTCGTGGAATGAATTTGATTTAATTAGTTGTATTCATGCATCTTTCTACATAAACAACAACAATAACAAACAAACAAAACTTTAGTTTCAAAATTTTGGGATTAGTTATAAATCCTCAACAAATTAATTAGATCAGTCATATGTATTATTTTTCTTCATTATATTCTATCTAAAATTACACTCTCTGTTACTCTCCTAAGTAACATGTCATTTTTTTTACTATTTCTATTAATGTGATTTTTTGTTTTCCTCTATTTATTTTCATTCCTTCAACTTGAATCATGTCATTCTTTCTTGATGCGTTAGTTGCTCGTTAGTTGCTCTCTTTTGAATATTATCAAACCATCTTAAGTAAGGGCGGAGCTAGAACTTGAAGTTATGAGAGGTGGCTTTACTATTAGTTGTGTGCGGCTGCTCCAGACTCTAGCTCTATTGCTTAACTGCTAAGAGTTTTTTTTAATTATTTTTTTATTTTTATGTGTGCATAATCTATTGGGTAAAGACAAAATTATTTTGTTTAAAAAATTTTAAATTGTTTTTAAGCTATTATTGGTAATTTTTGTTGTTAGATTAATTTTTTTGGGCTTGTATATTTTGTTTTAGATTTTAGGTTTATAAATTTTTTTTATGCCCTTTAAAATGAAGAAAATACTAGAGTTACAGATAAACCCAAATACAAACTAATAAGAATTTACTGCTTCAGTAATTTGTAAAAATATTATAAAAAAATTTGTAACTATAGTATCATTCTTAAAAGAATCAATAATATCATTAAGGGGACAAAGTATAATTTTATAGAATAAAATTGATAAAACTTATACCTATATATAGGGGGGGCAGTTGTCCCATGGTCAAAGTCTCCCTCTATCCATGATCTTAGGCAACTCCTCCCATTTTTTCATTTCAAATCCTATATTTTCTAGTATCTTCACTTATTTATTTTAATATTCTCAGTTCAGCTATATTCATTTTATAAATAAGTTGCTTCTTACTTAAAACAGCATAACACGTATGCAAAACCATAAAGCATAGTTGGTCGAATACCATATATAAAGCATAGTTGGACGAATCCCAAACTTATAAAATTCTCTTTTAACTTTAAAGGTATTCTACGTATGCACATCATGAGAACTACTACGAAATAATTTTACATATATATGCCTCAATTTTTGTATCATTATGCTCGTTTATAAAATTTTTGAGCCACCAATTTTAGTTTCCTCAGTGGAGTATTACAAGCCAGGTGAAATGAGCAAGGTTTGGCAACATTTGGAGTAAATTAAAAGATGTGCATTTCAGCAAAGATTTACATGTGACTTTGGAAATCACTTTATGAACACTAACCTAAGCGACCATTCTGAGAAACATATTTTCGTGAAGAAGAGGAATTTCTTAGTGGGTTTTTGCTGGTCAGTTTTGGATAATACCTGATTGAATTGGGAATTGTGATACCGTTGGTTTGAAAGCTATAGAGCAGACCATACAATAACGTAAGAGAATCTCTCTCTGCCTATTTTCTTTATGAAAAATGTTAACCGATGCACTTAGTGTATTGATTAACAATTCATTTAAAGAAAGTTTTTATGAAAAAAAAAAAGCAATTAATGTTTTGACAACTTTTTTTATTTCTCATAAAAGTGGTATCAAAATTTTTTTAAAATAGATTATTAACCAGTGTCCTTAGGACACTCGTTAGCATATAAGAATATATATGCTAATATTAGCATATATTTTATTATTTTTAGTTAATATTTTAGCATATATATGCTAAAATAGTTTATTAGCATATATATATATATATATATATATATATATATGCTAATATTTCTTTATTGTTTTTAACAAGGTTTATTATGGTTATATTTATTTTTTAGAACAGTAGGAAGCCCAAGCACAAATGGCCCACTTCTGGTATGTTGACCAGTTTATTTTTACTCAAAATCATTGCATGTATTCAAGTATTTCAACAAGTTTTAGTTTGGGTCAGAGGCCCTATTTTGGTCTTCCATATAGACCAAGAGTGTGATGGGTCATCATGGGCTCATTCGCAATCAATCAGCCTACTGATTTCCTGTGTTCATCTGTTTAAGGTGCTTTTTGTTTTTCTGTTGGGTTTTTCTTGCTAGATCTAAAATAAAGATAAATAAAATAAACAATAAAAAATAAAAATTGAGTCCAACTGAGTAAGTGTTTTATTTATACTACCATTTAATTGGCTTCTAAGTTGTGGATTCCAAGCCATGAACTTCAAAGTTGCTAAAAAATAGGACATTATCTCTATTTGATTAATTTGTTAAATTTTATGCTTTTTTTTTTTTTTTCTTTCTCACTGAAACGTAACTTGCATATAGATACTAGAGGAAGTTGCTAAAAATTAGGACTTTATCCCTATCTGATTAATTTGTTAAATAAAACCCACAAGCTCCTAAATTTTAGGTATTTCTTCTTATGAATTAGCACTTTTATTTGGAATTCAAATTAACTCTCACTAAAGTGTAACTTACACATAAATGCCAAAGGAAGTTGCCAAAATTTAGGACATTATCCCTATTTGATTACACAACTAAGGTTCACATAGATTCTAGAGGATATTGCTAAAAATTAGGACATTATCCCATCTAAATACCCAACTCACATAAATACCAGAGGATGTTGCTAAAAATTAGGACATTATCCTTATTTGATTACATAACTTTTTTTTTTTTTTGAGGAGGTTGATTACATAACTTACCTATAGTATAGTAATTTCAAATTATAATGAATGCAAATTATTAACTTTTATCGAAAAAATAGAAAAACCTATGTCCAAGAGACTAGTTATTATTATTATCATAAAAACTGAGTAGGTGTTTTTCCCTTGTTTTGCTTCTAGTTTGATGCATTTCATTCACATCTAAAATTGTATTTATAGACTTACAGAAAAATTGATGAGTTACTTTACTTTTAAGGGAGAGTCCTCTCCTGTTTAAATTTTGCATCTTTGTTGTTAGCTTAGCTGTGAATTTAAATCTTGCCTCAAAACTTTTAGTCCTTTGATTATTATGTACTTAGCTGAGTTGTTAGTTTCCTATTACTGATTTTTATTAGTATATTTTGTTCTAAAAATAAATTAAACTAAATCAAGCAAACGAATAATTTGACTTTTCAAGTTTGCAAATGGTAATTTTCAACCCTCCAATCTCGGGTTCGGATTTTTTGTACACGTCGGGTTATGGCCAATTAATTTAGACTTTTCAACAAGCTAAAAAATAGTCTTCCTAACACACCTGAAAGGGCCATCTCACCTAACCTAACATCTTGCTCAATAGTCAAGACACTTTGTTCAACTCTTCCTAGAAAAATTCATTCAAAGATAACATAACACACGCAATTGTAGAAAATAGTAATTAACAATCTTTCCATAAAAGATCAGGATTAATTTGTCATTAAGAATCTTTGAATGAGACTAGGTCTATATTATATAGGATTTGACTTACTTCTAATACTTTTTTACTTGAATATTTTATTTTATTTTATTTTAATGAGAAATTGTTACATCAACTACAAACTAAATAAAATATAAAGATTAAAAACTACTACCACTTACTATTGTATATTTAAAACTACTAATGACGTTCAATTAAAAAAATATTGGAGATAAGTCAAATCTTATCATAGATAACCTAACACCTTTTTTTTTCCCTATTTTTGGAGAAGCTTATATAGCCTTTAACTTATGGAAACATATTGCAATAAATTTTTCATGTGGGACAAAGTTTAACTACAAATTTAATAGTAATCTTTGGCAACAATCAACAATACTAAGATGGCATTTGTCTACTTACTAAACCAAACTTAAATAATACACATGACAGGAACATATGGCATGCTCTTATTGTTAGTTTGTAACCCAAGTTTGTATCCAAATTCCTGTCTTTTCATATGTAAGAATCAATAAGCCCCAAAATCACAAAATTTCGACCCTTGAACCTGATTTAAAGCTAGTGCAGCTATAAGCTGGGTTTGAAGTCTGTCCACACATCTGGTGGAAAATTTGTCACTACTTCCATCTTTCAAATTGGCTATAGATGAGTTCATATGAACATCCCAACATGTTTCCCCATTTCGAAGAAACACTCAGATAACAAATCAAGTGGGTTTTTTTTTTTTTTTCCTAAACAAAAACTAAAAAACTAGTTGAGCATTATTAAATTGGTTGAAGAAAGTTTTATTAATCAGAAGTAATTTGCTCAAATTGTTCCAGCTTCAATTATTTAAAATTCATTTGAATCAGAATTATTGTATCAAATAATATTTAACCCTCACAGGCCCCAGCCCCCAGCTCCTCCTATAAAAAAGAATATATATATACACATAAATATATCAAATCAAATAAAGACCGCACCAGAAATAATTTGGATGTCTCTATAAAGTCTAGACCAAGAAAATCAATACACGTACACATTTTAGGTCAGTGGCCATCAATATGGACGAAAAAAATCTAGCTGTCATTTGGTACCATAAGGTGTGGAGGGCACCACACGGTATAGTGGAGACAACAATTAGATGAAAGAAATCAGTGAAGGACCCTAGTTCCCTTCTCACCACACAATCACATAAAATCATTGAACCTTTTTTTTTCCCCCAAAAAAAAAAAAAATCTGGAAAACAAAAAATGCCAAGCATATTCCCTTGGGCCCCAAAATGCAATTATTTAATTTTTATTATTAAAAAAAACCCACAAAGCACTTTCCTTTTTCTTTTTTTTCTTTTCGGTAAACAACCCCACAAGGCCCACAACCACAAACCACAAAGTCACAAACCGACCATAATTTTCATCATCACATCTTCAACGTGATCACCTATTTGGTATTGAAATTTGAAGTCCTTTTTGGCTTAGCTTCAAAGTTAAACCATCATCACCAAGAGTCTTGCTATCATGAAAATTGAACTTAAAAAAGGAAAAAAAAAAAAAAAAAAGGACAGAACAGATTCCTCCATTTACTAAAAGATCTTCTATTATTAAAAATGGAATACATAAACAACCTCCCTTTACTTACAAGCTACAACATAACAAAGAAGAAGAAAAAAAAGGTACACAACTGAACTAACAACACCTAAAACAAATTAAACCCAAAAAATTAAAAATTAAAACCCTTCCCAAATTTTTCCCCTAATGTTTTTATCTTACTTTACAGTACAATAGGGTACACAAAAAGCCCTCTCACAAATTCACAACAGAGCAGAACAAACCCCAAACTATTTTTCCCAAATTACAAATCAACCCCTCTCCTTCAATTACATATTCCCAGATAAACAACCCTAAATTACCCATAATCAACCCCAAGATAGTACAAATAAAGTAAACCACCCATAATCTAAGTAATAATTTTTTCTTCGCCACCATAATTTTCCCGATTTCCAGATCTACCCTCCGTTTAAAAAAATCACGGACAGTTCTGACCTTGAAGCTCGAGATTTACTTAACAGAGACGAAAACCAAAGAGACGGTTCTAGAGATAGAGAGAGAAGGTGAAACTGATTCGGATCCGGGTCGGTTCAGACCTGGATCTAATTTTTGAAAACGGGTTTAAGACGAAAACCCGGTTTTTTTTTCTTTCTGTGTTGAACTTGCTTTTGGAAATGGATCTCACAAATCGAGACGAAGCAAACGCCTCAGGTCTCTGGTGGCCGAGTCGTCGACGACGATGCCGGAAACTACTTGTTTTTTCTTCGAGAACGACGGTAGCGGAAGTGAGCTCGGCGCCGGAGACATCGCGAACGCCGATCCGGCGTACATGTCGCACTTTCTCATCATCGGAGGAGGCGGAGTAGGGGGCGACGGAGATCTAGGATCCACAATCCGGATCTGCTTCGGCACCATCTCCGGCGCCGGGCCTAGCCTCTCCGTTGACGTCACGACCAAACCGTCACCACCACCACCACCTTCCTTCTTCGACTCGCTCTTGATCTTCGAGTCCAACGACTCGCCTCTTCTCAAAATCGTCACCTTGTCCATCGCCGGACCGGTCTTCGCCACTCTCAGATCGTCTGCAGAGCTCGACGACCTCTTCGAGACCGACGGCTCCATCGTGGTGACATACCTCTTCTTCTCCGGCTTCTCCTGCCGGACCGCCGGTTTTCGGCTAGATCTAGTGTTAGGATAGTTAAAGTTAGGGTTTCCATAGTTTCTCCGGCGATAAAAAACCGCCGGCTGTGGAACTCTAATACGTTCAATCAAACAATCCTGCGGCCGCAAGATCTCCGTCCCCATAGCTTCAAAATAATCTCTATAGGTTACAAAAAAGAGCAGAAAATAGTGAAGAAGATTTACAAAAACAAGAATTGAAAATTTCTATGAGCTTTTTACTAGTGGAAGAAGAAAATTTTTTTTTTTTTTGGTTGGTGTGTTTTTCTGCTCTGCTGAAAATGGGTGTGTTTTTAGCTATGGGTGATTGTAGGTGAGAGGGGGCTTTATATAAAGGAGAGAAAATGAGAAAAAAGTGGACGATGGGTTGGGTATGAGCGAGGTAGATAGGAAAAAAATAGAAAGGGAAAGCTTCGTACCCACCTTCGTTTTATCCACGCGTATTCGCCTGCCACGTTTGATTTTACACAACAAGTGGATGACCAGACTGGGTCTCTCTCTTTTGCTTTGAACCCAAAAAAAAAAAAAAAAAAGTAAAAAAAAAAAAAGTAATTGTGCAATAATGTCTCCTCTCTCTCCTGCAATAATAATGCATGTCATTTTACTGTTGGATTCGTTAAGATGATAACACGTTTTTTACTTACCCAAACGCGGGTCGGGTATGAATAAGTTTTTATTAGTACTCGTTTACATATCATTGACAACTTGTCAATAGTTGTGTGAGTTGTTCTAGAATCACATCTCTTTTTAGTATAATTTTTATAATAAATCTGATGTGGTAAATTATAAATTTTACTTATCTTTTTATATAAACTTACTATTTTTCTCTTTATCACTCACTCTCTACTATGTTTGAATTTTAGGTAAACAAGAAGCAATGTTCCTATATTCTCTCTAATTTTTTTAGAAATGGAGTGTGTGTCGGGGGTGGGCCGACCTAGTTTGCTGTTACGATGGAGGGAATTTTTTTTTTTAGAGGAAATACGATGGAGGGCATTAGTTTGGTGGTTTGCTGTTACTGGACTCGTTACGATGATAATATATTTTTACTTATAGTCACATGTTATTGCAATAGGTCCAATTATACTTTAGCTAAATCTTATTATTCAAAAACGATATCTCATGCGTTCCACACATATAAAAATTTTACCATTATTTATGTAGGTTAAGAACTTGAGGTAAATAAAATCTTTCATTACAATTGAATGGAGAAGTTTTTATTAGTTCTTGTATATATATCAATGACAACTTGTCAATAGTTGTTCAACAATCACAACTTTTTGTTCACTCTAATTTTATCACAAATTTAATATGGTAAATTATAAATAGTTACCTACCACTTTAACATTAAGTTACTATTTTCTCTTTATCAATTATTATCGGCCACGTCAGAATTACCGTAAAGCAGTAAAAAAAAAAAAAATCAGCATTCATATTTTCTCTCTCACTTTCTTAGAAATGGTGTGTTATTAATATTATATTGGTGGTTTATCAAAAATATATATATTATATTGGTGGGGCGACCTGGCTTGCCGTTACGACGGAATGTTAGTTTGGTGTTTTGTTTGTAATTTGGGGTTTTGCTGAGCTGTCGGTGTCTGGCACGAATTACGAGGTTGACGGCGTTAAATCTGGGGATGGAGGATAGGGTTAGTTGTCGTGTTTCTATCTTTTCGATGTAAATTAAAATTATTATTTTGGGTGGGTGGGGACCACGTTGAGGTAGCCGTATGATGATCAATAATAGTCCTTTGGAGTTGGGTTTGGGTGCTTTCCGGTGAGCCAAACAACTTCACAAGGTTTGTTTACACTTTACTCCCTAATATATATATATATATATATTTAACAAATAAAACTCTTGGCATGTGGGAATTAATTAATTATGAAGGGTCTTCATGTTTGCGCAATTATTAAAAGATGTTCTTTGTTTAGCAAAAAAAAAATTAAAAGGTGTTATTTGAATGATTATTAAAAGGGCTTTATTAATAGGTATTTTTAAGGTAATTATTTATAAATCATTTTAGAAAATTTTTGACATTATTTTTATGAAAAATTTAAAAAAATATTAAAATATTTTTTTTCTTAAATTTTTTTCTAAAATAATATACTAACAAATGTCTTTAGATCATCTATTAATATTTCTCCTAAAAAAAATATTCATTCAAATTCAAAGAGTATTGGTTAGGTTTAAATTAAGTAGCTTGGATATGGGTACAACTGGTTGAGATGACAATGGTGGACACATTTTTCAAGAATAAAAGTCTATTTATACAACTTTTGTGTTACAAATTTTGTAGTAAGCTTGACAAAATTATGTTAGGAACATAACTTTTGGCACAATTTTATGTCACAATTCACCACATGGTAAGTTGTAATTGGTAAGGGTGTGTTCCCACATGTCCCACTAATATACTCTTACCAATTACAACTCACCATGTGGTAAGTTATGGCATAAAGTTGTACCAAAAGTTATGTCCCTAGCATAATTCAACCTTGACATGTGTGACAACAAGTTCTAGGGGGAAAAATGATAAATCCATGTGAAATTAATTGTCCACTTATCATAATTGTCCATGTCTTCAAGTTATGGCAAATTATGTAGTCCTCAAATAATTAAATTTTCAATGGATGAATTGCTAACATCACTTTTATTTTTACCACTTATAATTTACTGGCAAATTGTATCACTAGGAAAATTAACAATATTGTCACACGCTCTTCTCTCACATGAATACATAGTAAGCTATACTATAAATTTAATTGGTATATCTCTATGCACAAAATGCTTAGGGGACTGAAGGAAAGGAGTCAAGTTGTGAGGTTAGCAACATATTGTAATTATCTTTAAAAAAAAAATAGCGAGCCCCATTATTTTGAGAAGAAAAATAAGAAGACATTTGCAATTATGTGAGAGTAGGAGTACAAAATTACTATACTCGTAAAGCATTGTACAATGAGAGGTGCTACATCCACAACATTTTTACAACAAATCATAGGTGGTTAGTTGTTATTGGTTCAAATTTGAACTTAACACTAAGATTACTTTTTTGCCCCAACAATAACAACCAGTAACAACCTGCCACTTAAGATTTGTTGTAAAAATGTTATAAAAATGTTGTGGACATATCATTTCTCTTGTACAATTTAGTAATTTACTTGTATTACTATACTTATTAATTATATTACTACAATTTTTAACAATTGTAAGTGCACAATTGCACCTGGACCCAAAGATTATTATGGGCTCAGGCCCAATGAGCCTTAAACAATGAAACTTGTAGAGTGTGGGCTTGAAATCTAAATTAGAAGTACTGAGAACTTGATAACAGGTTATGGGGTGCAAACACTTGTAAATAATGAATGATAATTGCAGATGGACCTCCTCGGACATTAGCCGAGGACTACTTCTGTATTATTTCTCTTTCTTTCTTGAAGATTACAATTCTTAATTTCTTTCTTGGTTACTGACTGATCCCCCTTTTCTTTGGCCTTCACCCCCTTAAATACTTCTTTTCCTGATGCTTTATCCACGTGTTGCTCAAACCCCCTCCCCTCTAAATATTTCTTCTCTTAGTGCCTTTGAATAGTGACCAGAAGTTTCAGTTCTACTGTTCACGGGTCGCTTCCCCATTAATGCGGCCAAGGAGGTAGGTGCAGAGTCTTTAATGCGGAGGTGGCAGCCTTTGCTCTTGATATTTTTCTAACACCGGTGTATCTAGAAGGTTCAGGGTTTCCCCCTTTTAACCAACAGTCTTTCCAGAATTCTGCCTTGACCTTCGTAGTGAATCTCCGAGTTCTCTTATGTCTGTCCGAGGAGAAACTCACCCTCGAATGTGTCCTCGGACCCTCGGCGTATGGGCCGATTCGCAGTGCTAACAAATTCTTAGCTCAAGAACAGATCGGCCCTCCTTGCTTGAGCCCAAAGGCCCAAATGCCCGCTTGGGCCCTTTTACTCCCCACAACAAAATTATAATAATCAATAAATTTTTATTTGATTTATATTTAACATATCACATGGATTATATTTTCCTATATATTCTCCTCACTTGTTAAATTTCAAGATGATTAAAAATCAATAAATATCTCATTTATAACATGTTGAAATATTGATTTTTTTTTAATGTTTTAAACCTATACATGAAACATGACTCTTTAAATTGAATAACATCCTATCAATACAAATTTTGGTGTACACGTTAAAAATAATGACAAAACTTAGGCTTTTATTTTATTAGATGTTACACCTTAGGTTTTCAATTAAATTCAATTATGTGTTGCATTGATCAATACTCACCATATGATTAGATTCAAGTGGGAAACCTAACACTATGTTTGGAAGGAGAGGAGAGTAGAGGGAAAGCCCTCAAGGGGAGGATAAGGGAGAGAAATCGATATATATCCATTTTTTTTATTTAAATGTTTTAAAAATTAAGTAGGAAGAATGAGAATAAATATCCCTTCTTTTTGTTTGAATGTTTTAAAATCAATAAGGAGATAAGACTCAGGGGTAGGGAGGGAATTGGTCATATAAATTTACAATTATGGATCTTGTGAGGTACAACAATTTAATAAGGTAGCATTGCCACGTATCATGTCTGCAGCCAAGGAGTCCAGTATAGTTCCGAGAAGACCTTCCCCTCAGACAGGGAGGCTAGGGTGGCGAGCTCTGGCCACATCAATGGCACATCATCAGAGGAGGCCACATTGTAAGAGAAGAACTCCAAGGAGGGGCGTCAAGCCTGTCGTTTCTATAGGGATGGGAGCTACCACCACATTAATTGCATCCCACTAAACCCTCTGGCTGTATTTATGTGGAGAAAACCCCTAAACAGTGTTGTCTTGGTCACCGCAACTCACAAAGGACTTGGAAATGTGTCTGATGGGACAAGTACTCAAGTAGTAGCCTACATGATCAACAAATGGAAGACCAAGATTAATGGAGAGAGGCTATATAATGTAAGGGATCCTCCAGGGAGGGGGGATCGGAAAAATTGTGGAAGAAGACACTGTAGCAATTTAGAACAGAAATTGTAACCAAGTCTGAAGAAATATATTCAAGAACTACCCTCCTCGGCGTCCGAGGAGTGATTTTCTTCGTATATAGCTTAATTTTCTTTACTTTCCTACTATCCTTAATCTACTGTGTGCGTTGGTCCTTCCATTGAAGCCTAGCCTATAAGCACACTCTCTACAAATTCTTTGTGTTGGGCTCTCTAGGCCCTAGCTCTGTTGCTTTTAGGGCCTAGGATCCAAAACCTGCCCTTACAAATTAGGGACGAAACCATGTACAAGCTGAGGGGGATGTGCCCCCCCCCCCCCCAATTTTTTTTAAAATATTAAATAGTAAGTATATATTTAAGATTTTAAAAAATAAGCCCAAGAAAAATTATATTTGCCCCCTCAAGAAAATCATATTTGCCCCCTCGACTTCGAATCCTAGTTCTGTCCCTGTTACAGATCTCATTTGCTAATTTTAAAGAATAAATATAAATTGACATCATATAGGTAAACTTGATAATTTAAACTTTTTATATATAAATGGAACCTCACCCCTCCCCCTCCAAATTCAAATTCCTCCAATATGGGGAATTAAAAAAGAGATGTTATGAGGGGTAAGATACCCCCCCCTAAAAAAACATCCAAGCAAGATTCATAAAATCATATCCCTCCATCCAAACAAGTTTTAAGGTACAACTGGTGTAGTTTTACCCTAAAATAAATTGTAAAAGAAACAAGAACATATAATCTAATAGTGTAATTTTTTATTCTAAGAAAAAGTGTAGTTTTCAAAATAAGAATCCAATATAATGTTATTGAGTAGTGTACCAATGAGAAAATCTTTCTCAATGTAATGCCACTTAATATCACTCCATGGGACTAAAATTTTGAAAAGCAACAAATAAATTAACTATTTTTCAATATTACGCCACTAAATAATGTTTTAGAGAATTGCTATTTTGCAAATCTCAATGTTGGATTACATGTTCTCTTCCTTCTTAACATATATGTCAAATTTACGAATTGATCAAAATGCTATTTACTATATGAAATATCAACTCTTGATTTTCAAAATTTTTCTAAATGATAATATCATTGATCTCTTATTATCTTGATATTTTGAAAACATGAATGGTAGAATATGATCCATCAATTGAGTTGTCAAAAATACATCCATTATAAATTTATTGAGGGGTACAACATTAACAAAAGTTGCTCCAAGCTAAAGTTATAACGATCTACAGTAACTTCTGCTTAATGTTATTACTTAATATTTTTTATTAAATTAGTATTTTGAAAATTTAAACGTAAAAATTACATATTTTCAATATCATATTTTATAGAATAAGATAAATTTTAAAATGACTTAATACAATGTAAACTTTTAAATTCATGAAAGTTAAATCTTTATTATAAATAAATTAATTTACTCTATTTCTAAACAAATAGATTACTTGATAGTTTAGAATGAGAATTGTCCTACAATCCTAATACAATTGTTCAACAAAAGTTCAACAACCATATTTTTTAGAAAGTTCAACAACCTTTTTTTGAGAAATAGAAAGTTCAACAACCTAATTGTGAAGTAAATATATAAGCATTGGATTATCAAAAGTAACCCTAATACAAATTCCACATCTTAATTGCAAAAAAAGTTCCACCTCATTTGGGTTTATTTGTTCACAAGCTGTAACCTTTTAAGGTTGGACAATCCTTTTCCTTAATTCTTTTTTCATGGGTGTTACCAGGGACGGAGGCATTCATTGACCAAGGGGGGCAGTGGCCCCCCCTAATTTAAAAAAAAAAAATTATATATATATGCATTAATTTTAGCAATTTTGTTCTATAAAATTACATTTTACCCTATTAACAATATTATTGAATCTTTTTAGAGTAACGTTAAAGATACAAACTTATTTACAATATTTTTATAAACTGTTGAGGTACAAATTCTTATTGGTTCGCATCTGGGTTTATTACTTGCATAACTTTTTTACTTATCAATAATCACTCACTATATCATCAATATACTTCTAGCATTTTTCTCATTTTAAAGGCCATTAAAATTTTATAGATCTAAAATCTAAAACAACATATACTAGCCCAAAAACATTTGTGCAACAACAAAAATCACCAATAGCAAAGCAAAAAAAAATTAAGTCTAATTAACCAATTTTACTCAAATAAATAATTGCCCTTTAAAAAGTTTTAAATAGAATAATTTTGTCTTTACCTAGCAAATGCACACATTAAAAATTAAAAAAAAAAAACCTCCACGACTAAAAAGCTGCCAAACTAGAGGTCAAAGTCGCCCCCTTAACTTAAAATCCTGGCTCCGTCCCTGGGTGTTACATTGTTAAATGCCATAAAAAATTAGCAGAATGTGTCATAAAGTAATCCTTAAATAATTAAATAAAAAATATTTAATAAGGTATAGAAATGCATTTAATGCTTCTGTGCATATAAGACGCAACACAGATTTGATATTTATCTTAAAGTGATCTTCATGTATACCTTGTATCTTGTTGCACATAGCAGCAAAAACCTCTTTGTTTTTTTTGTGAAATAGTTAGGGAGTCCAAATCTTCTTTCTTATTTTTTTTACTCCACAAATAAAAATATGACATATGACCAACTATTTAATTAAATGCTAAATTTATGTCTTTCTTAATTTCAATAATCTAAAATAAAAAATAAAAAATTAAAAAGCAACCGTCGCACTAGCCTTCGCCGACCACCCCCTATCAAAAGTACTGATTCCATCAAGTAAACACCACCACCAACCCACCGCCTCTAAAGAAATCCATCACTCTACTACTTTGTCCCTCTCAAACCCAAAAAAAAAACCCACCCAATCCTCATTCACGGACTTTGAAGTAGTGGTTATACGACTCACACGTCCTAGCATCGGTCACATGACCCTATCTCAGCTCAAACATCAAAAGAGTTCCATTCCAAACATTTGTTTTGATTAGTGGGCGTGACATCTATGTATAACTTCTACTAATAATTATTTGAAACCATTATAAGAATATAACTATAAGATCCACATTATTGGAGTGAAAAACTAATTAACCAGATTGTAATATCTTGATATCTGAAGCCTGAAGGGTATTTTGGTTGATGAAATGGAGAGAGGTGAAGGGAGGGTGGTAGTGTGGTGGTGTTGAGTGGGTTTTTTTAATGGGTTTGAGACAAACGAAGTGGAAAGGCATAAGTTTCATCGGAGGTAGTGGATTAGCGTTGGTGGTTGGCTGTGAATGGCGTCATTGATGGTGTTAGAGCTCTTGACAGTGGCAACTGGCAAAGGGTGGTGATGGTGGGATCAGCAGTGGGAATACAATGGTTGTTTATTTTATTTTATTTTAGGTTATTGAAATTACGAAAGACATAATTTAGCTACATTTTTTATTCGTGAAATATAGAATGAAGCAGAAAAAGTGAGACGGGAGATTTAGACACATAGTTGGGGATGAGAGAGATTTGAAACTTTAATGTTTAATCAATGACGAAGCCAGATTTTAGTTTAGGGGGGCAAGGTCATGATTGAAAACAAAATTAATCTAGAAAATATTAGTCTGTATTAATATAAATAAATTAATAAAGATAATCAATTGATCATAATAAATAAAAATCAATTGAAGAGATTAATCAATGTATTTATCTACAATTCAAGAAATTAATCAATGTACTCAAAATAAACTTAACATAAGTGTCAAAACTATAATAATATATTTAAAATGTTTGTATAATGACTCGTTGGGGCATCGGCTATAGAGTATAGACTTGCTGCTTTAAGCTGAAATGGGTGAGAAATTTTAAACTTGGTTTAGTAGAAAATTATTTTAATTAAAAAAAAGACTTAATTAATAAATGAAGTGATATGAGAAAAAAACGTTTTGACTGGCTTAAAAAACACTCAGTTTCTGGACCAAGAAACAGAGCATTGCTCCTAACATGAAAGGCAATTTACCCATCCCTTTAAAACAGTAGGTAGATGATAAATTAATTGACCTTTTTAACACGTAGGTCAATTTAAAAGCCAAGTTACTAAACGAAAAAGGTTGATTGACTATTTTGTGAGTTTACCTAATCAAGTCCAATGATCGAAATAAATAGTTAAAACACTTAACATTAAAAAACTTCAGGTACAACAAAACACAAGTTCATCTATAAGTAAACTGGAAAGTAATTAATATAACCAACAAATATTTGGAAAATAACAAATGATACCTCACATCTTGTATTCATCCGAACATGTTCTTACTATTGTACTTTATTGCATGGATTGGTTATGACAAAAACATTAGATAGGACTAGCAGGCATGACATCACTCACGGCCACGGATTATGGGTAAAGGAGCTTTCTAGTTCTGGAGTTGCATGCGGGCCTCAAAGCCTTTTGCCAATTCAGACAGTGCGTTGTAGGAGGAACCACCTTTGCACGAAGTTTTCTCAGCACTATATTTCAGTTCATTAACCCTGTCTCTTATTCCATGCCCTTCTTTGTCTACAATGATCTTCCTCACCGTCTTTTGTATCTCCTCCCTTCCCACCATTTTCTTCGACGGCAAAACCTGCAATCGGACTGCCATGCCAAATTCCTCTGTAAGCATCGTAGCATTCATCTTTTGTTCTGCAAAGAGTGGAAATGCAATTATAGGGACACCCTTCAAAATACTCTCCAGTGTTGAATTCCATCCACAATGAGATATAAACGCTCCAATAGAAGGGTGGTTCAAGATGTCCACTTGTGAAACCCAATCTGAGATCACAAATCCAACATTTTGGATCCTTGACATGAACCCTTTTGGTAAGTACCCAAATTGGTCATGATTTTTGTCACCACTCCTCCCACTCAAATATGCCTTATCCCCAGATTCCTCGGTGGGTGCTCGTACCACCCAAACAAATCTTTGCTTGCTCATCTCTAACCCCCAAGCTAGCTCAATCATTTGCCCGTGTGAGAGTGTTGCACCACTCCCAAATGACACATACACCACAGATTGATTTGGTTGCTGGTTTAGCCACTCAAACAGCAAGTCATTCTTGGATGAGTTACCTGATCGTGTTACTATTGGACCAACTGGGTACACTGGTCTCTCTAGTACACAAGCAAGTAGTTTATCATCTCTCAAAGCCGCAAAAGTTTTAGGCTGAAGCTCCTCCCAAGAGTTCACCAAAACCCCATCACTCATTCTAATCCCAATCCCTGCACGCACATACTCATCATATTGTTGATTAGTCCGATCCAATAAAGGATCAAACAAATCCTCAACACGAACAGAAGCACAACCTGGTATTTTCAGTGGCTCTTTTTGGTTAACATACTCGCCCTTCACTTCCTCATCTAGTATTGGAGTGTAGATAGTCAATGCAAGGAGCCATGCATGTGAAGGAAAGAAAACGTACTTTAACATGTTATACTCTTCAGCGACTGAGAAAGCATCGGTTCCAAAAATGTCAGTGACGAGAACGATTGGACATGGCTTCAGTGCAGCTATTGATGACTGAAAGGCTGGCACGATTTCACGCATCGTTATAGGGAGCCTTAAACCAATTGTAGCGTTGGGATCAACGAGGCTAGTGATGTCAACTGGGGGGAGTTGCACAATGTTGCAGAGATTGTTGTTCATTTCTGAGATGATAGTTTTGGACTCTGTTTGTGATGAGTGATCAATGCTGACAAGGAAGATTGTGACTTTGAAGTTGTGGTGCGTTGCAAAGAGTTTGTTAAGACCGAGGTATGGGATCATATGGCCCATTCCAGGGAGAGGAAGCAATGCTACATGAGGCTTTGAGGTTTCCATGGATGTACTTATTAAACGAAGAAGTGGGAACATAGACACAAAAGGCAAAATGGTGTACTAAGAATACATTGGAAACATGTGGCAATGAAGGGGCTATTATATACAGAAAGAATACTTGGTTAGATAGCTAGGAACCGGTATCATTTGATGTGAATGACCATCAAACTGGGGTTGCTAGCACTGGTTAGTAGCATAAGGTATATTGTGTACCAAAATTCACAAAAATTTACATTTTTATTTATTTATTTATTTTATATAAGTGATGTTTTAGCTTATGGACGGTTATTACTCTTTGCCAATTGATGAAACACCCCCAGAAACTTCATTGATTGATAGTGTGGTGAATTGATATTAAACTTGTATGGTTTACGTCACATCTCAAACCAATGAATCTATCTTAGGGGATCAAAATTTACTTACATGTTTAAAACTCAAAGAAATTGAAAGAAAAAATGGTATCAACTTCATTGACTTTGGTTATAGGCATATCACAAATTAAAAGTTAAAAATGAGTGTTTATTATAGGAATGGAACCAAGATTCAAACTTAGGGGAGGCCCAAGTTCTTTGTTCAAGAATTTTAGAAAGTTTGAATATTAATATTAAAAGTTGACAACGATGCATTATTAGCATTAATTTTTTAATTTTTTTTAATCTATAATAGATATTTTTTATCAAAAGTTCTGTAAATCAATTAGCACGTCTTGATATTTTCAAGGTCTGATTGAGATTAAACCAATTCTTTATCTATCCACATTATAATTTTTTACTTTTAAACCTATGTATTCTTTTCACATAATTCTGTACCTAATAACTTCATAATGCTATATATAAAATGTTCTTTAAAAAAAATACAAAAACTATAGTTGAAAGTTCAAATCCATGTCTAGTATTACATTAATAAAACAACTAAAATAATGGTTAATTTACATCATGCACTAATATTCAACGGAAAAAAGGGTGAGACAATTATTGGTGTCAACTTCATTGACTTTGGTTATAGGCTTATCACAAATTAAAAATTAAAAATGAGTGTTTATTATAAGAATGAAGCCTAGATTCAAACTTAGGAGAGGCCAAAGTTCTTTGTTCAAGAATTTTAGAAAGTTTGAATATTAATATTAGAGGTTGACAACGATGCATTATTAGCATTAATATTTTTCTTTTTTTAATATATAATAGACATTTATAATCAAGAGTTTTGTAAATCAATTAGCATGTCTTGATATTTTCAAGGTCTGACTGAGATTAGACCAATTTTTTATCTATCCACATTATACATTTTTTTTTAAAATCTATGTATTATTTTCCCATAATTCTGTACCTAATAACTTCATAATGCTATATATAAAATATTCTTTAAAAAACATACACAAAAAACTATAGTTGAAAGTTCAAATCCATGTCTATTATTACATTAATAATACAACTAAAATAATGGTTAATTAACATCATGCACTAATATTCAACGGAAAAAAGGGTGAGACAATTATTGGTGTCTTGGTTAAGGAATTTTTTATTTATTTATAATTACTTGATTAAGGTTGAGGTAGCATAAAGATGTGAGATCTTTTCCTTTAAAAAATTTCCATTTTGAAAAAGTAGTAAAAAAAAAAAAAAAGATATGTTAAACAATCACATGATAATGATCAGTAACTTTGAGTCTTCAACTATCTAAATAATAAAGTTTTTCCAGAACTACATTAATTTAGCCAGGGCACAAGGTTTATTACCAATAGACTAATCACACACACGCTCTGGTGACAATTTAGGTAAGGCACAAATCAGTAAATTGTTGTTTCACACGTGTATTACATTTATGCATGCACGCCAAGTGTATTACAAAGTTAATAAAACATTAAAATTTAATAAAATTATATCATTAAAAAAATAAATAAAAATTTTCCATGGGTTGTGTTAAAGAGCAGCAGTTCTTTAAAAAAATAAATTTTTTCATGGGTTGAGTTAAAGACATCAACCAATCCAAGTTGTTAGTAACACTAATTGGTATGTGGATGGAGTGATTAGCAGCATAGGAAATGTCTCTTTGATTATGGGGTGGAGTCATTTGAGAGGGAAAAAGAGCTCTCAAATTAGAGATAAAAATTAGGTAAAGATTATTGAGTTTTTGTGATTTATTTTGCTAAGATTTATAATTGATTTATTATAATTTTTTGTTACTTAGATTGTGTCCAAAGAATTTTTTTATTATCTGAATATGTGAATTATTTTGTAAATTTTCCTTATTGTCCGGATTTGTAAATTGTCCAAATGTTTAGTTAAATATTTTTCTTGATATTCTTGGGACAACCAAATAAGAGATGATTTTATTTTTATTTTATTTTTTCATTTTTGGTTTCATGGGTCAACAAATAAGTTGTTTGGGAGAGGGGGCCAAGTATATTAATTTTAGAGCCAAAAGTGAAATTTTATGCTAATATATATATACTATGGAATTTTTTTTTTCAAAGGCGATGCCCCCCCCCCCCCTCTACCCCTAGGTAGTTGGTTCCTTGTTTATTTCACACTTTCATAAAAGGTGATTTATATATATATATATATATATATATATATATATATATATATATATATATATATATATATATATATATTTTTCAAAGGCGATGCCCCCCCCCCCCCTCTCAGCCCCTAGGTAGTTGGTTCCTTGTTTATTTCACACTTTCATAAAAGGTGATTTATATATATATATTTGAAAGGCGATGCCCCCCCCCCCCCCCCCCCCCCCCTCTCTGCCCCTAGCTAGTTGGTTCCTTGTTTATTTCACACTTTCATAAAAGGTGATTTGTATATATATTAAAAGAAAATAGTGCTACATGATATTGACTATTGAGTTCGATGCTACATGATATTGACTATTGAGTTCGATGAAAACATGTAGCAAATAAAAGGAGCTATTATACAGATGCTACTGGCCGGGTTAGATAGGAAGCTAGGAACCGTTACCATGTGATGTGAATGACAATTAAAATGGGTTTGCTAGCACTGGCAAGTAGCATTAGGCGATATTGTGTGTACCAAATTTTATAAAAATTTACATGTTTAAAACTCAAAGGAATTGAAAAGAAAAACTGAAAAGAGCGTATCAACTTCACTAACTTTTGGTAAGAGACTCAGAGTAGTTTGTTAAGGTAAAAACTAGCTGGTTGTTAAAGAATTAAAGAGACAATGCTAAAAGGTAACTTTTTATTGATAAAAAGAAAATACTACAACATTGTAGATAACATGGATGGTTATTCTCTAAAATTAATGTTGGAGTGATCTTTTATGACCAGCCATCTTCAATTTTATTTGCAATATGCAAGCAGGCGACTTTCACAATTTTTAATGTAACTTCGTTAATTTTGTATCACTTTAAGGTGTGCCGACTTTCGTGGTTTCACCTGGGGGTGTTACATGTAAGTAGGTCGGATTGAGCAGGTGGAGAGTAGTATTTTTTACTAATTTGCCATTTGTAGGTTGGGAAAATTCCAATCCGCCGCCTATCTACTAATCTAAAAATCCGGCGAATCAGTTGAAAATCTTAATAGTTTCAACTCAGCAAGTTAAGCGAGTTGGGCTGGTTGACAAATGCAATTTGCTAAATGGAATTATTTGAATTAAATTGGATAATAATTTCCTCCCTCAAATTTTAAAAATGGAAAGAAAAAATTTCAATTTTTTATTAAAAATGATCACAAGTACTACATTATTTTCATTAGAATAATTGAAATTTTATCACACTAAAAATAAAAATATCTTAGAATCTTAAATTAGACATGCACATAGAGTAAAAATAATATTAAAATCTTAGAGAAAGCCATTGGTGTTTATTAGGGAAGATAAATGTGAAAATGAAAAAATAAAAATAAAGAGAAAGAGATGAGAAAAATTAAAGTGGGGTTGTATGTGAGATAAAATTTTGCAACATAACAAAGTTATATATATATATATATATATATATATATATATATATATATATATATATATATATATTATAGGGACACGATTTTCAGATCAAGCCATTGGTGTTTATTAGGGAAGAGAAATGTGAAAATGAAAAAATAAAAATAAAGAGAAAGAGATGAGAAAAGGTAAGGGATCTTGGCCCAGTGAACCTAGTACAATAAATTTGTAGAGAGTAAGTCAAAGAGCTAGGTTTTTGTGCATGGATAACAGTTAATATGGTTTTGAATGATGAGCCAATAAGAATTGAACCCAGTTTGTGCGAGCAAGTTTGTCCTCGGCACAGTCCGAGGAGCTCTGTTCTAGTATATATTGGATGACAATAGTTACAAGAGTTGTTGAGATTGCTACAGTGCTTTCTTTTCTCCCTTTTCCATCATCTTTTCATGAAGGGCCTCTTCCATTATATAGTTCCTTTTGGATGATCTTAATCCTACACTTGTTGATCTTTTGAGCCACCACTTGAGTGCTTATCCCATCAGACACCCTTTCTGGCCTTCTGTGAGTTGTGGTTTCCGAGGTAGCACTGTTCAGGAGTCTTTTCCACATAATTGCGGTTAGAAAGTTAGCTGCAGGGCATTATATGCAGTGTAGCAGCTTTCCCTTAGATATTTTTGAGTCCTTAACCCTATTGTACGTTCATGATGCTCAATCCTGTCATTAGAACTTCTTGGAAGGTCACTTTGATTATTAGGATCTATACTCGATCTGCGTTTAGCTTATCCGAGAAGATATTCCTCCTCAGACTCGGACTACTCACGATCTCGGCCAAAGCCCCACGCTCTCGGCCGAAGCCCAAGACACCACACACACACATACACACACACACACACACACACACACACACACACACACACACACTTTGTATGGGCCTGTTATTGATGAGATTAAATATTTGCCTTCTTCCTTAACTCGTTGTAATTTTGCTCATGTAAGAAGAAAGGGTAATAAGTTAGCTCATGCCCTCGCTCGTAGAGCAGTTTTATCTGTAGATATTGATTTGTGATTGGAAGATTTACCACGTGATTTGGATGATGTATTTCAATTTGATTTTCTTAAATAATATTTCCTTACCTTTTTCTCAAATATATATATATATATATATATATATATATATATATATAGAGAGAGAGAGAGAGAGAGAGAGAGAGAGAGAGAGATGGGCGGATCGAGTTGTGGCGGGTTAGAAATATTTCAACCCGCTATTCAACCCAATCCACTAAATTATCTATCTAACTCGCCCAACCCAACCAGTCTCACTTAATAGATCCGCATCAATTGGGTCGGTAGGTATGTTAATTGGACAAAGTTTAGCTCCAAACTAGTTTGGAGCTACTTTTTCAACTCATTATGCCTTAATTTATAAAATTATCAACATAAATTATTTAGATTAATCACATAACTCATCAAAAAAGTCATCTAACAAAAATTACACATAGATGATCTTATAAATGGCAACATCATGAATTAGAAGAAGATGGATCTAGCCAGTTTGGAGCCAAAATTTTTCCACATTGATTTTACACTAACCAAAAAAAAAAAAAAATCATTGAATGTTTGAACTAGACTTTCACCAAACACTGCAATCAACTTGCAAGTGACATGCTGACATGCATGTCTATCAACTTTTTTAGTGACTGTGGATAAAAACATGTTGAAAAAAACTCAAGTTTTTAATTTGTAGTGAGTTTTGAACTCTATTTGTGATAACTGGTCAAGAGTGGCGGCTCCAGGAATTTTTTTTCATGATGTTCCTCAAGAAGCATAAAATACACAATCTAATAAAAAGAAAATTTTATATATTGACAACAACAACAACAACAACAACAACAATAGAAAAAAAAAAAGAAAAGAAAAAAAAGAAGCAAATACATAAAATTTTACAACATAAAGCTTGTGGAGTTCAGTTGTGGTTGTTGTTAGTGTTGCTGAATAGGGATGGACGGCGATGGCTGGGGATAATAAGTGAGTTTCTTATTTCCTTTTAGTCTTTAGGTTTGATTTAGTTTTAGTTTATATTGTTTAATGACTTGTGAATCCACAAGGCAGTGAGGATTTAAAAAAAAAATATTTGTTGAATTAAAATTGTGTTGGTGTTGGAGTAGTGATAGTCTTAGTCTGAGATGAGATTGATCTTGTAATAGGTTTTTCCATTGGCATTTGGTTTAGGCCTTGTTAGTGGTTTTATTATAATTTTTTTCCAGATTTTCGTTCAATTTTTTTTTTTTTGGATTTTTTCCATGGTTTTATAAACTAATATGATGAAAGAACCAAAAAAGGGACTGATTACTGGTTTTTTGATCAGACCGAGATCCGACCAATAGTTGAACCAATGACATCATAAATAATATAATTAATAAAATTTAAATTATATAAATAAATATATAATAATTTTATTACTAATAATATGATAGCAAAATGTAAAAACATAATATCTAGTGACACTTTTCATGTAAATTTAATTAAATTTCCTTAGAATGGACAATCACATGTTTAATTATAATCATATAAAAAAAAAGTTTATTGTATATATATAATGAATTAATTGATGCTATATAAAAATTAAGTAACTTTTTAAGTTTATTCACTTAATTAACTAAAACTGCTATTTTTTTTCTAATCAAAATTATCGAAAAAAGAAAAAAGAAAAGTAATTGCACAATGAAAAAAGCTAAATTTACGTGACTTTGACCAATTAGTTGTATAATATATAGGGTAAAATGCAAAACTGACTCTCTAAGTTTTTTCAGATTTTATTTCAGTCCTCTAACTTTGCTTTTGTTCATTTCAGTCCTCTAACTTTCAAGTTTATTCAATTAAGGCATTTCCATCAACTTTTATTATATGTTATGGTTAATTTTTCAATTTTATAAAATTTTCTTCAAATTTTTTAAATTAAAAATATTCAATTAATGGTTGAAAAATAATTTTCAGATTTTTTTTCATAAAATTTTAACAAAAGTTAACAAAAAAACCTTAATTGAATAAATCTGAAACTTAGAGGACTGAAATGAACGAAAGTAAAGTTAGACAACTGAAATGAAATCTAAAAAAAGTTAGAGGGTCAGTTTTGCATTTTAGCCTAATATATATTATAATGTTTTTGAGGAAAAGTAGTCGTACAATGACAATGTGACAGGTAAAGCAAAAACTAAAGGTAAAGCCGTAGTATAGGCTTAAAAGAATATAAAAATATGTGGTTTTTTTTGCTTGAAAGACCCTAATATATTGTTAAGTTGCTTAAATTATGGACCAAAATTTAATTTTATTGGCATAAAAAAAATTCAGGCAGTGGGTGACAATGAGTTTGCCGAGACCAAGGTAGGGAATCATATGGTCCATGCCAGGGAGGGGAAGTAAAGCTACATGAGCTTTTGAGGTTTCCATGGATGAAAATTGATATATCCAAAAGGTGGGAATAGGCACATGCAAAAGGAAAAAAAAAATGGTAAAGAATCATGTAGCAATGAAGGAGGCCTTAATAGCCTAGCTATTGTACAGAAAGGATACTGGGTTAGATATAGGAACCGGTACCATGTGATGTGGTTGCTAGATAACACTGGCAAGTACCATATATTAGGTACGTTGTGTGTACCAAAATTTACAAAATTTTACATTTTTATTATTGTATATAAATGATGTTTTAGCCTTGGGTAGATTATTTTATTCTTCTCCGCCAATGAGAGACCATGGAAACTTTTATTGATTAAGAGAAAATGTGGTATTTATTATACACACTCTCACATATACACACTTTATTTGCATAGAAAAATCATGATTTTAAGTCACGATTTTAACTTGAACAATTTTTGTGTGTACGCGTGTGTGTTGGTGTATAATAGAGTTTGTGAACTAGTTTTTACCCTAAAAGAAAATAGCAATACATAGTATTGAGCAATTACAATAGTGATTCTCGGTTAGATAGGAACTGTTATCATGTGATATAAATGACAATCAAACTGGGTTTCCTAGCACTGGCAAGTAGCATTAGGTGATATTGTGTGAACCGAATTTTATAAAAATTTAAAACTTTGGTATGAATCTCATTAAAATTAACGATGAATCAAGGATCTTTGATTTTTTTTTTAATAATATTAATCAAGAAGAATTGAAATTCTCTAGAGCTCTTATGAAACTCTGTCACATAGTATTATTTAAATCCTGACAATTTTTTGAATATATATAAAAGTCTAGATTATATGTCATGTTAACATTCTACTAACAAATACATTAAAATAACAATTTAAAAAAAATCAAAAACCAAGACAATGTCCTTAACAATGTTTGCTAAGAGAAAACAAAATCATCCCCTAATTATCCTCTCCCCTCCACCACTGGTCATCTTCTCATTGTTTCTGCCTCCGACAAAATCTAGAGATCTATAAATTCAAGGGAAAATCACAAAAATAAGACATTTCAATGTCTCTTGCTTTCATATGTATATAATTGTAACAGCAAGTGAGGAAAAGGGGGGTTTAAACATTGATTTTTTTTTTATAAAAGAAACTAAATAATGGCATTGAGTTATAAAGTTCTTGTTAATGGGATTTTGATTTACAAATGCTCAAGTTAATAATTAAAAATATTCATTATGAGGTAAGTTTGGAAGTTCACTTATAAATATATTATCATTCTCGTTCTCTCCTTCTTGCGATTATATAGGGAAAAAGAAAAAGACTTAGGGTTAATTAAGGTTGAAATTATCTTGGCTAAGAGGGCTTTATAGAAATTAAAGAGCAAGTTGCATGGGTAGAGATTCACATCCAAATTTTCATTTTTTATAAACTACTTGTTCTTAGACTATTCACAATGAATTTGGTAAAATACTATTTCAACCAAATTATGCTTAGTAATCCCCAAAAATGATCACATTCGATTATAAATCTATTAGCCAAAGTGGATTTTATTAATTACCGTGCTTTTTGACTTTTGAGTGGAGTTTGTTTGTTTTTCACAACCAAAAAAAAAAAACAAAAAACAAAACAAAACAAACAAATCGTGCTTCTCTAAAAATAGATAACTTTAGCTTAGGCAATAAAATAATTGAATGTTTGTTCACTTGGTTCCCCATTCCGACGTCTCACCGCTTTCTATTTTGCATGTGCTTTCTTCAAAATACTCTCTCTCGCTGCAGATGTGAATGCATTTAATTTTCCCTGGCAATATTCTTTAAGGGTCTCTTTATAAACCAAGGGAAGTGAGGCGCAAATCCAAGTTTCTATGCATTGAAATTGTCGTGGTCCTTGATAATTTTCCACTATAAAAATAAAAATGCCTTGGTCGGTCTGATAATAACAGTTATGCATGTTTCACATAATGCAGGCAAAACCATCCAGCTACTTGCAAATTGTAATATAATTTGGGGCCTAGGGGGAACTAATACCGAATTTATAATTGCATCGATGCAATTATATCATTCATGAATGATATCATTCATGCACACTAACTAGTTTTTCCTCAACAAAATAAATAAATAAATAAATAAAAGCCACTAACTAGTTAATAATCTAAAATATAGACCAATTGCTTAAAATCGAAACTTATCTTAGGATCTAACTTTTGTTTCTCTAAAATATATAATCAGTTAATTACACCACTGACCATACTCGATCCCCACTAGTACATTTTTGTTTATTATAATAACTAAGTAAAGGTAATATAAGAAATAAATAAAAATAAAAGGTAATCTCACTTTTTAAAGCAAGCATTCATTGGAGATGACAAATATTGTAGATAAAAAAAAATAGTCAGAAAAGTTAAAAAGAGATCTACTATCTGTGTTAATGTGGTTCATGATGATATTGCGTATTGATTTAGTCAAGGATTTGCTCTGTCAATAAATCATGCCACTTTAATTGAAACGTTTAAGCAACATAAAGATATTTTCTCTTTTTAATATAAGTTTTTGCCAACCTAAAGATAACGAAAAATAATAATGATATCTTGAATTAAGATCCGAGTGCTCTTTCTTTCTTAGAAGCTTAAGTGCGTACCGAGTGATCAAGTATTAGATTTTCCTTCATTTCTTCTTCATCTTCTTTTTTTTATTTTATAATTCAATTAAAAAATCGAGTGATCAAGTACTATGCTCTTAAAACATCTGATTAATCGGTTTAGTAATCACTAGACCAACACTTTATAGTTAAGACTTGCAAGTGTACGTCATCACTTAACAACGAGAGTAAATAGGTTCCGAATATTATGATCAAGAATCATCTGCCTTATGCTAGTTACAGCATAATGGTAAACATTGAAGCAAAAAATATGAGTCTTCTATCCAAGCGTGAAATGGAGGCGGGTACACTAGCAAAATTTTGTTTGGTTTCAAGTACTCAAAGTCAAATGCTTGAATTGGCGATCTACAATAGCCAGGAAAGCAAAGGATGCACAATCAGTGATTTGGAGAGGCCTAGTTAAAGCATGGCCATTGTTTGAGAGGGTATGGATCAGATCCTTTCAGATGTCACCAAGGTTCATTTTTTATCGAATAACTAGTTACATATAAGTCCATTATATATATATATATATATATATATATATATATATATATATATATATATATATATATATATATATATATATATATATAAAGGGAGCTCACAAGTGTAGTCACTGTCCTCAACCCACTTAAACCCTACTAATGAATGGTGTGAGACCACCCGTATAATAATAGAACTTGCCATTACTCGAACTTACAACCACAAAATCACAAGGTGGTGAGTCATGAGGGCTTTCTACTATTAGGTACTACCTCCATGGGTGCATGGCATATTAGCCCGCTGCGTAGTTTCATTTAAGGCCTCTTAAATAAAGATAAGGTGAATTTGATGGTAAGGGAGGTTTGAGATGATCTTGGGAATTAGGACCTTGGCATTGTATATTTGTATCCTTTGGCATCTCACTCTACTACAAGAGACTCATTAATTCCATACCAAAACCCCTAACACAGGGTCTTTTAGATAGAATCACATAGACTCCTTCGAGTTTTAACTTTATGCAATGGTTGCATACAATTTGGAAATTAGATGCCAGAAAATTAAGGCAAAGAGGACGCTTTGATTGGAAATGGTTGTGGAATTAAAAGTCTCTACCAATAGTTTAAGGGTATATTTTAAACAAAATTTGAGCAATGAAGTTACAAAACTAAAGGAATATAATTATGTTGCCATGTTGCCATAAAATTGGTTTGCATTGCAAGTATAATTTTTTTTTTTTTAGTGGATATGACAAGATTTGAACAATGATAGTCGTTCTATGATAATTATTCTTTATCAGCTAATAAAGACAGAATCATTTTTTAGGCAGAATTTAAATCTAGGTTCCCTACCTATAGATAAAAGACTTTACAGATTAAACTATACCAATTCTTTGTTACATATATATTGTTATTTTCCAAGCAGAGGGCAACTTAGGCATTCTATATTGTGCTACTCAATCGCTCTTGAGCAAGAGGACTTAAGAGGACTCCAGCTTGTCACCATTAGAGTGCTCAATTCAATCATTTGATTCTTTGATCCTTCAGCTCACTTATATTCTATAATTAATTACAACTATTTTTTTTAACAAGAATAATCAGTAGACTTTGATTTTGCTGTCCCCACCTAATTCTTCAATACAATATTATTCGGTTTAAAAAAGGAAGAAAATAAAGGAAAAGATGGAACAAATCCATGAAACTTTTAAAAAATGTGGGGTCAAATGAACCTTTTGATTAGAAATGAATTGGAAGGAAGCAATGATGCTCTCTCCTTTAGTCTAGTCTTCCACCAACCTTTATAAAGTAGTACTTCGGGAAGGGGTAGTGGAAACATCCACCTAGCTGAAAAGAAAAATATATATGATAACTCATGCCAAAGTTTATAGAGAAGAATCATGAAAGCTATATTCATGTCTTTAGAGAAAAAAAGAAAAAAAGAGATGCTTTGTTTATCCTTAGGACTGTAGCTGTCTTCTTACTTCCTCTGTGCCAATTTGTTGATCTTGCTTACAAAAATAAAAATTTTAACAAAGTATTATCTAATAAATTGTTATATTTTATATAGACAAAGTTTAGCTACAAAATTGGTTGTAATCTAAGGCTATAACCTTACTCAATATCATTTTATTGGAGGTGAATTTTGACAAATCTACCATTAGATTACATATTCTTCTTATATCTTCTATGCTTGCAAAAGTTCTAAAAAATTAAAGATCAATAGCTATGTCATCAATATATTGTTTAAATTGTAAGTTTTTGTAGTTTAAAATTATGCATAAAATATAAATTTATAGATCATATAGTAAATAATATCCGATTGAAACAAAATTTGATATGTATATTAAGAACGTAAAGAATATACAATTCAACGGTTAGATTTTCAAAATATACAGTAATGTTTATTTTATTGAGTAAGGTTGTAACCTTAGTTTACAAACAATTTTATAACTAAATTTTGTCCATTTTATATAAGACTGTATAAGTTTCTAAAATGGCCCTCATTAGTTTAATTTTTAATCAGAAAAGAGTATTGACTATTTAAATAAAATATAAAGTAAATTAGAAAAGTACTAACAACATCGTATTCTTTTAACTTTTCCAAGAGTGCTATATTTTGAGACATTTCAAAACGAAATAAAGGAGTGATAATATAGGGCGACAAATGTTGCAGATTCACCAATCACTTCTAACTCAACATGTGGCACTATTTTTTTTTTTTTTTTTTCTCTATTCCTAAAGCGAAATAAATTATTTCTCTAATATTACAATTTGGTAGGTACAACTTTACCGAAAGATAGATAAATATCTTCCTTGTGTTGGAATCACTTTCGTTACTTTCCATGTATTGTATTTTGGTTGGCTTGCTTGGAGAGTCTAGTTCACTTCTCATGTCAGCATAAATAAAAAAATATAGGAAAAATATATATTGCACATAGTGTATAACCCTCATTAGTTTAATTTTTATTCAGAAAAGAGTACTTAAATAAAATAAAAAGTAAATTAGAAAAGTTAACAACATCATATTCTTTTAACTTTTCTAAAAGTGTTATATTTTGAGACATTTCAAAACAGAACAAAGAAGTAATAAAATATGGTGACAGGTGTTGTAGATTCACCAATTAATTCTAACCCAGCTTGTGGCATTATTGTTTTACTTTTTTCTCTATTCCTAAAGCGAAAGAAATTATTTTACTAATATTACAATTTGGTAGGTACAAAAACTTTACCGAAAGATAGATAAATATCTTCCTTGTGTTGGAATCACTTTCGTTACTTTACCATGTATTGTATTTTGGTTGGCTTGCTTGGAGAGTCTAGTTCTCTTCTCATGTCAACATAAATAAATAAATATAGGAAAAAATATATTGCACACAGTGTGTAACTGTGAAAATATTTTTAGAGTATTTACACGGGCTGTGTGTAATAAACACGGTACATAAATATGCTTACAAACAAAGGGCGTGAAGACCCAAGACTAATTAATTACAGAAAGCCTCTAGTCACAAAAAAATTGACATATTGTTAATAGTAAATAAAAAAGTGATATCAATACTCACTAGTAGGCCAAGATAAAAATCAGTGTAAGCTTGTCACATCAACAGATGAAAAAATGTTGTCAAATTTTGTGCATGTAATATTGCTTAATTAGCAATCATGATTTGAATTAATGGTTCATAAGAGAGAACAAATTGGGAATGATGAGAGAGAGAGAGATTTACATAAGGGAAACTCATTTTAGCACACGTCGAAAGTAATGCACAAGTACTTTCTCCTCCTTTTTTTTTTTTTTTTGATGAATAAGTACTTTCTCCTATTGGGAATTAGCTATGGTTTTAAAAGTAGAGGAAACACTGCTGATTGCTTCTCATTTGTCGTGTTTTTATGAGCAGTTTTTCAAAGTCTTATAGGTAGAACTACACTTCAATCAATTTTTAACAAGAAGCCAAGAGCACACACCAAACACCATCGTGTCTTAAGAGCATTTTATAATAAAAAATCCCTACTTTTAGCAAAAAGCTGCATCCATGATCCAACAGCTAGATCCTAGAGAAGTTCCATCAAAGCTGTCTTAAATGATGTATAAATCACATTGCTAACATGATGTCTGTACACCAAAAATTTTTCTTGCTTTACAACTCATGTAAATCACTTTAGGAAATTGTTCCACACTGCAAAGTGCACAAATCGATACACAGCACAAAATTATGCGTTCAAAACATGATTTTAATTAAAAATTTCAAATAGTAAAATCTTGTTTTGAAAACAAGATTTTATACTTTAACTAAAATCATGTTTTGAACTCATGATTTCAGCTGATATGGTACACACACCAGTGAGTAATTAACAGGCTCAGTTACTTTAGTATACATGACAAAAAGGACAATATTCCATAGCCTATTCTAGTTTTAGAACTAGTCATTTATCAGAATAGCATGCAAATTCACAACCTAGTGCGCAATTGAACAGGAGTTCAAAGAATGCATTACACTTTGAATTAATTCTACTATAGAGTGGAAACTGCTAAAGAAACTATATAGTAAGTTAGTAATATACAACAATGCTTACAAACTGTAATTACAATTCCAGCATTAGCGTCACACAATTTCGGTGGACATTGCGAGTAATCAATCTCTCAAATATAGCATAAAGGTCCTTGTTCTCTTGGTCAAATATCTCATCAGTCTTCTGTAGAGTCTCCAGAAATATAAATAGATGTTGGACACTACAAAGAGATAACAAGGAAAAAAAAGGAGAGAGAGAGAGAGAGAGAATCTACCTCTTTGGTTTGCTTGGGGCATTCAATTCCTTGATATTGGCTAGAAAGGCACCAGAATAATCACAAGACAAACGGCTCTTGATGACAAGAAGAGAAGGGATCAGATGAACAATTGCTTCATTTGAGAAGCCAATAACCTTTTTCTTTTATTGATAACTTACACACAAACCCATTGGGTCTCGAACCCAAGGGAGGATGTACCATTTGAGGTACAGCTCAATGGAAAGAAGCCAAGAACCAAATCATAAGCACAAAAAATTTTAAATTTTGGGTTCCCGGACTGCTATTGCTTCTGGCAATAGTATAAACAAATGTTATCCCCTATATCCAGATCTCTTGTTTAAATAAAAATGTCCAAGTTACAAGAGGACTTAAAACTTTGGTCCACCTCAGGATTGCAAGTACGCTGCAAAATATGGCACTCATGTAATTTCATTGACAAAAGAAGCACCATTTTAGCCATATTGGATGTGTGTATTCATTGTATGAATTCTTGATTTTTGAATAATTTAGAAAGATGTTTTTTAAAAAGTTACTTCCACCATTTGGATCTTAAAACTGTCTTTAGCTTACTTGGCGGAAGAACTCTTTCCCATCAACCTGCTTTCATCCTGAAACAGATTAAACAAGGACTAATGAAACAGTTTAAATAAGGACTAATGAAACAGTTTAATGACCCAATAAATAAAAATTTCCATAAACAATCTTCTTATATAGGTGCATGGGTATGATAGCGCTAACCAGTTTGTCATCCTGAATCAGAGCTTAAACTGAACTGTGATGGCTTGAGAACATAGAAGAAAACATTGAAGACCGATCATCAAATAGGCCTCTTGATGATGAAAATGACATTGAATATTGCCTTGGGGACACAGGTTTAGATGTTCATATTGGGGACGCCAACGCAGAGGCTAGGAGGGGAACCTGGAAGAGTAAGCTGAGGTGTGCTAGTTTGGGATGCTAACAGGAGGCCATGTGATATATGAGGTCTTAAAGCTGCAAGGGTTAGCAAGCAACAAAATTAAGGTTAGAACTGGCGTGCTCAGTTGCAGGGTTTTGAATCCATAAGCAATACCACATATGGCATGCCTACAATGCACATTAATTCATGCAAGACACTTAATTCAATTGACTAAGTGAAGAAACTCTTATATTAGACCCCCTATCTTTAATTTTTAACATGCACATACCATCTGTCACATGATCCTCCACAAATGAATTTCCTACTTCAGACATCTCACTCCAGACTGAAGGGAATCTAGGAGGTGGAACTGTGGCATAATCTTCTCAAACAAAATAGACAGCCTCTTTTAGATTAATGGTTGTACAGATAGAATTATATATACCATAATTTGAACCAAACATTTCACTTTAATATTTGACAAGTCATTGCATTGACATAAGGATAAAAATATTGGTGTAAGTTGCATAAGCCAGCATTTTCAACCCACAAAAAAATGCAGTATGTTTTGCTGGCAAAGTCATCAAATTCCAATTTGTTTCAGTCAGACAAGATATGGAAAATTTTCACAAAGGAATTTAAGACACTTATGGCTTTGGATGATTTAATACATTCATTTTCATTTTTCATTTAGATCAGATGGCAATAATATGCGCAGCTAGCCCTCCCTCACCCCCAAAATCTTCCCCTTCACAGGTTGATTAGACCTCGCCCTTTTAAAAAGGGCTCTTTCCATTTGGCCATAAAGACCAGGAGTGAGCAAATTTTTTCAATTTCAGGCCCAAAAGATTCCTCTGCAGGAATTAAGACCCATTAGTCAGCAAGTTTCATTTCTACGTGCACACAGACACACTGTTGGGACATTATCAACATGATATGCTAATAGATCACCTAGAATCCACTAGTTATAATACAATCAATACAAAAAAGGAATGTAAGAAATATAGAGGACCTCCAATCTGCAATGCGGAAGATAAACTTGAATGGCTTTGTACATTAGAAACAACATCTGGAGGTCCTGCCTGTGGGAAATACCAGATTTAGTGGTGACACAACAGTCAACACCAGCCAGAATATACTAACACATTCAGCTATTTTCATGAATTAGCTACTTTAAACTAGACAAATACTTTTTTAAAAAAACTTGGGAATGCTGGGAGGGAATTACTCACAGAATTTTCATCATCTTCTTGAAGTGATTTCATGAGTGTCTTCCTAAAGACCTTCAACTGCACACATATTTGAAAGAATAAGACCTCGTTAAACCTCAACAAATAAAACCATATTCTACTCTCCTTCAATTATATATACTCTGCATCAACTCTGTACTTTTCAATGGACAAAATTACTGCCAACCAACTCCAGCTCAACTAACACCTCCTTTCCTTTTTAAGTGCTAGATGGAGGGTGAAGTTGTGAGCTCAAGACTTATTGGGTCTATGTAACTTACCAATAAAAAAAATGGACAAAATTTTTCTCCAATTCTGTTTGGAAGAATCTTCTCCAACCCATTATATGACAATTGTCAATGTATATTTTAATCACATGACTTGTTAAATAATTTACAAAAGGGAAAACTTAGATACAATTTCTTATATGTTATATTTTAGGTTCCCTAATGAAATTCAATCATGTGACCTTGGAAAGTTAACTATACACAAGGAAAAATCTATTTACTTTTTTGCTTTTTGTCTCTCTTTTTCCCCATAAAAGCAATAAACTGTCATTCCAAAAAAAAAAAAAACAATGCCACCACCAAAAGACACACATGGTGAATTTAATAAGTTTAGCATATAAGCTACCAAGAACTACGGGAGACCAAAAGACACACATGTCTTGTATTGGTTAATAAGCAACATTGTTGAATTTTATATGTTTTGCTTGTTAAATCACTAGGTCATATAATCATTCAATTCAGCTTGAGATGTCAAAACTCCTATCTACAATGATGCTATCAGAATGAGAACACAAACCAGTTTATAAATGGGTCTCTATTGCAGGATAGAGCCTGATAGAGATGAAAAGCTTGTCAAATGAAGTAGACATCCATGGATAATCAGGGTAACAGCCTGTTGTAAACCTTTAACCACATTCGTACTAACAGAGGCACATACTTTCCAAGAGGTAGTACAGCACTTAACAGGCCCATCAGAAACTAATGCAGCACAAGAAGGGGCAGCAGCAAAGGTCATGGGTGTAAAAAAAGGCCAACGCCCAAGAGAAGGCAATACTCTAGGCCCAAGGTTGAGATAATTAAACCCACTTGCCCATTTAAACCTGGTACATTAACTGGATCAACTGACCAGCATAGCTTCTCCCCCACCAAATCAGGGAACTCTGGTTTTCTTCCAAGCCCCATGATCCCTTCTACAATGTTCTCAAAGCTTTCCATCTTGGAAGAGGAAAAGAATAAAGAATCAGCAATACCTGAATTGAATAGCCAAGAAGAAGAGAAAGCCATCAAAGAGCTGCAATTTATTTGCATTTATCACCACGGTACCGACCAGGATACACTGAACCAGAGTTGCTTACCTTGTGCCCTCTAACATCTCCAAAAACAAGTGAGAAACCAAAATTTTGACAATGCAGCTGATCCTGTTTAGACCTCTGTTTTTGGTGGCTTCAAACCACAGAACATCATGTCACCATATAGAGAGTACATCTTTCGAAAAGAAGAATAACTTCTAAATACCTATTCTCTTCTTCTTTTGCTTTGGGGCGGAGGGGGGGGGGGGGGTTCTCTTTTGGAAACTAATCATCTTTTACTCTTGCTTGATTTTTAATTTGACCTAAAACTACCTTAATAAATTTATTTTTTCCCCACAGCAATAGGCATGAAAACTAACTTTTTGTTATGGAAAATAGGACAACTTAGGTCGTGTTTGAAAATAAAAATGGAGTTGAAGTATGGACCTCCAAATCTCCAATGCAGATTTTAGAGGACTTTGTATTTTGTAGGCTTTAGATTTATTGCTCTAGATCAAGTGTACATTAAAATTCCTGCAGCCAGCCCCATGTTGAATTACTTTGGATAGAGGCATGATCAGTTTTCTGTTGCCTGCATTCAGATCTTGTTGTGATGATCTCAAGCTTAGCAATCATTCAAAATTAACACATTCAAACCTTGCCAACACTTTCAATTTAGCATAATATATTACCAATTGTCCTAAAAGCTTAAACTATCAAGAAATGATGAATTGAATTATTTAGTCATAATTCTAACAATCCCTCTCATGTCTGGGCCTAAACTCCCCCTTAATAAGTGAGGTCCAATACATGGTATTTTTAACAATTTAAATGGAAGGAGAGTGGAGTAAGAGATCAAACTCAAAACCTCCTACTCTGATATGATAATAAATTACCGATTGTTTCAAAAACTTAAGCTATTAGGAAACAGTGAATTTAATCATTTAACGATAATTCTAAAATAGCATATTCCTAAGAGAGCAATAACAAGCAGAATAACAGATGGTAAAAAACAGAAAAACTATGTATTGGGACTGCCTTTAAAAGAAAATACGGGAGCAGTTATAACTATGAAGTAAATTATATAACAAAAAGTTTAGTATTTAACAAATTTTGGTATATCCTATAAGAAGGGTGTATTTCATATTTGCTAAAACGTCTTACCCAGAAAGAGCACATGGACAAGTGTAAAGGACAGGAAAGTGGAGTTTAGAAAGTGTGAGGACTGAGGATAATGCACTTCATGAATGTGTGGAACCATGTTTGGTGAGCATACATCATAACAAAAGAAATTGTTTGATTATGCCTTAACTTTGTAGTTCATTCATCTTTCCCAACTTCCCACAAATGGAATGCCAAGAACCCAATTTGGTATTCTGCATAAAGAGAGAAAATGAAAATTTGAAGATGAAATAAGATATGAAACTCTTAGCAGCTGAAGATCGTGAAAAACTTCATCCCAATGCCTCTGACCTGCCAAGGTGTGCAACTGAAAGGATAACCCTGAGAACTTTCAACAAAATGATTTGACATTATCCAGCTCATCCATAGGGATGCAGAGTGACCCCAGCGATTAAGCTGAAGCAGGCAGTCACACAAGGTCTTCAAAAGCTTACTTGAAATTTGAAACTCACCTACAAAAGGGAAAAGGAGGAGAAGAGTACGCAAGAAAAATTAAAAATGGAAGTTTCCATAGTTAGAAATGTAGCACTTACAGCAGCAAACCATCCCTTACATTTGAGAAAAAAGTTGGACATAACTAAACCGAGTGTGACTGTAGTAGAAGAGTCAATCAGTATTGTCAATGGAGTGGAGTCACTCAAGTAAAGTGATGCATCTGCACCCAAAAGCCACACAGGAATTCGGCCTCAAAAAGCTGCAGGGAATCAAGTCTGAGCTCATTTGCAAAGTAATTCCGCCGGCCTTATGAGTTATGACACCACAAATGCCATAACTAAACCCATAAGTGACTCAAAAATGAATCCGCTCCTTGATCTGTTGATCTAATGTGCTCAATGTAGTGTATATGAGGCTTCTTTGTGGATGAGAAGAGTCCCCAGCAATAAAAACATTTTCCCGCCTCTCCACTTCAATCCAGCTGCATCCTGCTGGCTTTTTCAGATCTCGAGTCCTCATAAGCTTTCTTACTTCTATGACCCCATCCCATCTAGCATCTGCTGCATACAGGTTTGACATCACCACATAGTTCCCAATATTGTCAGCCTCAATTTCAAAAAGACGATCTGCCACAAGACGGCCCAGTTCCACCTCATGATGGGTCCTACAGGCACCTAGCAGTGTCCCCCACACAGTTGCATTAGCTTCAATGGGCATCCTAGCCACAAAAGAATATGCATCTTCTACCTTTCCACCTCGAGCAAGGAGATCCACCACACAGGCATACTGTTCCATCGTTGGCTTTAACCCATGGATATTCTCTATTGAATTGAATATCTTTAACCCTTCATTTACTAGGCCAGAATGACTACAAGCAGATAAAACAGCAGTGATGATAACATGATCAGGCTTTACACATAATTCAAGCATATTAGAGAAAACCATAAGTGCTTCCTCTCCCATACCATGCATGGCATACCCACTAACCATAGCTGTAAACATAACCAGATCCTTATGGGAGCTTGACTGAAAAAGCTTATAAGCATACTTTATAGCACCACATTTTGCATATGCATCTAACAAAGCTCCCTTCAAGTGGACATCCACAAAACAAGCTCTAACTGCATATCCATGACACTGCTTCAGAAAGTGACCTGAGGACATTTGAGCACATACAGGAAGGAAGCTCATGATTGTCACCGCATCAGGCTTCATTCCTCGAGCTTGTAACTCCTGAAGCACATTGAGAGCTTGAACAGGAGAATCATTCTCTGCATAAGCTCGAACCATTAGATTCCAGGTGGTGAGATCTGCATCAGACATCCCATTAAAAATCTTATATGCATCATCATGTAATCCACAAATGACATAACCTGAGATCATTGAGTTGCATGTGATCAAATTCCTTTTCTCCGACAAACTTTGGAAAATCTTGAATGCATATTCTATGTTACCACACTTGGCATATGCATCAAGCAATGCGTTTCCAACGGTAGGTTCAACATCACCTTGTAATAAACTAGCCTTAATTGAATAGCAATGTGTTTCCTTAACCTTGTCTACTCTAAATACAGAAGTACAAAAATGAATTATGGTCAAGATAGTAATGGAATCAGGTCTAATTCCTTCACTGAGCATCCAGTTTAATAGGCCCAGAAATTGAGTATCATACTCACTCCCTACAACAGCATCTAGCATAGAATTCCATGATATCAAGTCTCTCTCAGAATTCATAAAAAATGTCTGAAATGCTGCTTTTACATGGTTGCATTTTGCATAGAAACTAACTAGGGCATTGCCCACTGTTGTATCCTCACGTAGGTAAGGATGCCGAAGAATATAACCATGAATCTCTTTCCCCACATGCAGATTTTGTAAGTGCGCACAAGCAGGAAGAATGCTAACAACAGTTACAGAATCTGGCCCAGTCACCTCTAAAGAGAGTAATTCACAAAACAGGTCCAAAGCTTTCAACCACTCACCATGTGATGCATATCCTGCGATTATGGCATTCCATGAAACCAAATCTATTGATATCATATTCCGGAACAATGACTCCGCTTCTTCCATCCATCCAACTCTTAAGTAGAAGCTCACTAAAGCATTGCAGACAGAAACATCTGCTAGCAATTCAGTCCGCCGCTGTACATAACAATGTATCTCTCTACCAAAGCAGTAGGGAACATCCTTATCTAAAAAAGCACAAACAGGCAGAATATTTGCAATTGTTGCATAATTCGGTTCTATTGGTCCTTTCAACATCCATCTGAACAATTCGAGCGCATCAACCATGATCTTATTCTCGACAAACCCTGCAATAATTGCATTCCACGAAACAACATCTTTGTGATTGATGCTAGTAAACACAGCATATGCATCCTTGCATACTAGCCCACATTTTGCATACAATGATACCAACGAATTCCCAACAAGGGTATCTGTTTCCCATCCAGATTTAATCACATAAGACTGCACACTCTTCCCTGCATATAAATTTAGTAAGCGAGCACACACAGGTAGAGTGGTTGCGATAGTGATAGGGTTAGGTTTTGCCTTGCCACCTGAGTGCATTGCAAAAAACAATTTCATCACCTCAGCATCACATATTCGGGAACCGGAAAATCCAGACAGTACAATGTTCCAATTGACAGGATCAGAGTTACCCATCTGACCAAAAAGTTTCTGACAATCATCAAGCTCACCACATTTGGCGTACAAGTTAAGCAAAGCTTTAGACACAGAGTGGCAGGAAAGATGACCCTGCTTCACAATATGACCTTGAAGAACCTTCCCCAATTTGATAGCCAAGAGGGCAGTGCAGGATTTAAGAATGGCTGCAAAGACTTGGTGATCAGGTTTGTAGCCTGACGAACATCGTGCATTTTGAAGGAAAATAGACAAAGCTTCATTGTGCCTGGCTTCTAAACAATAGTTCCTGATTATGGTGCTCCATGTTCTAAAATCCAGGTGAATCATATCCTCATACAGTTTCAAAAAATCAGAATCATTTATGCAGCAAAACAACTCGTCATTCGTGGTGTTCAAACACTGAATCAAATAGACCCCATTCAGGAAAATGCACCTCTAACAATCATTTCCTCATACACCTTTCGTGCATGTTCGACTAATTGCTTGAGTCGAAAGTACTGATTCAGAGAGATCTAATTTTCACTAAAAAACCAAAAACGCGTTCTGGGTCTTCTTTCTTTGCTATGATCAGTGAAGCAATCATCGAAAAAATAAACAGGAGTAGTTGGATTTTAATATTCAAGGCTGTGACTTTGCTTGTAAAAACTAGTGTTCAATGGGAATGAAGTGGCGGGAAATTGAAAGAGGTACCTAAATCCGTTTCAATTGAAATAAGAACCGTTGGATCCGTTTGTTTCTTTGAAATTTTTGACACCATCACCATCTATAAATTTGTGGGATTATATATGTTTCTGTTACTAGCTCGCTTCAGCTACTAACGTCACCCAACTATTTAAATTAATACTATTCATTTCCATTCTTTTTTTCTTTTTTTTTTTTCATTATTATTCTTAATTTCTATCTTCCATGAATGCCCTTAGCTGCTAGTATGTTTGGCGACAAATTTACAATGGAAGTGCCCGAGAGCTAAGCCCATTCTTGCTCACCATGCAAAGGGCCATTTTGGTACTAGAAAATTATCCAGGCGGTTATAAATACAAGAGTCCGGTTATAAGCCATTCATTTTTTAAAATATTTTCTCGAAAATTAAAAAAGTGGTAAATACTTTTTCAATTTTCAAGAAAATATTTCTAAAAATAATTAATTATTGTGTGACCTTAAAGCACACATTAGCAAAATCCTATATACAATACCATTCCAGTAGTCCTTTTGCCTATTATTCAGCTTTCTTTGTCTTTCCATTAGCATCATTTTTTTTCTCACATTGCTTAGATCTTCAAGGCCAAGGTGCGACTCATTTTCTAATTTTGTTCTCTGTTGTGTGCCATATACTTTGTCATACTCTAAATAATTCGTATCATACTCTAAATAATTCGTATCATAAAGGAGACTCGAGATGTTAGTTTCCTAAATAGTTTGAAAATGATGTTAATTTACAAAATTGTTAGCATGTTGGTGTTAAATTGCAAAAAATTCTTATTCTAAACACCTTACTATAAACAACCATTTATGAGGATTTCAAGCCCGTTTGATACGTATGTTTAAGTAACAGTTTTCAAGTTAAAAGATTTTTTTGGAAATACGTGGGGGTAAAAAGTGCGTAAAAATACATGTAATGTTGTTTAAAAACTAAAATTTTTGTTTAAAATCATGTACCAAACACCCCCCTCATCTAGAGCAAAGAAAATAAGGAATAATTGGAAAGTAGTGGTAGGAAGCACATATGCAAATTCGGGTTTGGGTGCAGGTGAGGTGTGGCGACACGACAATTTTTTTAAAAATAAATTACAAGATACGTTTATTAATAAATTAATAAATATATTTTTATTTATATTTTCTATATATTGTTAAACATTATTTTTTCTTTCATATTATGGTAAACATATAGCAATTTTAGAGCATTAGTAGATAATAAAGTGAGAGATGAGAGAGTCTGAGGGAAAGTTGGACTGTTGGAGCAATGGGTTAGAGAGAGAGAGTGGAAATGGAGAGAATGAGAGAGACTTTGAGATTATTTTAAGATTATTTCTTTAAACTAGGTTGTCAAAACAGTGTGTTTTGATGAATTTAAAAAAAAAAAAATTTATTTCGGCCTGTTTTGAACCGGATTGGGCCACATCGGAAACGGAAAAAAAAAATCGGCCATGAACACTCATCCATATGTATCCGACTTAGGTGCGCCGGCTCAATTGGCACACCCGTGCTTCCTTGGCTGTTATAGCCTTTGTTACTTCAATTAGCACCATTGAAAGTTTTATTCATGTAGGCTATGGAGCGCTTGGAAACTTCAATTGATGCTCGAATGCAATCAATGGAGTCTAATTTGAGCAACAATGCATCTTCTCTAGACAGGTTGGAGTTCTTCGTACGCAAGATTGAACAGATGGTGAAGGAGAACACCAACAAGAAGAAGTAGAGACTTGATTTCAAGGGCATCTGTCTACTAAATCCTTTGTAAAAGACTTTATTTTCTCTATTAGTGATGCACCCTTTTTTCTTATCCCCATATATAATGTTTGCAATTAGAATTAGAATGTAGACCCAAGAAAAGTTTAACTTGGCCCTTTTTTCTGATATGTGTTGATGTGTCCAGATAGTAGTGCAAGAGGAATTATTTTAGCATTAGCTTTGTTTCCTTTATGTATAAAACAGAGTAGGAAGAAAGAGCCGTTCTACCGTACAGTACTTATATAAATCTAAACCATTAATTTAGGGGTCTTTTGATCTTGACCATTCATTAATTTAGTGATCTTTTGTTCCTTACTTAACCCTATCTTCTTCAAAGAAAATATTATACAAAAATATTTTTGAATTTGCTATTATAAATTGTTCATTTTAATGGCAAGGAGCCTTTGGCTTGTGTTCTCTTTTTGCCTGATTATTATGCCTTCTCTGTTTTATGTGGGAGACAAACCTGATAAAGGCTGGTATCATATACTTTGTTATTCTCTCATTCTTTGTGGCTTGAAAATAGAACAAGAGCGAACAAGAAATAGTAATAATCTTATTGAGGAGGTCTTGCAAATTCTGCCCTCCGATCCTCTTGAACAGATCGATGTGGCTCGCAAAATCACATCCATTGCCCTCTCGACACGTGCTTTGCCCTCAAATCTGAGTCGTCCACTCTCTGTGCCAAACTCGTCGACAAGGACTCTCATCGCCGACCTCCAATCCCAGTCAACTCCCTCGACGCTTCCCTTTCCGAAGTCTCTGATAAGCTTGCCCAAGTCGACCTCAATAAGGTTTCACCTAACCCGACCTCGATAAGGTTGCAAAAGTAACTTAATTTGTGCAAGAATACCATATTTCTAATCAATTTTTTTATCATATAAATCTTAGAAAACTGACATCAAAATTTTATTATACTTAAATAATTAATGAACTACTTAAATAATATATATATATATATATATATATATATATATATATATTTATCACATAAGTAATCTTTTTAATCACATAGAATAGATACTACAATATTGGTTATATATATATAAATGATATCACTAAAAGAAGTTAAGAATCTAAATGGTTAGGACTAATTTTAGTGAATTCACAAATATTTAATTTTTTATAGCTTTGTGTCAATTGGTATCAAAATGACTAAACATTCTAAATCAATTATTATTATTATAAATAAAAATATTTTCTCATATTAGGAAGAATTTCATATTTTAAATCAATTATTGTAATTATAAATAAAAATAAATTTTTTTATATAATATATATAAAAATAACCGTTTAAATTCCTCTAATATAAACAATTAATGTATAACCATATATAATTAATATATACAGTTACTTCATTAGTTAATTCAATAAACTAATACTATTGAAAACTTGATAGTAAAACTATTAGAGCTAGTTTAGGCCCCCAATTGTAGAAAATCTACTAGAATAGGGGATTTTGTGATTTGCTTGTTGTACACACAATTTTCGTAAAAGAAGAATCACACGGTCACGAAAATAGTGTAACATATTATCAATTTATATTGATTTGTATATATGTGAGTACAATCCTCTGTATGACTCTTTATAATAAAAGAATACAATAAAGTTCCTTTGATTTGATCTCCAAAGAACTTTACGATTTGAAGGGCGAAGCTTGATCTTGAATTGTACTTTGATATCTCAAAGTTGGATGTATTTGAGTTTTGATTTGAAGTTGAGGGTTGTTGGCTTGATCTCGATTTAAATTGAAGGAAAATCCCTACTTTGATTTAAAGAAGTAGGAATGAACTTGATTTTTGAGGGAGCAAGGGTGTTCTTTTGGACTTGGAGATGACTCTCTATTTTGATAGAATGTTAGTAAGGTTTTTTTTTTTTTTTTTCTCTCTAAATTTACATCCCCTCTTTCTCATACAAGAGTGCTCTATTTATTGGCAACTCAATAGTATTTTATTTGGAATTTTCTCTCAGCATTTATTGAGAGTTAATTATGAATTTAATTTAGTTTTTCATTTAATAAGAACCTTCAATACGAGTCTTTTCTTTTGATATTGCCACATGGCTTTCTTCATTTGATGTTGCCACATGGCTTGATTTTATTTGCTGATTGTCCACATCATCGATTGAAAATTAATTTGATAAAAAATACTCGATCATGATCAATTGGACGGTTGTGGATACTATTGGGGTTTATGCCCTAAAATTCAATTTATTAGCATGTCATAAATAATTAAATTGTTTAGTTATATGAGATTATTTATAAATGAACTAATGGGACATTATCTTAGTTCATGAGATGCATTGTATGTGATTTATGTGATTTAGTCACAGAATATGTAAATCACAAGTTCCTTGTAAACTCAAAATGTAGTTCATAGTCGGTGATGAAATTGAGCGTTTCATCTGCGAAGACTATAACATATCAATTAAGATGATTTGTCTTGATCATGGAAATAGAGATTTCTAGTTGGTATGTTGATATGTTTTAAGAGTTAAGACATATTGAACTAGACCGCTGTGAGATTTATTATTCTCCTAACGATTGTCAATGAATAATAAATCTCACGACTTATATTTACATGAACTCTTAATCCTGAGAGAATAATGGACCTGATCATGAGATGTAGGTTGCTTTGATATATCAGGAGTGAGATCTATTAGTCACGGTTAAAATCTTAGTATGTTGGGCAGCCACATTTAGTGTTGATGGAACATATATTTTCAAGATGGAATTCATAGTCTCTTAACGAAGATACAAAATATTCCCTTGAGATAGGTTTAATGGGTTTGGTTATTCAGAAAGTTGGGCCCAACCACTTTAGTAAGGAGTTACTAAAGTATATATATTTATGGAATTGGATTTCATAAATATATAATGAATAACTTAAAAGATTAAACTGGGTACTCAAGGATAAGATGTAGTAATTTACAAAGTGGTAGTCTACATTTATGACTTTGTGTTACTACGAACATTTTATGAATGGGCTGCATGTACAATAAAGTCTTGGGATATAATTTATAGATAAGGCCTAGAGTGCAACTATATTTATATAGTAGTATTAAATATAGTTAATGGTAACTTTGGACTTGTCAAGAGTTGACAAAAAAGCCCAAGGCCCATTGGACCTAGTGTCTTATTAGTCCCTTTTGGTTCCACTCCAAGTTACACACAAGAGTCCAATTGGAATGGCCCAAAAGGCTAGCCCAATTAGATAATCAGTTATGTATACAAGGAGAGAAACATGCAGAATTTTATAAGGGTTTTCATAAGTCCTTTTCATAAGTTTTTTTCATGATGAACATACAAGGAATGAAATGGTTTGTATGTGAGTATTGGACACTCTCTTGTTCTCTCCTTGGAAATTGATTGAGAGACCACACATCTTGGGCATTAAGTGAAATTGGAGTGAAGATTAAAAGTGTTCCCAAGTGTTTCTGATCTTCGATTTTGAATTTTACCTCACCAAGGTACACTTTCTTGTTCTCTAATTCTGAAACTTACATAATATATGTTATCAATTGCGAGTAAAGTAGATCCGTTAATTTTTCTACTACGCATGTTTGCATGAGATACAAATACGTATTTTCCATGCATTTTTCCAACAGATACATCATAAAATTTTGATGTCTACACTCTCGACTGGCTTGCGACTATTACAACCCACTAAAGACTTTAACAGAACTGTAAAGATTTATAATAAACTTTTTTTTTTTTTGATAAATTTTAATGGACTTTGTATCTATATTCACTTAAAATTGATCTTTTTTAGTTACTAAAGTGGTTGCTTTAACTGATTTATGCATTTTTTTCCTAGTAGGTATCATTAAAAAAAAAGATAATAAACAATGTCTACCCACCCCTTCTACTAGGTAGTATCATTAAAGAATTTGTACTTCAAATTCTATTAGAGCAACGTTGTAAACTTGTAATAGCATTCATTCAAAAGGTATTGAGTGATTATATTGATAGATTACCTATCTGCTCACTTGTTTGATTTATTTATTGAGGTATTAGGTTTTTTTTTCTTAAAAATTATTTATTTTTTAGCTAACAATCCAAACAAAATTTTTTTTTTTTTTAATTATGCTCTCCGAAAAATATTTTTTTCCTAAGTTTACCAACGAGTTTGCAAATCAACTTGGTGAGAGAGGTGGGCTTTGTAGCACGTTTCGAGTACCCACATAACCTGCCTGGGCGGAATGTAGCTGTGAAGAAGTCACACTCAAAGAGCACTAGGAATGCCCAACTATATGAGGTAGCAAAAATAAGGAGCTACCTTTATCTCTATTGTTCTACCATTCAAGCTTTCCTCTTCTCTGTTTTCTTCAAGTTTCTCATCTTTGTTTCTTTGCTTTACTTTGTTTTACTTTTTGTGTTAGGCTAATAAGTTGTATTTGGAAATGGTTCACCATCCAAACGTGGTGTTACTCTTTGGTTTTTCTGAAGGCCCAGCAAATTTTTTTCTTGTTTAAGAGCTTTTGGAGGGTGGAACCTTGGCCGCTGCCATTCCTAGTGAGTTAGTCTAAGCCATTAACAACTTTTTACCTCTATTTTGTATTCTTCCTATCTTTCTAGGCTGATTGTCGTGAAATGAAAAGTTATATACTATTATATTCTTCTTGCTTCTTGCTAATGCAGGGACTAAATGAATTTGCTTGAAAATAAAATAAAGGCTATGTAGTTGATTGACTCCTAAAATCCAAATTCCTTTTGTTTTTTTGTTTTGTTTTGTTTTGTTTTTCTTTTTTGGCTTACATAATTTTTCCCAAGAAGTCAATATATATGTAATCTTTCTACTTCTTCATATTTTGAGTTGCAAATAATTGTGTCTATTGGTTTACATATGCCCTTTACTAGTATGTAAGAGGGCATATATAGTCTCGTGACCCGCAAAAGGCTTTAACTGAGTTGTAAAGAATTGTAAAAAATTTTAATAAACATTTATTTTTTGTGATTAATTTTGATGGACTTTGTATGTATAATCTCTTAAAATTTATCTTTTTTTAATCACTATAGTAATTGCTTTAACTGAATTATGCATGTTCTCAAAAAAAAAAAAAAAAAAAACTGAATTATGCACTTGTTTTCCTAGTGGGTATCATTAAACAATGTGTACCAACATAAAAAATAATAATAATAAATAATGTGTACCAACATAAAAATAATAATAATAAATAATGTGTACCCACCCCTTCTAGTAGGTAAAATCATTAAAGAATTTGTGCTTAAAATCCTATTCGAGCAATTTTGTAAACTTGTAATAGCATTGTGCTCACTTGTTTAATTTATTTATTTATTGATAGTTTTGGATATTGTTCGCGTTTCAATGAGGTATTAGGTTTGTTTTTTTTTAGCTAACAATCCAAATAATTTTTTTTTTTTTGTATTATGTTCTTGGGAAAATATTTTTTTCCTAAGTTTTCCAAACATGTTTCTAACTTTGAAAATAAAAGCATTTTTTATTTTTATTACTAAAAACAAGTTTCTGAAAACAAAAAACAAAGACAGTTATTAAACATTACCTTAGGTTTTAACTTTTGAATTTTTTTAAGCAAGATGAGTTGGAATAGAATTTTTTTTTTGTTGAAAAAAGGTTGGACTAGACTTGAAATAAGGAAATGAACATTATTGTAGTTGTTGTCATAACCTGGACTAAATGAACCGAATTGGGCTGAACCGGATTTTCCAAAAAATTTATCAACTCATTCATTTATGCTTTTATAATAATTATCTTTATAAAACAAGATATAAAATAAAATAAAAAATCTCTTTAAAGTTACATAAATTAACAACAACAAAATTTCAATCCCAAAAAGATTACTTAACTCATTCATTTACATTTATAGTATATATACTTATAGAACTAGAAATAAAACGCATTTTTTGACAATTTTTTTTCAATAGTTATCAAATTGATTTATAAACAAGATTTAGGTGACACATATTTTTTCGTTGACGACACGGTTCCAATTAAAACAATTGAATATTCTCACAATATTTTTTAATTGGTAAATAAAAAAAGTAACTTTTAACAGTAAATTTATCATCTATAAAAATAAATTTTAATATAATTAGCCCAACAACATCAACAAGTTAAAAGAAGACAAGAAAACAGGATTGTAATTTGCAAGTCATTTCCACACCACTGGTGCTGTTTTGTCTCTTGTGTCCATGTCCTATCCACTCAGCAATCACAAACCTGTTCCAAAACCACACATATTATTCTCCCACCATCACATTAAAAACAAAAACAACAAATGTTCCTACCAATACACAGTACTAATATATAATAATAATATTATTATTACTATATAATACCTCACCACAGTCCCCAAAAAATTAAAATTTTAAAAAAAGAAAATCCCAAAAAAAGAAAAAGAAAAAGAAATAGAATAAACAAAAACAAAAAGTGGGGAAATGTTAGCGAATGAGTCGGATGATTGTGGCTCCTCAAACTTCGATCTTCCCGAGGAGGTCTTGCAAATTCTGCCCTCCGATCCTTTCGAACAGCTCGACGTGGCCCGCAAAATCACATCCATCGCCCTCTCGACACGTGTCTCCGCCCTCGAATCTGAGTCGTCCGCTCTCCGCGCCAAGCTCGCCGACAAGGACTCTCTCATCGCCGACCTCCAATCCCAGGTCGAATCCCTCGACGCCTCCCTCTCCGATGTCTCCGATAAACTCGCCCAAGCCGACCTCGACAAGGTCCGACCCGACCCGACCCGACTCGACCCAATCAACTTGGGTTTTTCAAAATTTTTTTTTTTTTTAATTAATTTATTTTTTTTGGTGGTAATTTGTAGGAGAGGTTGGTGAAAGAGAACGCTTTGCTTTCAAATGCTGTGAAGAAGCTTAACCGAGATGTCTCCAAGGTACTGAGAGTTTCGAACTACTTCATGCAACTGCTTTAGACGGTTTCGTTGTTTTTTTTGTATAAATTAGTGATTGGTTTTCTTTTTAAAAGCTTAATAATTAGTAGCAATAAATTTTTAAATGTTCAATTTCGTTTAATTGAAAGAGAAAACATGGTTGCAAGAGATTTGTGAGGGCATTGATTAGATGTTGTTATTATTATTTTAGGTGTTAAATGGTGAAATTGAAACGTTAATTTCTATTCATAAAGAATTCAAATTTTTTAACCAAGAAATGCTTTATAGCGGTCTATAAAGTAAATAATCTTTTTCATAAATCTAAAAGAAAAATGTGTGGATTGGTGTCTTAGTCTGATGGCGAAGAGCTATTATTAGGAGCGAACGTCATAGATTAAAAAGAGAAATGTGTGTGTGGATAAATGATCATCCATGTGTCTTTTAAGTCACATGACTTATTTATAGTCATGTGATGGATTAAAAAGGCAAAACTTACTAAATTCAACAATGTTGTTTACTAACCAATACAACACAACCATTTTGGTTTATTGACTTACTAGGTAGCCATTGCACTTCCTTGTATATAGTTAAAACCTAGGAAGCACGGCCTGACACGGGTATGGCACAACGACACGAGCAATTTCTGAAAAATTATAACGTAAAACAGCCTTATACGACACCGGTATGACATGGATACGATACCCTAATTGAATTGTCCATGCTTCCTAGGTTACAACTTTCCAAGGTCACGTGATTGAATTTTGTTAGGGAACCTAAAATACAACATATAAGAAATTGTATCTAAATTTTCCCTTGTGTAAATTATTTAACTAGTCACGTGATTAAAATATACGTAGATGATTTGTCATGTAATGAGTTGGAAAAGACTCCTCCAAAATTTTGACTTTTTTATTTATTGGTAAGTGACACAAGCTTTTTGGTTCTTGAACCCACAACTTCACCCTCACTCTCAATCTTGTACTTAAAAGGGGGAGGAGGTGTCCATTGAGCTAGAGCTCATTGGCAGAAATTTTGTTTATTGAAAAGTACAGAGTTGATACAGAGTACATATAATTGAAGGAGAGTAGAATGTGGTTTTATTGTTGGAGGTCGGGTTCTTATTGTTTCGAATGTGTGTGCAGTTGGAGGTCTTTAGGAAGACACTCATGAAATCACTTCAAGAGGATGATGAAAATCCTGTGAGTAATCTTCTCTCAGCATTCCCAAGTTTTATAAAGAAGTTTTTGTCTATCTTAAAGTAGCAATTTCATGAACACTAGCCGAATGTGTTAGTATATTCTGGTTGGTGTTGTGTCAGCACTAAAACTGGTATTTCCTTACAGGCAGGAGCTCCAGAGGTTGTTGCTAATTTACAAAGACATTCAAGTTTATCTTCCACATCGCAGATTGGAGGTCCTCTATATTACTTGCATTCCTTCTTCGTGTTGATTTTTATTCAAACTAGTGGAGTCTAGGTGATCTATTTGCATGACATACTGATATATGTCCCAACAGCGTGCACATGGAAAAGAAACTTACTGATTAATGGGTCTTAATTCCTGCAGAGGAATCTTTTGGGCCTGAAATTAAATATATTAGCTCATTCTTGGCCTTTATGGCCAAGTGGAAAGAGCCCCTTTTAAAAGGGTGAGGTCTAAACTAATCAACCTGTCAAGGAGGAGATTTTGGGGGGTGAGGGAGGACTAGCTACGCATATTATTGCCATCTAATCTAAATGAAAAATGAAAACAAGTGAATTATTTCATCCAAAGCCATAGGTTTCTTGAATCCCTTTGTGAAATTTTGCAATATCTCATATGACTGAAATAAATTGGAAGTTATTAAATATGTCTGCTTAACATTTGAATGTGCTCCGAAACATACTGCTTTTTTTTTTTTTGGTGGGTTGAAAATGCTTGCTCCTGAAACTTACACCAATGTTTTCATCCTAATGCTATGCAATGACTTGTCAAACATTTTAAAGTAAAGCGTTTGATTCAAATTATGGTATATAGTTTTATCCATGCCACCATTAATCTGAAAGAGACTGTCTATTTTGTTTCAGAAGATGATGCCACATTTCCACCTCCTAGATTCCCTTCAGTCCGGAGTGAGATGTCTGAAGTAGGATATTCATTTGCAGAGGATCATGAGACGGATGGTATGTGCATATTAAAAAGGATGCATTCTAATATAAGACTTTCTTCCCTTAGGCAATTGGAATAAGTGTATTGCATGAATTAATGCATTGTATGCGGCCCGTATGTCGTATTGCTTATGGATCTAAAACCCTGCAACTGAGCTTGTTAGTTCTAACCTTAATTTTGTTGCTTGCTAACCCTTGCAGCCTTAAGACCTCGTATATCTCATGGCCTCCTGTTAGCATCCCAAACTAGCACACCTCGGCTTACTCCTCCAGGTTCCCCTCCTATCTTATCTGTGTCGGTGTCCCCAACAGGAACATCTAAACCTGTGTCCCCAAGGCGACATTCAATGTCATTTTCATCATCAAGAGGCCTGTTTGATGATCGGTCTTCAATGGTTTCTTCTATGCACTCGAGCCATCGCAGTTCAGTATCAAGCTCTGACACAGGATCACAAACTGGTACCGCTTTCATACCCATGGACCTGTGTAAGAAGATTGCGTATGGAAAATTATTTATTGGGTATTTAACCTGTTTCACTTGTCCTCATTTCATCTGTTTCAGGAAGAACGCGGGTTGATGGGAAAGAGTTCTTCCGCCAAGTAAGGTAAATGCACAGAGCTTTTAGATCCAGAATGGTGGAAGTAACTTTATAAAAAACACATTTGTGTCTAAATTATGCAAAAATCAAGAATTCATATCACACATCCATTATGTGGCTAAAATGGTGCTTCTTTTGGCAATGTAATTCCATAAATGCAACATTTTGCAGCTTTCTTGCAATCCTGAGGTGGACGAAACTTTTAAGTCCTTTGGTAACCCAAAGGTTTTCATTCAAACAAAATATCTGGATATAGGGAATAACAATTATTCATACCATTGCCAAATTTTGATTCAAACAAAATGTAACATGGCAAATCACGAGCTACGGTAAATTTGTATTTAAGTAAATGTAACATGATAATTCATGAGCCATGGCAAAAAATTTCACCTCCTTTCCTATCATGCATAGCTTTTCCCATTCTCAACTCAAGTAGATTTTCTTATTTCTATTAAGTAATCTTGAACACCAAACAATAGCAGTCTTGGAACCCCAAAAATGAATTTTGTGCTAATGTGCTTATGATTTGGTTCTTGGCTTCTTGCCATTGAGCTTTGGCTCAAATGGTGCCTCCTCCTCTTAAAGGAATAATGTTAAGGATGAAATTGTGGGTTCAAGATGCATTAGGTGTATTTGTTTTCAACAAAAGAAAAAGGTTCTAGGCTTTTCTAATAAAGTAGCTGTTCATCTGATCCCTTGCCTTCTTTTCATCAGGAGCCGTTTGTCTTATGAGCAATTTGGTGCTTTTCTTGCAAATGTTAAGGAATTGAATGCGCACAAGCAAACCAAAGAGGTTTGTGCTCTCTCCATTTTCTTCTTGTTACCAACACTTTATGAAGTGTCCAACATCTATTTATATATCTGGAATATTTCAGGAGACTCTAAAGAAGGCTGATGAGATCTTTGGCCAAGAGAACAAGGACCTTTATGCTATATTTGAGGGATTGATTACTCGCAATGTCCACTGAAATTGTGAGGCCAACACTTAAATTGTAATTACATTTTGTAAGCACTGCTGTTTATTACTATAGGTTTTCTTAGCAGTTTCTACTCTATATATTAAACACTAATTCAAAGTGTAATGAAACTATTCTTTGAACTCTTGTATAATTGCATACCCGGTTGTGAATATGCATGTTATTGTGTTCTGAAACTTTAGTTGTTTAGGATATTGTCCTGTGTGTCATTATACCAAGAAGAATACACATCACTAAACTAAAGTAATATATGTTGCGAGCACTATTAAGTTTAGGTGCCTGACATCATCTTAGCAATGTGATTCAGGATATTTTTTGTGTCTGATAAAAATTGCCTCATGTTTAGAAGTATCCTCTAACTCAGTCAGTGCTCTTCCAGAGTTCCTATACATGTGGCTGCTAGAACAACAATAGGTAAACTCAGAAATCTAACAACATCTGACTTCAGTTTTGTTGCAAAATTTTCTTTTCCAAGATGAGCAAGCCCCACTCAAGGTTATCCCTCAACATTTGATGGACTTAGACGTGCTAATATCATCTGATGACTATTTCTTCAAGTCATGACTAGTCAGTTGGATACCAATTCTAAGATGGTAATGTACTTATGCTATATTGGCTTAGACACAAACAATTCCTCACTTGCAGTTTAAAAATAGTGAGATCTGGCCTTAAAGGTATTAGGCCTTTTCTCTTCTTCAAGAAAGGCTTTTTGGCAATGCACTTCTTCTGTGACATGGGTGTGTGCATAATCCAGCTAAGCTAAACCGGAAACAAATTAATTTCTTTATTTGGGTTGGCAGTTTTGATATATTACGGATTAGATTTTAGATTTGTAAGGATAACTTCTTGGTGAAGTTTTTGAAATTCTCTCAATTAATTTTTGAAATGGATGGATTAAATTTTGCTACATTATTAATAATTTAAATAGATACTGAAATAGTTAATTACATGGCAAAATTCAATCCACTAATTTTAAAATGAAAATGATTTTAGGAAGTTTGTGGTAGAATTTACGTAAGAATCTTAGAAATCCTAATTCCAAAATCTTGGTGCTGAGCAAATTACCAAATGAGAGAGAGAGAAAAAAAAGACAATAAAAAAAGAAGAGGAAAAATGTTAACGGATGCTTTAAGGACATTGATTTAGAAAAAAAATTAATGGGACAAAAAACAAGTGATTTTTTGACAGCTTTTTATATTCCCTATCAAAATGGTATTAAAACTTTCCTATCATGGTTAACTAATAAATGCCTTAAGGATATTTGTTAACCTAACAAAAAAATATATATAAATAAATAAATAAATAAAAGAAAGAATAGCCTTGCCTAATCATGGATAAGGATTTTGGTATTCCTAACGCCTTGGATCTAGTAAACGTGGCAGTGGCAACTGAATAAGAATTTTTGAATAAGAATTCTTTGTACCGATTTTTGTGTCTCATATTATTTTCTACCAATCACAGCTTAGAATGAATTTGCTTGACTTTCCTTAAAAATAGCCAATATTTAAAATTTTAAAAAATTATACTAATTACAATTTGTGATTGGTTGAACATTAAGTAGTATAGAAGATTTGTATTCCAAATATAACATTTTTTTTTTTTTTGAGTTTCAACTTATACTCTATATCATCAGACCAAGATATCAATCAGTTTTTGGTTTAAGTAATGATTGGACTTCAAATCTCTTATTCATCCGTTAAAGACTTTATCAATTAAGTTAATTGAGACTTTACCAGTTAAGTTAATTGAGACCCACCAAATATAACGGCTTGATTTGAGAGAGAGACTTAGTCCACGTGTTGGAAGCCCAATTGTGGGAGTCAAGCTGTCCGAGTGAGCTGTGTTGTGCATGTACGGTGAAAGATGAAGAGTCTCTACGTGCATGCTTACAAGCTTTTCAAGATCTCCACAAATTAAACATGCTTTATTTATCCCATGTTGATGTTCAAGTTTCAAGTTGATATTTTTACTTAATTATTACTATTTCTAAACTAAAAAGAGCAACGGAAGTTGGATTGACAAGCAACAATGACAAAGAAAGCCGATATTGGAGCAGGGATATTCGCTGAAATGTCAAACATATGTGGATACTATTAGAGAATGGCACACAAATTTCATTTCATGCCAACCGTTACTTTCATTCTCTCTCTGTCTCTCTTGCTTTGTCCCTTTCATTTCCCTTTCGGCTTCTGAGTTCTGAGCTCTCTCTCTCTCCCTCTCTCTCTGGGGTTTCATGGAAAATGAAGGAGAACCTTCTGCTTCTTCATGGTAGTTGCTGAGGCTCCTTATTGAGCTTTTAAGTTTCTGGGTTGGTTTCTTTTATGTATTATTGCACAGTAACAGTTGAGATAATTATATCGATATTTTTTTTTTTTTTTCTAACCTCTACTTTTGTGGCTGCATTGATGAGTTCCTCTGCTTTATTAATTGTATATGGACGGTTACATTTATGTTATTAACTAAGAGATTTGAAAAAAAAAAAGGAAGAAAAAAAGCCAATGGCAAATTTACTTGCATATGGTTTTTTTTCCATAATGCTTCATTTGTTTGTGAAAACACACCTGAAAAAGAAAAGGGAAACTTGGAATTGTATGAAAGGTGGGGGCTTAAAACTTACCACTGTTTGATCTAGACCTATCATGATTGTTTCCTATATACAGGGTTTTGCCAATATTTGTTAAGTTTGGTTTTCTGTTTTTGTTTTTGGTAATACATGTCATAGCTTGTTAACAAAATGGATATGTTTTTTACTGTTACATCGTTGCTTTGTTGTCTAGTGTCCATTAATTTCCCTTTTCTTCCTCTTAATGCTAATCAATTACATGTTGATTTTATCTTGGGATATTTCTTCAAAAAAATTTTGGCCGTTTCTACTTATTTGTCCAACTTGGGTAGTTGGTACCTGCAATTGTGGGTTGCCTTGAATTTGCACTTAATTGGCTCTTTTGAATTTTGTCATATCCTTTGTTGCCTTTTGACACATGAGGACTATATGTGCAGCAATGGTTCTCATGACATTGACACAGAAAATCAAGAATGGGAAGCTAATACATCTATAGGCAGAAGGCCACGAGCTGGGTTCTCTGACTCTTTTTCATCTCATGGTAAATTTTCTGTCTTTATTTGTCATTTAGATATCATGATTCGTGAGTATTTGAACTTAAGGATCATCTGTAATGGTACTAATGCTAGTGTTAAATTCAATATAATTCAATAGACATGGAGGGGGGCATGTATGAGTCCTCTCCTAGAGGAGTTCTTGAGGGCAGCTCAAGAAGCTTAGAATCTGAAACAGCTTCTCCTGGGGCCAGTACTTCTGACTCAGAAGGTAACCAAGATCCAGGAGCCTCTACACGCTGGAATGGCTTCTTTCATATGTTGAAGAAAGGACCAAATGTGCGCTTTCAGAAATGGAAAAGTGTCCCAAAACTCACTAGGAGGAAAAGCAAAAGAATTATAGAGGAAATGGTTCCAGTACTAAGGCCTTCTACAGATGGTGAACTTTGCTACTTCAAATCTTGCTGGAAGAATTTCACACTCTCAGAGCTCGAAGCTGCAACCAACAACTTCAGCCATGGTCAGTAGTTACTTTCTTTAGATATTAATTTGCATTTTGAATGTGAAGATTAACCTTTTAACTGTACTGATGTTGATTAAAAGGAAGAATGTTTTTCTTCTGTCATTTTAATGCTATATTTCTAGTCTGATAAACAATTTCTGTTTGTCTTTTATGAAGATAATTTAATTGGGGAGGGAGGCTATGCTGAAGTTTACAAGGGCGCATTGGAAGATGGGCAGCTGGTTGCAATTAAACGACTGACAAGAGGAACTCAAGAAGAAATGACTGCCGACTTCTTGTCTGAGCTTGGGGTTATAGTCCATGTGGATCACCCTAATATTGCTAAATTGATTGGGTATGGGGTTGAAGGGGGGATGCACCTTGTTCTTGAATTGTCTCCCCATGGGAGTCTAGCATCTATACTTTATGGTTTGTTCATCATCATGAAGCTATGAATTTTGAATCCTCTGAAGTTCCCAAACAATAAAATTTGTAAGTTCATTTCTTTGTTGCCTATTGACAGGGCCAAGGGAGAAATTGGATTGGGGAATCAGACATAAGATTGCCTTAGGGATTGCTGAGGGCCTTGTTTATCTTCATGAGGGATGTCATAGGAGAATAATCCACAAAGACATCAAGGCTTCTAATATATTGCTTGCAGAGGATTTTGAGCCTCAGGTAACTTTATAACCTGAATGTAATTTAACGATTAACATCCCATTTTGCAACTATTTTTGGTTCTGTATCATGGTCTTCTAATTTATCTGAGAGAAAATTATATTAATGCACTATACTGACATCAAATCTGAGAGAAAATTAGGTCTATAGATTTTGACTATGAAATAAGACATCAAGGCTTCTAATGTATCTGAGAGTAAATTTTGTTAATGCACTATACTGACAAAATCAATTTCTGTGCTTTTTGACGAGTATATCAGCATTGGCAAACAAGAGTATTGATGGTGTTTGAATTATTTAATTAACGAAAAATATTATTACACACTTGCTATTGCACACTCCCTTTTGAAATTCTGTTTTCATAACACAATTTCACATTTTTAACTGAAATTGTGTTTTAAAAACACGATTTCAGTCCATGTGGCATGCACGGTGAGTATGTAATAAGGTGTGTATGAGTATGACTATCATTACTCTTTAGTTAAATATAAACTTGTCTAATTTGTAATTAGGTCTATAGATTTTAAGTTATCCTGTACCCCATATGATAAGTGACTTTTGCAAAACACAATTACAGAATCTATATATTGATAGTTTGAGTCTTCATGATTTAATGTGTGACTTAAAACTTGATCTAGATTTCTGATTTTGGGCTTGCAAAGTGGCTACCCGATCAATGGACTCACCATACTGTATCAAATTTTGAAGGCACATTTGGGTTTGTAAATACCAAAACTCAACACTGTTTCTTATTCTTTAAAAGCTCTTGCTTTCCAACTGTTTAACATCCTTCCTCCCTCCAAAATCATGACAGCTACCTTCCTCCCGAGTACTTCATGCATGGCATTGTAGATGAGAAAACTGATGTCTATTCTTATGGAGTACTAATCTTAGAGCTCATCACTGGACGGAAAGCTCTGGATAGCTCACAGCAAAGCCTTGTGATGTGGGTATGTCTGCTTCTTTCTGCTCTGATTCCATGTATTATTGAGACTGCATTGTGGAATATTGTTGACAATGAAAGCTGTTTTTGGACAATTTGTTGCAGGCCAAACCTTTGCTCTCTAAGAACTGTATCTTGGAGCTTGTTGATCCATTTCTTGTAGATGCCTACGACTCAGAACAGATGAATTGTATGGCCTTGACAGCTTCTTTGTGCATCCATCAGTCTTCAATCCATCGTCCTCAAATGAGTGAGGCATGTCTTTTTTATCTAAAATGATATATTAAAAAATCTACTATATGTGAGTTAGACCATCATATTCATCTTTTCAAGCATTGGGGTTATAGGGGTGGACATGGATTCACAAAGTATAGGCCCTACTTTATGGCACCACCAGAAGCAAAAAACATAACCCACTACTGTCTTTCCCATACACATAACAACAACAACAACCAAGCTTTATTTCCAAAATTTTGGGGTTGGCTACTTCTCTATATACATGGAGGAAAAAAAGAAGGAAAATGTACAGAACTTGTTGGAAGCTGCAAAGTGCTTGACAAGGCTCTTGACCCTACTATGAATCTGAATTAGCAAGTGCATAACATGCGAAGAATGGTAAATTTGGTACTAATGTGTCATGTGTTTTTTGATTGGTTTAAACTGCTTTGATGCAGGTTGAAAAGATTCTGAAAGGCGATGCCCACACTTTAGCTACCGTAAAACAATGCCAACAATCTAAATTTCAAAGGACATACTCTGAGGAGCTGTCTGATGCAGAAGAGTATAACTCAACTAAGTATTTAAAAGATCTGGGTCGATATAGGGAGATTGTATTGGAGCCCAGTAATGATGCTTAAAATATTTGTGTGGATGATAACTATGATTTCAAGGGAGCTTGAGTTTCTAGGACTTGATTTTGTTTCTACAACCCAACATAGAGGGACTAAACCAGTTTGGAAGAAAGAAGGAACACCATCAGAAAGGACCTAAATGCTAATTGTATTGCTTCTATGACTTGCATATATGATGTATCATATATCATGAGTATAATAGAAATGTGGATTAAAAACTGTGAAGTTTACAAGCTTAGGTTGCATTTTGAGAGCCTTTGTTTTTCTAGGAAAGATGTTTTGCATGATAAATAGTTCTTTCTGCTAATATTCTCATGAATGGTGTTTTGCTATATCCCTTATGTCAAAGTTTTTAAAACTTATTTCTACCAAAAAAAAAAAAGTTTTTAAAACTTATTTAATTTTTTTTTTTGAATGTAAGTTTGATTAAATAAGTTTAAACCTATTTAATCAACGACTGAGATAATGAAGTTCATTGTTCTTGTGTTGCCAGCCTTACCTTTTTTTTTTCTTTTTCTTTTTGCTTTTTTTTCCCCCAATTAAGATATCTGTAATAAATTAGAAATGAACATTATGACTAGCTTTTTTTTCTTTTCTTTGGATACATTGATAATGTTGACATTTTGGCAACTTTATGACTCTTTATAGTGTTATTCATGCATACTTTTAAAAGGTGACCACATAAATTGCAACTTTGCCTAGATTTTTAATGTGGTAAGTACCTAGTACCCACCATTTCAGAAACATTTCCTTCGTTCAATCTAAGTCTCATAAGTCATAAACGCCCTATTAGTTTAAAAATACATCGTGTGGCTTATACATAAAAGCATGAGCTTTTGGAGTTGGATTCAGATTGGGGTTCTTGATCAAGAACTTGTTTCTTATTTGATCAATATCATTGTTTTGGATTGTCTGATCGTTCTCCTTATATTATACACAAAAAGCATAGTGATTTCTAAGGAATAAAAATCACATGTTGTTCTTGAAATAATTTATATGATATTCTTGAGATGCTCACATGCTAGATCATTTGTTTCTACAAATACTATGCTTGTTAATTTTTTCTTTAGTCAATTACATGATGTTCATGCAATCACGCTCACATGTTTTAATGTTTTTCTTAGAAACTTTAGATGCTTGATCTGGATTTTCTTAAGAATGACATTTTTTTTTTTAATATGTTTTTCTATATGACATTTTAATTATTTGGATGATGTGACATGATAATAGCCACTATAGTTTTAAAAGATGGATTCACCAAGTGAGATGAGGGTCTAATATTTTTTTACCTTATAACTTGGCCTCCAAATTTAGATCAAATGTTCATTGTTAAAACCTTTTTTAAATGTCTTGATGAGAGGTAATGTTTTGGGTAAGGAAAATTGTAATGGCTTTAAAATACGAGTTCACAGTATAAAATGGATATCTAATACTTACCCACTTCATATTAAGACAGGATTTGACTAAATTCTTATTGCTTGATTTCATTATTACAATCCATAAGCTTTTTGCACTTCCAGCCACATTGCGTAAGACTTACTCACTTGCTACTTGCTAGCTCCATAAGATGGGCTTAAACAGATAATTTTGAATATAAAACTATACACTTTTGAAGCTGTCTTCACATAGGCCTGAATAAAGATTTCACAACGCATTTCCATCATATAGTGCTTTCAAATTAAAAGTAGCCGCCTCCAAAAATTTAAGGTCCCCACCACAATTACTTTTATTATAAATGTATAAAGAAAATTGACACAGGCTTAGGTTCAATATTCAGTAGTACTAGACCTGTTGAGATGATAATATGTATCTACTTTTAGACACGTGTCACCAATTGACCAGGTCCAGTGCACTAAATGTACTAGACCTAAACAAAGTCTGACCCTCTATATATATTTTTTATAGTATTAATATAAAAATTTTATTTCTTTTCAAAACTTAGAGGTAAAAATACATTAAATGAAAAAATAAAAATAAAAGTGAACTCTTAACAATTTTATTTTAATTAAAACTTTAGAAGTTCAAATATAGCCATTCAAAATTTTAGGCTAAAATGGTCATATACCACTATTTAGCAATATACCACTGTTTATGAAATATTTAGTAATCTACCAAGTTTTAAAAAGAGGTAGATCTCTAATTATTTTTGCAAATGGTGGTAGATCCCTACATATTTTGCTAAATAGTGGTACTTTGCCATTTTGACCAAAATTTTATGTATTCAATTTTAAATGCCACTAGTTTAACAGCTTAATTGACTTTTTGGGGTGTTTTTATTTTTTAACGTGGAGACGTCTTCATCTCAAATCTCTTATTCCTGCTGTAGGGATGAAAGGTCCATGAATGTATATTGGGCCGTGTGACTTATCCGAGGATATTTAATAATCCAAGGACAGGTAAATGTTAGCAAAGAGATACAAATTAGTGAGTTATGGAAGAGTCCTAGTCATGAGGGTTTGGGAAGATCGTCCGAAGAGAGATGCCTCATCGGCTTAGCAGAGTAGGGGTCAAAGGAGTTGACTTGCCATCAAGGGCAATACTCTGGAAAATTCTATTGGTAAGGATAAATATCAGGAGATAATAGGACAAAGGGAAGCTAAGAAATATCTAAAAGAAAGCTGCTACCTCCGTATTAAATGCTCTGTAGCTAACTCTCTGGCCGCATTAATGTGGAGGTAATACTTGAACAGTGATATTCAGCCTTATAGTTATTTCCAAAGATTTTAATAAGGTGCTGATGGGATAAGGATCAAGAGAGGCAACTTGACCTACACGTGGATGGTGGAGATGAATAAAAACAAGAGAATATAAGGAAGAAATAGCCCATTACAAGGGGACATCTGAGAATTGGTAGAAAAAAACATTGTAGGCAGAAGAACTGTTATTGTAATTAAGTTTAAAAGAGATATATACAATAATTACTCTCCTCGGACTTTGCCGAGGAAGATTCATTTTGCACAAAACCTATTTATCTTTATTTTTTTTGTCAACTTTAACCTATTATGATTGTTGTCCAACTCATTGAAATCTAGTTTCAAGCTCAATCTCTACAAATTCATTGTGTTAGGCTCTTTGGACCTTAATCCTTTTATCTTTTGGGCTTAGGATCCAAAACCGCGCCCTTACACCTGCTATATTGAATTATAAAAACAAAAAGGGTTTTTTAATTTAATAATGATTAAAATTTATCTAAAACAATAAATTCTACAACTTTATTTTTTCCAGTACAATTACTGACATTGCTTTTCTATATAAGGATCAAAACCTACAATCTTTTTTTTTTTTTTTAAATGTAGTGAAATTTATTTTGTCATTAATCTTATTATTTGTTGCATCATTGTTGTCTAAAATATAGCTTTGAAACTTGGGTTTTAGTTAGTTTAATTAGCAAAGTCTTGAAACATGAGTTTTAGACTTTTAGTCAATTCAATTAACAAAATCTCTTGTCGTTGAATATGAAATCTAGGGTTCAAATTCTACCTAGACCATAAATCAATTGATGTCATCTACATATATATATATATATATATATAGATGTTTCATTTAATTTAAGTTTTTAAATTTTTGTGCCAAGTAAGTTAAGTCAATATAAAAAACGAAGAATTCAATATAAATAAATTGTAAAAAACCTAATTATATATTTATACACACACACCCTCCAACCAATGCTTAGAGAAAATTTAATTAGGTTCAAAATTGAATTTTGCTTTTGTTAGCTTTCCATACAAATTAAATTGTTTAGATTTTTACTGTTATTTTTTCTATGAATTAATGAACATATTTTTTATATTGTTTCTATTCAAATATTTTGTATGTCAGTATCTTGAACGTAACAAATTGTAATTGAGCTGAATGATCCCATACACCTATTTCCTTTCAATTTAGGAGATACTATTAGACTAATTTATTCTTTTATTTTGTGTTGTATTTATAATTAGTAGAATTTCACAGACAATGATTATGAATTAATATTATATATGTACTATCTAATAGTGATTTTAAACATTATATACATAATAGCAGTATAATGAAAAATTTGAAGTAATTAATATCATAAAAATTGTAACAAAAAAATTATTTTGGTATCTCTAAGTATCTTAATTGAACTAATATTCCATATGTTCTATAGTCCAACTTAACATCAATAAGACCGCTATAACTCACCATGCTTGTGCGTAAGGGTTACATACTAGCTGACATAATGATAAATAACAATCATCCTTAAGTGGAAGCGGTACAAATACCCGTGGCAGTGGCAGTGGCAGTGACAGTTAGATGAGTCAGAACTTCAGAAAGATACACACACAGAGTTAACCAAGTCCAAAGCCAAAGTAACAAACATTTTTTTTTAAAAAAATTTTCTCAGAAAATTTGACATTTTCCCGGAAAATCTCTCTCTCTCCAACGACCAAGCATTCACACCGATGGTTTGGTCTCATCTATTCCTGTTTTTGCTCTCGATCTCTTCGATCCTCCGTGAATCTTCGTCCTCCTATGCTGCTTCTCCTAGCTCCATCATCAATCCCGCTAAAGCTAAACAAGTTTCATGGAAGCCAAGGTCAATCTCTCTCTCTCTCTCTCTCTCAAAATAGCTCAATTCGCTAAGATTCAATATTTACTTCAAAAATTTTTTTTTTTTCAATTTTTGTTTGCAGAGCGTTTGTGTACGAAGGTTTTCTTACGGACTTAGAATGCGACCATTTGATCTCGCTTGTGAGTGTGATTTAAGATTTTCATCAATGATTTCAATTAGGATTTTTGGATTCGATTAGTAATTGATTACGTAATTGTGATTCAGGCGAAATCGGAGTTGAAGAGATCTGCGGTGGCGGATAACGAATCCGGTAAAAGCAAGCTCAGCGAAGTTCGTACCAGCTCCGGAATGTTCATCAATAAGGGCAAGGTTTAATTCTTTTGTGAAATTTTATTGTTTTTTTTTAAATCCATTTGTGTTTTTCTACTTTGGTTGCATTTGGATTTTGAGGATTTCAAAATCAAGGGGATTGAAGAATGATTGCTATTTATAAATTGATTGATATGAATTTAATAAAGATAAGATGGATTTTAATTTTAGTTTGATAACATTTTATACCTAATTATTTCAAGGGAAAAGTTAATGGATTGGTTTAGAATATATTTTTAGAAATATTTTATTAAAAAAAAAAATTGGTATCAAAACTTTTCTAAAATGACTTATTAACGAATGTCCTGAGGCGCCCATTAACTGGACCCTTATTTCAAATCTACATACTTAATAAAGTGTAAATCTTTGCTTATATTAAGCTACCACCAATTTTACTCTAAAAGTTTACATTCTGATGTGACGATGACAATGAATGTTATTGGTGCCACTTCAATAACATAATAAATAAATATTTGAATTACTTTTCTTTTTTGTGATTGGTGACATATCATCAATTTGTAAGACTTTATGTAGTAAAATTTGTAGTATCTCTATGATTACTCCGTCCTTTGATACTTTATTTGAGTCATTTAAACCTAACTTCTGAATCTAAGTTCTCTCCAAATATTTTATACACAAATAGCATATATGCTATCTTCCTCTTCCTTGTTTGGCAATGTTTAGTCATGTTGTAGGTTTCTTATGAAGTAAATGTTATTGTCTTTCTACTTTGTTAATATTATTGCATTATAATTGTTAGCATTTCAAGCTTCCCTTAACATTATTTATTTATTTATTTACTTAAAATTTACCTATAAAAAAAAATTTATTTATTTAAAATTTGGTTCTAAAATGGGAGCAAATAACCACAAAATAACTTTGATAATTTTGCTTTAGTTGATAATGGTCAAAATTATGTGCTCCTTTTGTGAGTTCTTTTATGCCAAAGAACCTAAAGGGACTCATTTTGGGTGAAATACAGTCTTAAACCTTGCTATTGATATAGTTTTTGGTTGTGGGTCTACTTGATTATGCTTTCTTTAGTTCTTTTTTTCCCTTGTGTTTAAAACTCATACTTGATTGCTTACTTTTCCATCAATTACCTCATATTCTGCTGTCTAAAATAGGTACAAGTTTTTCACTCTTATCATTCTTTTGTAGGATCCTATTGTGTCTGGTATAGAGGACAAGTTAGCTACGTGGACATTTCTTCCAAAAGGTATCCCTTTGTGTCTACACTCCCTCTTTTATGGTGGGGGCTATCAATGCAATCATTATGTAGATATCTCTGTATAATCACTTCAAGCTTGTTGGTTGAATGAAAGATAATTGTGATTCTATTAAGAAAAGAAATGAGTTGATTTACTATTTTGATATATGCTTTTGTCTACCCTTAAAATAACAAAAGTGTGTCACAAGGAGAGATGGTCTATAAGTGAAGATAATCTTCATGCTCCTATGCTGTTTCACCCATCAGTTCTTTTTTACTTTTTATTTATTCCTTTCTTCATATTTTTTATTGAGCCAATCATAATCAGGCAATTTCCATATTTTCTGGAAGGGATTTAGATGTGGCCCATATGTATTATTCTCTGTCGGTTTTTTTTTTTTTTTTTTCATGGATAAATATTCTCAGTAGGATTATTTCCTGGCTTTCTATGTTTGGTTTCACTTGTTAAGTAGGTTCCATGTTAGTTTACTAGTCATACATTCTGAATTCCCATTCTTACAAGGATGTCACAGCTACCCATAAAAAGAGCATTGTAATCTATAGAATTTTCAGCATCAATGGAGAGAATTTAAAGTGGCTTTTAAGATGCTCTCAACGGTGTGATACCTTATTTGCTCATTGTGAGTGCTCTATAAACCTTTGGTTAACTTCCTGCAGTAAACCATACTTGAAACCATTGAATTGAACCGGTAAAACCTTTTATTCTATTCCCTATTTCCTATTTCTCTAAGCCCCAACAACCAAAACAGGTTTCAACATCGACGATGACCTTAAGGTAGAAAATTCATCTTAACAAAAAAACAAACGTACAAAATTTATGGTGGTAAGCTTAATTCTTGCATCAGGTATGATAGCTAAGCAATCTGTCATATGTCACATAGCCTCATCAATGGTCTTTCCATATACAGATGATGCAAGACCGTTTAGAATTCAGAACTAATTAGGATTTAGACGTATGGTTTGTCGAAATGAGGCTTATCTCAAGTGGCATTTCCTCCCTTCGTAAAGAATAAATAAAGGGTAAAGATGTGGTTTCAAGACTCATTCTGTGTGCATAACTTACCAGTTAATAGAGGTAGAGAGGGAAGGGGGGAAATTACATGTAGGGTCTGCCACAAAAGGTTTTGTGGCTCCTCGCTCTCTTAATATTGCTAAATCAGCAATTCTGGCCATGCTATCAAGGCCTTCTGAATCCCATCTACACAGGTCAATAAACTTTTTGTTTATAATTCAGAATATGATACAATCAAACAGAAAACATTTTGCCAGTGAGCTATGCTCAACTAGCATTTCTTCCTCCCATATTAATGGGATGGAGGGTGAGATAGTGGATTCATGAACCACTAGGTGCATGAATAACTTAACCAAAAAAAAAAAAATGTGGAAAGTGTATGGTCAAAAGTGTGTTATATTGTAGATATCATTAGGAAAGTGTATTATCAATGTCCATCTTGTAATATGTGAAATGATACAGATTGATTTCTTCGTCTTGATACTGGAACACGGAACTAGATATGATTTGTGTTCCTTGAATTTCAGAAAATGGGGAGGACATACAAGTGTTAAGATATGAGCCTGGGCAGAAATATGACCCACACTATGATTACTTTGCCGACAAGGTTAATATAGCCCGGGGTGGACACCGAATTGCAACGGTACTCATGTATCTTACTGACGTGGCCAAAGGTGGCGAAACAGTGTTCCCTGAAGCAGAGGTCAGTTCAAGTATTGACTCTGTTCATTTTCATTAGAACTTTTTTATATTCATAATTGCAGTCAACCTTCTTTGACATTCTTGGCAAAACTTTTCCAGAAAAATGGAAAAAATGAAAAGAAAAAGAGAAGCAGATATTCATTGAACTCTTAAAAGATAAAAGAGGGACACAACCATCATACATGCGCTTAACCTGTATGGTGGGGATGATGCAATGCTCCTCTTCAATTTTGATATTTAATACAGAAAATTTGGATTTTCTTTTCCTTTTTTGTTGGTTTCTCTTTTGTTGTTGGAGGGTGGGGGAGCTTGGAACTTTTCTCCTTCTATGAGCATGTTGGAACATTTGCTGACCTGATTATTTTCTTTATATTATTTTGGTTATTTAAATATATGTATGCCAATCTGCCAACAGGAACCCGCACGTCGTAAAGCTTCTGAAACGAATGGCGATCTCTCTGAATGTGCAAAAAAAGGAATAGCAGGTGAGCCACTGGTCAAATTATCATTGCTGTCGTGCATTCACAATGTTGCCTTTTCGATAAGCTGACATGATTTTCTGTTATCTTCCAACCCTGCATTGGAAATACTTAGTGAAACCACGAAGAGGGGATGCACTTCTTTTCTTCAGTCTCCACCCAACTGCCATTCCAGACACAAACAGTCTCCATGCAGGTTGCCCTGTGATTGAAGGTGAGAAATGGTCAGCAACAAAGTGGATTCACGTGGACTCGTTTGACAAGATCTTGAACCCAGCTAGTGGAAACTGCACTGATCTGAATGATAGCTGTGACAGATGGGCTGCACTTGGAGAGTGCACGAAGAACCCGGAGTATATGGTTGGATCTCCAGAGCTTCCTGGCTACTGTAGGAGGAGTTGTAAGGTGTGTTAGAAAATTAACTTACACTTTCCTCATGGAGCATCTTTGGTGGTAGGGTGCCACATGTCAATCTCACATACTTAAAATTTTAGATCCATGAGAGAATATTTGTGTTGTGAGACAGAGGTAGAGAGTGCTGAAATTTTACATATATTGCATGTTCTTGGAGGGATGAATGAATGGGATTTCAAATTTGTTCCAAGTACATTTTGTTCGTAGGGAAAGGGGTTGAACATTAAGCCATCCAAGTGACTTGTGGTCATTTGTTATTTACTAATTATTGATTTGGCTACTGACAGATTCTGTTGTATTTGCCCTATCACTTTGCTATAAAATAGTGAGGTCATGAAAGCTGCAATTTTTAATTGGGCAAGACTTAGGTATAATATTTAGGTGTTGTTTCTTAGGTTTCTCTCCTAAGATTATGCCATGTGGATTTTTTCTCATGAGATGGAAGTGTATTTTTTAGTTAAGCAGTCACATGGCTAAATCTTAAGAGGGGAACCTAAGGAACAGCACCTGAGGTACTGTACCTAAGTTTTATCCTTTTTAATTGTAGACCACTCTGGGATTCAGATTTCTCGTCATATCAGAGGCAAAGAAAGAAAAGAGAGACTAATGGTCAGAGAGGGAGAAGTAGGGGAAATAGAGTAGAGTAGAGTAAAAATTAGTCTATTTTTAGTTAACTCTACTCCCCTCCACTGCTCCCCCTTCTCCCTCAATTCAAATAGGCCATAAATGCCATGGGTGTGCTCTCATATCCTTGTTATAAAAGTTTGGCAATATATGGGTCAATTACTAAATGTGAAGGCTAGAAGGAAGGAGGGCACCGTGATTGCTGCAAATGAATTGGTAATACCTGTGATTGGATTTGGATGACACTTCTTGGTGTCTCCAATGGGAAAATGAAAATCTAAGGTTCGATCCCTAGAAAAAAGAAAATAAAGGAAATGCAAGGCTATACATTTGAATCTCAAATCAAAGTAATGCTCTTTTTGTACCTTTTTGTTGGTTTTGTTCTGTATACCAAATCATATTTTTAGGTAACAACAATAGATGCATTGTTCTTCAAATAAAAGCTACAAAAGCTTTCAAAATTGCTTTATTTAATTTAAATCCAAATAAAGGCATAAAATTATAGAAAAAAGAAATGGGAAGTATTGTTTTTGAACAGAATTTAGTTATAAAATTAATTATAACCTAAGGCTACAAGCCTACAACCTTACTTAATATTTTTTTATAGGATGTGAATTTTGACAAATCCACTATTAAATTACATTTTCGTCTTATATTCTTCATGTTTGTAAAATTTCTACAAAATTAAAGATCAGTAGCAATTTCATCAATAGAATTTTTAAATTGCAATTTTTTAGAGTTTAAAATTATGTATAAAATATAATTTTATAGATTATATAATAAAATAATATCCAATTGGCACAAAATTTGACATGTGTATTAAGAGAGTAAAGAACATGCAAGTTAATAGTTATATTTTCGAAATATGTAATAATTTTAATAATATTGAGTAAGGTTATAACATTAAACTACAACTAATTTTGTAACTAAACTTTATCATTGTCTTTTTGAATAAAATAAAAACTATATTAGAAAAATATTAATATTGGAGTACCAAAAATAAAAAGTACTTAATGATAAAATGATTATGTTTCTTCCATGATTTATGGCAATTAAGTATTGGATTGAAAGGCCTTCTTGTTGATATATAACCACACTCATATGAGTGTGGTTACATAAATTGGATAAATCTCTTCAAACTCATTATATGAATGTTTAAAAAACTATATACAGGTATTAAATCATAAAACAAATCACATGACTACAATTACATGTGAATAGTTTTTTGAGTTGCCACATAATGGTTTGGATGAACTTTTCTCCAAACCAGTTTAGAGAAAAATTATATTCATAATAACAATACCATGAACCTAAGGACAAAGTTTGGTTTCAAATCTGTTTAGAGCCCTCCGTTTCAACCTCCTATAAGAAGATGACACGTGTCTCTGTTATGTGTAATATACATGACTTACTTAACTTAACCAATTAAGTGAGTCATGTGCATTATTCATGATAGGAATATATGTCATTTTCTTGTTGTAAGTTGAACCATGGTCAAACTTTTCTTAACACTCAAACGAGGGAATTGTTTAGGTGAAGAAAGGAAAGTGGTGTTATTCTTGTTCGTTGAAAGGTTTCTAACTAAGAGTTTTATATATTCTAGCTTTATCAAAAATAAAATATTCCCTAGTTATGAGAATGTGAATGTTTTGAAGCGTACATTACGGCATTACCTACCGTAGAAAGAAGATTTAAGGATGTATTCCTTACCCAAGAATTCAATAAGAGAAATGTTAATAATTGAGAATATTTGATTATTCATTTTATAAAATTCTTGAGAATTATAATTTCCCTAAACATCTTAATTCTCATGAATATATATATATATATATATATATATATATATATATATGAAATGTTATTTTACTTTTGGGAGAATTATTAATATTGTCATACTTAAGTTTAATTTTTCACTTTTTCCCATACAAATAATTATATAGTTAACTTTATAAAATAAAATTTTTGTTATGCTAAATAAGATATTTATTAATGTTCATGGTTATTTTTATTATTTTTTTTAGAAAAATTTTATTTTATTTAATATGGTCAAATTATAAATTTTTTAGTTACTAAACCAGTTTGTATAAAGTTATCTTAAACATCAAATTCTATACTAATTTTAAATTTATCGTTGTCTACAGCATAGTATAAATTCAAGTTCTGAATATATATCTTAATTATTTTAGCAAAAAAAGAAGAAGAATATATCTTAATTCTGAACAACATAACTGATGTCAAATGGGGACATATTTCGTTCTATCACTATCACAAGTGACAGGGTAAAGCAATTTACTTTTCCCTAGTTTATGTCACAAAAAGAACATTGCTCATCCATCAGTGTAACAATTTGCACTTTCTTTATAGAGGAAACCAATTTGCACTTAATGGCAAATAAGTAGGGCGAAATGATTAAAGCTATAAAGCTGGCCATTTCCACTTCAATAATAAGACTATTACTATTTCAAATATTCAGCTTCTACATCAATATTGGTCCAGATTAATACCAACCAGTTACTGAAAATTTCGAAATTCAAATCTTTACTTTTAAAAAAAATAGATATAATGTCAAATGGGCATATATTTCCTCTTTTATTATCAAACTAAAATACTAAACTTTTTAAAATTTATTTTATAGTAAAATATTTTATCAATTAAGTAAACTGAAACCCACGGTTCAAAACACTATCACGCACTCTTGGTACGATAGTCACTCTACAAATATCAAGTATAAATGCTTGTGGGGTGTGAGGGGCAATGGCCGGGATTCAAGTCTTTAGGAGGGAGTTTTACACACATATACACTTAGATTAGGCCAGAGTAGAAATTCTATCTTGTATAAAAAAAACCTCATGGTTAAAAATAATGTTTATAAATAAGTCATTTAACATTAGTGTTCATATTTATATATTAAAGATACGAAAATACCTTTCCACCCAACATTATTATTATATTGCAATGTTCCAAGATATGTTCCCAACAAAAAAAGGAAAAAAAGAGAATAATAACCATATATATCTATTGTAACCTAAATTGAAAAAGCTCATGATAAAATGTTGATCAGGATTCTTCCACTGACAATTATGGTGTCAAATAGATAACCCAATGGACCAATGCAAAGGCCATATATTAGACTATTATTATTAGGGCATCTTTATCTCAAAATGAAAAAGAAAAGTTAGAGTTTTGGGCTGCTTTTCCCTCCTAACTGTTCCATTATTTATTAAATTAAACAACTAATTTAAACAATAAATAGCTGTAGGATTGGCTGTGTTGTAAGAATATTCCTTCAAAAATCCTTTAAAAAAATGAAATAAAATAAAGGAAAAACGTGAAGAGCTCAATGTATATGCATGCTGGGATGGAATGTTAAAGAGTTGCTAGACGCCTGGACCAGATGAACCTTTTGCCATTGGCTAATGGAGATCAATACTGCCACATGGCATGGCCGAGGTTATACCACGTCACGCAATACTATTATACACACAATTGTCGAAGTGGCCGACTATGATGGTGTGCGCAATTGACACCATTAAACTCATCATTTATAGAGTTTACAATCAAGCACTTCAATAATGGTAAAAAAATTTGTGAAAAAAGTTGTGTTTATAACATTAAATAATTACCATGCTAAATGGAACAAAAAACTCAAATAAATAAAGAAACAAAATTGGAAAATAAACAAAAAATAAAAAATAAAAACTCTACCCTTGGACAGCTTGGTGCAAGAAACTCTATATATATAAATATGATATCTGGAAAGCATTAACCAGCTTGTTTTGACAGGACCTGTTCCCTTATTTGCCACTCAGAATCTGGAGGTGCAAAGACTTATATGTATCTTCTTCTTGTTTTCTATTGAATATTGATTAGTAAATCTGTGACTAGGTTAGCATATCTTCAACAAGCCAGTTGAGTTGGCAAGTCTTTAGACTCTGGACCCACAAAATATTGTGGTGGACAAAAAAAATAATCATATGGAAATGGAACCTGTCCATTGTAATGATGAACTCAAAAATGAGTTTTTATTTTTTATTTTTTTTTATATAGTAGTTGAAGGCTTTTGCATTGCATGAACTTATTGTAATTTTTGGACATGACATATGTAATTATTTTATGCTTGCATAATAATTTATTGTGAATGATTTTTGACACTGACAATTTATTATAGAATGTTTTCATATATCTGACCGGTCTTATAAATGGCATGAAACTTGCATGAAAAAGCATCATGTGAATTCTCCCATTCACATTGAAATTCTAGAGTCACAAAATTTTATTTCTCTTTTCACTAACTTTTTAATTTTTTAATTTTACATATTGATAGTCCGACTTTCATATATAGTTCCTTTTATCTTATAGGTCTTATTGATTTTTATTAATTATTTAATAATGATAGTAGAAATTTTCAATATTATTCTTTTTATATTTGGGATCTTAGGAGGGTCAAATATTATTTATAACTTTTCCAATGAGTCAATTGTCTTACTAATTTTTTTTTACATCATGACAATTCTGTTCCACTAATTTTAAATTTAAATTCTTCATTAAAAAAAAGTGTAAATTGAAATTCAACATATTACGATAACTAATAAATGAACTTTTTTTTCTTCAAAATACTTATTTAGGAAATTTTTTTATAAGATTCGGGAAAAGTTGAATTTGACTATCATAATTATATAAGGTTATCTTCCTTAACCAACATAAGTCTCAGTTATCTTTAGTTCATTTTCTTTTTCAGTTATCCTCAAGAATATTTGACAATCTCTTCTTATCATTTCTTATTTCATAATGATTTAAATTTAGATGTTCTTTGTTAAGAGTTTCAAAACTAGTATTATTGACTGATTGTCTATAAAAGGAGAATTACGGTTCAAATTTTCTGTTCCCTATTTTTTCTAAAAAGCAATTCATGAACTTATTGTAGGTGTTCTTTTATGAAAATGGAGGGTTTTGGTAAAGTTCACTCTTCTTCCTTTAGTCATTGCAAAGCAAAGAGACTTTATAATTTATGTGTTTGTTCAAAATCATTGTTACAAAGTTGACTCTCCTCCTTCTAGTCATTGCAAAGCAAGACAAAATTTGGCTATAAATTTAGTTGGAGCCTTATAGGCTTCAACTGAATAATATGAAAGATAACTTGTGTTTCTCTTATATGCATTAAACATGATTATTTAACCACATTTAAATGATCGTAAACAATTATTTTAATTAAAACAAGTACACTGCTCATAATATGAACACATGTTTCATTTTCCTATTGTAAGTTGAAGCCTAAAGGCTCCAACAAAGTTTGTAGCATGTATGCTCAATATAATATTTGGTAACTGTGGAGTTCCAAGCATGAATAAGACTTGCATTTTAAGAACCACACACAAACAACCCAAACTTTACTTATTTATCTATGTATTTCCTTTAATTTGTAGAATAGGATTAAGCCTCGCTCACTGTAATCTTTAATACAAGCATACAGTTTCGTTTCATTAAACTTCATTCTCAAAATTATGTTTCAGTATTATTAGCTTCAAAGTAGTTTGATTGTGATTAGTGTTAGTAATAGCATTGAAGGTCTTAAAGACTACAGTTTAGTTTAGTCTCGCGTTCTTTACATTATTGCCATTGAACTAGCAAACCAATGTCATGATGATTTGATAAGTCCTCTTCATTGAGGCTAGAGATGGCAATATTGTGGAGTGTGGTCGGGTCATAGGTTTCTTGCGGTGCACGGGATGAAGGTATTTTACCATCCCTAATTTGGCAGTTTTATCATTGATTAGATAGAAGTGAGAAATAAAAGGGAGAGGTAGTGGCGAGAGTAAGGAGAGAGTAAAAAACAAGTGCATTTAGTTTATGTGAGAGATCCAACAAATATGTCTGGTACATGATATACTACATGCAATTTCTCACGTACAAGTGGGTTCCACAGCATGTGAAGCCCGCCTCTGTGTGAAAGACCCGACATATATACTGGGTACATGATATAATTTTTCCAAGATATTGTGGAGTTAACAACCCCCCCCCCCCCCCCCCCCCCTTTTGAGGAGGAGAAAATACATGTAGGACAAAACAAGTTATCCTTATTTAAGGCAGATACGAATTCCAATCTTTTTTATTTTATTTTTGAGATAAAAGATATGGATACGAATTCCAATCCTTAATCATGGAGTTTGCTCACCTTCTCAAGACCATCTTGTACGCTAAATTAAGACAAACCTTGAAGTCACCTAGACGTACTAGACCCATCATTTTAAACAAACCAACAATATGTTTATTATTTTTAACGATGAAGCAAATTAATTACTAGGGATCCCAACTCGTCTCATCCATCCCTTCTTGGGTTCTTCGTGAGGATTCTGATGGGCAGGTTCTCCCGATGTTGTCTTTGCCCACTTTTGGGCTTTTTGGTCAATAATATATTACTTATATATAAAAAAAAAAGTTAATTACTTTTTTTTTTCTTTTACTTAAAGAAAAGGTCATGGTGAAAAAATTGAATTTATCATAAAATCATTGAAAGGAAAAGTAACATATATGTGAAGTCACTTCTATCGTCAAATCCATGTGTATCGTCACTTCTATCCTCAAATCATGTGTATCTTGACTTCTATCCTCAAATATATGTGCATCTTTTAATAAGAATCACTAATTTGCAAATAATAACTTGTAGGGTATTTAGATAAATAATAATTTTAGGGACTCATTTGATAATGTGGTCAATTATAAATAGTTTACACGTTTTATTCACTTTTATTTACACAGACGTATCACTTTTAATTGACCACTCATAATCAATCATATCATCTTCTTGTGAAATTGGGACATATTTATAATATTGTTGTTAGAAAAATAAAAAGAATAAAAAAATAAAAGCAAAAAAGTTTAATTATAAATATAATAGAATATCAATATATAACACCCACTTCATAATAATAATAGATTTAATTATGGATTTGATATTTAACATTTGTCTTATATTTCAAAATGATCTTTAACTTTTCAAATATTTTAATTTGGTCCTAAGCTTTTTAAATTTGTAAAAAAAAGTTTTTATCAATTAGTGGATGAAAAAAAAGATGATGTGATAAATGAAAACTCTAATCAAGCCCACAAGCAGTGCTTGATTTGAAGTTTTTTTTTTTTTTTTTTTTTGAAAATATATTTTTGTTTGGTTTAATTGTGCTCTTCCTCAAAGTTTCAAATATTTCTGTTTAGTTCTTTAAAACATATTTTAAAGAAAAATTCTAGTACCAAAAAAAAAAAAAAAAATTTTGTCATCTTCTGTAATACTATTTAAGGGTTTCTACGGTTTGGATTCCACATTTTGGATGCCTAAAGTACCCTCATCATATTCACTTACAAGTTTTTAACTAACCAAGATAAATATGTAAATTAAAACTCCTACACTTTAAAACCCATAAACTCACGTATGCTTTGCAGTTTCTATCTCACTTTCTATCTCTCATCCTCCTTTCTTTTTCTTTAGATTAAATACATTTATTATTAGAGGCACCAACAAATTTTCAGGTTCTATCTTTTGCAAGTTCCTCTTTGTTTTTTTTTTTTTTGGTTTATGATTGACTTTCTTTGAGCTCTACTTTTTATTTTTTAATTTTTTTTATTTATCACGTTAACTCTCTTTTTTTTTTTTTTTTATTTAAAATGTAATTTTCAAATGAATGGTTCTTTCATATACTCTACTACTATACTTCTTAATGAATTGTCATTTCATGTTGTAGGTATTGTAATCCAAAGATAAGGCTACCTTATTCTACAAAAGAAGCATTCAACCAACAAATTTTCAAGTTCTATCTTTTGCAAGTTCCTCTTTGTTTTCTTTTCTTTGGTTTATGATTGACTTTCTTTGAGTTCTACTTTTTTATTTATTTATTTTTTATATGTATCATGTTAACTCTCTTTTTTATTTATTTATTTTTTAAATGTAATTTTGAAAATTTGAATTGAAATAGTTCCTTCTATTTCCTCACTTTTTTTTTCCTTCTTCGTATTTTTTTGTTCTTTTTAAGAATTTTTTTTTTTACCATCATTGTATATGTTTTTGGCATTAAAGTTTTTTAGTTTCTTTTTTTTTACTATCATTGTATATGTTTTTGGCGTTAAAATTGTTGTTTATTTAGTTATTTATTTAAATAGTTGATGATGTGGTGATTAGATTTTAATGAGTCCATGATAGAGTTAAATTCTAAAAAATCTTTATCTTTTATTTCCTCACTTTTTTTTTTCCTTCTTCGTTTTTTTTTTCTTTTTAAGAATTTTTTTTTTTTACCATCATTGTATATGTTTCACCAACTGTTTCATGATGTTTTGGAGACTGTCCGGTGTAGTCTTGCTGATGGGGATGCCGATGCCTTGGTCTTAAAGGTTTGATTTTTACTTCATTTTTTTTTTCTTAGCTTTTTCTATATGGCTTTGTTATTTTATGATGAACATGTGGCAGCTTTAATAGGAGAAGAAACAAGTTCTGATTGTTTTTTTGTTTGATCTCTCTTGGATTGTTTATAGGAATAAGAATGAGATAATAGGGAACAATGCAGATAATAGCATTGTCTTTTTTCCTTCTTCGTATTTTTTTTTTCTTTTTAAGAATTTTTTTTTTACCATCCTTGTATATATTTTTGGCGTTAAAATTTTTTTTTATTTAGTTATTTATTTAAATAGTTGATGATGTGGTGATTATATTTTAAAGAGTCTATGATAGAGTTGAATTCTAAAAATTCTTTATCTTCTATTTCCTCACCTTTTTTTTTCCTTCTACGTATATTTTTTTCTTTTTAAGAATATTTTTTTTACCATCATTGTATATGTTTTTGGCGTTAAATTTTATTTTTTTATTTAGTTATTTATTTAAATAGTTGATGATGTGGTGATTAGATTTTAAAGAGTCCATGATAGAGTTAAATTCTAAAAAATATTTATCTTCTATTTCCTCACTCTTTTTTTTTTTCGTTCTACGCTTTTTTTTTTAAATTCTTTTTTTTACCTTCATTGTATATGTTTTTGGCGTTAAATTTTATTCTTTTTATTTAGTTATTTATTAAAATAGTTGATGATGTGGTGATTAGATTTTAAAGAGTCCATGATAGAGTTAAATTCTAACTTTGGTTTGTTGATTAAATTTTTTTTTAAAAAAAATACTTGGTTTAATCCTAATTCTTTTATCTCTCTTAGGTTCACGTACACACAAATTTTTTGGATTGCATTGAGGAGTCATTGGAATGGAATATTAGATAAGTTCGGGTGAGAGACTTTACAAGAATTATTATATGTATTAAACCTCACATAAAATGGTTGTTATCTAGGAAATTGTTGTAAAAAAATTTCTTTTGTAATAGAAACTATATTTATCATTTGTATAATTCTATGTCAAATTCAATTTAATTTTTTTTCCATAAGTATTAATTTACTACTTCATTAAAAATGTTACGTACTTTTTTCTCAATTTTAAAGGTTGTTGATATATTTGAAATTTAAGCTATTTTTAATTTTTGTTATGGATGTGTAGTAAGTGGCTAACTTTTAGGTCTAAAAAACTAAATTTTTGGATTAAAAAAAAATTGATAAATGTTATTAAATTTTTTTAAAAAGAACAACAACACCAAAAACGTGTATCTCCTACCATAAAATTTGGAATTTAAGCTTTTATTTACTTATGTTATGGATGTTTAGTAAATGGCTAAATTTTAGGAATGTAAAAACTACATTTTAGGATTAGACAAAAAATTATAACTGCCATACATAAAAGTTGAAAAAAAAAAAAAAAAAAAAACAAACGTGGATGTGTAGTTACTAAATTTTAGGATCTTTCTAGGAGCATTTTCTTTACAATTTTATTGAACAAATGAATTATATTTATATGGTTAAATTTAATTTTCCTTAAAAAATAATGTTACTTTTTATACATCGGTCAACACATTAATTATATAAAATTTAAATATTCATTATTAAAACTAGCATCTGAGCACGCGCGTGAGGTTCTTCTATCCTTTGAGTAAGGGTTAATTTAGAGTATTTATTATAATTTAAGATTATTACATATTTCAATCACAAAAATAAAACCTAGGGGTGTGATGAGTATTGTGGGGACTAAAAAGACCTAAGTAAGTATTTGGGCCTTGGGCTTTATTAATGGGCACTAGTTTGTTTTGGACTAGAAGCCTTCTAGAACTGCAGGTCGGCCCATAAGTCGAGAATCCGAGGATTCGTCTGAGGACGAATTTCTCCTCTGACAAACCCACGATGACCTTGGGATTCGCCAAAAAGATCAAGGCAGAATTCTGGAAAAACCGTTGGTTAAGAGGGGGATTTAAGCACCTTCCGGACACAACGGTGTGAGAGAAATATCTCAAAAAAAGGCTACCCCTCCACATTAAAGACCCTGCACCTACCTCCCTGGCCGCATTAATGGGGAAATGACCCCTGAATAGTAGAAGTTAGCCTTCTTGCTATCATTTGAAGACTTTCAGAGGCTGTTGGATGGGACAGGTGTCTAATAGGGTGATTTGCTTTACACGTGGATGAAGAGGGCAGAAGAAGAAGTATTTAAGAAGGGAAGAGAGTAAAGAAAAAAGGGGTGGGGAGACAAATATTAAGAATTTTAACCTTTGAGAGAAGAAAGAGAAATAATATATAAGTTGTCCTCGGCTTACGTCCGGGGAGGTTCATTTTGCCCCGTTTGTCTATTATTTGCAAATACTGTAATATTCTAGCCTGTTCATCAAGTTTTGAATATCACTAAACTAGATTGCGAGCCCACACTCTACAAATTTCATTGTTTAAAGCTCATTGGGCCTGAGCCCACGTGTGTTTTTGGGTCCATGCGCAATTGTGCACTTACAAGTATTATGTGTGGTAAAATAATTTTTCATTACACCCCTAGGTTTTTTTTTTTTTGTGATTGAAAAATGTAGTAATCCCAAATTATAATAAATGCTCTAAATTAACCCTTACCCAAAAAATAGAAGAGCCGCTGAGCACGCGCGTGAGCGCGTGCTTAGAGGCTAATATATATTAAGAGGATTTAGAAAGTTAGTTATTGATTTTTTCTTTGTCAAAAATACCTCTAAATTAATTGACCAACAATTTAAGAATGGGGTTAAAATAGTAAATTGGCAAAACAAAGTTAGTTATTGTTTTTTTTATTGTTAAAAATACCCCTACCTAAAACTTAAAAATGAGGTTAAAATAGTAAATTGACAAAAATAATAAATTTCTACTTTTACGTTGAAATGCCTTCTTACTTCGAATAAACTCCTACTTTTACGTTGATTTAAATTCCTACGTCTACTCACTAACTCCCTACAAAATAGGATCACTCTTTTGTTAGTTTTAAAACTCCTCCAATATACAAAACTCACCCCACGTATTCATCACACTATTAGATTTTTTTTTTTTTGGTGATTGGAAAAAGTAAAAATTTCAAATTATAATAAATACAAATTATTAATTTTTACCCAAAAAATAGTAGAGCCTCTAAGCACGCTCATGAGCGCGTGTTTAATGCCTAGTACTTTTTATTGTGTTATCTTGACTCTACGTCAATATTTTATTTTCTCTTTTGCTTTTTTCAAAATATGGTTAGACATATTACTTCTTCTTTTTTGATGAATGGTTAGACATATTACTTGTACCTAGCTAGGATATGCCATAAGATGATAAGACCAATTCAAAATTGGCTACATCGACCTTAACTGGTTGGTAGTAATTTTTACATAAATTTACCATTTTTTTTATTAATTACAAAATACAAATAGTCACATAAAAATTTGTGATAAAAATTATACATTTTTTATGGAGTAAAACTTAGATGCAATATTTAGGTACTGTTCTTTAGATTCATTTTCTTAAAATTCAGTTATATGATTTTTTTTTTCCATGAAATATATTTTTTATTAAGTACAATTATATGGCCAAATTTTAAGAAAAAAAATTTAAAAAACAATACATAAGTATTGTACATAAGTTTTATCATTTTGATTCTAAAAGAAAAATTTATCATTTTTTTTATAGTAATAGATTTTTTTTCTCTCAACAAAAAAAAAATGTTAAAAGAACTAAACAGAAATATTTGAAAGGTTAATAGTAAATACTCCAATAAAACATATACTCCAATAAAAAAAAAGTTTACTGGTAAGGGGGGCTGAAGCTGAATAAATAAATGCTCATAAATGATGCAAAGGAAGAGAGAATGGTGGGGGGCCTGTGATTCCGTGAGATCAGAAAACACTCAAAAGCAGAGAGAGAGAGAGAGAGAGAGAGAGAGAGAGAGAGAGCACAATTCCAAAGGAGGATAATAAAAGTGGGGGGTTAAAGACTTTACTACTACTGGCCAGTAGAAACACATCCAAAATCCAATACCCAAAAGCCAGAAACCTTGGGATTCAGCTCTGCTCATTCAATCCATCAATTCCCATTCAAGGTTTTTTTAACTCAGCATTTATGGGTCTCTGATTTTGCAATAATATTAGTACCTCAAGATCTGCAAAATTTAACACTCAAGCTTTAAGCTTTATTGGGTCACAGCCTTTTGAAGCTTAAGAGTGGTTTGGTTTTTTGTCTGTGTAGAGAGGAGCAAACTGTAAGCATGGAGGTTGGTCAGATGCAGAGACGGTTGATTGAATACACCAAGTCCTTGTTTATGGAGGTAAAACCAAGAAAATGTATTATAAGTATATAAGCAATTCTCCTTAGGTTTTGTTTTGTTTCTGTTATGTCTGAATCTGATGGGGTTGTTTTTTTTGTTTTTGTTTTGAATGTGTTGCGTTTTCTGCTTTATTTTTGTTTGGTGAGAGAAGGGGATCCTGGATGATCAGTTTTTGCAGCTTCAACAACTTCAAGATGAGAGCAACCCAGATTTTGTTGTTGAAGTGGTCTCTCTTTTCTTTCAAGATGCTGAGAAGCTTCTCAATGATATCACTAGAGCTCTGTGAGTATCCAAGTTCCCTCCTTTTCTGTCTCTCACACATAATCATATTGGATTTCCTTTTTTCTTGGGATGGTTTGCTTTTGGATACTTTGAGTTGAGCATAAAAAGTTTTTAACCTTTTTTTCCATTTTTTCTTGTGGGCTTGGCTTCCCATTTTTCTTTGTACAGAGATCAGCAAAGTGTAGACTTCACAAAGGTTGATGCTCATGTCCACCAGCTGAAGGGCAGTAGCGCCAGGTACACATTAATTTTCCTTCTTCTATCAACCGCTAGTTTTGTTTTGTTTTGTTTTTTTGTTTTTTTGTTGTTATTCTTACAAACCCCTACTTTGCAATATGATCTTCGTTTAACTTGTTGGTCCCTACCCTAGTAATTAAGCTCCTCCTATGTTTCTCCATGTTGTGTTTATTGAACATTTAACCCTACTCTTACACCCTTGAATTATATATTGAATTTCACCAGAAACTTGGTACTGTATTTGATAAATATGTTTTAGAATGAAAAGAAAAACAAGAGTAATATATCAGTCATGATGACTTTTTTTTTTTTTTTTTTTTTCATCTTTTGTCTAAGGAACAAATGGTTTTTTTTTGTTAACAGCGTGGGTGCACAGAGAGTTAAAAATGGCTGCATTGCTTTTCGCAACTTCTGTGAGGAACAGAACGTTGATGGGTGAGTTCTTGTCTTTTTAATTACCAGTAATTGAACCTAAAATTTTAGAAGATGAATTTCTTTTAAATAATCATAGGGAATCAGGGACACAATTTTTTGCAATTTTATTAACATTTGTTATGGCCTGTTGTGAATTGTGATTCCGTGCGAGAGTGACGGTGCTCCAATTACAACTTGTCACTATAACAAGTTATGAAAAAAAGTTTGTGTTAGCTCTTTTGTTTCATTTTTCAATGATGATGGTTATGTTGGATTGCAGGAGCTTGAGATGTTTGCAACAAATAAAACAAGAGTACTACCACGTGAAGAACAAGCTTGAGGCACTATTCAGGGTGAGTAGAATAGACTTTTGCTCAAAGATTGCTGATTTTTGCAAGACTATCAATTGTTATATATGTTATTGTAATTATTATTATTATTATTAATATTATTATTATTTAAAAAATAATATTGATGGTTGCAGCTGGAGCAACAAATTGTAGCAGCTGGTGGGTCAGTTCCTATGATGGAATTGAGTTTCTAAGGCTACCAAATTGCTGGGAAAGCAAGTCTAATTGTGGGGGGGTTTGTTGTAGAGAAGCTATTATATGAATTATGTAACCACTTTTGTCACTTCATGGTTCTCTTCAACTCATATGCTTTTATGAATGAAAAGAGCTTGCTATTTAGAGTCATTTCTCATTATGAGATTTGGAACTCAAATGATGGTTTTCTTTCATTTAACTTGTATTTTCTTCTGTTATTTATATGATATTAACTAGATAATCGTGCTGTTGAGTTATTTTAATGCTTTATAAATGCAATGCATGGCTTCCACGCATTTTGCATCAGTTGGGAAACACAATTTAAAAGGAAAGAGGAGATAAGGTTGAAAAAGAATCAATTTGTACATATCACATCAGGAACATGAAAATCTGGCCCTTTGGCTGGTGCTTGGTGACACATGGTAAGAAGTAGTTTTGCTGTTTATTTGTTTATGAGCCCTTTGGAGCTCTTAGTTGGCATCATATCTTGAAAGTATTTAAAAAGGGGATCATGTTGAACTTGGCCTAGCATAATCCATTGAAATGGACATCCAACCACTATTTAAAATTAGAGGGACCTGGGAATATGAATCTATTTTCAAAGATATGATTCTTTAAGGTCAATCTTGATGTTGGGTCTCTCTCCATATTTTTCAAACAATTCAGCTCCACGATGCTTCAACACAGTGGCACTGCTAAAGAGAACTTATTCTATTGCTTGGGAAAATGGGGCTAAAGATATCAATCTTGTATGATGGGGGATCGTAAAAGCAAAACCCCATACAGAGAGAGAGAGAGAGAGAGAGAGAGAGTGAGATGTAATTATAGACAATGAACATTAGCTTCAATAAAGATATAGGGAAAAGAAAAACTTTGAATGGTATTATTCTAGTCTTCTATCTTTTCTGTTTTTGGTTTCATTGAGCTAATGCAAAGCATAGTGACCACTTCCTGTATCAAAAAATGATCTTATTAAAAAATATCTTTGAAGAAAATCAGTAATACAACTGAAAAATACTGCCCTGCCTTTGTCAGAGAATTGCCTTAACCCTTCAAGCAAAATCAAATTCATATGGGTGGTCTACCCCACTGCCGCCTTTGATCATCAAAACTTCCTATCACCGCAGACTGCTTGGTATCGTTTAGCCTGTTGGCAAAAAGGTCATAAAACACTGTAGAATTCACATTTTCCAAAATTTTGACAAATTTTCCTTCTTTTTCATCAATCACAGTTTGTCCATCTGTGGATTCAACACCTTCGGCAAAGATTTTGACAGGCTTTACTTGCACGTTTGGCTTCAAATCATCAGCGAGGGCAACTGCACCAAGGATTTCCCCAGAGAATATGTCCTGTAGAAGTATAACCTTCAGTCTAGTAGCTAAGCAGTGGAAATAACATGTGGGACATCCAAGATTCTTCAATTCATGGAGATCCAACATATACATGTATCCAATTTGTAACCATCTGCTAAACTTTTAGCATTTTATGTGGGCAACAATCTACAAAAATCGTCTTTAATGTTACAATCTTTCAAATCTTTTGCAGAAAAGTCAAAAAGTGACAAATAAGTCAATCAATGGAAGAAGCCAAAAGCCTTTTATCTAAAGCAAAAAAAAAGTTGAAATTGGGTTGCATCTTTCTGTATTGTGTGTGGATGAGAATGCTATTCTTAGAATGAAAATCATGGAAAGTGTAGGAGTAGCAGTAAAAACTTCATTTCACACATTAAATATTTACCACATGATGATATGAAATGTGACTTTGTTGCAAGCCATATAGCATTGACAGTAATCGGCTGGCGAACTTAGCTTCAGGTGTCCTTTTTGTCTCCTGCAATCTTTGTAAGATCCTTGGTAATGACCCCACTCTACGCTGGATTCCAAGTGGGATGAGGGTGATGTTAAGGTTTGAATCAAAGACTGTCTTTGCAGCCAAAGGGTCAAGAAACATATTAAATTCTGCATATTCATTGGAGCGAATAGTAAAGACATTTCCTTTGTCGAAGACACCACCGCTGATGTGTCCTCCAACTATATATACATCCTGCAATGAGATTTGAAATCATAATGTTAATACCATCAACTAGCCTATCATTTGATACCTGATTTATTTTAACATAATGTCAAGACAAATGTTGAGCTCATGTCGCCCAGTTCATTGTTACAACACTAGTGTAATGTGAAAAGAAAATCATGCTTCACCTAGAAATCTCTAAATATGTTTCTGGTAAGATATGCATCAATTTCAAAATCTTTAGCTTGCTCAAGCACTTTTCAATTCCTCTTCAAAGTTACGTAAGAAATTAACTAGTGCATGAAATCCACTTACCTGGATAAAAGAGGTTGTATTTTCCTCAGACTGAATAATCTTTGCTAGATTAGTTAGGGGTCCATTGGTCAGTATTGTAATCTTAGATCCTGGATCAAGTGTCTTCACTACAGAAGTCCAAACTTCCAATGCTAGAGGCTGCTTCTGAGAAGCTCCATCGTTTGCAGAGTCATCTTGTGTGTACCTGGTACAGAAGTCTATATTTCAATCTCACCCTCAGACTATTCAGCCACATATAGGCTAGACAACATCAAAACACAATGTCATTACCAACCTGACTATGACCAGGTCAGACGATCAGATATACACATGCGCATGATGCAAGAATCAATTGTTCTGATGTGAGGGAAATATTGAACAAGTACAATATCATGCCAATTTATCATTATTAATGTATAAAACAAATGTGATTTACTTTATATGAACCAGCCATTGACTAATCATCTGCTCATTTAATTTATAATAACATAGCGATTTGTCTCCATAAACCTAAAAAATTATTGATTTTTCCTGTTTAAGTATATAGGAGGGATTGCTTCCTGAATAGAGATCTGTTCTGAGAAATATCATTATAAGAAGAGTCTTGGAAAGCAAAAAAAGAAGAAGACCTAGGCATCAGTCAACAGAACAATAGTCACCAAACTAGTGCACGTCTCATCCAACTTTATACCATTAATGTTTCCGAGTAAATCAAGGGTATATTTTAGCTTTGGTTGATCAAATGGCTTCCTCTAGCTCAGAGCATTTTCTATGGGAAATATTCGAGTTTTTTTTGCTTTCTCCCAAGCATCATTTACTCATATACTAAAATTGTGTCTCCTTTCATTAAACAAAGTCCATCTAAGTTTGCATCTTGTCATCTCTAAGTATGGTACATCTTAATGTTGACTCATGGTTTTGATGAAATGCTTATATATAATGATGGAAAATTAATGCTAATGGATTGTGTTAACTAAATATTATTAATACATGAAAAATTATTGAATACTCCAAGAGTACCATAAATGCGTACTCTCCTTTCTCACATTAATTGTGGGTCCCACCATAAATTTAATTAGTAGAATCCATAGTTATGTGAGAGGAGAGAGTACGTATTTATGATATTCCGGAAGTATTTAATAATTATCCATTGATATATGATGAAGAAGGAACTAACTGTATGCAGTGGAAACCCAAGAGATCATAATTCCTACTGGTTGTCATACTTTTTAAAAGAATTCAGACAATTTAATTCACATTGCATATTTTATTTAAAAATAAAAAAGACTAAGAAGTAGATGTGTAAGAAATTGATGCAGCACGTATAAAACATTAGCCTTTATGTGTACTCCTTAAAGGAACATAATTTTAAGTACCTTCTAGGGCTTCGTGGCAAATCTCGCGCTAGACCATAGAGAGTGTCAGAGTCAATGAGTCCACCACTCCCGTGTGGGATAGCCTTAATGTATTTGCAGTCTCCAACACTTGAGAGGATTGAATCAGATTGGTTCATTGCAAATATATCTCCAAGACCAACTGGAATGTCATCACGGCCCATCATATGAAGTAAATCATAAATAATGTCTATTGTTGCAGCATTTGCCCAACCGGTTGGACTCACTATTATTGCCTGGATGAAAGAAGAAATAAAATGCACGTCAAAACGACTTGCTTTTGGTATCAATTGAGATTTCACAACCAAAATAGTTGCCATTTTTACTAGGATAAAACTTATATTGTGCAATATGTTAAGAATGAGTAGTAGTATTTAAGCAGAAAGCAACTTGTACAAAGTGCTCAAATTGTGCATTGCTAGAAAGGTGTGACAACTAAAAGGTAACAACATAAAAGAACCTAAAAGAGGATGCTGGGTGAAACATGAAAAATAAAGACCACTATACCTTGAGGTTGATCACTTCCACAGGTACTTTAAGGAGGTAAAACAGAGCTAGAAAATCTCCGGCACTCATATCCATGTCAAAAACAACAGTTTTCCCAAGTTTTTTAGATCCAAAATCTGGTTTGTAAAGAACTTCTTTGTAATAAGGAAATTGTGTTGTAAAATTAAATCTGCCAGTATCTTGAGGGCGGTTTAGAGCCTGCAAGAAAGTGTGATATAATTTCATCAAGATATATGTCATTGTAAGGATGAAAGACAACCATAATGAGTGCATTGGTGTACTTAAGGATACAGTTAGGCATGAATTGTGCATGGAAATTTTGTGCGTATGTATGTTCATGTGTATCAAGTATAAAAAAACAAATTGGTGTTGAATGAATAATATTCAAGAAATTATGGAAGGAAAGATACGCAGATGAACTCACATCCAAGAAACTTATATAAAATTGTTTGTCTAGTGTGCTGTCATTGTTCTGATTTGGCTTTGCTTCCGTGGCAACTAGCACGCGAACTGCTTCTGGGCCAGTTACTTCTGCTGTATAACCATCCTGTTGGATTATTGCAATAGAAAGGGCATGAACATTTGAACAAGACAAAATATAAGTCCAAGTAATATTATTAATTCTCTACAAATGAAGAAAACTACAGCTTAGCCTGAGCTTAAGTATTATATATGTATGTATCCCCCTACCAAATGCTGACTTTTGGAGGAAAAGAAGCTAGAGCTTTGGTGGGTGAGACATAAAAAATGAGTCCAATTGATAATAACTACTAAAAGGTTGTCTATCAGTCTATTGAGTGCTACAAGACTAAAGCAAGCTACAAAAGCTACCACCTGGCATTTTCCTGTCCCATTCTTCACAATGCAGAATGGATCTCTAAGTCTAGTCTGAACATGACCACTATGTACTCCACCTTTTGTCAAATTGAATCTTGGAACGTCACGGCCATCAAAGAATGGATTGGAGCCATCATGCACCCCATAAGGTTTGTTTGAAGTAACTACAGTTATATTCATATACTCCATTTCAGCAAATTCATTTTCCCCATTCGTGTTGTTTGATTTATGCATGATTGAAATTGCCACACCAGCTGCAAAGGAGTCCCACATATAAAAGTTCTGCAACATGTATTGTATTACATTAACTTACTTTTATTTTTGTTGATAGGATACATTAACGTACTTGATCTTTGTAATTGATGCAAATCATATGTTTCATTGCTTTGTAAGTATGTATTTATACCTCATACTCAAAATTGGCAGTCAAAAGAAAAGTCTTGAAAAGAGTAAGATCATGTTAACATACAGTGACTACAAGTCAACCTCAAGCACCTTTAAGAAATTACCGTATAAAACAGGTCGCCAAGTGTTGTATCACGATCTGTTTTCAATGACTGGAAGCAGTATTGTGCCTCATATGTATTCTGACTCTTCTCAAATGTGTCAAAGAAATTCTTACTTATTGGGATGGTGTTTGTTGCATCCAGAGGAATAAGGGTGATGGGAATACCAGAATGGAAAACCTGAAAGAAACAGAATCACTGTCAAATTCAGTCACTTTTAGCTTCTAGAGATGCACCAATATGTTATGTAAGTCTGTCAAGGTAATCATAAATTATACTAAGACACAATGATTGATTATTAGCATGCCTTAAGAACTGCATTACCTGGTACGAAGCAAAAGGGTCTGCAAATATATTGAATTCTGCGTAAGGATTACTAGTAGAATCTGTAAACAAATTGCCAGGGTCTCCGTTCTTTGACCTCACACTACCTCCCATGATATAAATATGCTTGATATTTCTCTTTAGATGTGCATTTTTCATAAGAAAAATTGCAAGATTTGTGTGTGATCCTGTAATAATTACAGTTATAGGACCCCATGATATCTTGTCAATCATCACTTGCTGAGATGTTGGTTGTTGAAGTGGAGTATACTTTCTTATCCCCTAATTACATGACAAATTATGTGAGCCATGCATAAAATGATATGACCATAAAGAATCAAGATAGAACAAACCTTTAGTTTTCTCATGTGAGCTAATAGAACTGTTATTGAGGTTCACATATGATATTTGCAAACACCAAGTATACAGATCTGCTTAAAGGTCTGTAGCTACTTTTAAAACATCATTCCAAAATCATGGAACAATGGAACATAACAATTGAACATGGTTTGTACTTAATAATGATGGGGACTCAAAAGACCTTAAAAATTTAACCTTATTTATAATACAACAAACGTTTCTCTACTTATTAATGTAAAATTTGTGCTGAATTCTCTGTTTTGGACAAAATAGTGAATATAAATTTGAAGCATCAGTCAACACGTTTCAAGTAAATAAGAAAAGTAAGTTATTAGATATTGATGAGACAATACTTGAGTAAGACTGTCAATTCTAGTTACCATGAAAATCAAACAATGATTTCAGTATTTTAATTGATCATATTATACCTTATTTTCTTTAGACCATAGTCCAATGACAACTTACAGAGGCAATGAATCCAACAAGAGTATCAATACATCAACATGCCATGATTCATAGAAATTACAGTGCAAATTTATACCTGTGGGAGGAAAGCTCTTCGGATTCCAAAGTTGGCATCAATATCTAATCGCCCTCCTCCTTGACCAGGAGGAATAGCTTGTCTATATCTACAATATCCCGCAGTTGTATTCCCCTGATACATAAAATCACAGTTAGAACCATGCACATAATAACATGGGTAGAGAATTATTTCATGGGCTTGTACCTTAGGTTCTCCAATTAAATTCAAACATGTGACTGTATTGACCGATACATCACAAAATGTGTTATTTTCGGCCAAAAACAATGAAAATCCAACTCATTGGTCATTCCAACAATCCAACCACATGATTGAATTTACATGATGGAATTTAATTGGAGAATTTAAGGTAAAACATACAAGTAACTGTGCTGCCCTTATATCACTAGTTTGTGGATTCATTTTGGTTTTTTAAGCTTTTAAACTCAGAGTGAGAACCATTCACACAATATTACATCGTCCATATGCTTTCAGATGACTTATATAGCAAATGTATTTTAGGATTTTAAGGCGCATGCATGCATAAGATCTTTCTAGCAAATTGTTCTTATAAATTTATTACAGAATGTAATTGTTCACACCTGTTCAATAATAGGAAGATAGCCTCCAACATTTGGCAATATAGTACCATCTTCTAGTATCCCACCATCGCCACCAACTCCAACAGCAACGTCATCACGGTCCATCATGTAAAGAATGTCATAGATGTGATTCACAGCATGTCCAGCATCAGACCATGAATTTGCACTGATAGTGACTGCCTGCACCAAAATAATACCAGTGTCACTATGTTATAATAATTCAAGAAAAAAAAAAGTCACAATCTTCTCTGTAATAATCATAAAAATAGTAGGAGCTTTTGAATCTTGATGAAGTGGATAAAGTGATAGCTGACATCAGAGCAAATATATGAAATATGGATGATGTTGATTTCAAACTTCTAGATTGTGTTAGTGCTTTCACAGTGGAAGACAAGTTGATTTTAGAAAGGCTACTTCAATGTACATGATCACTTATTTAGAGAAGTAGTGTCAAGGCAATTCAAATAAAATATGTTTGCTTTGTTTGTCATAGAAATTGAGAATACAGCTAGCCGGCATTAAGGCTAGCTAAAAGTTTGGCAGATTGTCACTTTTGGCCTTTAAGCTTCATTTTTGTTATTTTAGTTGTTAAAGTTTATGTTTGTTGTCAACGTTAGTCATTCTGTCTATAAAATCTGTTAATTATTAAAAAAACTAGTTTTAAATACTTAAAAATCAATAATATTTCAAAGTATTTTTCAATAAAATACACTAAATTTAAAGAGTGTAAATGGTATTTTTGCCAAAAATAAAATGAAATTTTATTACTAATGTTCTGGCTTTAAAAAAAAAAAAAAAATTAACGGAGTTTATGCATAGAAGGATTAACGTTGACAACAAACATAAATTTTACGAACTAAAGTTATATTTTTAAAAAAAATTAAAACTTAGAAGCCGAAAATGACACATTACCAAATTTAAAGAGAATAATTTGTAACTTTTAGTCAAAAAAATCACTTCAAGAAGTAGGCTAAAGCACAAGAGTTATCTGTTGTTTATTGCGATACTAAAAGTGCCCTTTATCTCAATAAAAAAAAAAAAAAATCCAGCTCTCCATTCGAGAGATCCAAATATTGTGAGAAATTATAACTTGAGAAACTTGAGGATTGTAGAAGAATAGTGGTCACGGAAGAGCCCCTCAAATAAGAGATTTGTTGGCTGTGGTCACGTAAGGTGACATGTCGCCAACCAACTTAATATTTAAAATAAATAAGTAAATAAAAGAAAGCAATTAGAAAAAGAAAATAAATGGAAAAAATATAAATTATATATATATATATCATTTTTGTTAATTGTCATTTTGGTCTTGTAAATTTGTATTTACTATCACCATTAATCCTTCTATTCATAACCCGTTTTAATTATAGTAAAATAATTTTTTAACACTTTAAAAGCTACTAAAATTTCTTTCTTTCCTTTTTAAATAAAAAAGGCAAAATTTTTAAGTTTGGTTAATTCTTATTTTAGTATTGTAAGTGTCATTTTGGTCCCATAAGTTCACATTTGTTGTCATTGTTAATCCTTAATAGTAACTTTTTTAGCGAAATTGAGGATAGGTTAACAGTGACAACAAATGTAAAATTACGTTACTAAAATAAATAAATAAAAATAAAACTTATTGGATCAAAATGACAATAGACCTAACTAAAAGAGTGTAATTGATATATTTGTTTTAAATAAAGAAATCAATGTCATTAAACTGAGGATTAAGAAAAGGAAGCCAAGGAGAGGGAGAGGGAGAGGGAGAGTGAGAACTTCAGCGTACAAAATGAGGGGAAAAATCTACAAAACATACAATTTAAACTATTTTAAAATTAAAATTTAGTACGTTGCTTAGTAATAGTCATGCATATAAATAGGTGTAATTAAAAATAATCACAATTACAGACATAAATGAGTTTAAATTATACCTAATATAAGAGTTACAACTTACACATTTTTTAAGCTATATATTTCTAAAATATGTAATAGTTTCTCATTATGTATGATTTAAAATCTAATTGGATTTAAATTCTTTAGTTTTTGTACTCAATAATATACTTGCTACAAAAATTTAGAAAATTAGATATGGCACATGATATAAAATTAAACTCTAATTAAAATGCAATTTAGAATATAATTAAATTTAGAATCTTCAATTTTTACACCCCAATAATTCACTATATGTAAATTAAAAATTAGATAGAATATATACATGGCAATCCAATTGAAATTTAATTTAAAATCTAATTAGATTTATCTTAATTTTGGCTTTATATATATATATATGTATGTATGTATATATATATATTATTAAAAATCACTCTAGTGTGGGAAATATTTTTGTGACCGAAGAAGAGTGCGTTCTTAATTTGTTTTGATAGCCTATGCTATGTGTCTGGGAAAGCATTGTTATTTCAGAATGAAAATTTAAAAATCGGACTAGGTCCCATAGTTTTTCCTTTCTTAATGTTAACATATATAGTGTTGTGGGTTTTAGGCCCAACTAGTTTACTTGTATAGCACTCTTACTTGTATAACACTCTTACTTGTACTACACTCATATTTACTTGTACTGCACTCATATGCCTACTATATAAAGGCACTCATGTATATTCTTTCAGTGAGAAATACAATATTATTAAATTCAGTATTTCTAACACTTAACGGAGGTCTATGTAAAAAAAAATCCAATGTCTTGCTTGTAGATTGTTGTTGATTTTTCTGTGTACGTAGGTTGCTGTGCTTGACAAATTTATTTGAATTTGCACAAAGAGGAAAAAAGAAAAGAAAAAAAGAAAAAGAGTTCCAACAATTTTTGTATTTGGTTGTGACTATAGAAATTTATCCAAAAATTAATTTTTGCTGTTTGACTTGCACGAAAAATAATATATGTTGGTGTGGAATGGTGATGACAATAATAATGCGGTAGTATATATCAACTATGGAGGTAGTGTAGTAGCATTGGTAGTACTGGTGGAAATGGTGGTGATGACAGCAGAGGCAATGGTGGTGGTAGCAGCAAAGGCGATGATGGTGGCGGTGTAATAGGTGGTGTAATGGTGATGGGTGGTGGCAATAATTGTGCTGATTCTAGTAGGGCAAATAAATTTAAGAGGGTGAGGAAGTAAATGACAGACAAATGTATTATTGCTTTCTAAAAGTAGAAGACATTTTGAGGAACGTTTTAAAATTATTTTCTGTACTTCGAAACTGTTATCCATTGATCAAAATTTTTTATCACACCAAATATAGAAAAAATATCAAAAGCTTTTTTTTTGAAAACAAATATTGCCTAAACAAACATGCAAAAGTTTTAACGTTCAAATCATACATATAGTTGATTCTCAAAAAAAAAAAAAAAAAAAAAAAATCATATATATAGTTTTGCATGGAAAGTTAGCTGACATGCAAAACTCGGTAAGTAATGAAAGAAAGTAACACCAATCGAAAATGGGTATACTTAGCTGCATGTGTTATACATTCAAAAGATTCATATATATGAACTTACTTCCACCTTAAACTCTGATCTGTTTTGCTTCAAGAGGTACAACAGAGCTAAGAAATCATCAGTATCAACATCTGTATCCAAAAGAATTCGATGTGGGAGTGGGAGACACTCCACGTTGTACAAATTATAAGCTCCAACAACTCCTATAATTAATAATACTACAACCCAGAAATTCCCATGCACCACCATTAATCTCATGGTTTCAAATTATTGCCCAGAATTCTCTTCCCTGCAAAAAAAGAAATCGAGAAAAATGCTCCTCGTTCCTGAAGCATAAACCAAAGAATAATAAAACACACAAAAAATAATGTCCTACACAAACCGAAGAATAACAGAGTGTGAAGATATTTGTACAAGAAGGAATTTGTTTGTCGTGTGTGGCTTAACTTTGTCTTATACAACAATTGATTGGCCTTTAAGCCATAGCCGACCTATGCTATTATATATGAAGTTAGTGTGCGGCAATAGTTTAATATAGCGAGAAAGAGAGGCAGCCGCATATTAGTATTTGCAAATTAATATAACTAGTCACTGATTCGTGTGATGCAAAGAAAAATTATTGATGCAAATTAATATAACTGGTCACTAATTGGTGTGATGCACGGAAAAATTACTGAAAATGAAATCTAATGAATGCTAAACAATTATGCAAAATACCATTTAAATTAAAAGACAAATATTAATGAATGTTGTTATCCTTCACTGTTTGTGTGACATTTAGAGTTTCATATCTAAATTACTACAATACTACTTGTAGCAACTAAAGCTCACAATATAAGTATATTACATGAGGCCAAAACTTATATTATCTTCAAGCTCCCCTTAGCCTTACAGAGTCCCTAACAAAATTTCTTTTGTATTGAATTTTGATTTCAGAGGACTTGTTCAAAATTATTTGAATTAAACCTCACAAATGAGAAAGAAAAAATAAATAACATTACAACATTGTAGCTGATTAATATACAAATAAACTACCAATTTAACGTGAAAAATCACTATTAGTAATTTAGAAAGCAAAAATTAACAAAATTAAAGTTGCTACCCATTTAACATAAAAATTTTCATAATTCTAAAGTTGTCAAACACCTATTAAAAAATAGCTATTGATGTAAAATATTCAGTAATTTCTAAAAAAGAACAATACTATTAATCTAATACTTACATTGAACTATTATGCAGGGCAGTCACAAGAATAGAGGTCAACAGTAACTGGGATTTAGAGATACCTAAACTGAATCATCCATCATTTGAGTATTAATATAGTGTGACAAGAGGAAGAGATGAAGGAGTTAGAAAGCCAAAGTCTGGCGTTAGGAAGCTGAAGGGTTGTCGAATGAGACTGTAAGTGTGGAACACAAAGGGTTGTCGTTTGAAATTGTAAGTGTGGAACACAAAGGGTTGCCATCTAAAATTGTAATTGTGAATGAGATAGGGTTAGGAATTTAGTATTTTTAAATTTAGGAAAACTATTTTTTAAATTGTAAAACAGATTTAGAAAAAAGAATGGCAATGACATTGCTACTGATGTGGCTTAACCTGGGCATAACAACATTAAATGCTATACTCCAGATACTACTAAAACTCTATCACACGGATTACACAATATAAACCAATAATATTACCATCTCAAACATTAAAAAAAAAACCAAATAAATTTTAAACGTAGAAACAAACAATCATATATTAGTACAAATACCCAACCTAAATACATAAAAACCCATATATGATCCACAACACAAAAGACATAGTAACAAAATTAAAAAAGGAAAAAAGAAAAAGAAAAAAAAGAACAATACTATTAATCAAATCCTTACATTGAACTATTATGCAGGGTAGTCACAAGAATAGAGGTCAAGAGCAATTGGGATTTAGAGATACCTAAACTGAATCGTCCAGCTTTTCAGTATTAATATAGTGAGAGGAGAAGAAGAGATAAAGGAGTTAGAAAGTCAAAGCCTGGCGTTAGGAAGCTGAGGGGTTGCCATTTGAGATTGTAACCATGGAACAAAAAGGGATGCTCTAAAATTGTAACTGTGAAAGAGAAAGGGTTGGGAATTATTTTCTTTTAATTAGTATATTTAAATTTAGTAAAACTATTTTTAAATTGTAAGACAAATTCAAGAAAAAGAATGGTAATGACATTGTTGTTGATGTGGCTCAACTTGGGCGTAGTAACATTAAATGCAACGCTTCAGATACTACTAAAACTTTATCACATGGATTACACAATATAAACCAATAATGATATTGTCTCAAACATTTAAAAAAAAAAAAACCAAATCAATTTTAAACATAGAAACAAACAATCATATCTTAGTGCAAATACCTAACGTAAATACATAAAAACCCATATATGACCCATAGCACAAAAGACGTAGTAACAAAATTTAAAAAAAAAAAAAAACAGTAATAAAAAAGAATAATACTATTAATCTAATCCTTACATTGAACTATTATGCAAGATAGTCACAAGAATAGAGGTCAAGAGCAAATGAGATTTAGAGATACTTGAATAGAATCATCCAGCTTTCAGTATTAATATAGTGTGAGGAAAGGAAGAGATGAAGGAGATAGAAAGCCAAAGTTTGGGGTTAGAAAGCTGAAGGATTGTCGTTTGAGATTGTAACTGTGGAACAGAAAGGGTTGCCGTCTAAAATTGTAACCGTGAAAGAGATAGGGTTGGGATTTTTTTTTCTTTTTATTACTATTTTTAAATTTAGGAAAACTACTTTTAAATTGTAAGACAAAAAAGAATGGTAATAACATGGCAGTTGATGTGGCTCAATCTGAGCATAGCAACATTAAATGCTACGCTTCAGATAGTACTAAAACTCTATCACACGAATTACACAATATAAAACAATAATATTACCGTCTCAAACATTAAAAAAAAAAACCCCAAATCAAATTTAAACATAAAAACAAACAATCATATATCAATACAAATACCCAACCTAAATACATAAAAACTCATATATGACCCACAACACAAAAGAGGTAGTAAATTTTTTTTTTAAAAAAGCAATAAAAAAGAACAATACTATTAATCAAATCCTTACATTAAACTATTATGCAGGATAGTCACAAGAATAGAGGTCAAGAGCAACTGAGATTTAGAGATACCTGAACTAAATCATCCAATTTTTTAGTATTAATATAGTGAGAGGAGAGGAAGAGATGAAGGAGTTAGAAAGCCAAAGTCTAGCGTTAGGAAGCTGAAGTGTTGTTGTTTGAGATTATAATCGTGGAACACAAAGGGTTGCCATCTAAAATTGTAACCTAGAAAGATAAAGGGTTGGGAATTATTTTCTTTTTATTAGTATTTTTAAATTTAGAAAAACTATTTTTAAATTCTAAGACAAATTTAGGAAAAAGAATGGTAATGATATAACTGCTGATGTGGCTCAATCTGAGCGTAACAACATTAAATGCTACGCTTCAGATAATACTAAAACTCTATCACACGGATTATACAATATAAACCAATAATGTTAAAGTCTCAAACATTGAAAAAAAAAACCTAAAATCTAAATAAACAATCATATATCAGTACAGATACCCAACCTAAATACATAAAACCCATATATGACCCACAACACAAAAGACTTAGTAACAAAATTAAAAAGAAAAAAAAAAGCAATAAAAAAGAACAATACTAATAATCAAATCCTTACATTGAACTATTATGTAGAGTGTGAGAGACCGCAACTTCTTGAGAGGGTGCTCTCAAAAAAGAGATTTGGGTGTCTTTTCAAGGCATCTTCCTTTTTGGGTAAATGGTGTGAGTCGCCACTTATTTTTTTTTATACAAAAAAAGAAAAAGAAAAAAAAAGAAATACAACTTTACATGATCAAAATGTTTCATTGTCATTGATTGAATAAAAATAAATACAATCTTGATAAATTGAACCTTACAAGGCTTTGAGTCCTAGTTACAATCTACCAAAAGAATACATGGCATTTTGTCCTAGTTACAATCTACCCAAAAATAAAAGAAAGACAAAGCATATGTCTACCTATCCAAAAGAACTAAGTTCGGAGGCTAGGTTACAGAATAGGAAGGTGTTAGGCACCCATTTCACTCAGACAGAATTTGGTCTTCTAGACTCTAATGACCAATATACCATTTTTGTATGTTGTGAATGATATGTTGAACATACATGATACACTTGACCAAAACTAAGTCACATAAATCTATCTTATGAATGTATCCTTTTTTTAAAATAAAAAAATTCAGATTTGTTTTTGTAAATAAAAAAATTTATTTGATTCATTAAAAAGTAAAGAAAATTAGATATGTTTTTGTGAATTATAAAGAATGAGGTTTTTGCTAAAAAAATATCATATTTGTTTTGGAGCGAAGTTAGAAATTGTGATTTTTATTATAAAAAAAAAAATCAGATCCATTTTTTATGGATAAAATAAGAAAAAGACTTTTGTAGAAAAGGAACTACACTCATGAAATAAATCTATGTTACATGCATCAATCCAAAAATCATCTCAACTCTTTTAAATTTCAAAAAATTTGCTATTTTGTGACAAAGAAAATTTTCTTTAAGAAAAATCAGACCTGTATTTAATGAAAATACAGAGTAGTTTTGTGTTTAAAAAAAATCATATATGTATTTAATGAAAATACAGATCAATTTTGGGTGTTAAAAAAAATTAGATCTGTATTTAATGAAAATACAGATAGGTTTTTTGTGTAAAAAAAAAAACAGATCTGCATTTAATGAAAATACATATCAGTTTTTTTGTGTAAAAAAATCATATCCATATTTAATGAAAATACAGATCAGTTTTATGTTTTTAAAAAAATCAAATTTGTATTTAATAAAAATACAGATAAGTTTTTATGTGTTAAAAAAATCAGATCTGCATTTAATGAAAATACATATATGTTTTGATTTAGAAAATCAGATCTGGAAAATTCAGATCAGGCACTTCCATCATCAATTAAACCATCGAAACCTTCTTTCCTTTGGCATCTACAGTAATGTGCAATGGGTCATTGTGGTGCTTCCCCCTCTTTGTCAGAGTTGGAAATAGTGAGTTCCCTACTTAGGGACCCAATCATAGCATTCAAATCTTGAGAAGTTGTGGTTGTAGAGACTTGGATTTGATTGAGAAGGTTCACTAGATTCTGGTGGTGCTTGTATGAGGCCATAAGTAAACCCCATAAAGATATGTTGGCTTGTGTCTTCTGTAGTTGCTTGAGGACCTCATCTTCTTCAGCGGATGTTTGTTGGGTAGATTTATTCAGGGCTTCTATTGGGTTGTTAGTCTCCAAATGTGGGGGTTTAAAGTGTCTCCCCCCCTTGTAATGTGGGCAATTTTTGTTGGGTCATTAGGATCGGTATCTTGGGGTTTAAAGTGTCTCCCCCCATTTGTGGATGTCGGGTTACTTTATTGAGGTTCAAAGTGTCTCCCCCCATATGTAGGTACTTGATTCTTTGATTGGGGTTCGAAATATCTCCCCCCATTTGTGGATATTGGGTAATTTGATTGGGGTTTGAAGTGTCTTCCCCCATTTATGGATATTGAATAATTTGATTGGGGTTTGAAGTGTCTCCCCCCATTAGTGGATGTTGGGTAATTTTTGGTTTTCGGTACATCTTCACTCCATATATCATATCCTGTAGTGGATGTCATACCCATCAACTCTTCCCATGTCATCATAAAGCACTCAGGTAAGTCATAGATCAATTCAGATGAGTCCTCTTTACTCTCCTCTTCAGTCATCAAGCAATTAATCCTTGGTCCTCTCCCAAAATTGTGGTTGGGCAAGGAATTATTAGTGATGATAGGCCTTGTAGGCGGTGCAATCACCTTGTTGTCTATTAAGTCTTGAATGGCATGACGAAGGCCAAAACACTTGTCAGTATCATGGCCAGGGCCTTGGTGGTAGGCACACCTCTTATTCACATCAAATCTTGCAGGCAATGGGTTTGGAGTTGGTTTTGGGTCGAAGGGCTTTAGTAACCCTTTTGCTTTTAGCTTCTCAAATACTTGGCTCACAGGCATATACTACTCATGAAACTCCCTCCTAGGCATTGGAGGTGGCCCTTGTGATATTTGCATGGGTGTAATGGGTGCAATAAGTCGATAAGGATCATTTTTGTAGATATTAGAAACTTCTGCAATTTTAGAACTAGATTCTAAATTCTTTTAAAACCTTAGTGGGTCCCCATTCTTCATAGTGCCATTATTTATTGCATCTTCAATTTAGGTTCCAGTAGCAATCAAAGTTTTAAAATTAGGAAAATATTGGGCAAACAAGTACTTATGATATATGAGTGATAAATTCTTTACAAGCATAACTAACTGTTCTTCTTCACTTGGCCTATTCATCATCTGTGCAGCTTTGGACCTCCACTTGGTAATGAAGGTAGAGAAGGATTCTTTCGACTCTTGCTTCGTAGTTTCGAGATCTCTTCATGTTATATCCACCTCTATGTTGTACTTGTATTGCTTGTGAAACTCACGGCAGATGTCCTCCTAACTCCTTACTTTAGTATCTTATAGGTTGAGGAACCACCTAAGAGCGGCTCCAGTCAGAGTGTTTTGGAACATTTGCGCAAGTAGTTCTTCAGTTGCTCCTAGGGGTTGCATGGCCATCATAAACATCTTTATATGGGACTTTGGGTAACCGGTCCCGTCAAACTTGTCCAAGGTTGGCATCTTGAACTTGGGAGGCAATCTCACATCAGGGAAAAGTGAGAGTGATTGGTAGTCCATGAGGTCTTCCATCTTACAAGCTCTCCTAATCATCTCTTACACCTTGTTTATTCTCTCATTGATCTTCTTCTCTCCCTCTATGGTTGGGGAATTATGGTCAGTCTTGTTCTCCTTTTGGCCACTCTTCAGACTTTGAAACTGTTGTACCATAAGGTTCATGTACTCCCTCAGCTGGATTTGACTAGCTATCATGGTGTTTAGTAGCTCTTGGGTGTTCATGGGTTCTGCAGGCCATGTTTGGTTTAGAGACAACTCTATTTTCAATTCTCAAACCTCATTTCTCATCACTCTAAACTCTAATTTAATTCTCATATCTGTATCTATATTTTTCTGTAACTAATTTCAAACTTGTGTTTGGTTGTTATTTCCGGGTGTAGTTCTCACCTAAAAAAACCCAATTTTAGACAAAGTTGTGGATCCCACCACTAACCAATGACAGAGGACTAGAACAGATATATTCACTCCCCCTTGAATTTTCTTTCTCCTTCTCCTCTTTTTCCTCTGACTTCTCTTTCTCTTTTTCCCTTCATCTATCTCTACCTCTCACTCTCTTCTTTCTCATTAGATCAATTGATCAGGCCCTTGTTTGTGTTTAAGAATCCCATATTGGTATCTCTCTCTCACTCGAGCTCTCTCTCTCTCTCTCTCTCTCTCTCTCTCTCTCTCTCTCTCTCTCTCAGTTTTCTCTTAGATTTTGCTTGGTTTCACTGATTGTGGGTTTGCTGATTTTGGGACTGCATTTGATTCGTCTTTTGTCCAACTTGATGGGTTGAATGTTGAGTTTACTGATTATGGCTCAGATATCCAAATAAAAGCTAGATCAGAGACATGCAAGACCTAAATACTTTATATGTCCGAGATGTTGCATGGAGATAAAGTTCCAAGTTTATAAAGTTTAGCTATCTCAGAAAAATACTTTATAAAAAAAATCCACAGAGCTTTAAATGGTGGAGCTTTGGTGAAAAAGATGGAGGAGCTTGACTGCTTGAGCATGGTTTCAGACTTTGGATGGAGGAGCTTTAGTGACAAAAGATGGAGTAAAGGAAGGAAGAAAGAGGTTTAGAAAGAAAAAAAAAAGGAAGAAAGAGAGAAAAAGAACCGTTGGGAGTAATGAGAAGAGTCAGACCTGATGGTGACAAGTCATGTGTGGGTCCCACATAGATGTAAATATTTACCACAATGCCACAATAGCTCAGTTTTCATAACTTGAAAACTTCCAAAAGTTGTTTTCATTTTCACTAACTCAAACTCAAAATTTTGAGTTTTGAGTTATAAAAATTGAAAACAAAAACTTAGCCAAACAACTTAACATGGTGTGGGTCCCACAAAAAATGAGTGATGAGTTATATAAAATGAGTGATGAGTGATGAAAACTTGTTAGACCAAACACCCCCTCAATGTTCGGATGTCCTCCCTCTTCCGCCATGGTGATAAGATCTTCAGTCTTCTTATGGCTTAAAACTGTCTTGTAGGTCGAATATGGAATTGTGATGTTGCAGCAGTGGAGTGTCTTCTATGCTCACGGGCTTCAGTACCGTGATGGGAGTGACGGGCTTGGAATTGGAACTACTAGCTTGAGTATTGGTCTTGGGTTCTCTTTGGAGCCTTCCCTCTAATCTTGACCAAATCCTCCCCTAAGAAAAGGCTTGGTCAGGTCAGTCATAGCTAAGTCCTCATCTATATCAATCAATCAAACAAACACACACAACATGCAATGAAATTTTAACATGGACCATCCTAAGGGTAGGTTCTAAGTCATTACATTGTAGGGTGGATTTGTTGTTTTATTATTTCCCATAGCTAGGACGTTACACCTCCCAACTTGTAATGTAATGAACATTGTGTTGGTCCAAGCAGCATGGTCTATCCTTTACAGTCAACAAGAAATGATCCAGTGACTTTGAGCTATGAGTTGGTGAGTTCACCACTGGGTACCCGAATCTAATGAAGACCGGTGATCCATGGTTACTACCACCATATTGTTGAGATGGGTGCATGCATATTTGTTGCTTTGATGACACACACTATGACAGTTAGGGAAAACTCTTAACAAAAAATACAAACAAAAATATCATACAACACCTCAGGACATAAATAAACAAACAAACAATAATATCATGCAAGACCATGCAAAAGACAAGGGTATATATTTGGTCACTCAAGTCTAACACAAAGCTTAACCCTTGACATCCCCAGTGGAGTTGCCACTGTGAGAGACCGCAACTTCTTGAGAGGGTGCTCTCAAAAAGAGATTTGGGTGCTTTTTCAAGGTACCTTTCTTTTTGGGTAAGTGGTGTGGAGTTGCTACTTTTTTTTTATACAAGAAAATAAGAAAAAAATAAATACAACTTTACATGATCAAAATGTTTCATTGTCATTGATTGAATAAAAATAAATACAATCTTGATAAATTGAACCTTACAAGGCTTTGAGTCCTAGTTACAATCTACCAAAAGAATACATGAATTTTTGTCCTATTTACAATCTACCCAAAAATAAAAGAAAGACAAAGCATAGGTCTACCTATCCAAAAGAAGTAAGTTCGGAGGCTAGGTTACAGAATGGGAAGGTGTTAGACACCTATTCTGCCCAGACAGAGTCTGGTCTTCTAGACTCTAATGACCAATATAACCTTTGTGCATGATGTGAATGATATGTTGAACATACATGACACACTTGACCAAAATTAAGTCTCATAAATCTATCTTACAAATGTATCATCTTTTTTAGAAAAAATTCAGATATGTTTTTCTAAAAAAAAAAAAAGGATTTGATTCATTAAAAAGGAACCAAATCTATTTTTGTGTAAATAAAAAAAAAGTTGTAAAGAAAATCAGATCTATTTTTGTGAATTAAAAAGAACAAGGTTTTTGCTAAAAAATATTAGATCTGTTTTGGAGCGAAGTTAAAAATGGTAATTTTTATTATAAAAAAAAAAATCAGACCTCTTTTGGTGAATAATAAAATCTAGATTTGTAGAGAGAAAAAAATCAGAAATGTTTTTTATGGATGAAATACGGAAAAGACTTTCTTAGAAGAGGAACCACACTCATGAAATAAATCTATGTTACATGCATCAATCAAAAATCATCTCAAATTTTAACTTCTTCTTTTAAATTTCAAAATCTGCTATTTTGTAACAAAGAAAATTTTCTTTAAAAAAATCAGATATGTATTTAATGAAAATACAGATCAATTTTGGGTGTTAAAAAAATCAGATCTGTATTTAATGAAAATATAGATCAATTTTTTGTGTAAAAAAATCAGATTTGTATTTAATGAAAATACAGATAAGTTTTTATGGGTAAAAAAATTAGATCTGTATTTAATGAAAATACAGAGTAGTTTTATGTGTTTAAAAAAATCAGATCTAAAAAATTCATATCAATTTCTAGTTTTAAAAAAAATCTTTGATATTTAGAAGATTTTGAGATTCAAGAGAAAGATTAAAACAAACAAAAGAATCAACTAAAGACATATTTAAAGAAAAATTTAAACAACACATGGCAACAACATCAGAAATAAAAAATAATAAAAACATCCAAAATCTATTTATGCATCATCAAGTAGAATTAATAGAAAGGAACAGAAAAAGAAAAGAAAAACTACATCTTGCATGAGCGTGCTCTTCTTAGTGAAGGAATATTTTAGGATTCAAAGAAATTTATTCAATTCTCTTTGAAACCTAAAATATTTTGCTTACAGAAAAGAAATTCCTAAGGCCAGAGCCTCCAGAACGTCTTTAACGTAAGAGAGAAAAGAAAAGAAGAGAAGAGCTAGAAAGAGGGAAGTCAGAGAGCATGAAAAAGTGTGTTGAATTTTGAGAGACATCCTCTATTTATAGAGGTTGGGATGTTTGAAAAATTAGCTAATGATCAAAATACGAACTGGGATGCGTCCTTATCTCTAAAAAATCGAAAAGGATGAGTTTTATCTCAATCCAATTGCCCTCGGGCCATGGCTAGTGTTTGTGCCAATTGTCACTTGGAAAGTGCAAGTGCCGATCGACACTCCAAAAGTGTCAAATGACCCTTTTGGGTGCCGGTCCCGTGTTTGAGTTTTATTCTACTTTGGATTCATTTTTTGAGGTTTTTTGAGCCAAGACTTTCACTTAGACGCATTTTTAATCCATATTCTAAAAATTAAACTCATTTTCTGGTGATTCAGGTCTCTATAACAATGATTATCTTGTAGATAAGCACTCCCAAAAGTCTTGATTATCCACAATTTTATTGTTATTAGATTATCCTCTTTATTCTCATGCAAGAAAGACTATTTTTGACACTAATTAGCAACCAATCATAAAATTATTTAATTAATTTTAATTGTCTAGCCAATCAAAATTAATTTAAATTAATCATATGTGGTTGGTTCTACCTAAACAAAATACATGTAGACCGTGCAAACTTGATCATGCAATATCTTTCAATCAACGGTCCAATTTGGAAATCGGACATACCATTGTAATCGTTAGAACCTCAAGATCAATTTTATGATATGCAATGAATGAATTAGTGCATGTAATGTAATCATGAATATTAGGTATATGAATGGTCATTCTAGTCATCTTCCTTGATTAAATTATGGATGCAAAACCGAGTGTCTACACAAAGTAGTCACAAGAATAGAGGTCAAGAGCAATTGAGATTTAGATATACCTAAACTGAATCATCTAGTTTTTCAGCATTAATATAATGAGAGGAGAGGAAGAGATGAAGGAGTTAAAAAGCCAAAGTCTAGCGTTAGGAAGTTAAAGGGTTGCCATTTGAGATTATAACCGTGTAACACAAATGGTTGCCTTCTAAAATTGTAAACATGAAAGAGATAGGGTATTGGGAATTATTTTCTTTTTATTAGTATTTTTGAATTTAGGAAAACTATTTTTAAATTGTAAGACAAATTTGGGAAAAAGAATGGCAATGACATGGCTACTCGTGTGGCTCAACCTAGGTATAGCAACATTAAATGCTATGCTTCAGGTACGACTAAAACTCTATCACACGGATAACACAATATAAACCAATAATGTCTCAAACATTTAAAAAAAAAAAAAAAATCAATTTTGAACATAGAAACAAACAATCATATATCAATACAAATACCCAACCTAAATAAATAAAAACCCATATATGGCCCACAACACAAAAGAGGTAGTAACAAAATTAAAAAAGGAAAAAAAAAACAGCAATAAAAAAGAACAGTACTATTAATCTAATCCTTACATTGAATTATTATACAGGGCAATCACAAGAATAGATGTCAAGAGCAACTGAAATTTAGAGATACCTGAACTAAATCATCCAACTTTTCAATATTAATATAGTGTGAGAAGAGGAAGAGATGAAGGTGTTAGGAAGCCAAAGTTTGTATAAATATTTTTGCTATGTGCTGTCCTATTGAGACTAGAGGTAAGCCAAACTCTATTGGGAATTGTCCTCCTTTGAAAACAACACACTTTCCATATTATTAGTCTAGCAAATATGGAAATTAAAATCTAGAAAGATTACAAAATGGCTGAATCCAAAATCTGGAAAGATTATAATAATTAATTATCATTATTTATTTGATAGAATGAGATTTTAATTTGTACTTTTTTAGTTTTTTAAATTAAAAATTTTTATAATTGGAGGAGAAGAGATTTAAACACTTGAAGCCTCCATTAGAAACACTAGAAAGTGTCAATGAGTATGCTACAATGCTCTTGGGGAGTATGTTAATTCCATAAAAACTAGTAATTTTCTTTCAAGAAAGAGTTCTTTTACAGCCATAAGAGAATTTCACAACAATTTTACAATAATCTAAGGTGTCAACTCATCACAAAAGTCAAACTAAAAATAGATTATACCCAGATCAATCAGAACTGAAAATAAAAAGGTTGTCGTAAAAATAGAGAGATTTTATTGTGCCCAAGACTTTCAAGAAATGACAACTCTCCAAATTAAAGCAAATGGAGCAAATCTTAATGGGGGTAAGGTAAAGTTTAGGTACTATTTTTGTAAATTTTAACCATTAAAACCCACTCCACTCCACGAAAAAGAAAATAAAATCATTTGTATTCGCATCTTCATAACTCAAGTTGGATAAATCAATTCTTTTTTCTTTTCTTTTCTTTTTTCTTTTTTTGTGGTGAAAACTCAAAATTTAAATACAACAGCAAAAATATAAGTTATTCTATATTTAGAAGCTGCGAGCTTGACTGTCGTTACTCATATTGAGATTGACTGCCGTTTCAGTTGTTATCATCTTTTATTTGGAAATCTTCAACTTCAGTCAATCTATTTCGATGGCCAACTTGCAAATATTTTTGCTGAATCACACCCAATTGCATTCACAAATTTCTCAAGTCAAGCTCATCTTTTATATGCCATCTTGAGTTGAGTTAAAATCTTTATTGTTTTTTATTTTATTTTATTGTTTGTTCATGCTTTTATTGAGAAAAATACAAAGGAGAGTCACCACTTCCTTCATGAAACATGGTCTTACTAAAATTTCTCTGTGAAGAATATCAGCAGCAATACAACTAAAAATACTGCATGTCAATAAGAAAAAGCTCATTCCTATTGTCAGACAACTGCCTTAATCCTGTGAAAGTTATTTGGGTGGTCTACTCCACAGCCTTCTTTGTTCATCAAAACTTCCTATCACAGCTGACTGCTTCAGGTCGTTGAGCCTGTTTGCAAATAGATCATAATAAGCTGTATAATTCACATCTTCCAATATTTTGACTAGTTTTCCATCTTTTTCATCAATCATAGTTTGTCCATCTGTGGACTCAACACCTTCAGCAAAGACTTTGACAGGTTTTACTTGCATGGTTGGCTTCATATCACCAGCAAGTACAAGTGCACCAAGGATTTCCTGGGAGAATATATCCTGCAGAATATCATTCAGTCAAGCAGCTAAGCAGTGGAAACAAGAAGCGGGGCACAACCAAGATTTTTCAATTCAGGGAGATCCAAAATACTCATGTATCCAATTTGTAACCATCTGCTAAAGTTTAACATGTTACTAAAATTCCTCCGTGAGAAAAAAAAAATGTTGAAATTGGGTTGGATCTCTCTGCAGGGATGCCAGCAGCACTATAATTAACTTGTGTGTGGGTGAGAATGCTATTCTTAGCATGAAAATCATGGAAAGTGTAGGAGTAGCAGTAAGTACTTCAATTCACAGATTAAAGTATTTACCACATGATGATATAAAACGTGACTTTGTTGCAAGCCATATAGCATTGACAGTAATTGGCTGGCGAACTTAGCTTCAGGTGTCCTTTTTGTCTCCTGCAACTTTTTTAAGATCCTTGGTAATGAACCGACTCTACGCTGGATTCCAAGTGGGATGAGGGTGATGTTAAGGTTCGAATCAAAGACTGTCTTTGCAGCCAAAGGGTCAAGAAACATATTGAATTCTGAAAATTCATTGGAGTGAATAGTAAAGACATTTCCTTTGTCCCAGTCACCACGGCTGATGTGTCCTCCAACTATATATACATCCTGCAATGAGATTTGAAATCATTGGATAATGTTAATATCATCAACTAGCCTATCCTCTGATACCTGATTTATTTTAACATAATGTCAAGGAAAATGTTGAGCTAAAACTCATGTATAAAGAATTTAGGAGCATAACATTCCAAATCTTTAGCTTGCTCATGTACTTTTCAAATTTAATTTACATAAGAGATTAAGAAGTATATGAAATTCACTTACTTGATAAAGAGAGGTGGTATTTTTCTCTGATAGAATAATCTTTGCTAGATTAGTAAGGGGTCCATTGGTCAGTATGGTAATCTTAGATCCTGGATCAAGTGTATTCACTACAGACTTCCAAACTTCCAATGCTAGAGGCTGCTTCTGAGGTGCCCCTTCCTTTACAGAATTCTCTTGTGTGTACCTGGTACAGAAGTTCAGATTTTGGTTTCATGCTCAGACTATTCAACCCACAAATAGTCCAGACAAAATCAAAACACTACATCATTACTAAGTTGACCATGACCAAGTTAGATACACACATGCACATGGTACAAGAGCCAGAAATTATTCTGATGGGTGAGGGAAATACTAAACAAGTATAATATCACGCCAATGTATTAAGGTATAGAACTTTTGTGAATTACTTTATACTAATCACTGGATTATCAATTTTATATTAAGCCCCTAAAGCTCTGTTTCATCAACAAGTTGACTTATCGTCTGCATATATACTGGCATATAATATATTGATATGTCTCCATAAAGATAAAAAGAGATGGATATTTTCCTGTTAAGTATTTAGGAGGGAATATTTCCTTAATGGGAAAAAAATCTCATAAGAGCGGCAACCCAAGAGATCATAATTCCTACCATGCTTTTTAAAATAAAGCAGACAATTCAATTCACATTGCATATTCCATTTAAAAATCAATTAAAAAATGAAATAAAAGAGAAACTAAGAAGTAGAAATGTAACAAATTAATGCACCATGTATAAAACAATAGCCTTTATGTGTACTTCTTATAGGAACATAATTTTAAGTACCTTCTAGGGCTTCGTGGCAAATCTCGCGCCAGACCATAGAGAGTGTCAGAGTCAATAAGTCCACCACTCCCATGTGGGATAGCCTTAATGTATTTGCAGTCTCCAACACTAGAGAAGAATGCATCAGATTGGTTCATTGCAAATATATCTCCAAGACCAACTGGAATGTCATCACGGCCCATCATATGAAGTAAATCATAAATGATGTCTATTGTTGCAGCACTTGCCCAACCGGTTGGACTTACTATTATTGCCTAGATGAAAGAAGAAATATAATGCACATAAAAACTGCTGCTTTTGATATCAATTGAATCTCACAACCAAAATAGTTGCCATCTTAATTAGGATCAAACCTATGTTGTGCAATATTTTAAGCATGAGCTGTAGTATTTAAGCTGAAAGAAACTTGTACAAAGTGCTCGAATTATACATTGTTAGAAAGGTGTGACAACTAAACCGTAAACATCATAAAAGAACCTAAAATAGAAAGCCAGGTGAAACATGAAATAAAGAACACTATACTTTGAGGTTGATCACTTCCACAGGTACTTTTAGGAGATAAAACAGAGTTAGAAAATCTCCAGCACTCATATCCATGTCAAAAACAACAGGTTTCCCAAGTTTGTTTGATCCAAAATCTGGTTTGTAAAGAACTTCTTTGTAATAAGGAAATTGTGTTGTAAAATTAAATCTCCCCGTATGTTGCAGGCAGTTTATAACCTGCACAAAAGTGTATTAAATTTCATCAACATATACCTCAATGTAGGATGTAAGACAATTTCAACGAGTTACGAGAGCATGACAGTACTTCATGATACAGGTAAATGTCACTGCATGGAAACTGTGTGAGTGTGTGCGAGTGTGTTAATTTGTTTCAAGCATAAAATAACAAATCTCCCTTGAATGATATTCAAGAATTTATGAACAAAAAGAAACACAGGAAAACTTACATCCAAGAAACTTCGATAAAATTGTCTGTTTAGTGTGCTTTCATTGTTCTGATTAGGTTTTGCATCAGTAGCAACTAGAATGTGAACTGCTTCTGGACCAGTTACCTCTGCTGTATAACCATCCTATTGGATTATTGCATAGTGCATGAATTTTAAACAAGACAAAAATATAAGTCCAAGTAATATTATTACTTCTCTACAAATGAAGAAAAACTACAATTCAGCCTGAGCATAAGTATTTTATATGTATGTATGCACCTACCAAAGAAGAATTAAGGAGGAAAAGAAAGAGAGCTTTGGTGGGTGAGACAGATAAAAAATGAGTCCAATTTGGGGTAAGTGGTAACTATTAAGTGGTTGTCTATGGAAAGTTACAAGACTAAAGCTACTACCTGACATTTTCCCTTCCCATTCTTCACAACGCAGAATGGATCTCTAAGTCCGGTCTGAACATGACCACTATGTACTCCACCCTTTGTTAAATTGAATCTTGGAATGTCAAGGCCATCGAAGAATAGATTGGAGCCATCATTCATCCCATAAGGTTCGTTTGAAGTGACTACAGTTATATTCATATACTCCATTTCAGCAAATTCATTTTCCCCATTTGGGTTGTTTGATTTACTCATGATTGAAGCTGCCACACCAGATGCAAAGGAATCCCACATAAAAAATTCCTGCAACAAGTTAAATTGTATTACCTTAACTTACTTGATCCTTGAAATTGACGAAAATAATATGTTTAATAACTTTGCAAGTATTCATATGGCATACTCATAATTCACAGTCAAAGGAAAAGTCTTGAATAGAGTAAGATCATGTTAACATAGATTGACTAGAAGTCAACATCAAGAACCTTTAAGAAAATACCGTATAAAATTGGTCCCCAAGCAGTGATGCATCACGAGCTGTTTTCAATGACTGGAAGCAGTATTGTGCCTCATATGTATTCTGACTCTGCTCAAATGTGTTAAAGAAATTCTTACTTATTGGGATGGAGTTTGTTGCATCCAGAGGAACAAGGGTGATGGGAATTCCAGAATGAAAAACCTGAGAGGAAAGTAATCATTATCAAAGGCAGTCACTTTTAGCTTCAAGAGATACTTTAATAATAATAAAAAGCATATACTATGTTGATGTAGTGATTTTGCTTTTGTCAACAAAAAAAAACTATATGTTAATATATCAACAAAATCATTGATTACATAAAGAAATAATGATTGGTTATTAGCTAGTCCTAAAAACTGCCTTACCTGGTATGCAGCAAAGGGATCACCAAATATATTGGACTCCGCATAAGGATTACTAGTATAATCTGTGAACAAATTACCAGTCGGGTTTTTTGTCCTCACACCACCACCCATGATATAAATATGCTTGATGTTTTTCTTTAGATGTGGATTACTCATAAGGAAAATGGCAAAATTTGTACATGTTCCAATAAGAAGTACAGTTATGGGACCTGCTGATATTCTGTCAATCATCACTTGCTGAGCAGTTGGTTGCCAAAGAGGAGTATAATTCCTTCTCCCCTAATAACATGAAAAATAATGTGAGCCATGTAATAAATGATATAACCATATAGAATCAAGGAATGAACAAACCTCTATTCTCATGCGAACTAATAGAACCGTTATTGAAGTTCAGATATGATATTTGCAAACCCATTGAATAAAGATCTAGTTTGGGTTTTCAATATCAAGGAACAGGAATATGGTTTGTACATAATAATGATGGGAACTCAAAAAGACCATTTACATTTACCTTATGTAAAATACAAGAAACAATCTCTCTACTTATTAATATAAATTTTTAGCTGAATTCTCTGTTTTGGACAAAATAGTAAATATACATTTAGTGAAAGTACATTTGACATATGAACAAACCATGAACCAGCATCAATTTCAGAAAAGCAAAATATTTTCCCTAGCAATAAACAGAACAGTACAGCTAAAATTATTTTCATTTCCTGGTAAGAATGAATTTACTAACCCTAGCAAAATTTACCAATAAGAGGTTAGGCCTTGGTGCAATGCCAATTGCCTTCCACCAAAAGCAATAGGTTACAAGTTTGAATCCAAGAATTAGTCTCTAAAAAAAATTGAGTACTGTGTAGCAGTCACCTCTCCCTGACATTGCAAAAATGAAAGCTTTGTGCACCACAATTTACTAAATAAACGCAAGACAAACTCAATGGGCAAGACACATCTTTAGGTGTCTGTCTTATACCAGTTCACCATGATTTCAATTGAGAACTTCAACTTATGGGAGTGATCCTTTGGTAAGTTTCTACTTCAAGCAAGTTAATCATGTCAAAATTGAAAACTCACATGAAACCGTATTGACATAGGACAAAAAGTCAGCATATTCATTTTTCAAGAAGCACAACATTAGGTCAAAGACTAAAATTTCACTGTTGGAATATTCACATGTGAGTGGTGTGTTTTGCTAAGTGGTGAGATCCCACTTTGAATACTAATAACATGAATGAGTGGTTAATATAAATTAATTGGGACTAAACCATTGGCTTAAGCTTTTATATTGTTATTTCATCAGCATGCCATAATTTATGGAATGCAGATCCACAACAGGCACAAGCAATAAAGATTTCATCCAAAATAGAAATTACTGTACAAATTCATACCTGTGGCAGGAAAGCTTTTCGGATTCCAAAGTTGGCATCAAGATCTAACCGCCCTCCTCGACCAACAGGATTAGCTTGTCTATATCTACAATATCCTGCAGTTGTATATCCCTGATACATTAAACTCACAGTTAGAACCATACACATAATAACACATTAATTTACGAATTCATTATGATTTTTAAAGCCAAACATTCACAGTTGAGGCTTTGAAAATTATAAAAAAGATGTAGTTTAGTATGTCAATGTACATGCATACGACCTTTCTAGTAAATTATACATATATAATTATTACAAAACACTTGTTCACACCTGTTCAATAAGAGGAAGATAGCCTCCAACATTTGGCAGTATTGTACCATCTTCAAGTATCCCACCATCACCTCCAACTCCAACCGCAACATCATCACGGTCCATCATGTAAAGAATGTCATAGATTTGATTCACAGCATGTCCAGCATCAGACCATCCATTTGCACTGATAGTGACTGCCTGCAGCAAGTTAAAACCAGAGTCACTATCTTCTCATTGAGGGGAAAAGAAAAGGTCACTATCTTCTTTAATCACAAAAATAGTAGGTGCTTTTAGGATGTGAAATTGATAAATTGTAGCTGTCATCAGAGCAAATATGGCTGGTGATATTGGTCCCAAACTTCTAGAGTGTGCATGAGTTTTTGGCGGTGGTAAACTCATACTTAACGTGTTTACACTTTACAATCACAAATATGGCTGATGATTTTGATTCTAGAAAGCCTACTTTAGATAAGATAAATAAATCATTGCCTATGAGGAAGCTTCAGACGTGTAGAAGAAAATAGGCATGGCAGATCACCTAACACAATCAGAGGGTGAGATTTGTTAAAAATATTTAGTATTCGTTTTAGGAATGATTGTTCTATACCTATTATTTCATAGTGGAAGTTTCGATTGGACTAAGTCCCGTGGATTTTTCTTTCTTATTAGAGGTTTTTCCATGTAAAAACTTCAAAATTTTGTTTGTGATATTGTGTTAAGTTTCAGATTGTTGAGAGTGTCGGCAAATCCTAGTGCCATGACATATCAAATCTACAGCAAATCTTCAAGGATTTTCCTTGGAGTGCTAGAGGTTTTGGTTCATGGAAGAAATTCGCATAGGGTTCTAGCTCTGTTACAATAAAGAAGGTAAGTGGGGCATTTGCAGTTGTTGCAATATTGTGGCTATTCATACAAAGGTTTTGTAAGAAGATTATTTGTAATTGTTTTTCTTGCATAGAATTTTTATGGGACTGAGTCCCCGATGGTTTTACCATTTTACTATTAAAGAGGTTCTTCATTGGTTGTCTACTTTGTTACCAAATCTGTGTCTTTTTTCTATTTTATTATTATTGTTTAGATTTGTTGAATTAATTTGTTTATTCCAATACATAAATTGATTGAGATCTAAATAAAATATATTCAATTTGCATCAGATAAATTAGAACACATAGGGGCCAAAACAGAATATTTTTCAAATTGTAGTTGATTTTTCCGTTAATGTAGAATATTGTGTTTGGTTAATTTATTTGAAGTACTTATCGAATTTGTAAATAGACGATAAAAGGAAAATATATATGTTGTGCTTTGTTTTTATTATTGCTTCTTTTCTCACAAAAAACAAAAACATTCCACTGTTTTTGACTCACGAAAAATGTTTAAGATTTAAAGTAGGTGCGGTAGTGGTAAAGATGGCGATGGTAGCAGAAACAGTGGTGTGGTGACAGCAATAGTGCAGATGGTGGGACATTGGCGCAATATAGTGATGGTGGTGACACTAGAGGTGATTATCAGCAGAGACAGTGGTCATGATTATAAGGAACACATTTAGGATTAGTGTTCTTTGATGAGGAAACTCTGTTCTTGATGATTTAGTTGTTGTATTTGTGTGTTTAAAGTTCTGGGATTTCAATTATGTAAGGTTTTAAAATGGCTACTGAAGAGGAAATATCACTAGGAATATTGATGGATGATGGAAATGCTTGTGAATTCTTGGAGAGAGTCATGTTCTCTATTATGATATTGCTTCTAAGGAATATCTATCTACCTCCAAGAGAAAGAAAAGACAAGTGAGGAACACACAAAATGCAACAACTTGACTAAATTTCATTCCAGATTATTGAAATTAGAGTTAAAAGCATATATCTAAGGATGATTAGCCTAATACAACAAGTGATCATAAAGATTTACATGTGTTTATACCCTAACTAACTCAAGCTAGTCTATCTCGAAATAACTAATTTGTAACTAACTGAGCTCTTAATGTGAACCAACTGAGCTCTCAATTGTCATATATCAAGGCTGAACCATAGATGTCAATAGGCACTTACGATCAAAAACTCAAACCTTGAGTTTCCGCCTTCGTTTGCAATTTGATCAAGCTGGCATGAACTTCAAGCTGTGACAACGTTTATGGCCGTAATGGTGGTGGTTTTGGGAGCCAAAATGAATGAAAGAGGATGAGGAAACAAGTGAATAGTAGAAAATATTTCAAAAGCGTAAAACATTTTCCATTGCACCAGATATGGAGGGAAGTAGGAAACATTTTTCCAAAAAAAAAAAAAAAAAATTGCCTAAACAAACTAGCTTAAAATGGCAAGAAATAATTAACGTTGAAACAGTTTGAGTTTCATCTGAACTTACTTCCACGTTAAACTCTGATCTGTTTAGCTTCAAGAGGTACAAGAGACCAAGCAAATCATCAGTATCAACATCTGTATCCAGAAGAATTCGATGCGGGAGACCCTCAAAACTGTACAGATTAGCTCCAGCAAAAGAATAAAATAAAAAATAATAGAGATTAGCTCCAACAACTCCTATAATCATTAGTACTACAACCCAGAATTTCCCTTGCAGCAACATTCTCATGCTTTCAAATCCAACCACAGAATTCTCTTCCCTGCAAACGACAAAAATATCAGCATCAAACATTGAAAGCAAAGTATAACAAAAACATACAACAAATAATATCCAACACAAGCTGTACATTAGAGGTGTTCATATATCACAGAATGAGAAGTTAGTACAAGAAGGACTAGGTTGAATAATGGATCAAGATCATCTAAAGTTCATATGGTAACTCTACCATATATAGAATGAAACAAGATTAGGTTTCTATGAATTTATTAAATCACTTATTTAGTAAAAATGGTTGGAATTTTAAGAACTTTATGAGATAGAGTTACCCTAAAACTCTGAAGGATCTTAATCCAATGAATCATGGTGAAAATGCCTGGAACATGAATCATAACACAACTGCATAATAACTGTCACTAGCAGTCTAGCAGGACTTCATTTTATCGTTCAGATTTAGCTTTCAATAATAAACTAGTGGCAGACCCGCATGTTGAGCGTAATAATTTTTTAAGTAAAATATTATTTTAGTCCCTAGACTTTATAAAGAGTTTTTTTAAATTAAAAAAAAAATTTATCATATTTTTCATAATCTTGTCTATAACATTTTTTACCATTATCATATATTTATTAGTTGATGATTTGCATAACGTAGACATTAAATAAGAGGTAGAGCTATTCATTAGATTTTTTTAAGTCATGATGAATGAAGATTATGATTATATATATATATATATATATATATAAAAGGTTAAATGAAATGTTAAAAAATGTGATTATAAAATTTTTCAATTTTATTTCTAATATAATTTCCAAATTACTGAAGAACATCTCATTTTTAGTTGTGATAAGAAATGTGGGGGGTAAAAGGACCCAAATGGGCATATGGGCCTTTGGACTGTAGCATGGAGGGCCGACCTGCTCCAGAATTAACTACGAATTGGCCCATACGCCAAGGATCCGAGGGTACAGCCGAGAACAAGCTTCTCCTCGGACAAATCCAAGAGAACTCAAAACTTCATTATGAAGGTCAAGGCATAACTCTGGAAAGACTAATGGTTAAAGGGGGACACCCTGAACCTTCTAGATGCACCAGTTGTAAAGAAAATATCAAGTGCAAAGGCTGCCACCTCCGCATTAAAGGCTCTGCACCTACCTCCCTGGCCGCATTAATAGGGAAGTGACCCCTGAACAGTAGGGCTGAAACTTCTAGTCACTGTCCAAAGGGTATCAGGGAAGGAAGTATTTAAGGGGGGTGGAGGTCAGAGAAAAAGGAAGGAGATCAACAACAAAGAAAGAAACTAAGAATTGTAACTTTTAAGGAAGAAATAGCAATAATACAGAAGTTGTCCTCGGCTTACGTCCGAGGAGGCCTATTTTCAGTCATCTTTTGTTATCTACATGTGTTTGTAACTCTTAACCCGTTATCAAATTCTCAGCACTTCTAATCTAGGTTTCAAGTCCACGCTCTACAAATTTTATTGTCTAAGGCTCGTTGGGCCTGAGCCCGTAGTTGTCTTTGGGTCCAAGTGCAATTGTGCACTTACAATTGGCGCCGTCTGTGGGAACCTAGTCTAGTAGGAGTTGGGATACTATGGCAGGCCTGGGTTCTGACCATGCAGAGTCACAGGGATCACAACCGGAGGATCTTTTCGAGCGTCTTGAGCGTCGAAGGGATCGAGAGGGAAGTGTCCATACAGAATACCCCGGGGCTAGCCATACTCATGGTGGGCATAGCACCACCCATGAGGATGGTGCTAAAGCCATGCAGAAGGAGATTAATCGTTTGAAGAGAAAGTTACGGCGCACCAGACGCAGGTCTTCACCGTCCTCATCTAATCCTTCCTCGGAGGAGGTACGGGGAGACAACTACAGCTCAAGGTCATGCTCACCCCCCAGTGCAATGTCCTCTGGTAAGGAGGACGACCAGCCAGCTCGCAGACGCAAGAAGCCTCCTTCTAGGGGCTTAGGGAACGATGCTATAAGTCGGGCGTTGCACCAACTCTCCAAGTCTCCGTTTTCACGGAGGATTGAGAAGGGGAGGCTTCCCAGGAGGTTTACTCAACCCACCTTTACCATCTACAATGGCCGGACTGATCCGGTGGAGCACGTGAGTCACTTTAACCAGAGGATGGCGGTGCACTCTCACAACGAGACCCTGATGTGTAAAGTTTTCCCCTCTAGCTTGGGGCCTGTTGCTATGAGGTGGTTCGACGGCCTTAAATCGGGGTCTATAGGTTTGTTTGGGGAGCTTACTAGAGCATTCGCTTCGCGGTTCATTACGTGTAGCAGAGTACCTCAGCCATTGGACTCGCTGTTATCCATGACCATGAGGGAAGGGGAGACGTTGAAAGCATACTCCGACCGTTACTGGGAGATGTTTAATAAAATAGATGGCGACTTTGATGAGGTGGCTCTCAATACCTTTAAGGTAGGTCTTCCTACTAATCACGACCTGAGAAAGTCTTTGACTAAAAAGCCCGTCAGCAACGTACGTCGCCTCATGGACCGTATTGACGAGTACAAGAGGGTGGAGGAAGACCAACAGCAAGGAAAGGGTAAGGAGAAGGTTATCCCGCAGGAGAGAAGAGATTTCAGGTCGGACAGGTACCACAATAACAAGCCGAGGAGAGATTACATTGGGCAGTCCGGCAGGGCAGCACCTCAGGCCGTGAACACTGTGTTCCGAGAACTAGTACATCAGTTGCTGGAGAAAGTTCGTAAGAAGCCCTTCTTCAGGTGGCCTAGCAAGATGGCAGGAGATCCCACAAAGAGGAATCAGAACCTCTTCTGCCAATACCATCAAGATGTGGGCCACACTACCGAGAATTGTCGAACCCTTTGGAACCACTTGGAGCAGCTTGTCAGTGAAGGAAAACTGAAGCAGCACTTGTGCCAACCTAGTAGGCAGGGCAGTCAATCTGGCTCAAACAATCAGAGGAATAATTCATCTCGGCCGGCATTAGGAACAATTAATGTTATTTTTGCTGCACCTGGCAGGACCGGCTCGGGTCCCACCAGGGTGATGGCAGTTTCACATCCTCAGGCCAAGGAGTCGGGCTGCAGGCCGAAGAGGTTGAAGCTAAACTTGCCCGTCTTGGAATTTTTCGAGGAGGATAAGATAGGGACTATCCAACCCCATGACGATGCTCTTGTAGTTACGCTTAGGATAGGGAACTATGATGTGAGGAGGGTGATGATAGATCAGGGCAGCGGTGCAGATATCATGTACCCTGATCTATTTAAGGGGTTGAGATTGAAGCTGGGAGATCTTACTCCTTATGACTCGCCACTTATAAGCTTCGAAGGGAGAGTCGTTGTGCCGAAAGGACAGATCCGTTTGCCCGTTCAATCCGACTCAGAAACGGTTGAGGTGGATTTCATTGTGGTTGACGCGTACTCTCCATATACAGCCATCCTCGCCAGGCCATGGTTGCACGCTCTTGGAGCTGTCTCTTCTACCTTGCATGTTAAGGTTAAGTTCCCCTCGGGGGAATGTGTTTAAGAGGTCCTCGGCAGCCAATCGGTGGCCAGGCAATGCATATCGGCTGCAGTGCTGCACCAGACGGAAGCCGAGTCTTCGGCTCTGGTCACCAAAGACTTATAGCAGTTAACAGCTCCTGATGCATCTGGAATGATGACAGGAGAGGAGGCTCATTGTGAGAAGTTAGAGAAGTTTTTGATAGCCGATGATCCAGAGAGGTTCTTCCAAGTCGGCATACGTTTGCCACACCAGGAGAAAATGGAGTTGTTGGAATTTCTGAAGGACAATATTGATGTTTTTGCGTGGGACCCGTATGAGGCTCCAGGCGTAGATCCGAGCTTCATTTGCCATCGTTTGAATGTCAACCCTGCCATTGTTCCGAGAAGGCAGCCACCTCGGCGTTCTTCCAAAGAACATTCCGAGGCTGTAAAGGAAGAGGTGCTCAAACTCAAGAAAGCTGGGGCTATTAAAGAAGTTTTCTACCCCGAATGGTTGGCGCATACGGTTGTGGTTAAAAAGAAGAATGGAACGTGGAGAGTATGTGTGGACTTCACAGATTTGAACAAGGCCTACCCCAAGGATTCGTTCCCAATGCCGTGTATTGATCAACTAGTGGATGCCACTGTCGGACATCCTCGAATGAGTTTTTTGGACGCCTTCCAGGGTTACCATCAGATTCCACTAGCATTGGAGGATCAGGAGAAAACTGCTTTCATTACTCCAACAGGGAACTACCACTATAAGGTCATGCCATTCGGGTTGAAGAATGCTGGGGCTACCTACCAAAGAATGATGACTAGAATGTTTGAACAGTAACTAGGGAAGACCATTGAGGTGTATGTAGATGATATGGTGGTGAAGAGCAAAACAATACCTTCACACGTCAAAGATCTAGCTGACACCTTCCAGGTGCTAAGAAAGTACAAGCTGCGCCTTAACACCTCAAAGTGCTCTTTTGGCGTGGGGTCCGGAAAGTTTTTGGGATACATGATTACTCACAGAGGCATAGAGGTGAACCCAACGCAGGTCAAGGCTATTTAGAATTTGCAGCCTCCTCGGAACCCAAAAGAGATCCAGAAATTGACCGAAATGATTGCTGCATTGAATAGGTTTATCTCTCGGTCATCTGACCAATGCCGTCCTTTCTTCCAATTGTTGAATAAGTGGAAAGGGTTTCAATGGACCGAGGACTGCGTGTTAGCTTTCCAGCAGCTTAAGCAATATCTTTCTCGGCCACCCATCTTGTCTCGCCCCGAGGCGGACGAGGTCTTGTTTGCTTATCTCGCAGTGGCCGTACACGCGGTCAGCCTGATCCTTATAAGGAATGAAAACGGGGTGCAAAGACCGGTCTACTACGTTAGTAAGTCTTTGAATGAGGTCGAGGTGCGCTACCTACTCTTGGAGAAAGCGCTTCTGGCCATAGTTCACGCCACACGCAAGCTTCCTCATTATTTCCAGTCTCACACTGTAGTGGTTCTGACCCAATTGCCTCTCAAGGCGGTATTACGCAACGCCGATTACTCTGGTAGGGTCGCAAAGTGGGGAACCATTTTAGGAGCTTTTGACGTTAAATACAAGCCTCGCACCTCGGTGAAGGGCCAGGTCCTCGCTGACTTGGTGGCAGAGTTTACTGAACCATTGCTTGAAGAAACTCTAAAAGAAGCACACATGGATGGAAAATCAGTTGGTGTGATCACAGCCGCAGTGCCTTCGACTTGGAAAATGTATGTGGATGGGGCAGTTAATCAGAGAGGGTCTGGTGTCGGACTTGTTGTGATATCCCCTGAGGGAATTATCTTCGAAAAATCTCTAAGGCTGTCATTCTCGGCTACTAATAATGAAGCCGAGTATGAAGCAGTCTTGGTGGGCATGAACATGCTACATAAGATGGGTGGAAAGGAAGTCCATGCGTTCTTGGACTCTCAGTTAGTGGTCGACCAGGTCACGGGGACCATGGAGGCTAGGGACCCAAGAATGCAGGAATACTTGGCCCAGATCAAGCGTCAGCAAGCAGAATTTGACTCCTTCGTCTTAGCTCACATCTCTAGAAGTGGAAACACCCATGCTGATTCTTTGGCTACGTTAGCAACGTCCTCGGCTCAGGGTTTGCCCAGGATTATCCTTGTGGAGGATTTGCTAAAGCCAACTCTTACCCCCGCCAAGGCGGCCCGCATCCATCTAATAAGGCCTGGACCTAGTTGGATTGACCCGGTCATATCTTTTCTTAGGAATGATATCCTTCCTGAAGACAAGTCTGAAGTAGATAAGATACGTCGAAAGGCGCCACGTTTTTGGTTGTCCGAGGACCAAAAACTGTACAAACGATCCTTCTCAGGACCATACTTGTTGTGTGTGCACCCTGAATCAACGGAAGCACTTCTGGAGGAACTGCATGAAGGGATTTGTGGAAGCCACACTGGGGGAAGGTCCTTAGCCCATAGGGCCCTGACTCAGGGTTATTGGTGGCCAAATATGCAGAGGGAGGCTCAGGACTATGCCAGAAAATGTGATCAATGCCAAAGGTTCACCCCTAATATTCATCAACCTGGAGGGGTTCTCAACCCTCTCTCCAGTCCTTGGCCTTTTGCGTAGTGGGGATTGGACATAGTGGGGCCATTTCCGAGAGCTGCAGGAAACAAAAGATGGCTTCTTGTGGGAACAGACTATTTCACTAAATGGGTTGAGGCCGAGCCCTTAGCAAATATCAGAGATGTTGATTCCAAGAAGTTTGTCTGGAAAAATATTGTCACTAGATTCAGTATACCACACACACTTATCTCAGACAATGGCGTTCAATTTGACAGCAAGGCCTTTAGGCAATATTGTGGTGACATGGGTATCATAAATAGATACTCCACCCCAGCTTATCCTCAGGAAAATGGGCAAGCCGAGGCCGTTAATAAGGTCATAGTCAGTGGGCTTAAGAAAAGGTTGGACGATGCGAAAGGCAGATGGGTAGAAGAGCTCCCTCATGTTCTGTGGACGTATCGGACCACACCGAGCAGGTCCACGGGAGAAACGCCATTCTCTATGACTTATGGAGCCGAGGCGGTGATACCTCTGGAATCTGGTTTTCCCACCCTAAAGACGAGCTCTTTTAGCCTGGAGAATAACAATGGACTCCTGGAGAAAGGTCTTGATTTACTTGAGGAACGACGCGAGGCAGCTATGGTCCAAATGGCTTATTATCAACAGAAGCTAAAATGGGGATATAATGCCCACGTGAAGCTAAGGCCACTTGCACCTGGTGATCTTATACTAAGAAAAGTTGTAGGCACTTCTAAGAACCCAGCTTGGGGTAAGCTAGGACCCAACTGGGAAGGCCCCTATCGCATTGTTTCAGTAGCAGGCATAGGGTCATATCGGCTAACTGACCTAGATGAAAGAATTGTACCACACCCATGGAATGTAAATAATCTTAGAAGGTATTATTATTAATAAAATGTGCTTTTGTCAGTTAACATTTCAAAGTTATAAGTACCTCTAATATCTGAAGTTACTATTCTTAAGAATCAAACAGAAACTTGGTTAAGTGTAGTCCTCGAACCATAAACCTTGTGGAAATTGATGTCTTGTCATTTGTTAAACAGAACCTTAGTTATGCTGGGTCCTCGGACCTCCTACTTTGGGGAAATTAACATTTGAAGTTACTATTCTTAAGAATCAAACAGAAACTTGGTTAAGTGAAGTCCTCGGACCACAAACCTTGTGGAAATTGATGTCTTGTCATTTGTTAAACAGAACCTTAGTTATGCCGAGTCCTCGGACCTTCTACTTTGGGAAATTAACATTTGAAATTACTATTCTTAAGAATCAAACAAAAACTTGGTTAAGTGTAGTCCTCGGACCACAAACCTTGTGGAAATTGATGTCTTGTCATTTGTTAAACAGAACCTTAGTTATGCCGGGTCCTTGGACCTCCTACTTTGGAGAAATTAACATTTGAAGTTACTATTCTTAAGAATCAAACAGAAACTTGGTTAAGTGTAGTCCTCGGACCACAAACCTTGTGGAAATTGATGTCTTGTCATTTGTTAAACAGAACCTTAGTTATGCCGGGTCCTCGGACCTCCTACTTTGGGAAATTAACATTTGAAGTTACTATTCTTAAGAATCAAACAGAAACTTGGTTAAGTGTAGTCCTCGGACCACAAACCTTGTGGAAATTGATGTCTTGTCATTTGTTAAACAGAACCTTAGTTATACCGGGTCCTCAGACCTCCTACTTTGGGGAAATTAACATTTGAAGTTACTATTCTTAAGAATCAAACAGAAACTTGGTTAAGTGTAGTCCTCGGACCACAAACCTTGTGGAAATTGATGTCTTGTCATTTGTTAAACAGAACCTTAGTTATGCCGGGTCCTCGGACCTCCTACTTTGGAGAAATTAACATTTGAAGTTACTATTCTTAAAAATCAAACAGAAACTTGGTTAAGTATAGTCCTCGAACCACAAACCTTGTCACTGTTCTTAATATCTTGTCACTGTTCTTATTCTTATCACCCGTTTTATGGAAATCATTATCTCACATTCATTAATTTGGATCTCAGGTTCTTCATTTTTAAGTGTTAAACAAATTTTTGTAAGGAATGGTCTTCGGACCTTACATCCTACTGAAAGCAATATGTCAAATTACAAAGGTTTAACCGTCATGTGAGTTGTCTAACTGTGACATTATTTGATGTCTAAATTAAGTTATGTGGCTGTTTTGAAGACATAGTTGTTTGCATGGTGGAGTTATACTTATTTATTCTGTTTTCCCTTTAACTATTTGTTATTGAAAACTTTCATGGCAAGCACAAAAAGAATAAAGTAAAACAAAGACAACATGAACGAAAGTTGAATAAAAATTTTCTTCATTAATTATATACAACGAAGGGGAGTACAAAAAATTCCTATACTAGGCCCTAAACTAGGGAAGGGGGGTCTTGAAGGGAGCTGCTGCCAGCCTCAGTACTCTTCAATTCCAGCTCAAAGGTAGACAAGGCTTGTTTCCCTTTGTCTGTTGAAGGAATGGGGGGCTCCACGCTTTGGATCTGCTCCTTCTCGGCACCACCGCACTCGTCCTTCTCTTTATGGGAACCTTCAGGTTCTGCAGGAGCAGGAACAAGCTCTTGCACCACAGGAGGAAGGGCAGGAGAGGCAGCAACAGGAGGGTCTTCAATTTCCTGTATGTCTAGGGGGAGCCAGATGTTCTCGGGCTTCCTCAGCTCGGAAGCTTGAGGAACCCCTGCTGCATTCATGGCCTCTCCCTAGACCTGCTGACAGTACTCTCGGCACAAGGCCGCAAAAGCCTCTGTCAGCTCTTCTTGCGTTCTAGTCACCCCCTCCTGATAACTAGCCTTCTTCGCGGCCTCTAGGGTGTGCTTGTGGGTGCGAGCTTCTTCCTTCGCCCGCGTAAGCTCCTTTTCCAAGTCAGAGCGTGCCTGTTGGACTTGGACAAGCTCGTCATCCTTTTGGTGGAGAAGCTTACGCTGCCCCTCCACTTGGCTCTCCATCGTCTTCAGGCTGGCCTTGTCACCATCTCTTTCTCTTTTCAAGTCGGCCAGCTGTGACATGAGCCTCCCGTTTTCTGCTAGGGCCTGGTCTAGGGACCTTTCTGCCTTTTTTCTTAGCTCTTGCTCCATCCCAGCGCGCTTCCGAGAATCCTCCACGAACTTCTCGGCCGCGAAAACCTCTTGGATGGACTGCAAAAATGTTAGGAGGTTAAATGCAGCGAAGTGTTTACAAATAAATATAGAATATAAGTGTAAGATGGAACTTACCAGAGCTAAGCCCCTTTTTAACGAGAGGAACAGCTGCGGCTGGGCCATCTTCTCCAAGGATTCCATATCCTTGGGCAGCAGAAGAGGACGCTCCAACACCTCGGCTAAGTGGTGGGCGTGGCCTTGTTGGACTGCCCTAATGCTGGAGTGGCAGGGAATTGGGGCGCCATCCAGCCTCAAGTCAGGAGACCAGGTGGCTGGTGCTCGGCGCACCTCGGCCACGTCCCTGATCTCCCCACTTTCAACTGAGCGGGCGCACCCTTTGCCCTTGTCCAGCTTCTGCTGCTGGGCCGGCGGCGGCTGTTGTTTCAGCTTCTTTGGCTTCTCGCCACCAGCCCCCTCGGCATCCACTTTTCTTTTCTTCTTAGAATCGTCAGTGGGATGTTTTGGCTCTGCTGGAAGAGGGGGTGGTGGCAAGGCAGGGGGAGCTTGGGACCCTCTTGCTCCCTTCTTTGCCACTCGGGCGCCTCTATCAGTCATAAGGTCCTTTAGCTTGTCCATCTCTTCTTCAATGGAACTGTCGTCCGGACGCGCTATCACTAGACCCGCGATCCCAGAGGCCTCAGCTTCTTCTTCTTCCTCGTCGGAAAGGATAACAAACGGGTTTCCGTGAGGTCGTGGGGAGTCCTCGAGCCGAAACTGGTCTATCTCCTCGTCCAATGTGTTTGAAGAAGACACTCGCTCCTCTGGGACAGCAATTGCCTGAGAGTGCACGGCAAGTGAGATGGCCGCGATGGGCTGTGTGTACAATACGGTGTGAGGGGCGTCAGGGATGTCGTGATCGGCCAAAAAGTGAGGTCTGGCTACGTTGATTCTCCTACGCCTTCGATCACCCGCGATTATTGCGTTCTCGATCTCCTGGAAGTCCGAGGAGACGGGATCGTACCCCAGAATCAAGTGGGCCGCCCTAAGTTGTAAGTCTCTGCTGACGAACACCTCGGAACGTAGCACTCTATTCAAATCTGCAACGTTGCAGTGGCTCAAGCGTGGGCGTACGTTTTGCTTATCTGCAAAGAAAAACATTCAAATAAACAAACATGGTCAGAGGCGCAGAACATATAATAAATTAAAGGTAGACGCTCAAGTAAATGCAAATGCACATTCCTAGATGATTTAGGGAGTTATGGGATGGGAAGTTAAATCCTAAGGTGTCGCACCTGGAACTCCCCACTCAACTGGGCAGTGGGGGCCGTCGTGCCAGTTGCCAGAGACGATGAGGTAGTCATCCTTCATGCCTTTATTGGACTTGGGCAAACAAGAGATCAACCTAACTACGCTGGAGCGGGATTTGATGTAGTAACCTACTCTAGTGAGTTTGTGGCATTCGTACATAAAGACGACATCATGCCAGGTGAGGTTCAGACCCATTTACTCGTTTAGAGCGTCGACGCTACCCAAAACTCTAAAAACGTTTGGGCTGCACTGATCGAGACACAACCGGTGGTTGCGGAGGTACTCCCTGGTTACAGGCTTCATTGGGAGGGTCATCCCACCTTCTATGAAGGCTACCATTGGGATGATGACCTCTCCAGCCTTCCTAGAGTCGGCCACAGCTTCCGCCGGGCAGTATTCTAAACCTACGTCGCTGGGAATACGATACTTGACTCTAAAGCCTTCCATCCCAGCGGCGGTATCAACTAAACATTTAAACTTTCCCATCAGAAAGGAACGAAAAACTAAGTTCTAAGAGTGAGAACTGTTATAAGGGTAGCCAAGGACAGGGTCCGAGGAGAAAGGGTTAAGAGAAAAGAAATGAGAACTTACAAATCTCAAGTTGTGCAAATTTCCACGGATTTCTGCAGACAAAAGGCGATTGCTGATGTTTTGATGGGATTAGCCTCTGGAGAAATAAATGAAGGCGCAGGTTCCCGAAGCGTCACGACGTGCGGGAAGCGGCCTCGAAATTGTATTTGACCCGCCCAAATTTTCATGGAGTAACAAGGACCGTTGGATGCTCATCTCACCGTTGAACGTGGGGGACAAGGTATAACTTACGGTAATAAATGCGCGCGTTTTTTAAAATAAAACCGCCAAGTGGCATCCTCTAGAACGCGAAACGGTCTTCACACGCGTAGTTATTTACAGAACGTGTGGGGAAAGTTTTCGTTGGATCAAAACCCTATTTTTCTCCTCGGATGATGAAAAATAGAGTTTTGAGGGGCTATTGTGGGGGGTAAAAGGACCCAAATGGGCATATGGGCCTTTGGACTGTAGCATGGAGGGCCGACCTGCTCCAGAATTAAACTCTACGAATTGGCCCATACGCCGAGGATCCGAGGGTACAGCCGAGAACGAGCTTCTCCTCGGACAAATCCAAGAAAACTCAAAACTTCATTATGAAGGTCAAGGCATAACTCTGGAAAGACTAATGGTTAAAGGGGGACACCCTGAACCTTCTAGATGCACCAGTTGTAAAGAAAATATCAAGTGCAAAGGCTGCCACCTCCGCATTAAAGGCTCTGCACCTACCTCCCTGGCCGCATTAATGGGGAAGTGACCCCTGAACAGTAGGGCTGAAACTTCTAGTCACTGTCCAAAGGGTATCAGGGAAGGAAGTATTTAAGGGGGGTGGAGGTCAGAGAAAAAAGGGGGAGATCGGCAACAAAGAAAGAAACTAAGAATTGTAACTTTTAAGGAAGAAATAGCAATAATACAGAAGTTGTCCTCGGCTTACGTCCGAGGAGGCCTATTTTCAGTCATCTTTTGTTATCTACATGTGTTTGTAACTCTTAGCCCGTTATCAAATTCTCAGCACTTCTAATCTAGGTTTCAAGCCCACGCTCTACAAATTTTATTGTCTAAGGCTCGTTGGGCCTGAGCCCGTAGTTGTCTTTGGGTCCAGGTGCAACTGTGCACTTACAAGAAATATAATTTCTCTAGTTAAAGTTTGATTAGTTTTAAGTTTAAACTTTGTATTATTATATTTAATTGTTGATTATTGATTTAATTAAGTGAATGTAATGGTTGATTTTATTGTACTATAAAGTTTTCAATGTCCTATTGACCACCTTTTTATTTTCCAAATAACGGTTATTAATTGACGTTTGATTTCATTTATTTTTTTTCTTCCTTTATTTATTCTTTATTAATTTGTATGTTCCCTTGCTAGTTGTAAATTTTACAATTATCAATAAGAAATAGATATCATGGATGACTTAAATAGTTATAGATGTAGTTACGCTAGTGGTACATCAAAGGATTTTTTTTTTTTCCCTTCTAAATTTTCAAAAAAATATGAAAGACATTTCTCTAGTTTGGTCTCAATCAATTAAGATATCCATATATAATATATTAACAGAAGCAATAATGGGCCTTAACTTTTTTTTTTTTTTAATGTATGAAGTGATTAGATTAGTGGTACGTCAAAGTTTTTATAAAAAAAAATTAAAAATAATTCCAAGGAATTGTAAAAGGCCTTTTTTTGAAAAAAATAAATTGTGACTTTTTGAATGGTAGAAATATGATTGTTTTAATTACCTTGTTTATAGATTTCATTATTAAGTTATAAACATCTAAATTAAAGTAGATGAATATATAAATACAAAATTATATGTAAAGTTACAACTACACAAGATAAATATGTATAGATAATATATATATATATTATTCATGAATCATTATTTCATAGTTTAATTATAAATATCTAAACTAATTTTTTTTTTTTGAAAAAAAGAATATAAATTAAAATAAATGAATATGTAAGGTAAAAATATATGAAAAGTTAAAACTACTCAAGATGAACGTTTAACCACTAGTAGATATGTGTTTTTTGAAAACTAAAATTATACTCAATTGCTTTAGTTGGAACTATATAACTATGCAAATATTATTGCAAGTGGTTCCATCATTTGCAAATTATCAAGTTTGGTGGCCTTACAAAACATATATTTCATTTTGCAAAAAACTTTACATGAACTCCTCTTTTGTGACAACCTTTTTTTTTTATTTATTTTTTCTTTTTGCTGAAACAACTTAAGAATATTAAGACTGAAGTTAACACATATGGTAGTTGTAAAACACATCAATGATATGAAAAATACAAAGGATTAAATATTTAAAAAGCATTTTTAGTAGATTGTAATATAAAAAATTCTTTTCTCAATATTTTATGTAACTTTTCCCTTAAGATCAATATTGTTGGCATCCTTTAAAGATGATATGTAATATTTTTGAGAAGAAGAAGAAGAAGCAGAGACGATGCTAACACATAATATAAAGTTTTCATGATTTAAATTTGTGGCAAAAAAAAAATTAATGTATCTATGATAAAAGTTTTTATCTAAATGATATATAGTAGTTCATATTTTTTTAGTCTTGATTCAAAAAGTTTGTTCTCAATAGCTTTTAAGTCTACAAATTGCTCAATCTATAGGCCTAGACACATTCAAAGAGTGCTATCTAAATTATAAATTATATGACCCTTTATCACACAAATATTTTGATTCCCCCAATGTATGGTAAAGGAAAGCAGGTTTGTATCTAGCCATTTTCTTGATTTGTGGTGCATAATTTAATAGTATGGGTTGGATTTAAATGTTGAATAAAATAATATGAGAAGAAAAAAATAGTAAAAATAAATTATATAACAATAAACATCGAATTATCCAAGTCATTTTATGTAATATAATAACATTATATTATTATATACTATATGTATAATGCAGTAGGATAATATTTAATCAAAGAGTATATAAAAGATAACAACTTAAAACGTAAAACTAAATTACATCAACCCAAAGTAGAATTCTAATTAATACAAAAATTCATCAACCTAAAGAATTGATGCAATAAAAATAAAAAATCAAAATCAAACAAAAAAATGAAAAACAATTGAGAGAGAGAGAAGTAACCTTTTTTGTGTGAGAAAACTATGCATAGAATGAAAATGAAAATGTCAAATTTATAGTAAGATATTGAGAATAAGAAGAGTTAAAATAAAGGAAGATAAAAAGGTAGAGAAAAAAAATGATCTTAAGGTAGAAAGTAGCGGGGAGATGAAGAGGTAAAAGTGAGGGAGAGTTTAGAAAATTAATAATAAAAATAATGGTTAAAAGATATTTTAAAAAATAATGGAGTTTTTAAGTCACCTTAAATGAGAAAATGTTTAAAAAATTATATAAGAAAAATTGGAAACAAAAAATGATGATGTGGCTGCTGATGTGGCTCAACGTGAGCGTAGCAACATTAAATGCTACGCTTCAGCTTTTAGTAATATATAGAATTTATAGATAGATATATAGATGATGTGGCAAATAAATAGTGGTAACTGATTTTAAATTTTTGAAGATATATCAACACCCAATTCCTGACTCTATTGTAGCTTAAATGTTGTGTCATCCTATACTCTCCATATTAAAAATAAATGAAGAAAATCCTTTTCACATCAAAAAGACACCTAAGCAGTTCAATTTTCTGTCTTCAAAGGCAAATAGTCACTGCTAAATTCTTGGTCTTTATTTGCTTACATACAAGAGTGTGGCTTGCATCCAATGCATTGGAGTTCTGGACTGGACACAACATACGTCCAAAATTGTCCATGTGTTAAGCTTGTATCATGTTTAGTATTCCAATGGATTAGAGGGAAGTCTCATCCTACATAAAAAATAAAAAATAAAATATAAACAAAACAAAACAAAACAAAAAACCAAAATCTTAGCTTCAATGATATTTGAGAGAGAATATAAAATAGTTAATATTTATCTTATTATCTAACTTTTTATCGAGAGTGATGTTAGAGATACTACTACATAAATCTTACATTTTTTTTTTATAGGAAGACTAAGATTTTATTAATTCAAATGAAAAAAAGAAACGTACATCTTCTAAGAGTATGTTCTAGAGCGTATTCTAAGAAACATGGGCTCTCCACAATCTAAGTTCACCTATCCTTCAAGGATAATGCTTGTTGTCGTTAACTTTTAGGACAAATTATAATTTATCCATGTGTGATTTGACTGAAATTTAAATTGTCCACATGTAGTTTAAAAGTTGGCACTTTGCCCATCGGTTCACCATTAGAATTCTGTAACCCACTTCTGTACTTCTACCATTAAAAACACATAAAATGGTGAAACTTTGGTTTAAGAACATTCTTTCTCTCATAAGAACACTTTCGAACCTATCAATCCAAACAAAACTATCAAGGGGATAGAAAAGATTGAAAAAGAAATCTGTGGTGTGTTTGATTTGTTTTTAATTTTTGGTTGCCGTGACTGTAGATTTATGTTCAAAATTTATGGGTTTAATTTTTGGTTTAAACCCATAAAACCAAACCAAAAACTAAACCCAGAAATCATGAACATAAACCAAAAATAATCGAGTGTCAAGTTCTTCATAAATGTAGAAAGCCATGTGGGGAATATGAGGTGGCTATCAAACAAAACTTTAGGAAATGTCAGTTGAAATGGACGACGAGGCTGTTGTCCACGTTTCTCTCATATATATTTTTTTTAATATAGGAAGGACCTGTGATTCTTTTTGTGATCTATCATCTATCAGTTGTTTGTTATTTCAGATTGATATTATCATTTTCTACTCTCTGATTGGAATTCGTTCCTAAGCTTTTGAATTTTTGCATTACGACAATGCCTCTGTAAATAGTACCATATGTTATAGAGGCATTGTCGTAATGCAAAAATTCAAAAGCTTAAGAACGAATTCCAATCACAGAGTACAATATAATAATATCAATCTGAAATGGCAAACAACTGATAGATGGTAGATCACAAAAAGAATCACAGGTCCTTCCTATATTAAAAAAAAAAATGAGAGAAACATATGGTACTATTTATTCAAACCAAATATATATATATATATATACACGTGTGTGTGGGGTACTATTTAAAAATAAAAAAATAAAGGAAAATTGCCCCTTATGCTTATTGTATCAAATATGTTAGAGATATAATAGACATATTAACCCAATGTAATAGACTCAAACCCACTCCTACTTGTACTAGTAGTCTAGGGTTTAATCGCATATGTATACTCATGCTAGGGTTTATTGTAACACAAGTTATTGTATTACACTCTTACATAAGAAAGATGTATCCCTTACGGGATTCATCCGTTAATGTAGGCCGACAAGACTGAATCACGTAACCCTCGTGTTCTTGGTGTTCCTATTCTATACTGGTCCTTCTGCATCCACTCTAGCATATACAATATGGTATAACACATTGCGTTGCTAATGATATATTTAACATGGTATCAGAGCCAAACTTCGTACTTGGCATCTGTAAGGTTGAATTTATTCAACCATGTGTTAGCTTTATTCTGTGCCAAATTTGTTTGTAATTCAGCAATTAAATACCCTGTATTTAAGTGGGAATCATGTAAGGGTTGTGTGTGTGAGAGTGTGAAGAATTCAAGTTTGTGTACAATCAAGAGGATTCTCGCGAGTGACTCGCGAGTGGTGACTCACCAGAAGTGCCACACATGTGAAGCATGCAGGAAGTTGAAGGGTCATGACAGTTGGAGCACTACTGGACAAAAAATACAGTCTTACCAATTAGTTATCTGGCAACTGAACTTGCAACTTGTCCCAGTCGTGAGTGAGTCGCTAGAATCCCCTGTTTTGCAGATAAATAACTTTTAACATTTCCTCACATACCTTACTATAAATACTCTCACACCTACAAAATGTAGAGAGCTTCCAGAGAGAATTTTGAAAGAGAAACCCTAGAGAACAACAAAATTGATTCATCCACAATCTTATACCTTTGATTCTCAAATTGCTCTACTCTCACCCTCACCATTGACATACCCTTGAGATTGCCTTTAGCCAAATCCTTATCTCACCATACTCATATTAGTGAGAAGGTTATTTGATACTTGGGAAGCAGTTCAAAGAGAACCAATTCATTTGGTTGATGCAATAGGCTTATTACGGGATCCAGTAAGCTAGAAAAGACAAGGTTAGGCTTAACCCTATTGAAGCAAGAAGCTTGGAGGGCTTAGGTGCATCGGGTAGATTAGGCTTGAAGTGTCTATTGCTATTCATGTATCTCAACTGATTTTTCGGTGGATCATTTTACCGCTTGGAGAGCGGCGGAGAGGTTTTTCGCCAAGTTTTTCGGTTTTCTCTTCGATAACACATGCTGGTGTTATCTTGTATTTGCATCTCTCTAACCCTTATTCTTTGCTTTTAATTACTAATGTGTTGTAATTAAATTATGGCTTAGAGTAGTTTGTTTATTTGGGTATAGCTTATATTTATCATTCCGCACATATATTGTTTAAATATAAGCTTGTGAAGTAAAATTTGAAACTAATAATAAATATTCACTAGTGTTTTACACACCAAGTGAACTTTCAACATCAAATAAACATCTCTACACAGTAAAGAAGATTCATACATGCATAGCATAGATCCATAGTACCCTTGCTTGTTTTCAAATTTGAACCCTACGGTATCACACAGCTTCCACAGATTACCGTCGTTGTCTTGCCACCATGTCTCAGATTATAGCCCAAGAAATTCGTGCCTCCCCTTTCAAATTTGTGCAAATCCAAGCTTCACCTAATGAAACCAACACCATAGACATGCTTCACAACTCTCCGGAACCTCTCCCACACGCCGCTGAATTTCTCAACTCCCAGATAAGATTATTGTCACATGCGCCGCTCTGTCGGCCTTGGTGTCCTCCGATCTGCAAAACCTTAAAATATTACGGCCAAAATCTAAAGCACGCGTCTCCACACGCCACTTGGAAATCCTCTCACGTGTCGTCGTCGTCACGCTCCTCCTAGATAAGATTATCGTCATCCATGACGTCATTTGATGACGTCAGCAAAAAGCCACATCAACTTTATCAACGTCAACCCTAGCCATGTCATCAGCCACGTCAACAGTGTTGTCTCGTCAGCACCACATCACCTAGCTAACCATTGACTCGGACCACCAGGATCTGACCCGTGAGCACTGACCGTTGACTTTGACTTTTGCATTGACCTTTGACCAAAAGTTAAAATTTCCAATTGGGCCTATCTTGCTTAGTTTTTCGCATAGATTTTGATTTTGGACTCCGCTTCTTCATTTGAAACTCCAAAATTGGTCAATTGGCATATTCTTCATTGTGTTTTCTTCAAATGCATTTTTCAAGGGATTTTCTCATGCTTATCCAACCTTAAGCCATCATCGAGCTTCCGGCCTTGAGTTTGAGGGAGGGTGTTAAAGATATATTAGACATATTAAGCCAATGTAATAGGCCCAAGCCCACTCCTACTTGTACTAGTAGTCTAGGGATTAATCGCCTATAAATCCTCATGTTAGAGTTTATTGTAACACAGGTTTGTACTACACTCTTACATAATAAAGATGTAGCCCTTAAAGGATTCCTCCGTGGATGTAGGCCGACAAGGCTGAACCACGTAACCCTCGTGTTCTTGGTGTTCATATTCTATGCTTCCATTTCTGCATCCATTCTAGCATATATAATATGATATAACACATCGCATTACTAATAATATATTTAACAAAACGGTCAGATGTCCCTAAGCCATGTACTTCTTCTCTAATTCTTATCCAAAAACTTCTATTTTTGGACCTTGAAATAGTTAGGACTTTTAGTTGCATAAGATTGTATTTATGTTTCCACAATTTTGAACATAAACTCAAACCAAAAACTAAACTCAGAAATCTTGAATAAAAAACAAAAATTAAACCCATAAATTTTGAACATAAACCTGAAGCCACTGCAACCAAAAATTAAAACCAAATCAAACACCACAAATTTCTTTCTCAATCTTTTCTATCCCCTTGACAGTTTTGTCAGTTTTGTTTGAATTGAAGAACTTGAGAATGTTCTTATGAAAACGAAGAATATTCTTAAGCCAAAGTTACACAATTTTATAAAATATGCTTTTAAATCTTGATTTTTATGTTTTTGTCATGTCTTTTGTGTTTTTAACAGTAAAAGTATAAGGGTAAGATACGGAAGCCTAATGGAGTGAATCTCAAGTAGGCAAGGTACTAACTTTGAAATCAATAATAAGCAATTTAAATTTCAGCCAAACCATAAGAAAGTTGTGATTTGGCCTAACTTTTATTATGGTAAGTTATCCTCCTATGGAAAATTAGGCACTTTTCTTATTATTAGTCTAGTAATGGAAGCTAAGAATCTTGTAGTTTAACTAGTAAGCACCTCCAAATGTTTTTATTTCTCTTCTCATGTAAATATCGAATTATAAAATAAAATAAAAGTCACATAAAAACGGAAAGATTATAAACGGTTGAATCCAATATAATAGTGTTCTTCACGGAAGAAGATCCTCTACTTTTACACACTTTCCTTGTTATTAGTCCATTAAAAATAACTGGGAAAGATAGATGCATGTATAAGTATTGATATCTCAATCGCCAGGATCGGGTTGAATCAATTTCTATCAATAATTCTTCTCAAAAAAAAAAAAAATTCTATAAATAATGAGTATCCAATTCATATACCAATTGGACAGCAGCGCATGCTCACGACATATATCCAACTATATATCAATAGTAGGATTTTGTTGTGTTTATGGAATTATTCTAAAGCTAATCTATATTTATATATATATATATATATATATATATATATATATATATATATATATATATATATATATCTATATAGATTAACTTTAGAATAATTCCATAAACACAACAAAATCCTACTATTGATATATAGTATATATATCTAAAAGTTGAAGCGTAGTATTTACTGTTGCTACGCTCTTTTAAGCCACCTCATCCTCCACATCATTGCCACATCATTATTGTTTTTCATATTTGTTTTTTACGTTTAATTTTTTTTGACAATATTAAATATATAAATACATTGGCTTTACAAATTCATCTTAGGCGGTTTTAACTTTACATATTTACTTACATTAATTTTGATGTTATAACTAAGTATTGTCTATACATGTTCCTCTTAAGTGGTTTTTACTTTACATATAATTTTGTCCATTTATCTTCCTTTATTTTGACTTTTCTTATTCTCATCTTCTTATTATAAATTTGTCACTCTCTCCCATTTTATGCATATTTTTCCCACACAAAAAGGTTATTTCTCGCCCCCCCCCCCCTCTCTCTCTCTCTTTCTCTCTCATTTTTTGTTGGATTTTGTATGATGTTTGTACTCCCATTGTTTTATTATTGACTAATTTAAATGTGTTACTTGATGCAAATATTTTTTTTTTTACCATTTTATTTACAACACAAAATAGTTTTAATGTTGTTAACCAGATTTAGGGAAAAATCATATTATAATATGTCCATATTTTGTGTTGTTGTCAGGTTTTAGTTTATTAGGAAAACAACTGGATAGTTTGGACATTACAATGAAGAACAATTAATGTAGTTGAAGAAGATGGTATTTGGGCAGTTTCCTTTCATTATTCGTAAATATTTTGTTTAACAAATTAGAAGCAAATTGTTATGTCTTTATTATATGATATTTTTAGATGCTTGAGCAATTGTTTTAAGCATTTATGAATATTTTGTATTGCTCATATTTGTTGTCTCATTTGTGTATTCTTTGAGATTTTTAAGAAAAAAAAATTCAATTTTGTGTTTAAAATTATTTATTTATTTATCTACTCATTTTTCATATGTTGGATTAGGTGTTAGATTAGATTATGATAGTATTAACATTATACTTCTTATTTTTACACACAAAAAAAAAAAATCTCTAAATTTCCCCGTTGTACTCTTGGTTACAATCATTATATGTAAAGTTATAACCAACACTTTTTTTCTTGAAAATAATGGCATATTTCTATTGTGTCACTTCAAAATCTTATTAAAAATTTTGAATTTGATTATGCATTGGATATTTAGCTTGATCACATCACGTTTGAAATGTTTTACATATTCGGTTAAAGAAGTTTGACTTTGATGAGATTTTTTTTCTCTTTTTTTTTTGAATTGTAATTTTTGTTGATTTTTTTTTAATAAGTTTTTTGGGGTTTTTGATTGTACCGTAGATACAATTGGATTTGAAAAAAGTTTTTTTAAAACTAAAAATAATAAAATTCAAATTTTATATACTTTTTAATGATACACAAAATGTTAGAAATAATTTTATTAAAAAATTAATATTTTTGCTACCTTTTGAATTCTTGAGAAAAATTGTATTGTTATCATTTGGTACGAAAAAAATTATATATATCACATTTGTTATTGTTCCAATAATAAATGAAAATATGATTATGAAATACATTACTATTTATTAAATTGGTCTAAACTGCAAAAAAATAAATTTAATAATATCATTTTAAAATATTATCACGCGCAACGCGCGGGTCCACGACTGGTAATAAGATAAAAGAACACTCAAAATTAAGTCAATGCATCATTCATGGGAAGGGTTTCATCACTCTTTGTGTCAATATGGTTTGTGATTTGCTTTCTCCTTCTAACCAAATTCGCTTTGTTTTTCTCCTTCTGTATGAATTCATTGATCTTCTTTCTCATTTTATAGATTAGCTGTGCATAGACATGGAAATATTGTAGCTGGTCTCATGGCTTTAGATAGAAAACATGTTTAGACCCCAAATTACGGCTTATATCAATTTCAAGTTAATTTCTAATCTATGCCCAATTGTTAATATGATTAGCCAATTGATATATACATGGATACACAAATGCAATAGCAAAAAATCAATAAGACAAAATCAAATCCTGTTGTTAGAGAATTTTTAACCAATTGACTTAGAGCCAAAGTTATTTTGGCGGTGTACTCCACAGCCTTTTCTGTTCATCAAAACTTCCTATTACTGCAGACTGCTTCATATCGCCAAGCCTATTTGCAAATAGATCATAAAAAGCTGTAGGATTCACATTTTCCAATATTTTGACCAATTTACCATCTTTTTCTTCAATAACAGTTTGTCCATCTTTAGATTCAATCCCTTCAGCAAAGATTTTAACCGGCTTTACTTGCACGGTTGGCTTCAGATCGCCAGCAACTGCAACTGCACCAATGATTTCCCCAGAGAATATAGCCTGCAACCAAAAATCATGAAAGTTAATATGAAAATCATGGAAAGGGGAGGAGGGGCAGTAAGTACTTCAATTAAAAGACTAATATTTTGGCTAAATCTTGTTACACTCCTTATTGCATGCTCCTGTACACACTTCCAGTAAAATTGTGTTTTCAAAACACGATTCCAACCAACGTGACAGTGTGTGTACAGTGAATGTGTAATAGCTGGTGTGTGATAATTATTACCTAAAATTTTTACCATATGATTATATAAATGGTGCGATTGTTGCAAGTGGTGTAGCCTCAACAGTAATCGGCTGGCAAACTTAGCTTCAGGTGTCCTCTTTGTCTCCTGCAACCTTGCTAAGATCCTTGGTAATGAACTTACTCTACGCTGGATGCCAAGTGGAATAAGTGTGATGTTAAGCTTTGAATCAAAGACTGTCTTTGCAGCCATAGGGTCAAGAAACATATTGAATTCTGCATATTCGTTGGAGGGAACAGTAAAGACATTTCCTTTGTCCCAGTGACCATGACTGATGTGCCCTCCAGCTATATACACATCCTGCAATGAGATTTGAAATCATAGGATAATGTTAATATCATAAATATGTGTTTTACCCAATACCTGATTTATTTTAACATAATGTCGAGGCAAATGTTGTTCCAGCTTGGCAATACAGCACTTTGTGTAATGAGAAAAAGAACAACATGCTTCTCCTAGACATCTCTATATATATTTCTGCAAAGATTTTGGGTGGTAATTTTACTTAACTCTTAAGAGAAGATTAACATCCATCATAATAGTTGGATCATAATCTTAGATTGCCCATCCACTTTCAATTCCTTCTCAAATTTAAGTTACCTAACAGATTAACAAGCACAGTTACCTGGATAAAAGAGGTGGTATTTTTCTCCGCTAGAATTATCTTTGCTAGATTAGTAAGGGGTCCATTGGTCAGTATGGTAATCTTAGATCCTGGATCAAGTGTTTCCACAAGAGACTCCCAAACTTCCAATGCAAGAGGCTGTCTGAGTTCAGGGTGATCAGTGTTTCGAGGAGCTCCATACTTAACAGAGTTCTCTGCTGTATACCTGGTACAGAACTCTAGATTTCAGACTCACCCTCAAGACTTCACACCCAAATATATAGACAACAGCAAGAAAACACTAGCAACATGACAATGACTGAGATAAGATATAAACATGTGCAAGATGATAGAGCCAAAAGTTATTCTGATGTTGACGAAAAACTGAACAAGTATAGGATCATGACAATGACAAACGTATAAATCTTGTGGATTACTTTATATATAAAGCTCCTAATGCTTTTTTGCATGAAGACATCGACTTAATCGTCTGCATCTTTAATTTATACCGGATATCGATTTGTCTCCTCAAAGACGCCTAGAAAAAAAATGTATTTTTTCCTATTAAGTATATAGGAGGGAAATGTTTCCTTATTCAAAATGAAAAATATATATATTTATTAAAATGATGACAAAAAGGTTTTGCAAGTGAAATGAATACTGAAACAAAATAAATTGACCAATGACACTATAATAGATATATGTTGTGAAGCAAAAACTGGAAAACAACAAAACATTATGAAAGTGTCAAGACTCAAGCCGTCAAGGAAAACAAAAAATAAAGACATAGGCATTGTTCAGCCGGTCTGGAAGGAATCTATTTGACATAATTTAGAGAGTTCGCTATCTTACTCAACAGTACAATGAATCACATCTAAATATTCGAGCTCACTCACCCAAGTTTAACCATAATGTTTCCTAGTCAATCAAGGGTTTATTCTCTCTCTTATTGATTACATGGCTTCCTTTAGTACAGAACATTTTACTTATCCTAGCAGTATTCACCCATGACAAATTGCACCTTCTTCAGCTAATAAAGTACATCAATAATAAGTCTTTGCCATTTATCAACTCTAAATGTGCAACAAAATGCTTATAAATACAATAATGGAACATTAGAGTTGTTGGATATTTTTATAAAAAATATCATATTTATTTTAATACTCATTCATGTGAATTGAGGAAATCAATTATCCCTTATTGTCAAATATGTTGAATGCTAAATTTTGAAATTCAAATATAATTCAGAATTTGAATAGCTATTGTCAATGGTTTTAATTAGGGAATTTTTAGAATATTAATGTGATATTAATACTATAATTGCTAGCATATTTGGTTTTATTACAAATATATACTTTCCATTCTAAACGTTTTGTGTTCAAACGTTCTTATTTGAATATGACATAATAACGTCATATATGGAAGATTTTTCAACACTTAAATGTACAGCTATTGCTGAATTATTTTATATTATAATAAGTTACTATATATATATAATGGAAAATGGTCAAAACAGCTAGCAATTTTTTGTAATACATAGCATTATGACATATTTCCCTTGTTCTCAAGGTATAGATTTGGCAAAGATATGTTTTGATGTCCGGCTTATATATATAGAAAAAGAAAGCTATTAATCACACATTAATTTCAATAATTTTATGACCAATTAAAGTTTTAATGATAGCAAACATTTTTATTTTTTGGCTAAGGACAAGTAACATGTCTGGCTCTATATATATGGAAAGAAATAAATGTTTCAGACACACATATTTTTATTTTTGAATTACAAAGCTACAAACTTTTCAAAAACAACTTTTTTTTTCTTAAACACTTGCGATCTATTGCTTCTTACTACTCACAAAAATATCTTATTTTTAAAAAAAATTTCTAGGAAAAGAAAGTATTATAAAGAGCTTATATCCTACGAGCAGTGTAGGCTCGCAAGGATAATCAGCAAAGGTGGCTGGGCTGTTATATCCTGGGAACAACGTGCAGAAATTATTTGTCTAACTATATCGGATATACCGTAGACGGCACAATTTGTCTCAAGACAGTAACTTGGTCCACGCCTCATCTCTACCACCTATTTTTGGTAAAATCAAATTGTGTAATTTCCAAGGAAAATTAAGGTATTATCTCTCTTTTATTTCTAACAAGAGTTAATGATCAAGGTGTTAACAAAATATTAATGATATATGGTAAAGAAGGAAGTAACTGTACAAGACGGAAAATTCTTAGGTAGTCCCGGAGTATAGTGAAATAGTGCTCCCTCCTCTCACATTCATGGTGGACCCCATCATGAATTTAATGAGCGGACCCCACCATGAATGTGAGATGAGGGAGCACCATTCTCCGTGCTCCGAGAGTATCTAAGAATTACTCGTACAAGAGTGGCTACACAAGATAAAATAATTATTACAGATTGTCATACTTTTTAAAATAAAGTAAACAATTTATTTCAAATTATATGTCCCCTAGAGATCTAAAAACTAACAAATTAATGCACCATATATAAGAGTAGCCTTCATATGCAGTTGTTATAGGAACATAAGTACCTTCTGGGGCTTCGTGGCAATTCTCGTGCCAAACCATAGAGAGTGTCAGAGTCGATAAGTCCACCACTCCCATGTGGGATGGCCTCAATGTATTTGCAGTCTCCAACAGCTGAGAAGATTGGATCAGATTGGTTCATTGCAAAAACATCTCCAAGACCAACCGAAATATCATCACGGCCCATCATATGAAGCAAATCATAAATGATATCTATCGTTGCAGCATCTGCCCAACCGGTTGGGCTTACTATTATTGCCTGGATGAAAGAAAAAAGATAATGCCCATTAAAACTGCTGCTATTGATATAATTGAATTTTAACAACCAAAATAGTTTCCATTTTGAGTCACACATATTTTGTGCAATATGTTAAGAATGAGTCAATGTGTCGAAGTATTTAAGCAGAAAGAAACTCGTACAAAGTACTCAGAATAACAAATTGTCAGAATGGTGTGGAAACCAAAAGGTAATAGTCATAAAAGAACCTAAAACATGGAGTCAGTGAAAGATGAAAAATAAAAGACCACTCTACCTTGAGGTTGATCACTTCCACAGGAACCTTAAGCAGGTAAAACAGAGCTAGGAAATCTCCGGCACTCATATCCATGTCAAAAACAACAGGTTTCCCAAATTGTCTACTTCCAAAATCTGGTTTGTGAAAAACTTCTTTGTAATGAGGAAACTCTGTTGTAAAATTAAATCTGCCAGAATGTTGAGGGTGGTTTAGAGTCTGCAAAAAAAGTGTAATATAAATTGATCATATATATGTCATTGTAAGGATGAAAAACAACCATAATGAGTGCACAAGTGTACTTCAGGATACAGTTACACTCGAATTGTGCATGGAAATCTTGTGTGTGTGTGCGTGTGTTCAAGAGTATCATGTGTAAAATAAAAAATCAGAGATGAATGAAAAATAGTCAAGAATTTATGAAAAAAATGAAACATAGACAAACTTACATCCAAGAAACTAATAAAAAATTCTGTGTCTAGTGGGCTGGCAATGTTCTGATTAGGTTTTGCTTTTGTAGCAACTAGCACGCGAATGGCTTCTGGACCAGTTACCTCTGCTGTATAACCATCCTATTGAATTGTTGCAATAGATAGCACATGAACATTTGAACAAGACAAAATATAAGTCCGAGTGATATTATTAATTCTCAACAATAGAAGAACACTACAACACAGCCTGAATTTGAGTGTTACATATGTATTTATATATGTATCAATGTATGTATATTTGTATTCCCCCAACCAAAGCAAAATTATGCAAAAGAGAAGCAATAGCTTTGGTGGGTAAGATGGAACAAATATGAGGCCAATTGGTGGTGACATCTAAAAGGTTTCTATGGAATGTTACAAGACTAAACAAGAGATACTACCTGGCACTTTCCCTTCCCATTCTTAACAATGCAAAATGGATCTCGAAGTTCAGTCTGAATATGACCACTATGTACTCCACCCTTCTTTAACTTGAATTTTGGAACCTCACGGCAATCAAAGAATGGATTGGAGCCATCATACACCCCATAAGGTTTGTTTGAAGTAACTACAGTTATATTCATATACTCCATTTCAGCAAATATATTTTCCCCATTATGGTTGTGTGAGTTACCCATGATTGAAGTTGCGATACCAGATAAAAAAGAGTCCCACACGAAATAGCTCTGCAACAAGTTAAATTGTGTTACAATAACTTGATCCATTAAACTGATGCAAATCATATGTTTTGTAACTTTGTATGTATGTATCATATAGATAACTTGTAGTCAAAGGTCTTGAAAAGAGCATGATCATGTCAACATACATTGACTGAAAGTTAAGCAACTTTAAGAAATTACCTTATAGAATTGGTCATCAAACCATGTATCACGAGCAATTTTCAGTGACTGGAAGCAGTATTGTGCCTCATATGTATTTTGATTCTTTTCAAATGTGTCAAAGAAATCCTTATTGATGGGGATGGTGTTTGTTGCATCCAAAGGAACAAGGGTGACGGGAATACCAGAATGAAAAACCTGAAAGAAAAGGAAACATTGTCAAATGCTGGCACTTTTAACTTCTAGAGATGCACCAACAAAAGAGATATACTATATTGATGTAATGCCGTTTAAAAAAAAAAAAAAAAACCTATATGCTGTGTTACTGTGTCAACTAAATGAATATACCAAGGACAATGGTTGGTTAATAGTAAGTTTTACAAACTGCATTACCTGGTATGCAGCAAAAGGATCTCCAAATATATTGAACTCTGCATATGGGTTACTAGTATAATCTGTGAACATATTACCATGGTCACCACACTGCTGAGGCATGCAAGATGAACTTGAGTTTTGAGGGCAACAACCAGTTGGGTTCTTTGACCTCACTCCACCACCCATGACATAGATATGCTTGATATGTTTCTTTAGATGTGGATTATTCATTAGGAAAATAGCAAAATTTGTATGTGTTCCTATAAGAAAAACAGTTATGGGACCTGCTGATATTTTGTCAATGATCACTTGTTGTGCTGTTGGTTGCCAAAGAGGAGTATACTTCCTTCTCCCCTGATTACATGACTAATTATGTGAGCCAGAAATATAAATGATATGACCATCATGAATCAAGAAATTAACAAATTTTTAGTTTTCTCGTGTATTAATAGAACAGTTATTGAGGTTTAGATACAATATTTGCAAACAAAAAGCATACAGATGGTTTAGGGTCCTTGGCTACTACTATGACACCATTCCAAAATCAAGCAATAAAACATCAACTTATGATTTGTATTATAATGATGGGGATGAAAAACTATTTACGTTTTTTTTATAAGTAAGGGGACTAAACACTTTTACTTTTTACCTTGTGTAAAATACAATAAACCTAATATATACAAAAAATTTGTTGAATGCTTTGTTTCATACTTAAATAGTAAATATTATTGTAGAGGAAGTACATTTACTATATGAACAAACCATAACATCAATTCTACAAAGGCAGAGATTTGCCCTATTTAGGTGTCTACATTATTCCATGACCTTATTTTGCCACTCTGGTCACTATGATTCTAAGTCAGAATTTCAACTTTTGGGAGTATTCCTTTCGTCAGTCTGTTTTTCTTTTTTCTTTTTCGGAGAATGTTCTTTTTCATGTTTCATTGGTCCTTTATGTTAGGATTTTTCATTTCTGTTTAACAGAAATATCCTTGCCACTTCCTTCCTCAGACCATTTCATTTGCACACTTCCAACTCCCACATCATAATCATTCTGGCAACCTACAAGAATTTGGGGCTTGGACTCAGCTTGCTCAACAAGGAGGAAGCTTAAATAATATGGAAACATTTATTGTATCTTATGCTCAAGGTATCCAGCTCTAGCTGACTTCTACATATAAAATGGTTTCAACTAAATACAAATTGAACATGAGTCCTGAATCCTAATAGGGCATACAGAAGAAGAATAACCACTTACAGAACATTCAATGAAAGTTCTATACTTACAAATGCAAAGTTAAAAGGATAAATATAAAGAAGTAAAGCAGGATACTGAGACAAACTTCCCCAGCCAAAGCAAAGCCGTATCTGCCAAATGCAAAGTATCAGCCAACATGTTTCAAGTAAATTATTAAAATAAGACTGCTGGGTCAATGCGCAAGTAAGCCTATCAGTTCTAGTTGCTATGGAAAATCAGACAATGATTTGCAATTGCTCAAGTGATACCTTATTTTTTTCTAAACCATTGTCAACTGAGGACACAAAGAGCCCATGGAGAGTATCATTATGCAAGTAGATCAACATGCTGTAATTTATAGGGATGCAGATCCACAAGAAGCACAAGCAACAAAGATTTCATCCAATATTGAAATTAATGTACAAATTCATACCTGTGGGAGGAAAGCCTTTCGAATTCCATAATTCGAATCAATATCCAATCGCCCTCCTTGACCAATAGGAATAGCTTGTCTATATCTACAATATCCTAAAGTTGTAATCCCCTAATACATTAAGCTCACGGTTAGACCATGCACATAAGAACATGGGTAAAATTAAACCATTACATTGTGGATTCATTATGGCTTTTAAGCTAAGCATCCAGAATTATGGATTTTAAACTCAATATAGTGTAAGGATGCTTTCAGACTCATTAAAGATTTATTTTAGGATGTCAAGGTAAACGTATATGATCTTTCTTGTAAATATTACATAAAATTCACACCTGATCAATAATAGGAAGATAGCCTCCAACATTTGGCAGTATTGTACCATCTTCTTGTATCCCACCGTCACCCCCAACTCCAACAGCAATGTCATCACGGCCCATCATGTAAAGAATGTCATAGATTTGATTCACAGAATGTCCAGCATCGGTCCATGAATTTGCATTGATAGTGACTGCCTGCAGCAATATAATACAGGAGTAAAAGAAGTATCAACATCATTCATCAAGCAGTAAAAGAAGCATGAACCATAACTTCCAACAAACATCATATAACACAAAATTCTGAGTCTTCAACTTCTGAGGCAAGATATACTTATGAAAGTTTCCTGAAATTTTTTCAACAGTTTGCTACCAATTAAAATGCTAAAAATTCAATGATGAACTGACTTACTTCCACCTCAAACTGTGATCTGTTTTGCTTCAAGAGGTACAAGAGGGCAAAGAAATCGTCAGTATCAACATCTGTATCTAAAAGAATTCGATGTGGGAGACCATCCACAGTGTACAGATTAGCTCCAATAACAACTCCTATAATCCATAACACTACAACCCAGAAATTTCTCTGCAATACCATTCTCAGGGTTTCACTCAAAACCCAGAATTCTTTTCCCTCCAATACCACAAAACATTAAACACAGCTCCTTCTCAGTCCTGAAATATACAAAACAAAACAAAGTATTATAAAAAACATACAAACAAAAAAAGATAGTCCTTACACTTGTCCATCATGCCCACATCTAGTTACATGCACGTAAATCACCATAAATGACACGAGTTCAAAATACAGGAAAGAAACAACTACTTACTTCTTGCCACGTCAAAACACTATATATATTTCTCCCTCAACTAAATGTTTCAGCAAAGCACGCTCTTGACAAACCCACCAGCAACCTCCCTCCCTCAACATTTCTCTAAGGAATTGAAACTTTTATCTCTTGGAAGAGCATTGGTGAAGATGTCTGATACTTGTTCTTTAGTGTTACGTGCAAAAGAAGTGGTGCTTCTGTTACCGATGTTAAAGAATTGCATAATATTTGGATGTTCTGCATAATTTTAGGAACAGAATTAGTTGTTGCATAATATTAGGAGTAATTGCATTGCATATGTATTTGCATCTTAGTAGGATAAGGGAATCTGTTAATCATTTGATTGGATTGTAACGGCTAGTGGAGCTAGTCTTTGAGTTTTATATTAGGATAGGTTGTTCCTAAGATGCAAGGGTTATCTTGTATAAAAGGAGCAGTAGTTCATTTGAATAAAATCATCAGAAAAATTATTTAAGCAGAGTAATCTGTTGAGGTCAAGGATTCCTCAGTCATTCAGTCTTGCAATATTTGAGTTGAATCTCATCATCTTCCAAAACCTCTCTAATAAAGTGATGCTTGATGGCAATATGCTTAGTATGACTATGGTATATGTTTCATCTTGTTCATAAATTCTGGAATATTTTTCATTCAACACAAGATTTCCGTGCATAATTCATGTGTAACTGTATCCTGAAGTACACTTGTGCACACATTATGGTTGTCTTTCACCCTTACAATGACATATATATTGATGAATTAATATCACATTATTTACAGTACAGTTTCCTCATTACAAAGAAGTTCGTCACAAACCAGATTTTGGATGTAAACAATTTGGGAAACCTGTTGTTTTTGACATGGATATGACTATGAGTGTTGGAGATTTTATAGCTCTGTTTTACCTACTTAAGGTGCCTGTGGAAGTGATCAACCTCAAGGTAGAGTGGAGTGGTCTTTTATTTTTTATCTTTCACTGGCTCCATGTTTTAGGTTCTTTATGACTATACCTTTTGGATTTCACACCATTCAATCAATTTGTAATTCTGAGTTCTTTGTACAAGTTGCTTTACTACGATACATTGACTCATTCTTAACATATATATTGCACAAAATAGGTGTGAATGTGATCCATGTAAAAAATGGAAACTATTTTGGCTGTTAAAAGTCAATTATATCAATAGCAGCAGTTTTGAATTGTGATGTGCATTATCTCTTTTCTTTCATCCAGGCAATGATAGTAAGCCCGACCAGTTGGGCAAATGCTGCAACGATTACTTCATATGATGGGCCACGATGACATTCCGGTTGGTCTTGGAGACGTTTTTGCAATGAACTAATCTGATCCAATCTTCTAAGCTGTTGGAGACTGCAGATACATTAATGCCATCCCACATGGTAGTGGTGGACTTATCGAATCAGACACTCTCCATGGTTTGGCACGAGAATTTTCAAGTAGCCCCAGAAGGTAATTACGTTATATAACAAGTGCATATGAAGGCTACTCTCTATATATACATCAATTTGTTAGTTTTTAGATTTTTTAAGAAACATATAATGTGAATTAAATTGTTAAAAAGTACGAGAACCGTAGAAATTATTTTACTTTTGTAGCCACCCTTGTACAGTTCCTTCTTTATCTTATACAATAAAATTTGGGTCCAAACATGTTTAGTTACTTGGACTCCAATCACTAATAGGACAGTGATAATATTAGTCCTTATCATGTATAATACAACCAACCAGTGAATCATATGTGCATTGCACATGACGAGACATATGTCATCTTCTTATTGGTGGTTAGAGTTCAAGGCCCCAAACATGTTTGGAATCAAACATTTTCCTATCATTAATACTTTGTTTATTCATTGCCCATTAGAGCTAATGTTCCATCATTGTATATAAGCATTTCATTGAGACCTTGAGTCAATGAAAGGCAAAGACTCTATTCTTTGAGCTACTTTATTAGCTAAAGAAGATGCAATTTAATAGGGGTGAATGCTGCCAGGGATAAGTAAGGGACTCAATTTTATATCTCCTAGGAAATAACTACACAACAATCTAAACGCCTCATCAGACCTCTTCCCTTACACAACCCAGCAAAATAATAGTATAAGTTATTTTATTTGGTAAATATCCCCTTTTGAGTCATTTCATCAAATAACACAATCCATCAATTAAAATGCTATAAGCAGCCACATTGGGAGGACAATTTAATTTCAACATGTGAGTTAACAACAATACCTGCTGTTGAACTGTAACATATAAAACAGAGTTGTAAGCAGTGAAAAAACCAGGCTTACATTCGTCAAGAACTTTAATTTAGAAAAAGACTTCCCACGGCCTTTTCAGTAATACCCATTTGAGCATACCCCGAAATGAGTCAAATGAATGAGGATGGAGAGAACTACATTGGAAATAGCGATAGTCACTAGTTATGGGATGCTCGGAAGACCACGGCGGCTTCTCCGTTTGGAGGAAGAGAGTTTCTTCTCCCTTCGGAGGAGCCGAGGGTCTGTTTTGTTATATAAAAGTAAGGGGCAGCTCTAAAAAGTTTTTTAAAAGGAAAAAATTTAAGGATAAATTACCGGCTTTATTTTTTACATTATATTTTAATTTAGTCACTAATTTTTCAATTGTTTAATTTGGTTTTTAAGCTTTCAATGCCGTGTAAACTTAGTTCTTATTATTATTTTTAGATAGAAAAGTCTAATGTATCAAATGGCCTAAATAAAAAAAATATCACATCAACTACCACCTAGACTAAGGCATCAATTTCTTTTTTTAAGACAACACGTCAGTTTTTTTTTAGAAAACACAAATCAAATCTTCAGAATTTTGCTTAAACAGGGGCAAGCCCATCATGTAAAATACTATCTCCCTAAAATTCAGAATCCCTTCTCCTTCCTTACAGGTTCATCCCCTCTCTCTCTCTCTCTCTCTCTCTCTCTCTCTCTCTCTCTCTCTCTCTCTCTCTCTCTCTCTCTCTCTCTCTCTCTCTCTCTCTCTCTCTCTGAGCAAACCAAACAACAATAGAAGCAATATGGTGAAAGTCCAAAAACTTATAATTAAAAGCAGTATGGTGAACGAAATTGGTGCTCTCTATCTCCTTGTACCCAAAAATCGGTACAATTAAATTTGCATAGAACTGAACCTTCACATTTTGGATCATTCCAAAAAATTAAAACAAGAGATAAAAACCTAAGAGGAAAATAAAATCACCAGCTCTATTGGCCTTTATATCTAGTCGTTGCCGTCAGGTGTCACATTTCTCTCTAGAGGACCAAAATGTGATGAAATTGTGACCGTGACTTAGGGATTTTTGTTATTTTAACTTTTTAGAGGAAAGGGATTTTTTTGTTGTTAATAGACATGAGTTAGGATTCAATTATTTGTTTTTCTTTCTTTCTAATTAAAAATGCTAACATGTTAGCCCAGGTGGCAGATGATGTGACAATTTTTTTTTTTATTAGACTGTTTGACACGTCAAACTTTTCCATCCAATAGATAACGGCAAAAACTCAATTGACATAATATTGAAAGGTTAAGGACCAACTTGACATAATTGAAATGTTAATGACTAAATTGAAATCTGGTGTAAAGGTAATGATCAAATATGTAGTTTACCCAAAATTTGATAAAGAAATCATTCAATTATATCAACGTCACAAAAAACAAAAAAAAAATACACGTAAATATATGAAATATTATAATTTCTTTCTACTATTAAGGAAAAAAAACCTATAAGAGATAAAGTGGGAACTAAGAATGTTAAGATAAGAGTTGTAAAGTGAGAGAGTCTAAAATGATATTAGAGGAGAGAGAGAGGGATGATATTTGCTACAATTACGAGTCAAGTTGCTAAGAAGAGCAAAATTGTTGCAATTATAAAGCCAAAGAGAGCATAATTGATTAATTGTTGGCACTACTAATGAGAACTCAAAACTATAATATTTCTCTTGGTACAATTTTTTAAGGAGCAATGAAATTATATATATATATATGCAAAATTTAGAGAAAATTCAGTTAGATTCTACAATTGAATCCAATTTTGCACCATGAGTCCTAAATTATTTATTTTTAGAAAGAGTTTTACTTTTTAATTTTGGAGTTTAATGTAAGACCACATCATAAATATCCATCAAAATGAGTTATTGCATACAAAAACCAAAAAGTCTAGAATTAATTAACATAAAAAAAATGGTAAATAGGCAATTTACATTAGAATATAGATTGAGTTTCCCCACAAATTAACACATTAAAAAAAAAAAAAAACTTGAGGCTCAATATAAAGGCAAATTGAAAATTTTAGCATGAGTCATTTTTAGTTCGAACAAAATAAGGGAGATTACAAGGAAAACTAAAATAACTTCTGCACGATAGCTAATCTAAGAAAGGGAATTTGCAAATATGAAAGTATTGTAGATGTAGCATCCATAACAAGCATATTTAAATTTATTGTTAATTAATTGTATAATTACAAATTTGATAGGATGGTAAAAAAATAATTAGACAATGAACATTTGCTACAACAAAAACATAGAGAAAGAACAAATTTTTGAGTGGAATTTTGTGACCACTTCAACATGAAACATGGTCTTATAAACATTCTATGTGAAGAATACCAGCAATTCCAGTTATCAGAGAATTTTTAATTAATTTACTTAAAGCCAAAGTTATTTTGGCCGTGTACTCCACTGCCTTTTCTGTTCATCAAAACTTCCTATCACTGCAGACTGCTTCATGTTACCAAGCCTATTTGCAAATAGATCATAATAAGCTGTTGGATCCACATTCTTCAATATTTTCACCAATTTTCCATACTTTTTATCAATCACAGTTTGTCCGTCTTTGGATTCAACACCTTCAGCAAAGATTTTGACAGGCTTTACTTGCACAGTTGGCTTTAGATCACCGGCAAGTGCTACTGCACCAAGGATTTCCCCAGAAAATATATCCTGCAACAGAATAACATTTAGTCTAGCAGCTAAACAGTGGAAATAAATAGTAGGACATCCAAGATTCTTCAATTGAGGGAGATCCAAGGGAGAACCAACATTCCCATGAATCCAATTTGTCATCATCTACAAAACTATTAGCATTTTAAGTGGGCTATACTCCAAAAAAACCACCCCAATGATACAATCTAAAGGCCTTTATTAAAATAATGTTGAAAACTGGATTGGATATCTCAGTAGGGAGGCCAGGACTATGCCATGTAGATCATTGAATGTCCATGAAAGCTAATATGTTTCTATCCTTAGTATGAAAACCATGGAAAGGGAAGGAGTGGCAGTAAGAACTTCAATTAAAAGATTAAAATTTTTTACCATATGTTTATATAAAGAGTGCAATTTTTGCAAGTGGTATAGCCTTGTCAGTAATCGGCTGGCAAACTTAGCTTCAGGTGTCCTTTTTGTCTCTAGCAACCTTTCCAAGATCCTTGGTAATGAACCAACATTACGCTGGACGCCAAGTGGAATGAGTGTGATGTTAACCTTTGAATCAAAGACTGTCTTTGCAGCCACAGGGTCAAGAAACATATTGAATTCTGCATATTTGTTGGAGTGAACAGTAAACACATTTCCTTTGTCCCCGTGACCATGACTGATGTGCCCTCCAACTATATACACATCCTGCAATGAGATTTGAAATCATCGGAGACTGTTAATATAAAAAATGTGTTTATCATCCAAGACCTGATTTATTTTAACATAATGTCAAGGAAAATGCTGAGCCATATCTCCCAGTTTAGCAGTATAGCTTGTGTCATGAGGAAAGAAAAGAATGCTTCACCTAGAAATCTCTCTATATTTCTGCAACGATTTTGGGTGGTAATTTCATTTAACTCTTGAGAGAAGATTAACGTCCACCATAATGGCAGGATCATAATCTTTGGATTGCCCATCCACTTTTCAATTCCTTTTCAATTAAATTTACATGAGAGATTAACAAGTACACTTACCTGGATAAAAGAGGTAGCATTTTTCTCCGATAGAATAATCTTTGCTAGATTAGTAAGGGGTCCATTGGTCAGTATGGTAATCTTAGATCCTGGATCAAGATTTGCCACTATAGAATCCCAAACTTCCAATGCTAGAGGCTGTCTGAGTTCAGGATGGTCAGTGTTCCGAGGAGCTCCATACTTTACAGAGTTCTGTGCTGTATACCTGTTACAGAACTCTAGATTCAGCCACACCCTCAGACTTTTCGACACCCAGATAGATAGACAACATTAAAACACTAGCAACATGACTATAACTGAAATAAGATATAAACATGTGTATGACAATAAAGCCAAAGTTATTCTGATGTTGAGGAAATAGCTCCTATTGCTTTGTTGGATGAAGACAACGACTTAATCATCTGTCTCTTTAATTTATACTGGATATCAATTAGTCTCCTCCAAGAAACATAGATGAAAAAAAAAAAACTGATTTCTTCCGGTTAAGTATATGGGAGGGAAATGTTTTCTTATTCAAAATGAAAAACATTATTTATTAAAATTATGAAAAAAGGATATAGAAGGATTCTATCTGACATAATTCAGAAAGTTTGCTATCTTATTCAACAGTACAATGAGTCAGCTCCAATTATCCGAGCTCAATCAACCAAGTTTAACCTAATGTTTCCTATTCAATCAAGGGTATATTCTAACTCAAAATTATAAGGCTTCCTTTAGCTCAGAACATTTTCCATAGGAGATATAAAATTGAGTTCTTTACTTCTCCCTAGCAGCTTTCACCCAAATAAAATTGCATCTTCTTTAGCTAATAAAGTACATCAAGAATAAGTCTTTGCCTTTTGTCAGTTCTAAATATGCTATGAATATCTTATTGTTGACTCAAGGTCTCAATGAAATGCTTATAAATACAATGATGGAATATTAGCATTAATGGCCAATGGATTAACAAAATATTAATGATACATGATAAAGAAGGAACTAACCGTATAAGAGTGGCTACAAAATATAAAATAATTTTTACAGGTTGTCATACTTTTTAAAATAAAGCAAACATTTTAATTCACATTATATGTTCTCTAAAGATCTCAAAAATAACAAATTAGTGCACCATATATAAAGAGTAGCCTTCATATGCAGTTGTTATAGGAACATAAGTACCTTCTAGGGCTTCGTGGCAATTCTCGTGCCAAACCATAGAGAGTGTCTGAGTCGATAAGTCCACCACTCCCATGTGGGATGGCCTTAACATATCTGCAGTCTCCAGCAGCTGAGGAGATTGGATCAGTTTGGTTCATTGCAAAAACATCTCCCAGACCAACCAGAATGTCATCACGGCCCATCATATGAAGTAAATCATAAATGATATCTATTGTTGCAGCATTTGCCCAACCAGTTGTGCTTACTATTACTGCCTGGATGAAAGGAAAAAAAGATAATGCATGTCAAAACTTCTGCATTTGATATAATTGAATTGTAAAAACCAGATAGTTGCCATTTTTATTTGGATCACACCTATTTTGTGCAATATATTAAGAATGAGTCAATGTGTCGTAATATTTAAGCAGAAAGCAACTTGTAAAAGCACTCAGAATTACAAATTGTTAGAATGGTGCAACAACCAAAAGGTAATCATCATAAGAGAACCTAAAACATGGAGCCAGTGAAAAATGAAAAATAAAAGGCCACTCTACCTTGAGGTTGATCACTTCCACAGGCACTTTAAGTAGGTAAAACAGAGCTAAAAAATCTCCAGCACTCATATCCATATCAAAAACAACAGGTTTCCCAAGTTTTATAGATCTAAAATCTGGTTTGTAAAGAACTTCTTTGTAATGAGGAAATTGTGTCGTTAAATTGAATCTGCCAGTATGTTGAGGGCGGTTTAGAGCCTGCAAGAAAGTGTGATCTAATTTCATCAATATATATGTCATTGTGAGGATGAAAGACAACCATAAGAGTGCATTTATTGTACTTCAGGATACAGTTAGAAATGAATTGTGCATGGAAATATTGTGTGTGTGCGTGTGTTCAAGTGTAGCATGTGTAAAATATTAAATCAGAGAGCTGAATGAAAAACATTCAAAAATTTATGCACAAAATGAAACATGGATAAACTTACATCCAAGAAACTTATAAAAAATTCTCTGTCTAGTGGGCTGTCAATGTTCTGATTAGGCTTTGCTTTTGTAGCAACTAGCACTTGAACGGCTTCTGAACCAGTTACCTCTGCTGTATAACCATCCTATAGAATTGTTGCAACAGATAGCTCATGAACATTTGAACAATTCAAAATATAAGTCTGAGCAATATTATTAATTCTCAACAACTGAAGAACACTACAGCTCAGCCTGAATTGAAGTGGTATATACTATACATATTTATGCATGTATCAATACACGTATATATGTATTTCCCAACCAAAGCAGAATTATGGAGGAAAAGAAACAAAAGATTTGGAGGGTAAGATGGAAACAAGTTGAGGCCAATTGGTAGCAGCATCTAAAAGGTTGTCTAAGGAATGTTACAAGACTAAGCAAGCAACTAAAGCTACCACCTGGCATTTCCCTTTCCCATTCTTCACGATGCAAAAAGGATCTCGAAGTCTAGTCTGAACATGACCACTATGTACACCACCCCTCTTTAAATTGAATTTTGGAACTTTACGGCCATCAAAGAATGGATTGGAACCATCATACACCCCATAAGGCTTGTTTGAAGTAACTACAGTTATATTCATATACTCCATTTCTGCAAATTCATTTTCCCCATTATGATTGTGTGAGTTACGCATGATTGAAATTGCCACACCAGATAAAAAGGAGTCCCACATAAAATAGCTCTGCAACGATTACAGATAATTGGTAGTCAAAGGTCTTGAAAAGAGTAAGATCATGTTAACATACATTTGACTGAAAGTCAACATTAAGCACCTATAGGAAATTACCGTGTAGAATTGGTCATCAAACCATATATCACGAGCTATTTTCAATGACTGGTAGCAGTATTGTGCCTCAAACGTATTATGATTCTTCTCAAATGTGTTAAAGAAATTCTCACTGATGGGGATGGTGTTCGTTGCATCCAAAGGAACAAGGGTGATGGGAATACCAGAATGAAAAACCTGAAAGAAAAGGAAACATTGTCAAATGCTGGCACTTTAACTTCTAGAGATACACCAATAAAAGGATTATACTATGTTGATGTAACGCCATTCTTTAAAATTAAAATAAATGGTTGGTTAATAGCAAGTTGTACAAACTGCATTACCTGGTATGCAGCAAAAGGATCTCCAAATATATTGAACTCTGCATATGGGTTACTAGTATAATCTGTGAACATATTACCATGGTCACCGCATTGCTGAGGCGTGCAAGATGAGCTTGCATTTTGTGGGCAACAACCAGTCGGATTCTTTGATCTCACACCACCACCCATGACATAGATATGCTCAACATTTTTCTTTAGATGTGGATTATTCATAAGGAAAATAGCAAAATTTGTATGTGCTCCTATAAAAAAAACAGTTATGGGGCCTGCTGATATTTTGTCAATCATCACTTGTTGTGCAGTTGGTTGCCAAAGAGGAGCATACTTCCTTCTCCCCTAATTGCATGACAAATTATGTGAACCAGATATATAAGTGATATGATCATCAAGAATCAAGAAATGAACAAATCTTTAATTTTCTAGTGTATTGATAGAACAGTTATTGAGGTTTAGATACAATATTTGCAAACAAAAAGCATACAGATGGTTTAGGGTCCTTGTCTACTACTAAAAACCATTCCAAAATCAAGGAAAAAGACTTCAAATTATGATTTGTATAATAATGATGGGGACTAAAAAAATATTTAATTTTACCTTATGTAAAATACAATAAATCTTATATATATATATATATATATATATATATATATATATATATGTTTCAAACTAAAATAGAAAATATTATTGTACAGTGAGCATATTAAACAAATGAACAAACCGTGATCCAGCATCAATTCTACAAAGACAGAGATTTTCCCTAGCAATAAAGAGATCAGTAGAGCAAAAACTCTTGCCATTTCCTAGTATATGAGTTTAGTAATCATATTGAAATTTACTAATAAAATGAGACAAGCACAATAGGAACCTATTTTGGTTTCTTTCTTATCCCAGGACCTTATTTTGCCACTCTGGTCATCATGATTTCAAGTCAGAACTTCTACTTATGGGAGTATTCCTTTTGTTAGTCTTTTTTTTCTTTTTTTTTTAATGATGTTCCTTTCATGTTTCACTGACACTTTATGTTAGGAATTTTCGTTTGTGTTTAACAAAAATATCCTTGCCCCTTCCTCCCCCAGACCATTTCGTTTGATCACTTCCAACTCCCATATCATAATTGATCTGGCAACATACAAGGATTTGGAGCATGGACTGAGCTTGTTCATAATCAATCACAATGTCAATCTATAAAAAAAACCTTTGCTAGACATTTCAAATTTTGATTATGCTCATGCACCTTTTTTTAAGCAGATAAAAACAACTCTATTAAAAAAATGAGGAGGAAGCTAGAACACACGGAAACATTAACTATTAAGTTTCAGTATCTTTTGCTCAAGGTATCCAGCTCAAGCTGACTTCTACATGTAAATGTATAAACTGGTTTCAACTAAATAGGAATAACCAAAAACACAGCTTGATTGCAAATGCACAAAATACAAGTTGGAGAAGAGTCTTGAATCCTAATAGGGCACAGAAGGAGAATAACCATTTACACAACATTCAATGAAACTTCTGCATTGCAAATGTAAAGTTAAAAGAATAAATAATAAGAAGTAAAGCAGGAAACTGAGACAAACTTCCCCGGCCAAGGAAAAGCCTTATCCGCAAAATGCAAAGGAATAGTCAACTTGTTTCAAGTGTACTATTAGAATATGATTGCTGGGACAACACTAAGCCTGCCTATTGGTTCCAACAGCCATGAAAATAAGTCAATGATTTGAGCATTTCAATTGATATTATGATACCTTATTTTCTGTAGACCATTGTCAACTGAGGAGTCAAGGAGAGTGTCATTATGAAAGTACATCAAAAAGCTATAATTTATAGGGATGCAGATCCACACAAGCACAAGCAACAAATATTTCATCTAATATTGAAATTACTCTCCAAATTAGTACCTGAGGGAGGAAAGCTTTTCGGATTCCATAGTTGGAATCAATATGCAATCGCCGACCAACGGGAATAGCTTGTCTATATCTACAATATCCTACAGTTGTATTCCCCTGATATATTAAACTCACATTTAGACCATACACTTTATAAGTAAATTATTACATTGCGGATTCATCATGGATTTTAAGATAACCAATCAGAATTAGAGCCTTTAAACTCAGAATTAGAACCATTCGCGCAATATAGTACATGGATACTTTCAGATGACTTATAAAAGATGTATTTTAGGATGTCAAGTTACACGCATATGATCTTTCTGGTAAATTATACATAAAATTCACACCTGTTCAATAATAGGAAGATAGCCTCCAACATTTGGCAGTATTGTACCATCTTCTAGTATCCCACCATCACCCCCAACTCCAACAGCAATGTCATCACGACCCATCATGTAAAGAATGTCATAAATTTGATTCACAGCATGTCCAGCATCAGCCCATGCATTTACACTGATAGTGACAGCCTGCAACAATATAATACAGGATTCACTATTTCTCTTTGTAATAATAAACGTAGTTTGTGCATTTAAAATTTGAAGTGGATAAGTTGGTAAATTATACCACTAAAAACTACTGCAGATAAAGGTACATTATGTAAGTAGATGATGAATGGAACAAAAAATGAGTAATGGAAGTAACAGTCTATCTATAACCAATAGTATCTTATTAGTTATCTGATCTGACTTTAGCTAGAGAATAATATCCTATATTCACATGCACTGAATCCTAGATATGCTTCAATAACATGGAAAATCAAACCATTTATGTAAATTATTAGACTCGAACATCATTCATTAAGGAGAAAAAGAAGCATGAACCACATCTTCCAACAAACCCATCATATAACACAAAAATTTTGAGTCTTCAATTGCTGTGGCAAGATTTACTCACGAAAGTTTCTTGAAAATTCAACAGTTTGCTACCAATTAAAATGCAAAAAATTGAATTTACAAATTGTTTCTAACTTTTTTGGAAAACTGACAAACACGACTCAGTCATCGACCAAGTCAGCATAAGAAAATGAAAAAATATATATATATATCGCCAACATGTTGTACTGTAAATAACAAAAGATTCATGATGAACTAACTTACTTCCACCTCAAACTCTGATCTGTTCTGCTTCAAGAGGTACAAGAGGGCAAAGAAATCATCAGTATCAACATCTGTATCCAAAAGAATTCGATGTGGGAGACAATCCACAGTGTACAGATTAGCTCCAACAACTCCTATAATCCATAACACCACAACCAAGAAATTCCTCTGCAGCAACATTCTCATGGTTTCACTCAAAACCCAGAATTATTTTCCCTCCAAAACGACAAAAAACATCAAAACACAACTCTTTCTGTCCTGAGACATTAAAAAACACACACACAAAACAAAGTGTAAACAAAAAAACATAAAAAACATAAAATAAAATAAAAAAACAGAGTAATATCCAACACTAAAAGTTCAAAGAATTATCACAAGTATGGAAAAGTACAGAGGTTGTTGGAACAGGAAGGACTATAGGTGAAATGAATCAAATGATGAAGATGAAACATGGTAAGCAAATGCCAGAGCGCAAGAACCGCCGGTTAGCTTTAGAGGAGACAAAAAACGATGCAAGTTTACGTCTTCAAAGTTCAAAGCCAGAACTAGATTCTGGGACTTTTGACTTTAGAGAGAGAGAGACAGAATTAGTTATAATTTCTCTTTGCTTTGCCTCTCTCTTTTTGTTGATTTGAAGAGTACAGGGCAATGGCATCATGGGCATCATTCATGTGACACAAGGTGTACAAAATCTTTTGCACAAATACATGAACAAACCAATACTCATTGGTTGTTGCTTTTTTTCTCTTTTCAAATACAAATGGAGATGGGTTAAGATTCTGTAGAGTTATTATAACATTACCTTTAGAACTTATAAAAACCTTCGATTATTACCAGGGGATCAATACTTGATTACTTTTTTCTTTTTTCCCTTTTTTGAGAAGGGTCAATTTTTTACTACTCTCATATATATATATATATAGTTTCTCCTATTCTAATGAATAAATAAAATATTATTAGCGGTAACTCTAAAAAAATGCCAATAAGAATGACTATTACCACAACATTGACATGTGCTATCAAAGGTAAAGCCAGAAAATTTCCTGAGGGAACAAACTAAATATATTAAAAAAATTTAATTTTTAATTAAATCTTAAAAAAATTTAAATAAATAAATAAAATAAAAATAAAAAACCAAAAGGATTTTTTAACCCGATCCTAACCATGAAGAGATTAAATTCTGTAAAGATGTGGTGTAAAACTCATGTTTTATCCTTCCAATCTCAACATGCCACATCATCCTACCACATATTTAAAAATAAGTGCAACCACGTCCAATCAATTCTTATACTCATATATAAATTTAATCACATTAGGAGTTTATTGAGATGTTATTAGATGTGATAAGATGTATTGAATTTTAAGTAAAATATTGATATGACAATCTCTTATTGGATGGTATAAAATACGGGTTTTACACCCCCATCTTTACCAAATTTGGACTCACAGCCATGAAATCCACATTTATTGTTTCTTCTAAAAGGGAAAAAAATAATTTTCATATCTCTAATCTTCTAAATAAAAAAATTCAAGAAATATCTCCTACATATTTATGAGATATCTCCTTGAAAATTTTAAAAAATACTTATATATTTATGAGATGTCTCCTAAATATTCTTTGATTCAATGAGCTATTTCGGCATAAGAGTAATTAGAGGAGAAAAAAAATGCATTAAAAATTTGTAAACTTTTTTTTAAAATACATTAAATACACTTTGAATTAACAAGTTATAATATTTTGTAAAATTTGAAATATTTTGTAACATTTGTTATAACTCAACGATTACAACTTTCCAACTCGACAATTTTGAAATATTTTGTAAAACTTGTAATAACTCTAAAGTTATTGGAATGAGGGGAAGAAAGAAATGTACTAATTTTGTAAATTTCAACCATTAAAACCTACTCCATTATAGCAGCTTATGGCTAAAGGATGCCATCTATTAGCGTTGTTGACTTGTAATCTTGTAGATTATTTTCTTTTTTTTTTTTTTTTTTTAATAGGAGAATCAATAGTAGACTTTATTAGAAAATATTAACATATACAATAGGAAAGAGAAAATATAGGCATTCCTTTATACCAAAACAATTACCTCTTTCTCTTCAGCAAGACTTGTAAGTGTTTAAAATACAATAATTGCAAATACAATGCAAAAGAAGTTTGCCTAAATTTTTTTTTTTTGGGAAAGCTTTAGCCTCATTAAGTATAAGGAAGCTGTAACTTAGCCATCTCCATAGGCTCCACAATCACTTTATCATTGTAGATTATTAAAAATGAAATATATTCAACTTTATTTTTAAAGTGCAAGTAAAACCTAAAAAAAGGACAAGTTAACCCAAAAAAGGACAACTTTATTTTTAAACATAAGCAAAACCTAAAAAAAGACAACTTTATTGTATATATTTTGTGTGTCTACAATATAGGTTTACATTGCTAGTCCAAGGTAAAATAAGGATTTTTCTTTACATTGTAAACACACAAAATATATATATATATATATATATATATATATATATAATATTGTACATATTTGAAAAAAAAATGTATATTTTGTGTATAAGTTTATATTGCTAATACAATATTGTAAATTTATAATTTTCTCTTAGTTTGATGATAAAGAGTTATCATCAAAAGCAAGTGTCATAAGTTGAAACTCTCTTTAAAAAAATATTGTAAAATTTTTTATAAATATATACACTCCCAAGAGTTGGACCCACGTGAGATATCATTTTTTCTGATAAACCCCAAGTGAGATATCATTGATCCAAAAAGTACCAGACCAAAAATTTCAAAAAAAGATCCAACTATGGAATTCACTGTTTAGATTGAATTAATCTGAGATCTAATGATGGAACATCTTCTTGATTTGGGTTTCCTAATAGGTTTTCTTACGTACAGTTGGATGATCCTTTCACGTTTGAAATGGCCATGATCAATAGTAAATTCACTATTATTAATTCTCTAACCTAGATTAATGTAGGATTTGACACCAAATCCATGGTATATGACGTGGATAAATTCTAAAAAAAATAAAAAATTGAGTTAGCAACATCTTCAATATAGGTTTTCTATGGTTAAAGGCCTTTTGGATTAGTAGCATCTTATGATGGGTTTATTACGTGTGGTTCAATCTTAATAACTTGATCTATCATATATGTATGTTTTCTATTTATGTGACATTTCCACTGTTTCTCCAAATTGTTCCACACTTTAAAATCAATAATAGTACCACCGCACACCCTTGGTGCAGTGGTCACTCTACAAATATAAGTGTTTGTGGGGTGTGGGAGGTAAGGGCCGAGATTCAAGTTTCCAAGAAGGAGCTTCACACACATATACACTTAAATTAGGCTAGAGTAAAAATTCTATCTTGTATCAAAATAAAATAAAATCAATAATAGTTCTTCAATAACTCTAACAATATAAATATGATTGGTGCTAATAAAATTAGAAAGAGAAAAAAAAACTATTATTTAATCTTGTAACAAATTAAACTTCATACTTACTTTTAATCATGGTACTTTAAACCTCCAAATATGGTCTCTAGAGTTTATAGTTTCTAAAGGTACGTTTAGTACACTAAATATAAATTACATTAGGAATAATAATCTTTATTATTAGGAGTAGAAGACATTGTAATGGAATAACTATTACTATCCATAAGTTTGGTTATTACATATGGAAAGCTTATAAGAGCATTATTATTGGCGGTGCTAAAAAGTCATGTACAACTACAAAATTGAGGCTTCATTGGTGAAGCCAAAACTAAAATTTTTGGTTTCTCAGCTACAGTGGGCATGCATGCGCGCACACACACACACACACACACACACACATATATATATATATATATATGTTGCGTTCACACTAGTCAAAAAATTTTAATATTTTCTTTTCTTTTCTCTTTTCTTTGTTCTCTGCCCCTCTGTGTCTCTCAATCTTCCTCTACTATCTCATTTTTCCTCTTCTCTCTTCTTCTCAAATATTTTTCTTTTTCTTCTCATATTTTTTCTCTCTTTCTTCTCAAATTGTTCTTTGTTGTGTGAGGGTCTCTTCAAATGGGTCATGCCATGGGTGTGGGTGATCGCGTTCGTGAGTGTGGTGGGTGGGTCATGCCGCAGGGCTTGTGTGGTTTTTGGTTGATTTGAGATTTGTTGGTTTTGTGTTTGTGTTGTGGGTTTGGGTTTGGGTTTGGGTTTGTGTTTGGGTTTGGGTCATGCCATAGGGTTGCTGGGTTTTTTACTAATGTGGGGTTGCTAGGTTCGTGTTTGTATTCGTGGTGGAGGTGGTGGTGGTGGTGGTGCCACTATGAGTGCTTCAAGACAGTGATGAACAGAGGAAAAAATTAATAAATAAAATAATTGTTTATTGTAGTGGAATTTTATTGTGTTGTTTATATTATTTTATTGTGTTGAAAACTAAAACAAAATTACTGATGTTGGATGTTTTGTAAAGTGAGAAAGTAAAATAAATAAAATAGTTTTTTATGGTGCCAAATAGCTAAATTATGGCTTCACCAATGTGGATGCTCTAAAAGATGATATATAAGGAACTTTATATTTTTAGAAATATATTAATTTTAAAACTTATTATATGCACCAAGGAATATCTATTACATCCATTTTAAAGAGGAATAATTAATCCAATGTAATAACTAATCCATGTAATAAAGATGCAACCAAATGACCGACTTGTTATTACATATGAATAACTATTCCATTACAAGAGTTATTATAACATACCAAATGTATCCTAAGGACATGTTTGGTACACTGTAATGATTATTACATAGGAATAGGAATAAGTATTACAAGGAATACATTAAGTTAGAATGTAATAAGTATTACTATTCATAAGTTTGATGACCATTTAAGAATAGAATCCTAAATATGCATCCACAATTTAGTAGAGTATAAAAAGAATGTGTAATTAAATCATTTTTAAGTCAAATTTCCTAAAATAAGTGTATTTTAGGGTGTTCAAAATAGAGCTAATAATTAACAACAAGGAAAATTTATTTTCTTCCGTTTTAAAGATGTGGCAACTAATGGCTTTTCGGGAAATTTTTTTTAAAAGTTATTACATAAGGTGAAGGAATAAATATTCAATACTTTTGATAAGGAATAGTTATTCCTCATTTTGAAGAATAGCTATTCATAAGGAATAACTATTCATTGTAATAAAAATATAACCAAACAACCGAATAGTTATGCCATAAGAATATCTATTACATTACAGTGTCTATTACAGTCTACCAAACGTGTCCTAAGTGTTTGGCACAATAATGAAAATGTGAGGTTTGAAGTGATGCATTTGAAGGTACTAGGCTTATTTTATCACAATCATAAAACTAAAGTTTTTTTTTACTTTCCCAAAATAGTATCAATAATGGATCATGTAAATTAATGTTATGGCAATCACAACTTACAACCTCAAAAGCGTTAAAAAAAAATTTATAACAAATTTTGTTTCCCTAACATCACTTTGAGTGTATTCTCTTATCTCATCCCCTTTCCATATATATATGTGTGTGTGTGTGTTTCTAAAAATTTTTATTAAAAAAAAATCACTTTTATCTATTGACTTCAATTTTTTTTCCAAATATTGCCTTTTACTGTCTTTTATAACATAAATATTTTTTAAAGAAAAAAAAATCATATAGTGGACATGTACCTAATGTGTGTTTTTCGAAAATAAGTAGGTTGATGTGTGTTTTTTAAATACTTAGCATATTATTCTTGAGTCACACGTTACTAAGAATGCATACTATGCATTTGGTGTATGTATCATTCCTCTCACATGGAACTTAAGTAATTTGGAGAAAATACACAATGTATCCGGTGTATATTTCCTCCCTCTCACATTAAGGTCCTCAATGTGAGAGGAAGGAAATATACACCGGATACATTGTGTATTTTCTCCAAATTACTTAAGGATGTGTTTTGATTTGAGTTTACATATTATGTATGCTTCCTTTGATATATTTAGAGCATTCTCATTAAGAATTGTAAATGCAATAATTGCTAAATTTTAACATCAAGTTCGTAAAAAGCATACTCCATCAAGAATTGGAAATCCTATTAATTTTGCAATCTAGTTACAGTGGGCTGCTATCTCTAGCAGCCCACTTTAGCAAGATTGTAAAAAAAAAAAAAAAAAGATTTGTTTTACGGTGGTTGCTGGGTACAAAAAACATGGTATGAATGGCTGGGTACAAAAAATGATTTGTTTAATGATAGTTGTTGTAAAGAAAACATAAATAAAGAATAAAAAAAAGAATATTTAAATAAAGTGGTAAAATAACAGAACCTTTGATATTGGGTGTATTCTAAAGTGAGATGTTAAAATGAATAAAATAATTTTTTGAGATGCTAAATGCTAAATTTTTTACCATTCTTAAAGCCTTATTCCTGTGATTTTACAACAGCCCGTTTGGGATGTGATGTAAATTTTTAGCTTAATTAAGTTTTTAGCCTCTTTTGGTACTGTTTGTGATCACATTATACTTTTTAGTACTATTTATGAGTCTTATTGTACTATTTATCTAACTTTTAGTTTTTTTTTTATAATACTTTTAACAAAAAGTTTTTAATTACAACTAAATAAACTGTTCTCAAGCTAAATAAGGAGTTCCAGACCCATTGTTCTTAAACTTTGATTTAAGCTAGTCTTTATTAATTTTTCAGATTATTCTTTGCTAAAACTTTTGTACATTCTCAGAAATATTTAGGGGGTGTTTGGCAACACAATTTAAACAATAATTTTCAATTTTTAAATAATATTACATATATTTTCATACACTTTTTCACTTACACGTATTTTTAAAAAATACAAACACGTTACTAGAGCATCATTACCATACCGTACTTAATTGTTACACGTCTCTAACCAGTGGAAACAAATAAGAAAGGCCAAAACACCGACAATTGACAAAGAGGAAGACAAACAAAATTAACCTATCTGGTGGAACAAAAAAGAATCAAAATCCAAAGGAAAGTGACCTTTAACCCGCTGTATATTAATGGCACACCACGTACTGTGTTTTCATTGAAAAGACACCCTCTGTTTTGGGACTCAATCGAAATTGTAAAAGGACCATACGTGTCGCTCTAAGTCTTTTGGCTTAACAGAGACGAAGTTTATTTATTATACAGGTATTATTCAAATTTATTTGAGAAAATAAGAAGAAAAGTAAACTCAGCAATGGTGATATTGAAATTCCGAGAAAAATTATGTGACGGGAGAGAGAGAAAATGAATTTCGGTGATGTAATTACCAAAATTTTTGTGCAAAATAAAGGAGTGCACGGTAGAAAAATAGAAATTGTAACAATGGAGTTACCGAAATTATAAAGAAGAGAAAAAAAAGAAAAGAAAAAAAAGGCAATGAAGTTGCCTAAATGGTAGAGAATAAAAAATAATTTATGGCACCCAATTCCCTAAAAACTAAAGTACAATATATATATACACACACACACCCCAATCCATACCCCTATCACTGCCCTAAGAAAAAAATAAAATAAAAAATATTATGAACCTGCAGTTAGGGTGGTAAAATTGGATATGACCCGCGATACGACATGATACGAAATTAGCAGGTTATGAGTTAAGTATTAATGGGTTCATGTCATATTTGGGCTAATACAATTGACTCGTTTAATAAATAGGTTGGGTTAGTGTTTAACATATGAAACTCATTTAACTTGTTTGACCCGTTCAATTAAATGACATTTTATCAATATACTCTTCAAACCTTAGATATATAAACTCATTAGTTGTTGTGGTTTAACATATTGTGATTGATTATTTGTGATGCAATTACTCGTCAGTTCTGAATTTTATATTAAAAATATTTTTTTTGGCGTATATGCACTTTTAGTCCCTACATTTTGACCCGATTTCTATTTTCGTCCTTACATTTTATTTTTACTACTTTTAGTCCCTAAGTCAATTAACGCGTGACATTTAAGTCCTTACCGTCACCCAACTAACAGAAAATGCTGATGTGGCTAACGGAACAATAAAATAATAATTAAAAAATTTATTTTGGCATTAAAAAATTGCCACGTCAGCTCTAAATTTTAAAAAAAAATTATTAATTTTAATTAAATTTAAAAAATTAAAAACAAAAAATCACATTAATTGAAATCTAAGAGTACCTTGAACAAGAACAACAAGAACACAAAGCAAGTTCTAAGAACACAAACCCATAAATTAAAATAAATAAAAAATAAAAAACAACAATAACAATGACAACAACAAATAACCATTCAACATCATCAAAAACCACAGATCAAAAACCAAATTAAAAACCAGATCAAGCCCACCTGACACAGATCAAAAACCACAATCCAAGTTTCGTTTGCATTACAACAATGCAAACAAACCAAACTCATCTTCGAATCCAAACACACTAGCCAAAGAAACCCCACACCCACAAGAACACCCGGTCGAAGTAATTACTCAGATCCGAGACTACCCAGATCAGAAAGAAAAACCCAAGACAGATTTGCAGACGAAGACGAGTGGACTGAGGATCGACTCGAAATCAGTGAGGGAGTACTCGATTGGCCTGCCGTCGTGGAGCGGACTTGAGCCAGACAAATCAAACTCGGATTCGGGTTCAGCTCCAGTTGGTTCCTCTTGCTCCTTTTGGAGGTAGATTGAGCTTTTCAATAACGGACTGTAGGAGCCGTTTTTCAATCGGACAAAAGGAAGAGGAAGAGGATGTTGTCGAATCGCGAATCGGCGAGGCAATTTCGGATGAGGAAGCAAAAGCAGCTGGAGGATCTGACGGACGAGGTGACTCGGTTGCAGCTCTCGAATCGCGATCTAGTGCAGAAAATCAACACCAAGGAGCGGAACTACAGGGTGATCGAATCTCACAGATCGCTTGCGATCCTTGAACTCGGTGCTTCAGATGATCGAAGAAATGAAAGGATGTTCTCCAGTTGGTTTCGTGTGGGTTTTCATGCTATTTGATTTGGTGATGTTTTTTTTTTTCCCTGTAGGTTTGATGTTCATATTTTTTTATTCTGGGTTTTCTGGGTTTAAAGATCATTTAAGAACAAGTTCTTAATCTTTTTAGATCACAATTCATGTAATTTTTTGTTTTTAATTTTTTTTATTTAATTAAAATTAATTTAGATGCTGACGTGGCAATTTTTTAATACCAAAATATATTTTATAATTATTATTTTACTGTGCCGTCAACCACGTCAGCATTTTCTATTAATTGGGTGACGGTAAGGACTTAAATGTCACACACGTTAATTGATTTAGGGACTAAAAGTGGTAAAAATAAAATGTAGGGACCAAAATAAAAATTGGGCCAAAATGTAAGGACTAAAAGTGCATTTACACCTATTTTTTTATTTGTTTTTCCATAAAAAATTTTTCTTTTCATTTTTATAATATCTAATAAACAGGTTGACATGACTGATCTGTTTAATAAATGTGTCGTGTTAGGATTGAGAAATCTTGACCCGTTTAATAAACATGTCGGGTTAATGTTAACTCATATAGTCAGATACTCATGAGTTGACATGACACGAACCCGACACGCAAATACGAATTGCAATCCCTACCTGCAGTGATCACGTGTTCAATCACTACAAGTTCATATTATATATATATATATATATATATATATATATATATATATATATATATATATATATATATATATATATATGTATATATATATGTATGTATATATTTGTAGATCAATGATTAGGGATATGGATTGGGGTTTATGTTTATTGTGTATATATATATACACACACACACAATGTGCTCTAGTTTCTATGGATTGGGGTAGCATAATTTTTTTTTTCTTCTCTTTCTCTCCTCTACCATTTTGGCAGCTTCATTGCTTTAATTTTATTTTGAAAAATATTATATTCACAATATTTTCACAATAAATTTTAAATAGCAGGTTGTTATAGGTTGTTATTAATGGGTAAAAAAGTAATCTTAATGGTATATTCATATTATAACCAATAATAACTAATTACCTATGATTTTTTGTAAAAATGTTGTAGAAATAGCACTTCTCTTTTTTTTTCTCTCTCCTCCCTCCTACAATAATATCGACAACTCCATTACCACAATTCCTATTTTTCTCTCATTCACTCCTCCTATTTTAGGCACTCCTCTACATTTTGGGCAGGAATTTCTCTCTCCCTCATCACATCATTTATCTCTCATCTCTCATACTTTTTCTCATAATTTCAGCAACACCATTACCAAAATTTGCTCCTTTTTTTTTTTCTAAATAAGTTTAAATAGTGACCACAATACAATTGATGGTGCAAGCACAATGATAATGGAAATAACACGAAGAGAAACTGAATAATACTTCTGAATTTTTATTAGTTTAAAGAAATAGATTACACAACACTATTTGGACTGAGGCGCGACACTCACTCTCTTAAAGGAGATTTGAGCCCTTAGTTGGCTAAACTTTGTAACCAGTGCAGACCGTCTCTGACTTGTCTCCCCCAGGATACAACAGCCCAACAAGTGTCGTATGGCTAGAATAACCTCTGCACAAAATGTTCAAGCCCAAAACTCTACCAGAAAGAACACCCTTTCTTGCCAAGAATGTCTCTATTTCTTAGTGTATATTGCAGTAACTTAGATTGAGTCTGAATGGGTCTATTTATAGGCTCAATGACCCTCACGAAATTACTACCCAACTTAATCTGATTAATTAGGTCTATTATTCTGATATAGTGGGTGTTATAAGATTAATTGTTGGATATTATTTTCATGGGCTAGAGTTATACAATTAATGGTGAGATAAGGAGTTTCTAAATAATGAAAAGGCTCAAACGGATAGTCCATTAAGTGGGTTAATGGCTCATTATTTTCCATAATAAAAATGGAATATTAATTCGGGTCATTCACTCAACAATGGATATGGTAATTACTCTGAATGAGCTGTCAAGTAGGAGGATCCAAGGTTAATATTTCACCTCCCCTTTGCCCACGTATCTGACCCAATATTTGAGACAATTCATGTTAGCCCATTAATCACCACAATTAAAAAGAACAAAATAGTCTCTCTCTTTTTCAATGTGAGATTAAACATTTTCACTAACTCCTCATATTCCACATTCACTTTCACATTTTTACATTTATATTATAACATTTATTCATTTTAATTATTTAATATTAAAATGCTCCAACAACAATAAACTTCATTTTTTGCGAATTTCCGCCAAAAAAAACTCTGGCACTCTCTCTGGCTGCTTCTTCTTTCTTCATTCATTCATTCTATCTTTTTCAGTAATTTGCTTTTGGGGTCTTTGTGCTTTAACCAACGTGTATGTGCTTCTTTCTATGGCTGAACATGTTTTTCACCCCTGGATTGTCCTTGTCCTTTAATTGTAATCAAATCAAATACAATAAATAGGCGTAAATGCACTTTTAGTCCCTACATTTTGACCCGATTTCTATTTTGGTCCCTACATTTTATTTTTACCACTTTTAGTCCCTAAACCAATTAACGCGTGACATTTAAGTCCTTACCGTCACCCAACTAACAGAAAATGCTGACGTGGCTGACGGCATAGTAAAATAATAATTAAAAAAATCTATTTTTGCATTAAAAAATTTCCACGTCAGCGTTTAAATTAATTTTAATTAAATAAAAAATTTAAAAACAAAAAATTGAACATGAGCATGAACAACAACAAAACCAAAATCATGAACATGAACATCAAATCCAGAATCAAGAACATGAACAAGAACATCAATATCAACAACAACAAAATAGATCAAACCGAACCACACCCAAACCAACAACAACAAACCCACACCGATTAGACCAACAACAACAACAAACCCTGCAATCCCAACCAATGAACCCAGTTGAACAGAGCTTCAACAATCCCAATCCCAAACGGAGCAATCGGTGGCGAGATCTGGCGGAGGCACACGTCGGCTGTCGGCGTCGAAAACCTCGAGGTGGTGCCGATGGGAGTGTGAGACGGAGACGGAGACGAAGTGGAACACGACGACGATTTCGATGAAGACGTCGAGTAATTAGGGATTGGAGGAGGAAGAGGAGAAGAGATTGATTTTCTAGTAGGTTTCGGCGGCGAGAGAAACGCTCTGATCTTCAGAGATGAAGGCGGCGACGTGGCCTTGTCGTACTCCTTGATGAGATTCGCGAGGTCCTCATCGGAGGTGATCGACACCAGGGCGTCTAGATCCTCCGACGGCAACTGGCAACGAAGGCTCACAGTTGTACCACACACCAGGGTTTCGCCGCCGAGGTAACGGAGTTTCCTGTCGGGAAAACGGGGGAGGATTTTGCCGCCGTAGCTGTAGAGGAATCTGATGGTAGTAGCGGTGGGTTTGATGGCAGGGTTGAGTGAAGGCCCGACCATGCTTTTTTTGTGTTGGGTAAATGGGAAGTGGAGTCCAGTTTTTTTTTTTTTTTTTTTTTTTTTTTTTTTATTATGGGTTTGTTGGTTTAGGTGTGGTTCTCTGATCTATTTTGTTGTTGTTGTTGTTCATGTTCTTGATTTTGAGTTTGATGTTCATGTTCTTGATTCTAGGTTTGTTGCTGTTCATGTTCATGTTCAATTTTTTGTTTTTAATTTTGTTTATTTAATTAAAATTAATTTAAATGCTGACGTGGCAATTTTTTAATGCCAAAATAGAATTTTTAATTATTATTTTATTGTGCCGTCAGCCACGTCAGCATTTTCTGTTAGTTGGGTGACGGTAAGGACTTAAATGTCACGCGTTAATTGGTTTAGGGACTAAAAGTGGTAAAAATAAAATGTAAGGACCAAAATAGAAATCAAGTCAAAATATAGGGACTAAAAGTGCATTTACGCCCAATAAATAAGCTTAAATTTTTTTCAGTTTTGGCGGTTGGCATTGTGGGGACGTGGACCATAACATTTTGCTAAGTTTAACATATAATCTTATATCATATAGTACAAAATCCATAATTAGAATTAATTAGTGGTGACAAGTTGATTAACATGTTCCCATTTAAACCCACCAAAAAAAAAAAACACGTTCCCATTTAAAAAGGGGAAAAAAAGTATATTAAAATGATTTAGGGCCGTTTGATAACATTGTTCTAGTAACGTTGTTTGTGTCTTTTGGAAATATGTGTAGGTGAAAAAGTATGTGAAAATGCATGTAATGTTATTTAAAAATTGAAAACATATTATTAAACTACTCTACCAAATAGACCCTTAGTTTTTGGGTAACTTATTTGCCCAATACATGACAAAGATTTAATTTTTATGCTAGTGATAAGAAGTTAAAAATTAACTTATTTCTGGTTAAAATTATTATTTTTAATAAAAAAAACTATATATGAAAAAGTAAACTAAATAAGATCTAAAAAATAAAAAATAAAAACTAATTAACATAATTTCTTTTAGGGCAACTAATTGGATCATTAGAACTAAAATTAAAATTAGGAATTTTTGTTTGAGGGAACCAGTTCTTATTTTTGCAAGCTACATCTTTAAAGATATTTAATAATTATATATATTATAATTTTTTTTTTTAAATTTTGGAGGCCATGGCCGTTGGCCCTTATTAGAACTTGCTATAAGAGTAAGAATGTTGCATATTTTTGTATAATTAGTAGAATGCACTGCGTGTTTGAACATGCCTGTAATTTCAAACTTGAAGAATTTTGAAGATTAAGCTTATTAAGAAACTAATTTTCTTTTTTATCACGTGGAATAGTAATCAATTATTTTGACATTATTTTTATTCAATTTTTTAATCCTAGTCCTAAAAACAATTAGTAGATTACTTATTTATTAATATTAATTCACAGCTGTCTAGGCAAAAAGATAAAATTGTCAGCATGCACGTGCAAGTGACTTGCAAATAAATAAAATGGGTCTAGTTTATCTTGCTCAATCTTAATTGGATGTTGTTCATCACAACTCCCAACTGATTTTTAAATTGCTTTGACTGCTTCGATAGTTGTTGTTTAATTATATATCAGCACTCCAACTGCAAGGAAAATCACACCCACACATATAATACTAAATTAATAGATTGATGAACCCCTTATTCAATTTTTTCTTTAAAAAAAATTCTACGTTTCATAAACAACAAGTCAATGTGAGAGAAAGAGAGGAGCTCCAGATATTATTTTAATAAAAAATTTATTGTTGACAAGTAAGATTGAAACTCTTCTTATTGGACGATCATGATACTTTTCCAAAATTGAAATTCTTGATCAACGGAGAAATAATGTCACCGGTCATGTTCATTTAGTGCATAAAAGTACTAGACAAAAGTCAATAGAGAATACAAGTAATGCTTTCGTTTTGTGCACAAGACGAGATATGGAACTAAACGTGTCAGTATTGGGTAAGGCTATTTGCGTCTAAGTTGTGTTTTTGGCCTTTTTTATTTATTTATTTATTTATTAAAGTTCAGCGCCTTTTGTACTATTTATAGGACATGAACAATACAAACAGGAAAATACACAATAATTTCATTAAAGAACAGTAATCGAAATATATTTTTTTATTGTTTTCAATTTTCAATTTTCAGTAAAATAAGTAATATCCAAACGCACACTAAAAATACTAAAAGGAAGTCAAACTCTAAAAACTGGTTTAACAACAAATGTAATATGTGTCATAAGCAACTCAGCTTATAGGAATTAGAAGCAACTTAGCTTATTCTTAACTCAACCAATGAAACCAGCTGTGTTACTTATGGGACAATGTAGAGAGTGAGGTAAACTATTTTTTTTCAAAGTAATTAACACCCCAATCCATTTATTGATATCTCTTAAAGCTGGCCCACCATGTTAAGATCCTATTTCCCAGCTATTAAGGCTGCATTTGTTTTGACTGAAAAGAATTTCAAGAAATCATTTTACACCAGCCTATGTGTTTGGCAAGCACAAAAAATTGGGTCAAACGGAAATCAATTTTCGCGTTGACTGTAAAATAACCCCAGCATGACGGAAATGAATTTCAAGTTTCATTTTACATTCAAATGATTTCCGCCCCAAGAAAATAAAAGAGGCAGAGAAACCCAGCACTAGAAGCCACCCAGCACTGCGATCTTGCGCCGGCGAGCTTGCGCCGGCAAGATCGAGCTGCCAGATCGAGGCGCAAGATCGTGCCAGCGAGATCGAGTGGCCGAATCTTGCGCCGTTGAGCTCGCGTCGGCGATATCGAGGTGCGAGATCGCGCCATAAAACTTGCGTCGTGAGATCGCACTGACCTCCATGAGATCGAGTCGTGAGATCGGTCTCGTCGCCCATGACCCACCGACCACCAATCTCTCTTTTTCTCGATCTACCCCTCCCTTTCCGTCGATCTGCGATGACTCTCTCTTCCTCCTCCCTCTCTCAATTTGACCGAATGATTTATGTGAGAATGGTGTTGTTTTAATTTTTGTTTGTTTAATAAAAGTTGATGTATTGCAATTTTCACCTGAAAAGTTGTATTTGGAAGCTGAGAAAATGGTTGAGAAAATATGAGAAACTAGTAGAAAATTTGCATTTTCAAAATGTTACCAAACACTTAAAATTATTTTCTAATATAATTTTTAAAATGCAACCAAATGCTAGAAAATATTTTCTTTTTTAAAATATTTTCACCTGAAATTATTTTACACTGAAACAAACGTAGCCTAAATGAGCCCTGATTATTGAAGTTTGATACTATTGGAGCCCCACGTCTACTTCTCTTTTGAGTCTTTTCAATAGTGGAGGGTAAAAAAAAAAAAGTGCATGCTTAAACGTATTGGATAAGTAGAATGTTTTAAAAGTGTGATTAAAGGCAAAGCAGAAATGGATATTATTTAAGAAATCAATTTTCTAATCCATGTTGTGAACCAAAAGGTGCTTTCCTTTCTGCCATGAGTGCAAATTGTTTATTCTGGTCAAAGCTTACCTTTCTTTGCTAATGGAGTGTTTGGACACACACACTCTGTTTTTTTTCCTACATACCAAACACCATTGTACCATCAGCTACAAGCAAGTTCAAGTTGAACACTGAACACAACTACATGTCTACATTGTCAAAATGTTCAACGCAACTACCAGAAGCAATCAGCTAGAATATCCGGGAATAAAATACCAATCACACTAGGTCACGTTTTTTATTATAATAAAATTAAAATGATCATTTTCATGATAATGTATGGCTCTGATTGGTCGGTCATCTCAATCACAATGATGAGCCATCAAGTCAACATTTTAATCATTGTTTAAAATATCCCCTCTGATAAAAAAATAAAATTAAATTAAAAAATCCCCACAAAGTACAAGTGTTATTTGACCTATTTCAATGAAATTATTTTCTAAAACAAGTAAAGATCATTTCTCTTCTTTTGAGCATTTGCATTTGTTGAGCTTCTTTTCTTTTCTTTTTTTGGAGAAAAAGCACAAGGCTGCCTTATTTATTCAGAAAAAGCAAGATAAGATACAAGGAATTTAAAAACATTTGAAGGAACACTCTCCATCCAAGTAAGCAAAAGAAAAGAGTACCTAACTTTCCTAGCTAATGCATGAACAACAAAGTTATTTTGCCTCCTAGTATGAGAGGAGCAATTCAAAAGCGAACCAAAAATAAACTAGTTGCACAAATGGTCTTACACCATTAGTTGAGCTAAATAGCATAACTCCTAGTGTTTGCACAAATGGTCTTACACAGTTTCAAATATATATTTAAGTGAGTTAAGATAGTGACCACACCCGTAACCTCTTTTGGAAATTATTAAAAATATAAAACATAAGCCTCTAAAATTTGCTTAATAAATCTAAAAAAAAGCACCCGCATAAGCTTATGTACCCATCAGACAAAATCCAATTTTACTTCCAAATTTAAAAGACTGATCTACTTGTAGAATAGGGCTTGAATTAGGAGTTCGACTCCTTGTTGGATTTGGATAAGAAAAGAATTTTATTCCTTTCGGGTTACTGTTGTTTGAAGTTATCAAACTCTATTAGAAATTTTGTCTACCACTTGATTTTGAGTTCTATTTGGAATAGGAGTGATTCTCCTTTTGTGCATGGAAAAGAAGTCTAGTTTTTATTATTTTTGGATATGCTAGCCGACTCAAGTCTAAGTAGAGTGCCACTACGGCAAATTTAGAGAGTGGTGTGAGAAAAATAGGCTCTCTCTTTGTTTGGTTCTTTGATATTTGTGGGTTGTAATTTGAAATAGCAAGAGAGATTTGTTACAGCTTGGTTTTGTTTCTACGGTTTTGTGATTTGCTCTCTCTTAGTGTGTTGCAACTTTTGGATTTAATTTGTGGTTCTCTCTTTGGTTTGTGTGCAATTTGCATTTGGTATTTGTGAACCTTTAGTTTTTTGGTTTGTATTTGTGAGAGAGCTATTTGGGTGTATTTGAGATTTGGGTTTGTGAGTATCTCTATACCAATTTGTATTATCCCAAATTTATTATAGTGAAATTTGTCCGTCGTCGCCTGTAAATGTAAGCTATTGCCGAACCACGTAAATCTTGGTATTTTGTGTCTATTTTTCGTTTGAATTAATTTTCTTCATTCCTATTGTTTGTAGGGAGATCTTTCTTAAATTTAAAATATTTTCACAATCAATCTTGATAATTTTGAGCTTCCGCTATTTGACAACACTACTCTTGTCTCTATTCCCATTAACGCTAATGTTCCATCATTGTATTTATAAGCATTTCATTGAGACCTTGAGTCAATGAAAGGCAAAGAATTTATTCTTTGAGCTACTTTATTAGCTAAAGAAGATGCAATTTAATATGGGTGAATGCTGCCAGGGAGAAGTAAAGCCGTAAACGACTTATCTCCTAGGAAGCAACTACACAACAATCTTAGCGCCTCCTCAGGCCTCTTCCCCTTACACAACCCAGCAGAATAATAAGTTATTTCATTGGGGCAAATATCCCCTTTGAGTCATTTCATCAAACAATTTGAGTGCATCCTTAGAGCTGCCACTTTTACACAACCCATCAATTAAAATTTAAAATGCTAAAGACCACATTGGGAGGACAATTTAACTTCAACATGTGATTACAAGCAGCTAAAGATAACAACATGTAAAACAGAATTGTAAGTAGTGAAAAACACAGGCATACAGTCATCAAAACTTTAATAGTAGAAAAAGACTTCCACGGCCTTTTCAGCAATAACCATTTGAGCATACCCTGAAATGAAGCATCAGGAGGGATTGGAAACGCGAAGGCAGAGTTTTTGAGAGTACAAGTCAAAGGAATGAGGATGGTTGGTTTGGGGTGGCTTTGTTGAGGAATGAGGATGGAGAGAAATACATTTGGAAATAGTGGTAGTCACCAGTCGTGGAATTTAATTATGGCTTACACTAATTAGTTTCTTAATCTATATCTATATATGTATATTACTAAAAGTTGAAACGTAACGTTTAATGCTGCTGCGCTCACGTTAAGCAACGTCAGAGTCTACGTCATTATCTTTTTTTTTTCTTTTTCTTTTTTCCATTTTCTTATAATTATTGTTAATATTTTTTTATTTCATATTTCCACTTCTCCAACATTTCTCCCTCCCTTACTTTTTCATCTCTGCACTACTTCTCCAACCTTTCTTCTTCCCCCCACCTTCTCATCTCCTCACTACCCTCTACATTAATATCATTTTTTTTTTTGTCAAACACGAAATTACATTAAAACTATAAATTAATTAATCTGTTACATTGCAAATTAGCTTTGTCAGAAGCTATAATGCTTTCCACCACAAGCGGTGGAGACAAAAATACAACAAAAGAGTCTAGGCTACTTGCACCTAATTTGGCCAACGCATCAGCCCACTGATTGGCCTCCCAGAAGACATGCGTTATTTGCTTATTGGGAATCTCTCTTACTAGGTTCCTGCAATCAGTTAACAAAGGTTCCATTAACAGATTAGTAGAATTATTGTTCATGGGCAAAACAACGCTTAATGCATCTAATTCAATGATGAGGTTGTTCAGTCCCATTTCCTTAGCCAATATTAGACCATCTCTGAGAGCCCACAGCTCAGCCATGCAGCTGTTGGTATGCCCAATAGGCCTAGCATACCCCTTCATCTTTCCTTTCATCTTTCCCTATTTTTGTCTCTTCTTATTCACACCCTCTTATTATAAATTTGTCACTATCTCTTTCATTCTACGCATAGTTTTCCCTTACAAAAAAAAAAGGTACTCTCTCTCTCTCTCTCACACACACACACACACAATTTTTGGGTGGATTTTTATTTTCTTGCATCTTCGCTTTAGGTTGATAATATTTTATTTTCTTTAATCTACTTTAGATTAATGCGATTTAGTTTTGTTTTTTTTTAAATGTTGTGTTTTTTTCTCTCTCTCTTTGATTGTTAAATGTTATCCTACTGCGTTATAAATAATTAAATATAGCATATAAAAATATAATATTATTCTACACATAGCATGATTTGGATAATTTAATTTGGTAGTTATTGTAATTTGATAGCATGATTTTTATAGTGCTCAATTTAGATGTTAAACTATGAGACTTTAATCATTTTTGTTTATTTTTTAATCATTTGTGGTGGACAAAGTACTCTTAATAATTGTATTAGAATTACTCCATAATGCCATTTATTTAGAGAAAAGCAAAGGTTGACTAAACAAAAATAATTGGATGAGAAACAAATTTTATCTTTCGCAATTTTACTTTTTATTATTATTATTATTATTATTATTATTATTATTATTATTATTATTATTATTATTATTATTATTATTATTTTATAACAATGCATATATAGAAATTTAATTTTTAGATTTTACTAATTATTGTTTATTTGATAATCTGTTTTGGGTGGACGAAAATACAATTTCTGCAAAGAAAATAACCTTAGTAGATTTTAAACAACAAATTATTTTCCTAATTGGTCCAAATAATCATAGTTAAGTTTTATTAATTTTTTTAGTTACTTTTTTCAGTGTTTTGAATTGTAGGCAGAAAAAATAAGTTTGAGAAAGTTTGTTTCAAACTAAAAGAATAATTTCTAAATTTTATATTCTTTTTAATGATTCAAAAAATGTTATAAATAACTTTTATTAAAAAATAAATATTTTCATTAACTTGGCTTTTGAATTTCTAAGAAAAATTGTTTTTTTTTTTTCATTTTAGTACAACAAAAATTATTAAATTTATGATTTATGATTGTTCATATATTAAATTTATGATTATTCTTATAATAAATAAAAATATAATTACAAAATACATTACTCTTTATTAAATTAGTTTAATTGTATAAAAAAATTTAATAAAACCACCATAAAAATAATTTTCATGCGCAACGCGCAGGTTCGCAACTAGTTTGATGATAAAAAGCAATCATCATAAAGTGAACACTATACTATTATATCTATTTTACGGTTTTATATTTAGGAAATTAACTTCAATTATATTACATGTCATTATATAGAAAAAAAAAACACTAATTATTAAAAATAATATAATTTTTATATTAAAAAAATCCTATAAATTCACTTTATATAAAATACTTGTGTTATGCTTGTGTTCAATCATCAATGACTTTTTTTTTTAATTAAATGATAAACATGTTTCCATTGTGACCGTTACTAGTTTTAGTTTAAGTATATAAGGTATGTCCTAGTTTTATGGAATGGATTTTAAAATGAAGATTGGGTTTCCCCACAAATCAACACATTAAAAAATTTTAACATGAGGCTCAATATAAATGTATTGAAAATTTTAACATGAGTTATTTAGTTTGAACAAAAAAAAGGGAGATTACAAGGAAAACTAATATAACTTCTGCACGATAGCTAATTTTAGAAAAGGAATTTGCAAATCTGCAAGTGTTGTAGATGCAGCATCCACAACTAGCATATTTAAATTTATTGTTAACTAATTGTACAATTACAAACTTTATAGGATGGTAAAAAAATAATTAGACAATGAACATTTGCTACAACAAAAACATGGAGAAAGAACAAATTTGAGTGGAATTTTGTGACCATTTCAACATGAAACATGGTCTTATAAACATTCTATGTGAAGAATACCAGCAATTCCTGTTATCAGAGAATTTTTAATTAATTGACTTTAAGCCAAAGTTATTATGGCCGTGTACTCCACTGCCTTCTCTGTTCATCAAAACTTCCTATCACTGCAGACTGCTTCATGTTACCAAGCCTATTTGCAAATAGATCATAATAAGCTGTTGGATCCACATTATTCAATATTTTCACCAATTTTCCATACTTTTTATCAATCACAGTTTGTCCGTCTTTGGATTCAACCCCTTCAGCAAAGATTTTGACAGGCTTTACTTGCACAGTTGGCTTTAGATCACCGGCAAGTGCTACTGCACCAAGGATTTCCCCAGAAAATATATCCTGCAACAGAATAACATTTAGTCTAGCAGCTAGACAGTGGAAATAACTAGTAGGTCATCCAAGATTCTTCAATTGAGGGAGATCCAAGGGAGAACCAACATTCCCATGAATCCAATTTGTCATCATCTACAAAACTATTAGCATTTTAAGCGGGCTACACTCCAAAAAAACCATCCCAATGATACAATCTAAAGGCCTTTATTAAAACAATGTTGAAACTGGATTGGATATCTCAGTAGGGAGGCCAGGACTATGCCATGTAGATCATTGAATGTGCATGAAAGCTAATATGTTTCTATCCTTAGTACGAAAACCATGGAAAGGGAAGGAGTGGCAGTAAGAACTTCAATTAAAAGATTAAATTTTTTTACCATATGTTTATATAAAAAGTGCAATTTTTGCAAGTGGTATAGCCTTGACAGTAATCGGCTGGCAAACTTAGCTTCAGGTGTCCTTTTTGTCTCTAGCAACCTTTCTAAGATCCTTGGTAATGAACCAACTCTACGCTGGACGCCAAGTGGAATGAGTGTGATGTTAACCTTTGAATCAAAGACTGTCTTTGCAGCCACAGGGTCAAGAAACATATTGAATTCTGCATATTTGTTGGAGTGAACAGTAAACACATTTCCTTTGTCCCGGTGACCATGACTGATGTGCCCTCCAACTATATACACATCCTGCAATGAGATTTGAAATCATCGGAGGCTGTTAATATAAAAAATATGTGTATCATCCAATACCTGATTTATTTTAACATAATGTCAAGGAAAATGCTGAGCCATTTCTCCCAGTTTAGCAGTATAGCTTGTGTCATGAGGAAAGAAAAGGATGCGTCACCTAGAAATCTCTCTATATTTCTGCAACGATTTTGGGTGGTAATTTCATTTAACTCTTAAGAGAAGATTAACGTCCACCATAATAGTAGGATCATAATCTTTGGATTGCCCATCCACTTTTCAATTCCTTTTCAAATTAAATTTACATGAGAGATTAACAAGTACACTAACCTGGATAAAAGAGGTAGCATTTTTCTCCGATAGAATAATCTTTGCTAGATTAGTAAGGGGTCCATTGGTCAGTATGGTAATCTTAGATCCTGGATCAAGATTTGCCACTATAGAATCCCAAACTTCCAATGCTAAAGGCTGTCTGAGTTCAGGATGGTCAGTGTTCCGAGGAGCTCCATACTTTACAGAGTTCTGTGCTGTATACCTGTTACAGAACTCTAGATTCAGCCACAGCCTTAGACTTTTCAACACCCAGATAGATAGACAACATTAAAACACTAGCAACATGACTATAACTGAAATAAGATATAAACATGTGTATGACGATAAAGCCAAAGTTATTCTGATGTTGAGGAAATAACTCCTATTGCTTTGTTGGATGAAGACAATGACTTAATCATCTGTCTCTTTAATTTATACTGGATATCAATTAGTCTCCTCCAAGAAACATAGATGAAGAAAAAAAAAAAAAACTGATTTCTTCCGGTTAAGTATATGGGAGGGAAATGTTTTCTTATTCAAAATGAAAAACATTATTTATTAAAATTATGAAAAAAGGATATAGAAGGATTCTACCTGACATAATTCAGAAAGTTTGCTATCTTATTCAACAGTACAATGAGTCAGCTCTAATTATCCGAGCTCAATCAACCAAGTTTAACCTAATGTTTCCTATTCAATCAAGGGTATATTCTAACTCAAATAAATTATAAGGCTTCCTTTAGCTCAGAACATTTTCCATAGGAGATATAAAATTGAGTTCTTTACTTCTCCCTAGCAGCATTCACCCAAATTAAATTGCATCTTCTTTAGCTAACAAAGTACATCAAGAATAAGTCTTTGCCTTTTGTCAGTTCTAAATATGCTATGAATATCTTAATGTTGACTCAAGGTCTCAATGAAATGCTTATAAATACAATGATGGAATATTAGCATTAATGGCCAATGTATTAACAAAATATTAATGATATATGATAAAGAAGGAACTAACCGTATAAGAGTGGCTACAAAAAATAAAATAATTTTTACAGGTTGTCATACTTTTTAAAATAAAGCAAACATTTTAATTCACATTATATGTTCTCTAAAGATCTCAAAAATAACAAATTAGTGCACCATATATAAAGAGTAGCCTTCATCTGCAGTTGTTATAGGAACATAAGTACCTTCTAGGGCTTCGTGGCAATTCTCGTGCCAAACCATAGAGAGTGTCTGAGTCGATAAGTCCACCACTCCCATGTGGGATGGCCTTAACATATCTGCAGTCTCCAACAGCTGAGGAGATTGGATCAGTTTGGTTCATTGCAAAAACATCTCCAAGACCAACCAGAATGTCATCACGGCCCATCATATGAAGTAAATCATAAATGATATCTATTGTTGCAGCATTTGCCCAACCAGTTGTGCTTACTATTACTGCCTGGATGAAAGGAAAAAAGATAATGCATGTCAAAACTTCTGCGTTTGATATAATTGAATTGTAAAAACCAGATAGTTGCCATTTTTATTTGGATCACACCTATTTTGTGCAATATATTAAGAATGAGTCAATGTGTCGTAATATTTAAGCAGAAAGCAACTTGTAAAAGCACTCAGAATTACAAATTGTTAGAATGGTGCAACAACCAAAAGGTAATCATCATAAGAGAACCTAAAACATGGAGCCAGTGAAAAATGAAAAATAAAAGGCCACTCTACCTTGAGGTTGATCACTTCCACAGGCACTTTAAGGAGGTAAAACAGAGCTAAAAAATCTCCAGCACTCATATCCATATCAAAAACAACAGGTTTCCCAAGTTTTTTAGAGCTAAAATTTGGTTTGTAAAGAACTTCTTTGTAATGAGGAAATTGTGTCGTTAAATTGAATCTGCCAGTATGTTGAGGGCGGTTTAGAGCCTGCAAGAAAGTGTGATCTAATTTCATCAATATATATGTCATTGTGAGGATGAAAGACAACCATAAGAGTGCATTTATTGTACTTCAGGATACAGTTAGAAATGAAATGTGCATGGAAATATTGTGTGTGCGTGTGTTCAAGTGTAGCATGTGTAAAAATATTAAATCAGAGAGCTGAATGATAAACATTCAAAATTTATGCACAAAATGAAACATGGATAAACTTACATCTAAGAAACTTATAAAAAATTCTCTGTCTAGTGGGCTGTCAATGTTCTGATTAGGCTTTGCTTTTGTAGCAACTAGCACTTGAACGGCTTCTGAACCAGTTACCTCTGCTGTATAACCATCCTATAGAATTGTTGCAACAGATAGCTCGTGAACATTTGAACAATTCAAAATATAAGTCTGAGCAATATTATTAATTCTCAACAACAGAAGAACACTACAGCTCAGCCTGAATTGAAGTGGTATATACTATACATATTTATGCATGTATCAATACACGTATATATGTATCCCCCAACCAAAGCAGAATTATGGAGGAAAAGAAACAAAAGATTTGGAGGGTAAGATGGAAACAAATTGAGGCCAATTGGTAGCAACATCTAAAAGGTTGTCTAAGGAATGTTACAAGACTAAGCAAGCAACTAAAGCTACTACCTGGCATTTCCCTTTCCCATTCTTCACGATGCAAAAAGGATCTCGAAGTCTAGTCTGAACATGACCACTATGTACACCACCCCTCTTTAAATTGAATTTTGGAACTTTACGGCCATCAAAGAATGGATTGGAGCCATCATACACCCCATAAGGCTTGTTTGAAGTAACTACAGTTATATTCATATACTCCATTTCTGCAAATTCATTTTCCCCATTATGGTTGTGTGAGTTACGCATGATTGAAGTTGCCACACCAGATAAAAAGGAGTCCCACATAAAATAGCTCTGCAACGATTACAGATAATTGGTAGTCAAAGGTCTTGAAAAGAGTAAGATCACATTAACATACATTTGACTGAAAGTCAACATTAAGCACCTTTAAGAAATTACCGTATAGAATTGGTCATCAAACCATGTATCACGAGCTATTTTCAATGACTGGTAGCAGTATTGTGCCTCATACGTATTCTGATTCTTCTCAAATGTGTTAAAGAAATTCTCACTGATGGGGATGGTGTTCGTTGCATCCAAAGGAACAAGAGTGATGGGAATACCAGAATGAAAAACCTGAAAGAAAACATTGTCAAATGCTGGCACTTTAACTTCTAGAGATACACCAATAAAAGGATTATACTGTGTTGATGTAATGCCATTTTTTAAAATAAAATAAATGGTTGGTTAATAGCAAGTTGTACAAACTGCATTACCTGGTATGCAGCAAAAGGATCTCCAAATATATTGAACTCTGCATATGGGTTACTAGTATAATCTGTGAACATATTACCATGGTCGCCACACTGCTGAGGCGTGCAAGATGAGCTTGCATTTTGTGGGCAACAACCAGTCGGATTCTTTGATCTCACACCACCACCCATGACATAGATATGCTCAACATTTTTCTTTAGATGTGGATTATTCATAAGGAAAATAGCAAAATTTGTATGTGCTCCTATAATAAAAACAGTTATGGGACCTGCTGATATTTTGTCAATCATCACTTGTTGCGCAGTTGGTTGCCAAAGAGGAGCATACTTCCTTCTCCCCTAATTGCATGGCAAATTATGTGAACCAGATATATAAATGATATGATCATCAAGAATCAAGAAATGAACAAATCTTTAGTTTTCTAGTGTATTGATAGAACAGTTATTGAGGTTTAGATACAATATTTGCAAACAAAAAGCACACAGATGGTTTAGGGTCCTTGTCTACTACTAAAAACCATTCCAAAATCAAGGAAAAAGACTTCAAATTATGATTTGTATAATAATGATGGGGACTAAAAAAATATTTAATTTTACCTTATGTAAAATACAATAAATCTTATATATATGTTTCGAACTAAAATAGAAAATATTATTGTACAGTGAGCACATTAAATAAATGAACAAACCGTGATCCAGCATCAATTCTACAAAGACAGATTTTCCCTAGAAATAGAGAGATCAGTAGAGCAAAAACTCTTGCCATTTCCTAGTATATGAGTTTAGTAATCATATTGAAATTTACTAATAAAATGAGACAAACACAATAGGAACCTATTTAGGTGTCTTTCTTATTCCAGGACCTTATTTTGCCACTCTGGTCACCATGATTTCAAGTCAGAACTTCTACTTATGGGAGTATTCCTTTTGTTAGTCTTTTTTTTCACTTTTTTTTTATGATGTTCCTTTCATGTTTCACTGACACTTTATGTTCGGAATTTTCGCTTGTGTTTAACAGAAATATCCTTGCCCCTTCCTCCTCCAGACCATTTCGTTTGCTCACTTCCAACTCCCATATCATATTTGATCTGGCAACATACAAGGATTTGGAGCATGGACTGAGCTTGTTCATAATCAATCACAATGTCAATCTATAAAAAAACCTTTGCTAGACATTTCAAATTTTGATTATGCTCATGCACCTTTTTTTAAGCGGATAAAAACAACTCTATTAAAAAAATGAGGAGGAAGCTATAATATACAGAAACATTAATTATAAAGTTTCAGTATCTTATGCTCAAGGTATCCAGCTCAAGCTGACTTCTACATGTAAATTTATAAAATGGTTTCAACTAAATAGGAATAACCGAAAACACAGCTTGATTGCAAAGGCACAAAAAACAAGTTGGAGAAGAGTCTTGAATCCTAATAGGGCACAGAAGGAGAATAACCATTTACAGAACATTCAATGAAACTTCTGTATTACAAATGTAAAGTTAAAAGGATAAATAATAAGAAGTAAAGCAGGAAACTGAGACAAACTTCCCCAACCAAGGAAAAGCCTTATCCACAAAATGCAAAGGAATAGTCAACATGTTTTAAGTGTATTATTAGAATATGATTGCTGGGACAACACTAAGCCTACCTATCAGTTCCAACAGCTATGAAAATCAGTCAATGATTTGAGCATTTCAATTGACATTGTGATACCTTATTTTCTGTCAACTGAGGAGTCAAGGAGAGTGTCATTATGAAAGTACATCAAAAAGCTATATTTATAGGGATGCAGATCCACACAAGCACAAGCAACAAATATTTCATCTAATATTGAAATTACTCTCCAAATCAGTACCTGAGGGAGGAAAGCTTTTCGGATTCCATAGTTAGAATCAATATCCAATCGCCCTCCTTGACCAACGGGAATAGCTTGTCTATATCTACAATATCCTACAGTTGTATTCCCCTGATATATTAAACTCACAGTTAGACCATACACTTAATAAGTAAATTATTACATTGCGGATTCATCATGGATTTTAAGATAACCAATCAGAATTAGAGCCTTTAAACTCAGAATTAGAACCATTCGCGCAATATAGTACACGGATACTTTCAGATGACTTATAAAAGATGTATTTTAGGATGTCAAGTTACACGCATATGATATTTCTGGTAAATTATGCATAAAATTCACACCTGTTCAATAATAGGAAGATAGCCTCCAACATTTGGCAGTATTGTACCATCTTCTAGTATCCCACCATCACCCCCAACTCCAACAGCAATGTCATCACGACCCATCATGTAAAGAATGTCATAAATTTGATTCACAGCATGTCCAGCATCATTCCATGCATTTACATTGATAGTGACTGCCTGCAGCAATTTAATACAGGATTCACTATTTCTCTCTGTAATAATAAACGTAGTTTGTGCATTTAAAACTTGAAGTGGATAAGTTGGTAAATTATACCACTAAAAACCACTGCAGATAAAGGTACATTATGTAAGTAGATGATGAATGGAACAAAAATGAATAATGGAAGTAACAGTCTATCTATAACCAATAGTATCTTATTAGTTATCTGATCTGACTTTAGCTAGAGAATAATATCCTAAATTCACATGCACTGAATCCTAGATATGCTTCAATAACATGGAAAATCAAACCCTTTATGTAAATTATTAGACTCGAACATCATTCATTAAGGAGAAAAAGAAGCATGAACCACATCTTCCAACAAACCCATCATATAACACAAAAATTTTGAGCCTTCAATTGCTGTGGCAAGATTTACTCACGAAAGTTTCTTGAAAATTCAACAGTTTGCTACCAATTAAAATGCAAAAAATTGAACTTACAAATTGTTTCTAACTTTTTTGGAAAACTGACAAACACGACTCAGTCATCGACCAAGTCAGCATAAGAAAATGAAATATATATATATATATATATATATATATATATATATATATATCGCCAACATGTTGTACTGTAAATAACAAAAGATTCATGATGAACTAACTTACTTCCACCTCAAACTCTGATCTGTTCTGCTTCAAGAGGTACAAGAGGGCAAAGAAATCATCAGTATCAACATCTGTATCCAAAAGAATTCGATGTGGGAGACAATCCACAGTGTACAGATTAGCTCCAACAACTCCTATAATCCATAACACCACAACCAAGAAATTCCTCTGCAGCAACATTCTCATGACTTCACTCAAAACCCAGAATTATTTTCCCTCCAAAACGACAAAAACATCAAGACACAACTCCTTCTGTCCTGAAACATTAAAAAAACAAAAAACAAAAACACAAACCAAAGTATAAACAAAAAAAACATACAAAAACAGAGTAATATCCAACACTAAAAGTTCAAAGAATTATCACAAGTGTGGAAAAGTACAGAGGTTGTTGGAACAGGAAGGACTATAGGTGAAACGAATCAAATGATGAAGATGAAACATGGTAAGCAAATGCCAGAGCGCAAGAACTGCCGGTTAGCTTTAGAAGAGACAAAAAACGATGCAAGTTTACGTCTTCAAAGTTCAAAGCCAGAAATAGAATCTGGGACTTTTGACTTTAGAGAGAGAGAGAGAGAGACAAAATTAGTTATAATTTCTCTTTGCTTTGCTTCTCTCTTTTTGTTGATTTGAAGAGTACACGGCAATGGCATCATGGTTCATGGGCATCATTCATGGGACACAAGGTGTACAAAATCTTTTGCACAAATACATGAACAAACCGATGCTCATTGGTTGTTGCTTTTTTTCTCTTTTCAAATGCAAATGGAGATGGGTTAAGATTCTGTAGAGTTATTATAACATTACCTTTAGAACTTATAAAAACCTTCGATTATTACGAGGGGATCAATACTTGACAACTTTTTTTTTTTTTGAGAAGGGTCAATATTTGACTACTCTCATATATATATATATATATATATATATATATATATATATATATATATATATAGTTTCTCCTATTCTAATGAATAAATAAAATATTATTAGTGGTAACTCTAAAAAAATGCCAATAAGAATGACTATTACCACAACATTGACATGTGCTATCAAAGGTAAGGCCAGAAAATTTCTTGAGGGAACAAGCTAAATATATTTAAAAAATTAATTTTTAATTAAATCTTTAAAAAAAAAACCAAAAGGATTTTTTAACTCGATTCTAACCATGAAGAGATTAAATTAAACTCATGTTTTATCCTTCTAATCTCAACATGTCACTTCATCTTATCACATATTTAAAAATAAGTACAACCACGCTCAATCAATTCTAATGCTCATATATAAATCATTCACATTGGAAGTTTATTGAGATGTTATTAGATATGGTAGGATGTATTGAATTTTAAGTAAAATGCTGATGTGAAAATCTCTTATTGGATGGTGTAAAAATGGGTTCTACACCTTTATCTTTACCAAATTTGGACTCACAACCATGAAATCCACATTTATTGTTTCTTCTAAAAGGGAAAAAAATAATTTTCATATCTATAATCTTCTAAATAAAAAAATTCAAGAAATATCTCCCACATATTTATGAGATATCTCCTTAAAAAAATTTAAAAATACTTATATATTTATGAGATGTCTCCTAAATATTTTTTGATTCAATGAGCTATTAGGGAAAAAGAGTAATTAGGGGAGAAAAACAATGCATTAAAAATTTGTAAAAAAAATATTTAAATACATTAAATACACTTTGAATTAATGAGTTATAATATTTTGTAAAATTTGAAATATTGTGTAACATTTGTTATAACTCGACAATTACAACTTTCCAACTCGACAATTTTGAAATATTTTGTAAAATTTGTTATACCTCTAAAGTTATTGGAATGAGGGGAAGAAAGAAATGTACTAATTTGGTAAATTTCAGCCATTAAAACCTACTCCATTATAGCATCTTATGGCTAAAGGATGCCATCTATTAGCATTGTAGACTTGTAATCTTCTAGATTCTTTTTTATTTATTTAGGGGAATCAATAGTAGACTTTATTAGAAAATATTAATGTATACAACAGGGAAGAGAAAATATAGGCATTCCTTTATACCAAAACAAATACCTCTTTCTCTTCAACGAGACTTGTAAGTGTTTAAAATACAATAATTGCAAATACAACGCAAAAGAAGTTTGCCTAAAATTTTTTTTTTTAGATTTTGGGAAAGCTTTAGCCTCATTAAGTATGAGGAAGCTGTAACTTAGCCACCGCCATAGGCTCCACAATCACTTTATCATTGAAGATTCTTAAAAATGAAATATAGTCAACTTTTATTTTTAAAGTGAAGGTAAAACCTAAAAAAAGGACAAATTAACCCAAAAAAGGACAACTTTATTTTTAAACATAAGCAAAACCTAAAAAAAGACAACTTTATTGTATATATTTTGTGTGTCTACTATATAGGTTTACATTGCTAGTCTAAGGTAAACTAAGGATTTTTCTTTACATTGTAAACACACAAAATATATATAAAATATTGTACATATTTGAAAAAAAAAAATTACAATATTATACATATTTTGTGTATAAGTTTATATTGCTAATACAATATTGTAAATTTATAATTTTCTCTTAATTTGATAATAAAAAGTTATCATCAAAGGCAAATGTCATAAATTGAAATCCTCTTTAAACAAAAATATTGTAAAATCTTTTATAAATATATACACTCCCAAGAGTTGGACCCACGTGAGATATCATTTTTCCCGATAAGCCCCTGTGAGATATCATTGACCCAAAAAGTACCAGACCAAAAATTTCAAAAAAAAAATCCAACTATGGAATTCACTGTTTAGATATTGAATTAATCTGAGATCTAATGATGGAACATCTTCTTGATTGGGGTTTCCTAATAGGTTTCTTACGTACAGTTGGAGGATCCTTTCACGTTTGAAATGGCCATGATCAATAGTAAATTCACTATTATTAATTCTCTAACCTAGATTAATGTAGATTTGACACCAAATCCATGGTATATGACGTGGATAAATTCTAAAAAAATTGAGTTAGCAACATCTTCAATATAGGTTTTCTATGGTTAAAGGCCTTTCGGATTAGTAGCATCTTATGATGGGTTTATTATGTGCGGTTCAATCCTAATAACTTGATCTATCATATATGTATGTTTTCTATTTATGTGACATTTTCACTGTTTCTCCAAATTGTTCCACACTTTAAAATCAATAATAGTACCACCGCGCACCCTTGATGCAGTGGTTACTCCACAAGTATAAGTGTTTGTGGGGTATGGGAGGCAAGGGCTGAGGTTCAAGTCTCCAAAAGGGAACTTCATACACATACATTTAGATTAAATTAGAGTAGAAATTCTATCTTGTATCAAAATAAAATAAAATCAATAATAGTTCTTCAATAACTCTAACGATATAAATATGATTGGTGCTAATAAAAATAGAAAGAGAAAAAAAGAAAAGAAAAAAAACTATTATTTAATCTTGTAACAAATTAAACTTCATACTTACTTTTAATCATGGTACTTTAAACCTCCAAATATGTTCTCTAGAGTTTTATAATTTCTAAAGGTACGTTTAGTACACTAAATGTAGATTACATTAGGAATAGTAATTTTTATTACTGGAAGTAGAAGACATTGTAATGAAATAACTATTACTATTCATAAGTTTGGTTATTACATATGGAAAGCTTGTAAGAACATTATTATTGGTGGTGCTAAAAAGCCATGTATAACTACAAAATTGAGGCTGCATTGGTGAAGCCAAAACTAAAATTTTTGGTTTCTTAACTACAGTGCACACACATATATATATGTGTGTGTGTGTGTGTGTGTGTGTTGTGTGTTGCGTTCACATTGGTGTGTGTGTGTGTTGTGTGTTGCGTTCACATTGGTCAAAATATTTTAATATTTTCTTTTCTTTCTCTTTTCTTTGTTCTCTACCCCTCTGTCTCTCAATCTTCCTTTGCTATCTCATTTTTCCTCTTCTCTCTTCTTCTCAAAATTTTTTCTATTTCTTCTCAAATTTTTACTCTCTTTCTTCTCAAATTATTCTTTGTTGTGTGAGTTGATGGGTCATGCCATGGGTGTGGGTGATCGGGTTCATGAGTGTGGTGGGTGGGTCATGCCACAGGGCTTGTGTGGTTTTTGGTTGATTTGAGATTGTTGGTTTTGTGTTTGTGTTGTGGGTTTGGGTTTGGGTTTGGGTCATGCCATGGGGTTGCTAGGCTTTTTACTAATGTGGGGTTGCTAGGTTTGTGTTTGTGTTTGTATTTGTGGTGGAGGTGGAGGTGGTGGTGGTGCCACTATGAGTGCTTCAAGATAGTGATGAACAAAGAAAAAAAGCAATAAATAAAAGAATTGTTTATTGTAGTGGAATTTTATTGTGTTGTTTATATTATTTTATTATGTTGAAAATTAATAAAATCACTGATGTTGGATGTTTTGTAAAGTGAGAAAGTAAAATAAATAAAGTAGTTTTTTGTAGTGCCAAATAGTTAAATTATGGCTTCACCAATGTGAATGCTCTAAAAAATGATATATAAGGAACTTTATATTTTTAGAAATATATTAATTTTAAAACTTATTATATGCACCAAGGAATAACTATTACATCCATTTTGAAAGAGGAATAACTAATCCATGTAATAAAGATACAACCAAATGACCGACTTGCTATTACATATGAATAACTATTCTAGTACAAGAGTTATTATAACATACTAAATGTACCCTAAGGACATGTTTGGTACACTGTAATGATTATTACATGAGAATAGGAATAAGTATTACAAAGAATACATTAAGTTGGAATGTAATAAGTATTACTATTCATAAGTTTGGTAACCATTTAGAAATAGAATCCTGAATATGCATCCACAATTTAGTAGAGCATAAAAAGAAGGTGTAATTAAATAATTTTTAAGTCAAAATTTCTAAAATACACTTATTTCATGGTGTTCAAAATAGAGCTAATAATTAACAATAAGGAAAATTTATTTTCTTCCATTTTGAAGATGCGGCAACTACCGCCGCACACCCTTGGTGCGATGGTCACTCCACAAGTATAAATACTTGTAGAGTGTGCAGGGTAAGGGCTGCGGTTCAAGTCTCCAGGAGGGAATTTCACACACATATACACTTAGATTAGGCTAGAGTAGAATTCTATCTTGTATCAAAAAAGAAGATGTGGCAACTAATGGCTTTTCAGGAAAAAAATTTCAAAAGTTATTACAGAAGGTGAAGGAATAGATATTCAATACTTTTGATAAGGAATAGTTATTCTCTCATTTTGAAGAATAGCTATTCATAAGGAATAACTCTTCATTGTAATAAAAATATAACCAAACAACCGAATAGTTATGCCATAAGAATATCTATTACATTACAATGTCTATTACAGTCTACTAAACGTGTCCTAAGTGTTTGGCACAATAATGAAAATGTGAGGTTTGAAGTGATGCATTTGAAGGTACTCGGCTTATTTTATCACAATCATAAAACTGAAGTTTTTTTTACATTCCCAAAATAGTATCAATAATGGATCATGTAAATTAATGTCATGGCAATCACAACTTACAACCTCAAAAGCGTTAAAAAAAATTTATAACAAATTTTGTTTCCCTAACATCACTTTGAGTGTATTCTCTTATCTCATCTCCCTTCCTTATATAAATATGTGTGTGTGTGTGTTTCTATAAAAAAAAAAAAAATCACTTTTATCTATTGACTTCAATTTTTTTTTTCCAAATATTGCCTTTTACTGTCTTTTATAACATAAATATTTTTTAGAGAAAAAAATCATATAGTGGACATGTACCTGATGTATGTTTTTTTTTTTTATAATAAGTAGGTTGGTGTGTGTTTTTTAAATACTTAGCATATTATTCTTGAGTCACACGTTACTGAGATTGCATACCATGCATCTGGTGTATGTATCATTCCTCTCACATGGAACTTAAGTAATTTGGAAAAAATATACAATGTATCTGGTGTTTATTTTGTCCCTCTCACATTGAGAATTGTAAATGCAACAAATGCTAAATTTTAACATCAAGTTTGTAAAAAGCATACTCCATCTAGAATTGTAAATCCTATTAATTTTCCAATCTAGCTACAGTGGGCTGCTATCTCTAGAAGACCACTGTAGCAAGATTGTAAAAAAAATAAATAAATAAAAAATTTGTTTAATGGTAGTTGCTGGGTACAGAAAACATGATATGATTGGCTGGGTACAAAAAATGATTTGTTTAATGGTAGTTGCTGTAAAGAAAACATAAAGAAAGAATAAAAAAAAAAGAATATATAAATAAAGTGGTAAAATAATAAAACCTTTAATGTTGGGTGTATAGTAAACTGAGATGTTAAAATGAATAAAGTAACTTTTTGAGATGCTACATGCTAAATTTTTTACCATTCTTAAAGCCTTATTCGTGTGATTTTACAACAGCCCGTTTGGGATGTGATGTAAATTTTAGTTTATTTAAGTTTTTAGCCTCTTTTGGTACTATTTATGGTCTCATTGTATTTTTTGGTACTATTCATAAGTCCTATTGTACTGTTTATCAAATTTTTAGGGTACGTTTGATACACTGAATAGGGATTACGACATGAATTGTAATATTTATTACTAAGAATAAAATGTGTTGTAATGTAATAACTAAACCTATTCGTTAGTTTAGTTGTGAGTTATAACATTAGAAATTTAGAATGAAACTTAACATTTATTTTAGGAAATTTCTTATTCATACAATTATATCTCCTTAAAAATTGTTATTTTTAAATTTAAGAGAGAAATGTGTTATTTTTTTATGATTTTTTTATATTTGTTAGATGTATATGTAAAGTTTGTTTATTTTTGAGAATACATTAAGTTTTGAAATTATTACACTTACTAAGGAATAACTAATACAACATTTTAAAAAGGAATAGTTATTCCTCATATCGAAGAATAGCTATTCATAAGGAATGATTATTCCTTGTAATAAAAACATAACCAAACTAAAGAATAATTAAATCATAGAAATAACTATTACATTACACCGCCTATTACAGTCTACCAAACATGCCCTTAATTTTTTTTTCTACAATACTTTTAACAAAAAAATTTTAATTACAACTAAATAAATTGTTTTCAAGCTAAATAAGGAGTTCCAGTCCCATTGTTCTTAAACTTTGATTTAAGCTAGTCTTTGTTATTAATTTTTCGGATTATTCTTTTGCTAAAAATTTTGTACATTCTCATAAATATTTAAGGGATGTTTGGTAGCACAATTTAAGCAATAATTTTTAATTTTTAAATAACATTATACATATTTTTATATTTTTTTTTTATCTATACGTATTTTTAAAAGATACAAATAATATTTCTAGACAATATTACCTAACAGGTACTTAATTGTTACACGTCTCCCACTAATGGAAACAAATAAGAAAGGCCGAAACACCGACAATTGACAAAGATGAAGACAAACAAAATTAACCTATCTGGTGGAACAATAAAGAATCAAAATCCAAAGGAAAGTGACCTTTAACCCGCTGTATATTAATGGCACACAACGCACTGTGTTTTCATTGAAAAGACACCCTATGTTTTGGGACCCAATCGAAATTGAAAAAGGACCATACTTGTTGCTCTGAGTCTTTGGGCTTAACAATGAAGTTGCCTAAATTGTAGAGAAGAAAAAAAAAGTTATGGCACCCAATTCCATAGAAACTAAAGTACAATAAATATATATAGACACACACACCCCGATCCATACCCCTATCATTGCCCTAGGAAAAGAATAAAATAAAAAATATTATGAACATGTAGTTAGGGGTGGCAAAATTAAACACGATCCGCGAATCTAATACGACACGACACGAAATTAGCAGGTTATGGGTTGAGTCTTAATGAGTTCGTGTCATATTTGGGTTAATATGACTGACCCGTTTAATAAATGAGTTGAGTTAGTGTTCAACATATGAAACTCGTTTGACCTGTTTGATCCGTTTAATTAAATGACATTTTACCAATATACCTCTCAAACCCTAAATATATAAACTTATTAGTTGTTGTAGTTGATTGTCTTTGAGATATTGTGATTGATTATTTGTGATATTGAAATATTCTTTAATTTTGAATGACTATTTGTGATGCAATTACTCGCTAGTTTTGAATTTTATATTAAAATTTTTTTTTGTTTTTCCATAAAATTTTTTTTCTTTTCATTTTGATAATATCTAATAAACAGGTTGACATGACTAGCCCATATAATAAATAGGTCGTGTTAGGGTTGAGGAATCTTGATCCGTTTAATAAATATGTTGAGTTAGTGTTGACCTATATAGTCAAATACTCATGAGTTAACACGACACGAACCCGACACGCGAACACAAATTGTCACCTCCACCTACCGTGATCACGAGTTCATTCATTGCAAGTTCATAATATATATATTTTTATTTTTTTCATAGACCAATGATTAGAGATACGGTTTGGGGTTTATGTTTATTTTATATTTATATATATATATATATACACACACACACTGTGCTCTAGTTTCTATGGATTGGGGTAGCATAATTTTTTTTTTCTTCTCTTTCTCTCCTCTACCATTCTGGCAGCTTCATTGCTTAATTTTATTTAGAAAAATATTATATTCACAATATTTTCACTATAAATTTTAAATAGCAGGTTGTTATAGGTTGTTAATAATGGGTAAAAAAATAATCTTAATGGTATATTCATATTATAACCAATAATAACTAATTACTTATGATTTTTTGTAAAAATGTTGTAGAAGTAACACTTTTTTTTCTCTCCTCTCTCCTACAATATCGGCAACTCCATTACCACAATTCCTAATTTCTCTCGTTCACTCCTATTTTAGGCACTCCTCTACATTTTGGGCAAGAATTTCGATAACTATTACTGAAATTCAGTTTTCTCTCTCTCCCTCATCACATCATTTCTCTCTCATCTCTCATACTTTTTCTCATAATTACAGCAACACCATTACCAAAATTTGCTCTTTTTATAAGTTTAAATAGTGACCACAATACAATAAACTTCATTTTTTGCGAATTTCTGCCAAAAAAACTCTGGCACTCTCTCTGGCTACTTTTTATTCTTTCTTCATTCTATCTTTTTCGGGGAAAATTCTTAGATATTTTCGGAATATAATGAAACGGTGCTTTCTCCTCTCACATTTATGATGGACCTCATTATAAATTTAATGAGTGAATCTCACTATAAATATGAGAGGAAGAAGCACCATTCTTCGTACTCCGAAAGTACCTAAGAATTAATCCTTTTTCAGTACTTTGTTTTTGGGGTCTTTGTGCTTTAACCAACGTGTATGTGCTTCTTTCTATGGCTGAACATGTTTTTAACCCCTGGATTGTCCTTGTCACTGTCCTTTAATTATAATCAAATCAAATACAATAAATAAGCTTAAATTTTTTCCAGTTTTGGCGGTTGGCATTGTGGGGACGTGGACCATAACGTGTTGCTAAGTTTAACATATAATCTTATATCATATAGTACAAAATCCATAATTAGAATTGATTAGTGGTGAAAAGTTGATTAACATGTTCCCATTTAATCCCACAAAAAAAAAAAAAAGTTCCCATTTAATCCCACCAAAAAAAAAAAAGTTCCCATTTAAAAAGGGAAAAAATATATTAAAATGACCTAGGAGCTGTTTGATAATATTGTTCTAGTAACGTTATTTATATTTTTTAAAAATATGTGTAGGTGAAAAAATATGTAAAAATGCGTGAAATGTTGTTTAAAAACTGAAAATATGTTGCTAAACTACTTTACCAAACAAGCCCTTAGTTTTTAGGTAACTTATTTGCTCAATACATGACAAAGATTTAATTTTTATGCTAGTGATAAAAAGTTAAAAATTAACTTATTTCTGGTTAAAATTATTATTTTTAATAAAAAAACTATATATGAAAAAGTAAACTAAATAAGATCTAAAAAATAAAAAATAAAAACTAATTAACATAATTTCTTTTAGGGCAACTAATTGGATCATTAGAACTAAAATTAAAATTAGGAATTTTTGTTTGAGGGAACCAGTTCCTATTTTTGCAAGCTACATCTTTAAAGATATTTAATAATTATATATATTATAATTTTTTTTTTAAATTTTGGGGGCCATGGCCCTTGGCCCTTATTAGAACTTGCTATAAGAGTAAGAATGTTGCATATTTTTGTATAATTAGTAGAATGCACCGCGTGTTTGAACATGCCTGTAATTTCAAACTTGAAGAATTTTGAAGATTAAGCTTATTAAGAAACTAATTTTCTTTTTTATCACGTGGAATAGTAATCAATTATTTTGACATTATTTTTATTCAATTTTTTAATCCTAGTCCTAAAAACAATTAGTAGATTACTTATTTATTAATCATAATTCACAGCTGTCTAGGCAAAAAGATAAAATTGTCAGCATGCACGTGCAAGTGACTTGCAAATAAATAAAATGGGTCTAGTTTATCTTGCTCAATCTTAATTGGATGTTGTTCATCACAACTCCCAACCGATTTTTAAATTGCTTTGACTGCTTCGATAGTTGTTGTTTAATTATATATCAGCACCCCCACTGCAAGGAAAATCACACCCACACATATAATACTAAATTAATAGATTGACGAACCCCTTATTCAATTTTTTCTAAAAAAAAAAAATTCTACGTTTCATAAACAAGAAGTCAATGTGAGAGAAAGAGAGGAGCTCCGGATATTATTTTAATAAAAAATTTATTGTTGACAAGTAAGATTGAAACTCTTCTTATTGGATGATCATGATACTTTTCCAAAATTGAAATTCTTGATCAACGGAGAAATAATATCACCGGTCATGTTTCATTTAGTGCATAAAAGTACTAGACAAAAGTCAATAGAGAATACAAGTAATGCTTTCGTTTGTGCACAAGACGAGATATGGAACTAAACGTGTCAGTATTGGGTAAGGCTATTTGCGTCTAAGTTGTGTTTTTGGCCTTTTATTTATTTATTTATTTATTTATTAAAGTCCAGCGCCTTTTGCACTATTTATGGGACATGAACAATACAAACAAGAAAATGCACAATAATTTCATTAATGAACAGTAATCGAAATATATGTTTTTTTTTTTAGTTTTTAATTTTTAGTAAAATAATTAGTATCCAAACGCACACTATATCTCATTCAGTACATAAAAGTACTAAAAGGAAGTCAAACCCTAAAAACTGGTGTAACAACAAATGTAATATGTGTCATAAGCAACTCAGCTTATAGGAATTAGAAGCAACTTAGCTTATTCTTAACTCAACCAATGAAACCAGCTGTGTTACTTATGGGACAATGTAAAGAGTGAGGTAAACTATTTTTTTTCAAAGAAATTAACACCCCAATCAATTTATTGTTATCTCTTAAAGCTGGCCCACCATGTTAAGATCCTATTTTCCAGCCATTAAGGCTGCGTTTGTTTTGACTAAAAAGGATTTCAGGAAATCATTTTACACCAGCCTATGTGTTTGGTAAGCACAGCAAATTGGGTCAAACGGAAATCAATTTCCGCGTTGACTGTAAAATAACCCCAACATGACGGAAATGAATTTCAAGTTTCATTTTACATTCAAATGATTTCCACTCCAGGAAAATAGAAGAGACAGAGAAACCCAGCACTAGAAGCCACCCAGCACTGCGATCTTGCGCCGTCGAGCTTGCGCCGGCGAGATCGAGCTGCCAGATCGAGGCGTGAGATCGCCCCAACGAGATCAAGTCACCAGATCTTGCGATGTTGAGCTTGAGTCGGCGATATCGAGGCTCGAGATCGCGCCATAGAACTCGCACCGTGAGATCGCACCGACCTCTGTGAGATCGCGCCATGAGATTGGTCTCGTCGCCCATGACCCACCGACCACCAATCTCTCTTTTTCTCGATCTACCTCTCCCTTTCTGTCGATCTGCGATGACTCTCTCTTCCTCCTCCCTCTCTCAGTTTGACCGAATGATTTATGTGAGAATGGTGTTGTTTTAATTTTTGTTTGTTTTATAAAAGTTGATGTATCGCAATTTTCACCTGAAAAAATGTATTTGGAAGCTGAGAAAATGGTTGAAAAAATGTGAGAAATTAGTAGAAAATTTGCATTTTTAAAATGTTACCAAACACTTGAAATTATTTTCTAATATAATTTTTAAAATGCAACCAACTACTAGAAAATATTTTCCTTTTCTAAAAATATTTTCACCTGAAATTATTTTACACCCATAAATTATTTTACATTGAAACAAACGCAGCCTAAATGAGCACTGATTATTAAAGTTTGATACTATTGGAGTCCCACGTCTACTTCTCTTTTGAGTCTTTTCAATAGTGGAGGATAAAAAAAAAAAAGTGCATGCTTAAACGTATTGGATGAGTAGAATGTTTTAAAAGTGTGATTAAAGGCAAAGCAGAAATGGATATTATTTAAGAAATCAATTTTCTAATCCATGTTGTGAACCAAAAGGTACTTTCCTTTCTGCCATGAGTGCAAACTGTTTATTCTGGTCAAAGCTTACCTTTCTTTGCTAATGGAGTGTTTGGACACACACACTCTGTCTTTTTTCCTACATACCAAACACCATTGTACCATCAGCTACAAGCAAGTTCAAGTTGAACACTGAACACAACTACATGTCTACATTGTCAAAATGTTCAACGCAACTACCAGAAGCAATCAGCACCAATCACACTAGGTCACGTTTTTTATTATAATAAAATTAAAGTGATCATTTTCATGTTAATGTATGGCTCTGATTGGTCGGTCATCTCAATCACAATGATGAGCCATCAAGTCAACATTTTAATCATTGTTTAAAATATCCCCTCTGATAAAAAAAATAAAATTAAATTAAAAAATCCCCACAAAGTACAAGTGTTATTTGACCTATTTCAATGAAATTATTTTCTAAAACAAGTAAAGATCATTTCTCTTCTTTTGAGCATTTGCATTTGTTGAGCTTCTTTTCATTTCTTTTTTTGGAGAAAAAGCACAAGGCTGCCTTATTTATTCAGAAAAAGCAAGATAAGATACAAGGAATTTAAAAACATTTGAAGGAACACTCTCCATCCAAGTAAGCAAAAGAAAAGAGTACCTAACTTTCCTAGCTAATGCATGAACAACAAAGTTATTTTGCCTCCTAGTATGAGAGGAGCAATTCAAAAGCGAACCAAAAATAAACTAGTTGCACAAATGGTCTTACACCATTAGTTGAGCTAAATAGCATAAGTCCTGGTGTTTGCACAAATGGTCTTACACAGTTTCAAATATATATTTAAGTGAGTTAAGATAGTGACCACACCCGTAACCTCTTTTGGAGATTATTAAAAATATAAAACATAAGCCTCTAAAATTTGCTTAATAAATCTAAAAAAAAGCACCCGCATAAGCTTATGTACCCATCAGACAAAATCCAATTTTACTTCCAAATTTAAAAGACTGATCTACTTGTAGAATAGGGCTTGAATTAGGAGTTTGACTCCTTGTTGGATTTGGATAAGAAAAGAATTTTATTTCTTTTGGGTTACTGTTGTTTGAAGTTATCAAACTCTATTAAAAATCTTGTCTACCACTTGATTTTGAGTTCTATTTGGAATAAGAGTGATTCTCCTTTTGTGCATGGAAAAGAAGTCTAGTTCTTATTATTTTTGGATATGCTAGCCGACTCAAGTCTAAGTAGAGTGCTACTACGGCAAATTTAGAGAGTGGTGTGAGAAAAATAGGCTCTCTCTTTGTTTGGTTCTTTGATATTTGTGGGTTGCAATTTGAAATAGCAAGAGAGATTTGTTACTGCTTGGTTTTGTTTCTATGGTTTTGTGATTTGCTCTCTCTTAGTGTGTTGCAACTTTTGGATTTAATTTGTGGCTCTTAGTGTGTTGCAACTTTTGGATTTAATTTGTGGTTCTCTCTTTGGTTTGTGTGCAATTTGCATTTGGTATTTGTGAACCTTTAGTTTATTAGTTTGTATTTGTGAGAGAGCTATTTGGGTGTATTTGAGATTTGGGTTTGTGAGTATCTCTATACCAATTTGTATTATCCCAAATTTATTATAGTGAAATTTGTTCGTCGTCGCCTGTAGATGTAGGCTATTGCCGAACCACATAAATCTTGGTATTTCGTGTCTATTTTTCGTTTGAATTAATTTTCTTCATTCCTATTGTTTGTAGGGAGATCTTTCTTAAATTTAAAATATTTTCACAATCAATCTTGATAATTTTGAGCTTCCGCTATTTGACAACACTACTCTTGTCTCTATTTGTTAAGTGTTGTGTAGATGATTGGACAAATAATTTTAAAAAATAAAAAAGAAATAATATTTTAATCAAATAAATAATCAAATATGAGTGTTTTAAAATCGAAAAAACATGTGAATGATCTTAAAGCGGATCCATTGTCATCAAGAAACTTGATTTATGGTAGGCAAAAGGATATTATCTTTCAAGTATATACACTCAACTCTCTCACAAGACCCAAAACATGATCTACACTTTCGCATGGAAGAGCTACTTAATTTTTTTTTTAAAGTAGTTTTATTAATTATTTGTCTTGTTAGGAGATAGACCCAACAAAAACAAAATAACACAATAAGTTGCCCTCTATAATTAAAATTTCTTGAAGTAAACAGCTTTTCAACTCTTGAGGCCGTACATAAATCTAATTAAAAGGGAGTAATCTTAGGGCCAACTTAGTGGACAACTTCATATATCATATATATAAAAGATGTGACATGAGAATCATATATAAAGGAGTGGAGTCCATAACTTTGTATTAAACTATCAAATTATTAATTAAAAAAAACACACATACACATGACACAACGTTGTGTCAAACTAGAGGAGCCCATAGCTAGCTTTGCATTTTTTAGAAGAGAAAAGAACCAGAGAGAGAGAGAGAGAGAGAGATGATATGACTAGTATAGTTCTGTATTATTGAATTAAAGTAATCATTTAGTACTCTCCCATAGAGATGAAGTTGTGTCAAAATTTTGATTATATATAATCTCTTGTGAAGAGGAAAATGAGAAAAAAATGAAAAATAAAAATTCTTTTGATAATTCTTTTGCTATATGTATCTTGATTAAATGTAAATTTATAGGATTTAGCCTGAGCTCATAATTGAGTTATATCTTGTGTCAGAGACTAGTGATTCTAACTTTCTAAGAAGTCCATACATGATTAGTGATTCTAATTAAGAAGAAACCTAAAATATTAGTTAGGTCACCATTCCTAATTTTCAATTCAATGAAAGGAATCATGAAAATTAGGTCCCTATATCACCAGTACAAAACAAGGCAAGGGTCATTGGTCCCTAGCAATAATGGTCATTATATATATATATAAATCAAAGAGAAAAGAAACCAATGATTATATATATATATATATATATATATATATATATATATAAATCAAAGAGAAAAGAAACCAATGATTTGTGTTTGTATCTAAAAAGACATTCCTTTCAATAAACGTAGAAGAAAAAGTGAAAAACCCCTAGGCTTCTACTAATAGCACTGTTTTGATTGCCTAACCAGTAGATAGGGATCATAAATTGTGTTCACTACTGACTTTAGGGCTTAGCTCCTTTTATGTTTTTTTTTTTTCCAAGAGCATGCGGAGTACTTCAAGTTAAAAGAAGCCCTCACAAACCCATATTTTAAAGTCTAAACAACATTGTTTTTAGGCTATTGTTCTTCCCTCACCATGCTTTTATGCTTTTAGATTAGTTTTTGCTGAAAAAGTTTATCTGATCCTTTTCTCTCTTTTTTTGCCGAAAGTTGGTAAACATGTAATTGTATCTAAAATATGCTTTAAAGTTTAAACAACTCTACATATTTGAACACATAAATTAATAAGTTGAAATGGAAAAAAAAAAAAAAACACTAATCCAACAACAACATTTAACAAAGTTTTAGTCCCAAAATTTTGAGGTTGGCTATGGATCATTTACATATTAATTAAGATTGGCCATATTTATAGTAGAAAAATAGTCTAATGAATATCATTTTTGGATTCATTTGTAAAAGAGTGACTAAATTTTAAGCTAGCCGTCAACTTACCGCAATCCTTCTCCTTTTCCCGGATTTAAGATCAGGTATGAACAAAACAAAATATATGACACTAAACATAGAGACATGGGAGTTAGACAAAATAACTAATCCAAAAGCTAATATTTAGCGTCCATTTAGCCTTGGATTATAAGCTAGTTTTTTGCTTTTTTAGCTTTTATGTATAGCTTTTTAAAATCTCAATTTTTCTTACTTTTTTTCTCTTTTTAAAATATAATTATATTTTAACAAACTTTTAGCAAAAAATTAAATAAATTGTTCCCGAAAGGTATACTTAGTATGAAGTGTATCTCTTTCTCAAAAAAAAAAAAAAAAAAGTATGAAGTGTATCTTTTTAATATTCTTTCACTTGGGTGATTGGAATGTATGGATACCATGCTCTTTGGACCAATCCCACCACATTCAACGATATTCTTAATTTATTTTATGCTAATAGAGGCAGGTTAAAGTTAAAGAACCACTTTATTAACATTTCTAGGCCAAGAAGGCCCCAAGAAGTAGCCATAATTGGTTTGATTTATCTAATAATCTAATTGCGAGATTGAGACTACACCAATATAATAATCAAAGATCTTTTTCGCAGAACAGAAAAAGGTAAAATAAGAATTTGACCAATCCATTGATAAAAGAATGCATCTCTCTCATTGAAACGTAGAAAAAAAATTGGTCACTGAAGAACATGCTGGCTATGATGCTAGGCAATGATGATTTCAATTTCACGGGGCGACCTGTATGTTAAATTTAATGTTGAAGTTTTTGATAAAGTGCGAATTGGAAGATTCCACTGTAGATTAGACTAGCAAATGATTTTCCATGTACCGTCCAAGCCAGACTATAAACAAGAGTGTGTGGTCATTGGTCATGCTAATTCTATGCGTTAAAATACAGGATAAATTAAAAATTATACCTCTAAAGTTTTGAGAGTATTTGAATTTTATACTTTGAAATTTTAAAATTTGAAATTTACATCTTAAAGTTTGGGAGTATTTAGATTTTGTAATCTAGTGTTTCAGAATTTATATTTTAGCTCCTAAAATTTGGGAGCCTTTGGATTTTACACCCTAAAATTTTGAAATTTTAGGGCATAAAGTTCAAACATTTCTAAGCTTTAGGATGTAAAACACAAACACCTCTAAAATTTAAGAGGTAAAATCCATATTCTGAAATATTAAGGTATAAAATCTAAACACTCCCAAATTTCAAGAGACAAAGTTTAAATTCTGAAATTTCAAGGTGTAAAATCTAAACACCCTTAAATTTTAGGAGTTGTAATTTGCAATTTACCCTAACATATATAAAATGTTTAAATTACCACAAATTTTATTATAAAATAAAATATTTAAAACTGATATAGTAGTAATTAATAAATATTTGAATTATTTTATTATGATTAGTAACATATTAATTTATAAGAATTATATAATTAAAATTTGTAGCGTCCCTAGATCATTTTTCAATAAAATAAAATAAAAATCTTTAGGGGCAATCTATTTTTATTAAAACAATCAACCAATTACTGAATAGGTTTCATTGTATTAGCTTACCCCTAAAAAAAATGGGAAGAAGAAGATGGAGAAGGAGAAGATGTTTCATTGACAAGGCTTCATCAAGATTTTGTCCTTTTTTCTCTCTTCTTTGTCGCAAGTTTAATGGTTATTTTCTACTACCACATTTAGTCAATATTTTGAATTTGCCTAGCTCAGTTTTTGTAGTCTTACTAAAAAGTTTTTCATTCACAAGGCCACATCATGACTCTCTCTCTCTTGTTTTACAATTTTAATGGCTATCCTCAACTACCACATATATGTTCAAAATTTTAAATTCCCTTACTTGATTTTTAGTATTTTCTTAATCTTTGTGTTTTCTTAATCTTTGAATTGTATGCAAAAGTTCATTTTCAAGGCAGATGAGGTACCAAGCAAGATACAAAGATGATGGACTTTCTACCCTTTGTTCCACTAGCTCCAGACAAAAAACAGGACAGAGCAATGGTATTCATTAGGACAATTATGTTTATTCAAGGCTTCAAATAGAGAATATTCCTATTCCGAAAAGGAGGGTCCCTTAATTCTAGTGACAGTTGTAGCACTCTCAGGGCCCAAGGGTCCATTAAGATAGTTTCGAGACAATGTCTATTCAAAGTTTCAATGAATAACAGAGAAGATGTTAGTTCAAATTAAGTGACCCATAGAGCCCATTGATGTAAATGACTATTGTCTGAGGGTCCATAATTTCGCTTCTGACTTTGACCTTTATAAATTAGAAAAAGATCAGAAAATGAGAGAATGATGGCCAATAAATAAATATAAAAAAAATGTGACAATTTAATTTATTGTTGTCAATCTCAGGCCCCTCTCACACAAACTCCATGGTTAGGTATGAAAAGACATCCCTTGGACTGTCGGTGGCACATCACTGTTGAGCATTTTCAAATCTCAAGTACATGATGATGACAATGATACACATGGAATAGAACTTTGATTCAGCATAACATAATATACGAATTGGAAATGTGGTATCAACTCAACTGTCAAATAATTTTTCTTTAGACGTCACCTACATGAAAAAAGATATCATGTTGAAAAAAGGTACCACGTATTGTGAAAAACTTGAGATGACAATTACACACTACATAGATTTCAAAGTCATAAATTGTATTGTTGTTTTTTTTTTTTTCAACAAATTAGAAAGAAAAGAAGAGAGAAAGTGGCCATAAACAAGAAATTATAAAATTAAAGATATTATTCATTGTTTCAAATTACAATAAGGGACAATGATTATATTTTCCTTCAACTCATTGTTGGTCGGGCCTTACTTTCACATTTTGACAAAATATAAATGTTGAAACAAAACCCAGTGACTTCCAGGTATAAACTGGAACAGGAAGAATAATTTAGCAAAATTATAAGGATTAGGGCTAAAGTTGATTCTTCAATGGGCATTATAAACCAACCAAAGTTCAAGCCCAAGACATACTCCCAATAAACTTTGCAAGCCACTGGGCCCAGTCCAAAGCCCTTTTTGCTTTCTCTTAGAAAAAACTGATAAGGCACTCTCAGGCCTCAGGCTTGAAGCTGAACCCAGGTTTCAATAAGAATTAAGAAATGATTGTTACGCTCTTTATTTCGTAATTTTCTTATTTGATTATTGGGCAATGTTAACAAATATCTTTAGAATAATAGTTAGTAAACCATTTAATTTTTTTTTTTTGAATTTTTCTTAAAAACCAATGCCCAGTTAAAATTTTCCTTAATCATTTAAGTATACAAAGTACAAAATTAAGTATACAAAGTACAATAGTTACTGCAAGGCAATGACTCATATTGGGCCCTAGAAAATAAATTCTTTGTGAACTTTTAGCCCAACTATAACAGTAAGACCACCCGTTGTCCAGTAGAGTGAGCAGCTAATATAGACTTTTTTTCAATCCAATTTAAAGTTTTCTTCAAGTTTGAAAACCACTCACAAGTTACAACCTATTCGAAGTTGAATCTGACAAATTGCAGATATAAGCAAGCCTAAGGTTCATCAATTGCTTATCAAATCCTCACCAATTGGTCTTTTTTTTTTTTTTTTTTTTTTTTTTTTTTTTTTTTTTTAAGTTTAAAGAAAACAAAGCACCTTATATTAAATTCTATTGCATAATATTGGATTTTTTTTTTTTTTGGAATAATTACAATTACCACCCATGTGGTTTTTCTTTGACTTTAAAGTTTAAAACATGGAAGTACCCTAAGGCCTAAGTTTTCGTTTGTGAGACTTACTCCCTTGTGCTAAAAAAAAGAGAGAGAAGCTGTAATTGTCAACATAATTCATTAAATGTTTGCACTCAGTGAGATCTTTCCTTCTCATCTCTTTTCTCCCTCTTCTCTACCTTAGATAGCCAGACTACCAAGAACCCACTTAGTCATTTGCAATCTTATTCAAATTCAAATGTTCAACTGCTCCAGATTCAGAACCAACCATCCCGGCACGTTGTTTTCTACCAGTGCATTGCCCAGAACCCTAGTGAGCTTGTCATCATCTTCCACATCCTTAGGGTCCATAAGTCCTAGAGCAATTGAATGGCATTGATGGAAGGAAGGATTGCAATCCCAAATTTTGCCAACACCAAATTATCAATATCACTAACCACTGCACAACACTCCCAAATGCTCACCCTCACAGCAAACGACGATTCACGACAACCCCATAATAACACCTTAAATCACCAAACTCAACTCAACATGCACACCACCGAGACCCATCATGCACTCATATCACCATTTCACACAAATGGCCACACAACACAATTGACCCATCCATGCCTATCCATTGTGATTCCCAAATCTGGAAGGTATAGGTGAGCTTGGTTGAAAAGAAGAAGAAAAAGGGAAATCAAACAAGGAATGAGAGAAGGATGAGAAAGAGGGGAGAGAGATAATGTGAAGCAAAAGAGAGGAGAGAAGGCTTATGTGAGAGAAACAAGCGAAATGGTTTTTTTTTTTTTTTGAAATTTTTGTATCAGCAAATGATGTTGACACTTGCCAACTCACCATATTCCATTGAAGTTAAGAGAATTTTTTTACAGAGTTAAGCACGAGAGATTTAAGTATCACAATCAAAACTACATAGTACCTGTGTGTTTGAGCTTTTAAGAGCATACCGCATGAATGATAATTGTAATTATTGGGATAAGATTGTCAAATCACCTATTTAAGACATTTTTTCTCCCAAGCCCTCCCATTTTGAAAAGATTAACATAATGGAGCTGGATAGAAAATAACCATCCCTATTTCTCTCCCACTTCTCTACTCTACTAAACAAGAGAAAATATCAAGCTCTCTTCCTTTTTTTCTCCAACCATTTTGTCACCTAACTTTTCCACCCAACCAAACTACTCAAAAACACACTTAACATATCTAACAGAAATTATTTCACCAAGTAAATATGATGCAATTTAACTGTACAACACAGAATGTGTTCCTCTTTGATAGGTGTGCTCTATTGAGCTAGATCTGTCTTCTCTACAACTAAAATCAAAGTAATATTTTTTATTGACAGGAACATAATTGAAATCAATTTTTTCATCTAACAAGGATATGGTTAATGATGAAAACAAAAAACCATTGATAATATTTAAGTGATGAGAATTTTCATTTTGATTCACCAAATTTGATTCTTTTTTCAAAATAATCATTCTATCCATGTTTGTGACCATGACAAATCTAACCATTAAGAGAGAGGAAAGGTTTTTTTTTTTTTCTTTTTTGGGGGGGTGGTGGGAACAATGCCAACAACAACATCGTTTTTTGGTGGCACTTAAGATTTGAACCCCTTGACCATTTGAAACGGAATCAAACTTTGTTCCGTGAGGTTTTATCCCCTCTGACCTCTTCAACAAAAAAAATTCATGTGAAATACTTGTACAAAACAAGTACCATAACACCTAAGACTTAGATCCCTACTTAAAAGCTAGGATGCACAAACACGGGTACAGGTACGACAAACAATTTTTGAAAAATTATAACATGAAACGGCGGGTACTACACTGGTACGACATGGGTACAACACCCTAAATGAAGTGTCTATGCATCCTAGCTTAAAAGAGGAAAGGACTATGCTCATCACGCCATTATAACAACTGCTGAACTGTACTGTACAGAAATGTTGATATTTTAATTCTCAACAAACTTTTCACAGTTTATTTGCATTTTAGAGCAGTGAGTAGATCATTTCCATAAGTTTTCATGGTTATAATGCCATATTTGCCTTTTAGAGTAGTGAGTAGACCAATCTACCCAAAAAAATCTCCTGGTCCCCAGATTCAACCCAATGCATGGAAACTATTCCAGTTGTATTGGGGATAACAATAATGACACAACCAATTGCAATTAATGGCTTCCATACAGTACCTACCCCAGTCACTTGTTAGAGGATTCCTCTAGACCCACCAATCTATTAATGCCTGACCCTATATTGAGCGATTGTTTTAGCTGTGAAATGAGCTTAATCAATATAAAAATTCTTCGAGGCCATGATAACAGAGCAAGTGGAACAGGTCCAACAAATTCAAAAACTGAGTTTCATAACTTCCACTTTTACCATCAAAACGAAACAAAGTGATAACACCCTAACCTCATAATTTCTGGGGTCAGATTCTGGTGCTCTTATACGTTCAATTAACTCCCTCTACTTTTCTTTTCTTTTGTGACATAAAAGAATCCTAAAGATAATTGACCCGAATGCAAGTAAAACGACTAACATAACATACAGATCACAGCGAAATTTCGACAAATCAAGACCCGCCAAGCAATTCCAAAATTCATCAACTTTATCACACCACATTCTTAATTTTAATGGATCATAGTGACCCGACCGAACACAAGTAAAACGACTAATAAAACATAGAGATCACAGTGAAATTTCGAAAAATCCAAGACCCACCAAGCAATTTCCAAAATTCATCAACTTTTTTTCCATACCACACTCTTAATTTCAAAAGATCCATCCATTCTACATATAATAACGTTACAATTCTACCATTACACCTTCTCTCCTTATCAATACATTACAATGCTTCAAAAAAAAAATAATAATAATAATAACTAAGCCTAAATCAACACTTTTTTTTCTTGGTGCCCGAATCATACAGACTGTCCCATTATTACCCACCAAAACAACCAGATCTACCATTTTAACACAAAACCCACTATTCAATTTTGATTAATTTCCCCAACATAAATAGTAATAACCTCAAAAATGAAGCATTTAGAATATAAATATATAATTCTTTTTTTTTTTTTCTTTCTTTCAGAAAAGCTTACTGAGAAAACGACGTGTCGTGGCGACACGGTCTTGACTGAAACCCGAGTCGGACTCGTCGTGGTACCACCCGACAGATTTCTGAGCTTCGAGAACGATCTGGGACAGACCTGGACCAAGAATAGAAAGTAGAAACCCCCCCAAAACGAAGCGTTTTGTTAGAAACAAATGTGGAACGAAAACGGTAGCGTTTTTTTTTTGTTTTTGTTTTGGTATACGAAAACGGTGGAGTACCTTGTTTGACGGTCTGTTTGTTGTGGCGGATGTCGTGGACGGTGGCGGAGATTTTCCAGTAGAGAGGACGGCCGACGTAGAAGAGGACGAGGAGTAAGAGGATTACCATTACCATGCGGAACGAAACCTTGGCGGTGGAAGATGCCATTGTTGTCTGTGTCTTTTTTTTTTTTTTGGCTTGATGAGAGCAGACAGAGAGATGTGTGTGTGTTTTTTGCGTGTATGAGAGAGAGAGAGAGAGAGAGAGAGAGCTGAATTTCCAGAGAAAGAAGAAGTGATTTCCACGTACTGTGATTGTGTGTCCAAAATAAGGATATAAAGTATTATTATATGGACGGGAGATATTGAGACTTGAGAGAAAAAAGAAAAAGGACAAGAATATTAAAAATATATAATTCTTCCATTTTTTTATATTAATGTTGTTTGTATTTTTTAGAAATACATGCGAGTAAAAATACATGTAAAAATATGTGTAACATTGTCTAAACACTAAAAAAATGTTGCTCAAAATATCCTACCAAACAGTCTCTAAATATTTAAGAACATCTTGTTATGACTTATGGGGTTTGTTTTTAATAATAAATATACAACAAGAAACTTTTACCAATTAATAAATGAGATTAGTAAATCACACCGTAGAGTTATTATGCGAATCATATTATATGAAACTAGTTTGTAACCTCATGCATATGCATGAATATACTTAAAAAATACATATTAAGATGCATAGTATAATAATCTTATATATATAATTTAAATATTATTGATAGTCTCTCTCTCAAAAAAAAAAAATTTATTGATAGTCATTTTTTTATATTTTTTTAACTTTTTAAAAAGTCTTGTAAGAATGTTATTAGGTAGAAAATATAAATTGTCCATTTTTTTAAAATATTTTTATGTTCATTAATTCTAGACTCTTTGGTTTTTGTACACAATAACTTACTTGAATGGATATTTATGATATGGTCCCACATTTTATTCCAAAATTAAGAAATAAAACTCTCTAAAAATAATTAATTTAGGACACATGACGCAAAATTAGATTTCAATTGTAGAATCTATTTGGATTTTCTCTAAACTTTACCTATTAATATATACTATCATGTAACTCCATGCAAACACATGGATGCATTTAAAATAAACAAAATTTTATTATAAAAATATAAATAATTAGTCAAATTATTATCTTAAAAAAAAAAAAAAAAAACATGTAACACATGCATTCATGTATACGTATAGATATATTTAAAATTAAACACAATTTTTATCATAAAATATAGATAATTAGTCAAATCATTTTTTAAAGTAAATATAATTAGTCACATATTAAAATTCTTACCTAAATTCAATACTACTTCCAATCATTTTTTTTAATAAGATAGAACGTGTGGTAATTTTTGTAAGTGCACAATTGCACCTGAACCCAAAGAAGGTTATGGGCTCAGGCCCAATGAGCCTTAAACAATGAAATTTGTAGAGTGTGGGTTTGAAACCTAGGTTAGAAGTACTGAGAACTTGATAACAGGCTAAAAGTTACAAACACTTGTAAATAATAAACGATAATTGCAAATAGACCTCCTCGGACGTGAGCCGAGGACTACTTCTGTATTATTTCACTTTCTTTCTTTAAAGGTTACAATTCTTAATTTCTTTCTTAGTTCCCGACCCCCCCTCTCTTTGGCCTTCACCCCCCTTAAATACTTCATTCCCTGATGCTTTTTGGACAGTGACTAGAAGTTTCAGCCCTACTGTTCAGGGGTCACTTCCCCATTAATGCGGCCAGGGAGGTAGGTGCAGAGTCTTTAATACGGAGGTGGCAGCCTTTGCCCTTGATATTTTCTTTAACACTGGTGCATCTAAAAGGTTCAGGGCCTCCCCCTTTTAACCAACAGTCTTTCCAGAATTCTGCATTGACCTTTGTAGTGAATCTCCGAGTCCTCTTGGAACGGTCTGAGGAGGAACTCACCCTCGGCTGTATCTTCGGACCCTCGGCATATGGGCCGATTCATAGTACTAACAAATTCCTAGCTTATGAACAGATCGGCCCTCCTTGCTAGAGCCCAAAGGCCCACATGCCCACTTGGGTCCTTTTACTCCCCACAATAGCCCCTCAAAACTCTATTTTTCAGCATCCGAGGAGAAAAATAGGGTTTTGATCCAACGAGAATTTTCCCCACACGTTTTGTAAATAATTGCACGTGTGGAGACCGTTTAGCGTTCCAGAGGGTGCCACTTGGCGGTTTTATTTTCAAAAACGTGCGCATTTATTACCGTAAGTTACACCTTGTCCCCCACATTCAACGGTGAGATGAGCATCCAACGGTCCTTGTTACTCCATGAAAATTTGGGCGGGACAAATACAATTTCGAGACCGCTTCCCGCACGTCGTGACGCTTCGGGAACCTGTGCCTTCATTTATTTCTTCAGAGGCTAATCCCATCAAAACATCAGCAATCACCTTTTTTCTGCAGAAATCCGTGGAAATTCGCACAACTTGAAATTTGTAAGTTCTTATTCCTTTTTTTTCTTAACCCTTTCTCCTCGGACCCTGTCCTCGGCTCCCCTTATAACCGTTCTCCCTCTTAGAACTTAGCTTTTCGTTCATTTCTGATGGGAAAGTTTAAGTGTCTAGTTGATACCACCGCTGGGATGGAAGGTTTTAGAGCCAAGTATCATATTCCCAGCGACGTAGGTTTAAAATACTGTCCGGCGGAAGCTGTGGCCGGTTCTAGGAAAACCGGAGAGGTCATCATCCCAATGGTCGCCTTCGTAGAAGGTGGGATGACCCTCCCAATGAAACCCGTAACCAGGGAGTACCTCCGCAACCACCGGTTGTGTCCTGATCAGTGCGCTCCAAACGTTTTTAGAGTTTTAGGTAGCGTCGACGCTCTAAATGAGCAAATGGGTCTCAACCTTACCTGGCACGACGTTGTTTTCATGTACGAGTGCCATAAACTTACCAAGGTAGGTTATTACATCAAATCCCGTTCTAGTGTCGTTAGGTTAATCTCCTGTCTGCCCAAATCCAATAAAGGCATGAAGGATGACTACCACATCGTCTCTGGCAACTGGCACGACGGCCCCCACTGCCCAGTTGAGTGGGGGGATCCAGGTGCGACACCTTAGGATTTAACTTCCCACCACATAACTCCCTCTAACATCTAGAAATGTGCATTTGCATTTACTTGAGCGTCTAACTTTAATTTATTATATGTTTTACGAATCTGACCATGTTTGTTTATTTTGATGTCTTTCTTTGTAGATAAGCAACTCGTGCGTCCATGCTTAAGCCACTGCAACGTTGCAGATTTGAACCGCGTGCTACGCTCCGAGGTATTCGTCAGCGAAGACTTACAACTTAGAGCGGCTCATCTGATACTAGGCTACGATCCGATATCCTCGGACTTCCAGGAGATAGAGAACACTATTATTGCCAGTGACCGGTGGCGTAGGAGGATTCAAATAGCTAGACCGCATTTCCTGGCCGACCACGACCTTCCTGACGCCCCCCACACCATACTGTACTCACAACCAATTGCTGCGATCCCTCTCGCTACACACTCTCAGGCAATTGTCGTCCCAGAGGAGCAGGTGTCTTCTTCGAACACATTGGACGAGGAGATAGATCAATTTCAACTCGAGGACGCCCCACGACCTCGTGGAAACCCGTTCGTTGTTCTTTTCGACGAGGACGAGGAGCCTGCTGAGATCTCTAGGATCGAGGGCCTAGTGATAGCACGTCCAGAAGACAGCTCCATTGAGGAAGACATGGACGAGCTTAAGGGCCTCATGACCGCGAGAGGCGTGATAGTGGATAATAAGGGAATGAGGGGGTCCCAAGTTCCCCCTACCTTGCCACCACCCCCTCCTCTAACCAAGTCTAAACCTCCTACTGATAATTCTAAGAAGAAAAGAAAGATGGATGCCGAGGGGGCTAGTGGCGAGAAGCCAAAGAAGATGAAACAACAGCCACCGCCGGCCCAGCAGCAGAAGCTGGACAAGGGCAAAGGGCGCGCCCGCTTAGTTGAAAGTGGGGAGATTAGGGACGTAGCTGAGGTGCGCCAAGGACCAGCTACCTAGTCTCTTGACTTGAGGTTGGTCAGCGCGTCAATTCCCTGCCACTTCAGCATTAGGGCAGTCCAACAAGGCCACGCCCACCATTTGGCTGAGGTGTTGGAGCGTCCTCTTCTGCTGCCCAAGGACATGGAAACCTTGGAGAAGATGGGTCAGCCTCAGTTGTTCCTTTCATTAAAAAGGGGTTTAGCTCTGGTAAGTTCCACCTCGCACTCGTACTTTATATTTATTTGTAAACACTTTACCATGTTTAACCTCTTGACATCTTTGCAGTCCATCCAAGAAGTTTTCACGGCTGAGAAGTTCGTGGAGGATTCTCGGAAGCGCGTTGGCATGGAGCAAGAGCTAAGGCAAGAGGCAGATAGGTCCCTAAGCCAGGCCCTAGCAGAGAATGGGAAAATCACGTCACAGCTGGCCGACTTGAAAAGAGAGAGAGATGGTGACAAGGCCAACTTGAAAACAATGGAAACCCAAGTGGAGGGGCAACGTAAGCTTCTCCGCCTAAAGGATGACGAGCTCGCCCAAGTCCAACAGGCACGCTCTGACTTGGAAAAGGAGTTTACGCAGGCGAAGGAGGAGGCTCACGCCTACAAGCACGCACTGGAGGCCGCGAAGAAGGCCAGCTATCAGGAGGGGGTGACTAGGACGCAAGAACAGTTGACATAGGCTTTTGCGGCCTTGTACTGAGAGTACTGTCAATAGGTCTGGGAAGAGGCCATGAACGCAGCAAGGGTTCCTTAAGCTTCCGAGCTAAGGAAGCCCGAGAACATTTGGCTTCCCCTAGACATACAGGAAATTGAAGACCCTCCTGTTGCTACCTCTCCTGCCCTTCCTCTTATGGTGCAAGAACTTGTTCCTGATCCTATAGAACCTGAAGGTTCCCATAAAGAAAAGGACGAGTGTGGTGGTGCCAAGAAGAAGCAGATTCAAAACGTGGAGCCCCTCATTCCTTCAACAGACAAAGGGAAACAAGCCTTGTCCACCTTTGAGCTGGAACTGAAGAGCACTGAGGCTGGCAGCAGCTCCCTCCAAGACCCCCTTTCCCTAGTTTAGGGCCTAGTATAGGAACTTTCTGTACTCCCTTTTTTTTTATGTATATAATTAATAAAGAACAGTTCCATCCAACTTTCATTCATGTTGTTTTTGCTTTACTTTATTCTTTTTGTGCTTGTCGTAGAAGTTCTCATTAATACATAGTTTAAAGAAGAACAGAACAGACAAATCTGACCCCAGTAGTCGCACAATTATAACCTCCAGACAGCCATGCGCATATTTGCTTTGCAAAGTAGAGTACTTAAGAACCTGACAGAGATTAACTTAGTATGGATTTTAAACAATGCCTTAGTAAAAAAACTAATTTGATGGTTTGAACTTTTGTAATTTGAGGTATTACTTTCAGTAGGATGTAAGGTCCGAGGACCATTCCTTACAAAAATTTGTTCAACACTTAAAGACATAGAACTCAAGATCAAATTAACGAATGGTAAGATACTGATTTCCACAAAATGTGTGATAAGAATAAGAACAGTGACAAGATATTAAGAATAGTAACTTCAAACGTTAATTTTCCCAAAGTAGGAGGTCTAAGGACCCGGCATAACTAAGGTTCTGTTTAACAAATGATAAGATATCAATTTCAACAAGGTTTGTGGTCCGAGGACTACACTTAACCAAGTTTCTGTTTGATTCTTAAGAGTGGTAAGTTCAAATGTTAATTTCCCCAAAGTAGAAGGTCCGAGGACCCGGCATAACTAAGGTTCTGTTTAACAAATGATAAGATATCAATTTCCACAAGGTTTGTGGTCCGAGGACTACACTTAACCAAGTTTCTGTTTGACTCTTAAGAATAGTAACTCCAAATGTTAATTTCCCCAAAGTAGAAGGTCCGAGGACCTGGCATAACTAAGGTTCTGTTTAACAAACGATAAGATATCAATTTCCACAAGGTTTGTGGTCTGTGGACTACACTTAACCAAGTTTCTGTTTGACTCTTAAGAATAGTAACTCCAAATGTTAATTTCACCAAAGTAGGAGGTCCGAGGACCCGGCATAACTAAGGTTCTGTTTAACAAATGATAAGATATCAATTTCCACAAGGTTTGTGGTCCGAGGACTACACTTAACCAAGTTTCTGTTTGACTCTTAAGAATAGTAAGTTCAAATGTTAATTTCCCCAAAGTAGAAGGTCCGAGGACCCGGCATAACTAAGGTTCTGTTTAACAAATGATAAGATATCAATTTCCACAAGGTTTGTGGTCCGAGGACTAAACTTAACCAAGTTTCTGTTTGACTCTTAAGAATAGTAAGTTCAAATGTTAATTTCCCCAAAGTAGAAGGTCCGAGGACCCGGCATAACTAAGGTTCTGTTTAACAAATGATAAGATATCAATTTCCACAAGGTTTGTGGTCCGAGGACTACACTTAACCAAGTTTCTCTTTGACTCTTAAGAATAGTAAGTTCAAATGTTAATTTTTCCAAAGTAGAAGGTCCGAGGACTACACTTAACCAAGTTTCTGTTTGACTCTTAAGAATAGTAAGTTCAAATGTTAATTTCCCCAAAGTAGAAGGTCCGAGGACCCGGCATAACTAAGGTTCTGTTTAACAAATGATAAGATATCAATTTCCACAAGGTTCGTGGTCCGAGGACTACACTTAACCAAGTTTCTGTTTGACTCTTAAGAATAGTAACTCCAAATGTTAATTTCCCCAAAGTAGGAGGTCCGAGGACCCGGCATAACTAAGGTTCTGTTTAACAAATGATAAGATATCAATTTCCACAAGGTTTGTGGTCCGAGGACTACACTTAAACAAGTTTTTGTTTGACTCTTAAGAATAGTAAGTTCAAATGTTAATTTCCCCAAAGTAGAAGGTCCGAGGACCCGGCATAACTAAGGCTCTGTTTAACAAAGAATAAGATATCAATTTCCACAAGGTTTGTGGTCCAACGACTACACTTAACCAAGTTTTTGTTTGACTCTTAAGAATAGTAAGTTCAAATGTTAATTTCCCCAAAGTAGAAGGTCCGAGGACCCGGCATAACTAAGGTTCTGTTTAACAAATGATAAGATATCAATTTCCACAAGGTTTTGGTCCGAGGACTACACTTAACCAAGTTTCTGTTTGACTCTTAAGAATAGTAAGTTCAAATATTAATTTCCCCAAAGTAGAAGGTCCGAGGACCCGGCATAACTAAGGTTCTGTTTAACAAATGATAAGATATCAATTTCCACAAGGTTTGTGGTCCGAGGACTACACTTAACCAAGTTTCTGTTTGACTCTTAAGAATAGTAAGTTCAAATGTTAATTTCCCCAAAGTAGAAGGTCCGAGGACCCAGCATAACTAAGGTTCTGTTTGACAAATGATAAGATATCAAATTCCACAAGGTTTGTGGTCCGAGGACTAAGCTTAACCCAGTTTCTGTTTGACTCTTAAGAATAGTAAGTTCAAATGTTAATTTCCCCAGAGTAGAAGGTCCGAGAACCCGGCATAACTAAGGTTCTGTTTAACAAATGATAAGATATCAATTTCCACAAGGTTTGTGGTCCGAGGACTACACTTAACCAAGTTTCTGTTTGACTCTTAAGAATAGTAAGTTCAAATGTTAATTTTTCCAAAGTAGAAGGTCCGAGGACTACACTTAACCAAGTTTCTGTTTGACTCTTAAGAATAGTAAGTTCAAATGTTAATTTCCCCAAAGTAGAAGGTCCGAGGACCCGGCATAACTAAGGTTCTGTTTAACAAATGATAAGATATCAATTTCCAAAAGGTTTGTGGTCCGAGGACTACACTTAACCAAGTTTCTGTTTGACTCTTAAGAATAGTAACTCCAAATGTTAATTTCCCCAAAGTAGGAGGTCCGAGGACCCGGCATAACTAAGGTTCTGTTTAACAAATGATAAGATATCAATTTCCACAAGGTTTGTGGTCCGAGGACTACACTTAATCAAGTTTTTGTTTGACTCTTAAGAATAGTAAGTTCAAATGTTAATTTCCCCAAAGTAGAAGGTCCGAGGACCCGGCATAACTAAGGCTCGGTTTAACAAAGGATAAGATATCAATTTCCACAAGGTTTGTGGTCCAAGGACTACACTTAACCAAGTTTCTGTTTGACTCTTAAGAATAGTAAGTTCAAATGTTAATTTCCCCAAAGTAGAAGGTCCGAGGACCCGGCATAACTAAGGTTCTGTTTAACAAATGATAAGATATCAATTTCCACAAGGTTTGTGGTCCGAGGACTACACTTAACCAAGTTTCTGTTTGACTCTTAAGAATAGTAACTCCAAATGTTAATTTTCCCAAAGTAGGAGGTCCGAGGACCCGACATAACTAAGGTTCTGTTTAACAAATGATAAGATATCAATTTTCACAAGGTTTGTGGTCCGAGGACTACACTTAACCAAGTTTCTGTTTGACTCTTAAGAATAGTAAGTTCAAATGTTAATTTCCCCAAAGTAGAAGGTCCGAGGACCCGCATAACTAAGGTTCCGTTTAACAAATGATAAGATATCAATTTCCACAAGGTTTGTGGTCCGAGGACTACACTTAACCAAGTTTCGTTTGACTCTTAAGAATAGTAAGTCCAAATGTTAATTTCCCCAAAGTAGAAGGTCCGAGGACCCGGCATAACTAAGGCTCTGTTTAACAAATGATAAGATATCAATTTCCACAAGGTTTGTGGTCCGAGGACTACACTTAACCAAGTTTCTGTTTGACTCTTAAGAATAGTAAGTTCAAATGTTAATTTCCCCAAAGTAGAAGGTCCGAGGACCCGGCATAACTAAGGCTCGGTTTAACAAAGGATAAGATATCAATTTCCACAAGGTTTGTGGTCCAAGGACTACACTTAACCAAGTTTCTGTTTGACTCTTAAGAATAGTAAGTTCAAATGTTAATTTCCCCAAAGTAGAAGGTCCGAGGACCCGGCATAACTAAGGTTCTGTTTAACAAATGATAAGATATCAATTTCCACAAGGTTTGTGGTCCGAGGACTACACTTAACCAAGTTTCTGTTTGACTCTTAAGAATAGTAACTCCAAATGTTAATTTCCCCAAAGTAGGAGGTCCGAGGACCCGACATAACTAAGGTTCTGTTTAACAAATGATAAGATATCAATTTCCACAAGGTTTGTGGTCCGAGGACTACACTTAACCAAGTTTCTGTTTGACTCTTAAGAATAGTAAGTTCAAATGTTAATTTCCCCAAAGTAGAAGGTACGAGGACCCGGCATAACTAAGGCTCTGTTTAACAAAGGATAAGATATCAATTTCCACAAGGTTTATGGTCCAAGGACTACACTTAACCAAGTTTTTGTTTGACTCTTAAGAATAGTAAGTTCAAATGTTAATTTCCCCAAAGTAGAAGGTCTGAGGACCCGGCATAACTAAGGTTCTGTTTAACAAACGATAAGATATCAATTTCCACAAGGTTTGTGGTCCGAGGACTACACTTAACCAAGTTTCTGTTTGACTCTTAAGAATAGTAACTCCAAATGTTAATTTCCCCAAAGTAGGAGGTCCGAGGACCCGACATAACTAAGGTTCTGTTTAACAAATGATAAGATATCAATTTCCACAAGGTTTGTGGTCCGAGGACTACACTTAACCAAGTTTCTGTTTGACTCTTAAGAATAGTAACTCCAAATGTTAATTTCCCCAAAGTAGGAGGTCCGAGGACCCGACATAACTAAGGTTCTGTTTAACAAATGATAAGATATCAATTTCCACAAGGTTTGTGGTCCGAGGACTACACTTAACCAAGTTTCTGTTTGACTCTTAAGAATAGTAACTCCAAATGTTAATTTTCCCAAAGTAGGAGGTCCGAGGACCCGACATAACTAAGGTTCTGTTTAACAAATGATAAGATATCAATTTTCACAAGGTTTGTGGTCCGAGGACTACACTTAACCAAGTTTCTGTTTGACTCTTAAGAATAGTAAGTTCAAATGTTAATTTCCCCAAAGTAGAAGGTCCGAGGACCCGGCATAACTAAGGTTCTGTTTAACAAACGATAAGATATCAATTTCCACAAGGTTTGTGGTCCGAGGACTACACTTAACCAAGTTTCTGTTTGATTCTTAAGAGTGGTAAGTTCAAATGTTAATTTCCCCAAAGTAGAAGGTCCGAGGACCCGGCATAACTAAGGTTCTGTTTAACAAATGATAAGATATCAATTTCTACAAGGTTTGTGGTCCGAGGACTACACTTAACCAAGTTTCTGTTTGACTCTTAAGAATAGTAACTCCAAATGTTAATTTCCCCAAAGTAGAAGGTCCGAGGACCTGGCATAACTAAGGTTCTGTTTAACAAACGATAAGATATCAATTTCCACAAGGTTTGTGGTCTGAGGACTACACTTAACCAAGTTTCTGTTTGACTCTTAAGAATAGTAACTCCAAATGTTAATTTCACCAAAGTAGGAGGTCCGAGGACCCGGCATAACTAAGGTTCTGTTTAACAAATGATAAGATATCAATTTCCACAAGGTTTGTGGTCCGAGGACTACACTTAACCAAGTTTCTGTTTGACTCTTAAGAATAGTAAGTTCAAATGTTAATTTCCCCAAAGTAGAAGGTCCGAGGACCCGGCATAACTAAGGTTCTCGTTTAACAAATGATAAGATATCAATTTCCACAAGGTTTGTGGTCCGAGGACTAAACTTAACCAAGTTTCGTTTGACTCTTAAGAATAGTAAGTTCAAATGTTAATTTCCCCAAAGTAGAAGGTCCGAGGACCCGCATAACTAAGGTTCCGTTTAACAAATGATAAGATATCAATTTCCACAAGGTTTTGGTCCGAGGACTACACTTAACCAAGTTTCGTTTGACTCTTAAGAATAGTAAGTTCAAATGTTAATTTCCCCAAAGTAGAAGGTCCGAGGACCCGGCATAACTAAGGTTCTGTTTAACAAATGATAAGATATCAATTTCCACAAGGTTTGTGGTCCGAGGACTACACTTAACCAAGTTTCGTTTGACTCTTAAGCATAGTAACTCCAAAGGTTAATTTCCCAAAAGTAGGAGGTCCGAGGACCCGACATAACTAAGGTTCTGTTTAACAAATGATAAGATATCAATTTCCACAAGGTTTGTGGTCCTAGGACTACACTTAACCAAGTTTCTGTTTGACTCTTAAGAATAGTAAGTTAAAATGTTAATTTCCCCAAAGTAGAAGGTCCGAGGACCCGGCATAACTAAGGCTCTGTTTAACAAAGGATAAGATATCAATTTCCACAAGGTTTGTGGTCCAAGGACTACACTTAACCAAGTTTTTGTTTGACTCTTAAGAATAGTAAGTTCAAATGTTAATTTCCCCAAAGTAGAAGGTCCGAGGACCCGGCATAACTAAGGTTCTGTTTAACAAATGATAAGATATCAATTTCCACAAGGTTTTGGTCCGAGGACTACACTTAACCAAGTTTCTGTTTGACTCTTAAGAATAGTAAGTTCAAATATTAATTTCCCCAAAGTAGAAGGTCCGAGGACCCGGCATAACTAAGGTTCTGTTTAACAAATGATAAGATATCAATTTCCACAAGGTTTGTGGTCCGAGGACTACACTTAACCAAGTTTCTGTTTGACTCTTAAGAATAGTAACTCCAAATGTTAATTTCCCCAAAGTAGGAGGTCCGAGGACCCGGCATAACTAAGGTTCTGTTTAACAAATGATAAGATATCAATTTCCACAAGGTTTGTGGTCCGAGGACTACGCTTAAACAAGTTTTTGTTTGACTCTTAAGAATAGTAAGTTCAAATGTTAATTTCCCCAAAGTAGAAGGTCCGAGGACCCGGCATAACTAAGGCTCTGTTTAACAAAGAATAAGATATCAATTTCCACAAGGTTTGTGGTCCAACGACTACACTTAACCAAGTTTTTGTTTGACTCTTAAGAATAGTAAGTTCAAATGTTAATTTCCCCAAAGTAGAAGGTCCGAGGACCCGGCATAACTAAGGTTCTGTTTAACAAATGATAAGATATCAATTTCCACAAGGTTTGTGGTCCGAGGACTACACTTAACCAAGTTTCTGTTTGACTCTTAAGAATAGTAAGTTCAAATATTAATTTCCCCAAAGTAGAAGGTCCGAGGACCCGGCATAACTAAGGTTCTGTTTAACAAATGATAAGATATCAATTTCCACAAGGTTTGTGGTCCGAGGACTACACTTAACCAAGTTTCTGTTTGACTCTTAAGAATAGTAAGTTCAAATGTTAATTTCCCCAAAGTAGAAGGTCCGAGGACCCGGCATAACTAAGGTTCTGTTTAACAAATGATAAGATATCAATTTCCACAAGGTTTGTGGTCTGAGGACTACACTTAACCAAGTTTCTGTTTGACTCTTAAGAATAGTAACTCCAAATGTTAATTTCACCAAAGTAGGAGGTCCGAGGACCCGGCATAACTAAGGTTCTGTTTAACAAATGATAAGATATCAATTTCCACAAGGTTTGTGGTCCGAGGACTACACTTAACCAAGTTTCTGTTTGACTCTTAAGAATAGTAAGTTCAAATGTTAATTTCCCCAAAGTAGAAGTTCCGAGGACCCGGCATAACTAAGGTTCTGTTTAACAAATGATAAGATATCAATTTCCACAAGGTTTGTGGTCCGAGGACTAAACTTAACCAAGTTTCTGTTTGACTCTTAAGAATAGTAAGTTCAAATGTTAATTTCCCCAAAGTAGAAGGTCCGAGGACCCGGCATAACTAAGGTTCTGTTTAACAAATGATAAGATATCAATTTCCACAAGGTTTGTGGTCCGAGGACTACACTTAACCAAGTTTCTGTTTGACTCTTAAGAATAGTAAGTTCAAATGTTAATTTTTCCAAAGTAGAAGGTCCGAGGACCCGGCATAACTAAGGTTCGTTTAACAAATGATAAGATATCAATTTCCACAAGGTTTGTGGTCCGAGGACTACACTTAACCAAGTTTCGTTTGACTCTTAAGAATAGTAAGTTCAAATGTTAATTTCCCCAAAGTAGAAGGTCCGAGGACCCGGCATAACTAAGGTTCTGTTTAACAAATGATAAGATATCAATTTTCACAAGGTTTGTGGTCCGAGGACTACACTTAACCAAGTTATAGTTGGACTCTTAAGAATAGTAACTCCAAATGTTAATTTCCCCAAAGTAGGAGGTCCGAGGACCCGGCATAACTAAGGTTCTGTTTAAGAAATGATAAGATATCAATTTCCACAAGGTTTGTGGTCCGAGGACTACACTTAAACAAGTTTTTGTTTGACTCTTAAGAATAGTAAGTTCAAATGTTAATTTCCCCAAAGTAGAAGGTCCGAGGACCCGGCATAACTAAGGCTCTGTTTAACAAAGAATAAGATATCAATTTCCACAAGGTTTGTGGTCCAAGGACTACACTTAACCAAGTTTTTGTTTGACTCTTAAGAATAGTAAGTTCAAATGTTAATTTCCCCAAAGTAGAAGATCCGAGGACCCGGCATAACTAAGGTTCTGTTTAACAAATGATAAGATATCAATTTTCACAAGGTTTTGGTCCGAGGACTACACTTAACCAAGTTTCTGTTTGACTCTTAAGAATAGTAAGTTCAAATATTAATTTCCCCAAAGTAGAAGGTCCGAGGACCCGGCATAACTAAGGTTCTGTTTAACAAATGATAAGATATCAATTTCCACAAGGTTTGTGGTCCGAGGACTACACTTAACCAAGTTTCTGTTTGACTCTTAAGAATAGTAAGTTCAAATGTTAATTTCCCCAAAGTAGAAGGTCCGAGGACCCGGCATAACTAAGGTTCTGTTTAACAAATGATAAGATATCAATTTCCACAAGGTTTGTGGTCCGAGGACTAAACTTAACCAAGTTTCTGTTTGACTCTTAAGAATAGTAAGTTCAAATGTTAATTTCACCAAAGTAGAAGGTCCGAGGACCCTGCATAACTAAGGTTCAGTTTAACAAATGATAAGATATCAATTTCCACAAGGTTTGTGGTCCGAGGACTACACTTAAACAAGTTTCTGTTTGACTCTTAAGAATAGTAAGTTCAAATGTTAATTTTTCCAAAGTAGAAGGTCCGAGGACTACACTTAACCAAGTTTCTGTTTGACTCTTAAGAATAGTAAGTTCAAATGTTAATTTCCCCAAAGTAGAAGGTCCGAGGACCCGGCATAACTAAGGTTGTTTAACAAATGATAAGATATCAATTTCCACAAGGTTTGTGGTCCGAGGACTACACTTAACCAAGTTTCTGTTTGACTCTTAAGAATAGTAACTCCAAATGTTAATTTCCCCAAAGTAGGAGGTCCGAGGACCCGCATAACTAAGGTACTGTTTAACAAATGATAAGATATCAATTTCCACAAGGTTTGTGGTCCGAGGACTACACTTAAACAAGTTTTTGTTTGACTCTTAAGAATAGTAAGTTCAAATGTTAATTTCCCCAAAGTAGAAGGTCCGAGGACCCGGCATAACTAAGGCTCTGTTTAACAAAGAATAAGATATCAATTTCCACAAGGTTTGTGGTCCAAGGACTACACTTAACCAAGTTTTTGTTTGACTCTTAAGAATAGTAAGTTCAAATGTTAATTTCACCAAAGTAGGAGGTCCGAGGACCCGGCATAACTAAGGTTCTGTTTAACAAATGATAAGATATCAATTTCCACAAGGTTTGTGGTCCGAGGACTACACTTAAACAAGTTTTTGTTTGACTCTTAAGAATAGTAAGTTCAAATGTTAATTTCCCCAAAGTAGAAGGTCCGAGGACCCGGCATAACTAAGGTTCTGTTTAACAAATGATAAGATATCAATTTCCACAAGGTTTGTGGTCTGAGGACTACACTTAACCAAGTTTCGTTTGACTCTTAAGAATAGTAAGTTCAAATGTTAATTTCCCCAAAGTAGAAGGTCCGAGGACCCGGCATAACTAAGGTTCTGTTTAACAAATGATAAGATATCAATTTCCACAAGGTTTGTGGTCCGAGGACTACACTTAACCAAGTTTCGTTTGACTCTTAAGAATAGTAAGTTCAAATGTTAATTTCCCCAAAGTAGAAGGTCCGAGGACCCGGCATAACTAAGGTTCCGTTTAACAAATGATAAGATATCAATTTCCACAAGGTTTGTGGTCCGAGGACTACACTTAACCAAGTTTCTGTTTGACTCTTAAGAATAGTAAGTTCAAACGTTAATTTCCCCAAAGTAGAAGGTCCGAGGACCCGGCATAACTAAGGTTCTGTTTAACAAATTATAAGATATCAATTTCCACAAGGTTTTGGTCCGAGGACTACACTTAACCAAGTTTCGTTTGACTCTTAAGAATAGTAAGTTCAAATGTTAATTTCCCCAAAGTAGAAGGTCCGAGGACCCGGCATAACTAAGGTTCTGTTTAACAAATGATAAGATATCAATTTCCACAAGGTTTGTGGTCCGAGGACTACACTTAACCAAGTTTCTGTTTGACTCTTAAGAATAGTAACTCCAAATGTTAATTTCCCCAAAGTAGGAGGTCCGAGGACCCGGCATAACTAAGGTTCTGTTTAACAAATGATAAGATATCAATTTCCACAAGGTTTGTGGTCCGAGGACTACACTTAACCAAGTTTCTGTTTGACTCTTAAGAATAGTAAGTTCAAATGTTAATTTCCCCAAAGTAGAAGGTCCGAGGACCCGGCATAACTAAGGCTCTGTTTAACAAATGATAAGATATCAATTTCCACAAGGTTTGTGGTCCGAGGACTACACTTAACCAAGTTTTTGTTTGACTCTTAAGAATAGTAAGTTCAAATGTTAATTTCCCCAAAGTAGAAGGTCCGAGGACCCGGCATAACTAAGGTTCTGTTTAACAAATGATAAGATATCAATTTCCACAAGGTTTGTGGTCCGAGGACTACACTTAACCAAGTTTCTGTTTGACTCTTAAGAATAGTAAGTTCAAATGTTAATTTCCCCAAAGTAGAAGGTCCGAGGACCCGGCATAACTAAGGTTCTGTTTAACAAATGATAAGATATCAATTTCCACAAGGTTTGTGGTCCGAGGACTACACTTAACCAAGTTTCTGTTTGACTCTTAAGAATAGTAAGTTCAAATGTTAATTTCCCCAAAGTAGAAGGTCCGAGGACCCGGCATAACTAAGGTTCTGTTTAACAAATGATAAGATATCAATTTCCACAAGGTTTGTGGTCCGAGGACTACACTTAACCAAGTTTCTGTTTGACTCTTAAGAATAGTAAGTTCAAATGTTAATTTTTCCAAAGTAGAAGGTCCGAGGACTACACTTAACCAAGTTTCTGTTTGACTCTTAAGAATAGTAAGTTCAAATGTTAATTTCCCCAAAGTAGAAGGTCCGAGGACCCGGCATAACTAAGGTTCTGTTTAACAAATGATAAGATATCAATTTCCACAAGGTTTGTGGTCCGAGGACTACACTTAACCAAGTTTCTGTTTGACTCTTAAGAATAGTAACTCCAAATGTTAATTTCCCCAAAGTAGGAGGTCCGAGGACCCGGCATAACTAAGGTTCTGTTTAACAAATGATAAGATATCAATTTCCACAAGGTTTGTGGTCCGAGGACTACACTGAAACAAGTTTTTGTTTGACTCTTAAGAATAGTAAGTTCAAATGTTAATTTCCCCAAAGTAGAAGGTCCGAGGACCCGGCGTAACTAAGGCTCTGTTTAACAAAAAATAAGATATCAATTTCCACAAGGTTTGTGGTCCAACGACTACACTTAACCAAGTTTTTGTTTGACTCTTAAGAATAGTAAGTTCAAATGTTAATTTCCCCAAAGTAGAAGGTCCGAGGACCCAGCATAACTAAGGTTCTGTTTAACAAATGAGAAGATATCAATTTCCACAAGGTTTTGGTCCGAGGACTAAACTTAACCAAGTTTCTGTTTGACTCTTAAGAATAGTAAGTTCAAATATTAATTTCCCCAAAGTAGAAGGTCCGAGGACCCGGCATAACTAAGGTTCTGTTTAACAAATGATAAGATATCAATTTACACAAGGTTTGTGGTCCGAGGACTACACTTAACCAAGTTTCTGTTTGACTTTTAAGAATAGTAAGTTCAAATGTTAATTTCTCCAAAGTAGAAGGTCTGAGGACCCGGCATAACTAAGGTTCTGTTTAACAAATGATAAGATATCAATTTCCACAAGGTTTGTGGTCCGAGGACTACACTTAACCAAGTTTCTGTTTGACTCTTAAGAATAGTAAGTTCAAATGTTAATTTCCCCAAAGTTGAAGGTCCGAGGACCCGGCATAACTAAGGTTCTGTTTAACAAATGATAAGATATCAATTTCCACAAGGTTTGTGGTCCGAGGACTACACTTAACCAACATTCGTTTCGACACATAAGAAAAGAAAGATCAAATGTTAATTTCCCCAAAGTAGAAGGTTCGAGGACCCGGCATAACTAAGGTTCGTTTAACAAATGATAAGTTATCAATTTCCACAAGGTTTGTTGTCCGTTTATTACACTTAACCAAGTTTCTGTTTGACTCTTAAGAATAGTAAGTTAAAATGTTAATTTCCCCAAAGTAGAAGGTCCGAGGACCCGGCATAACTAAGGCTCTGTTTAACAAAGGATAAGATATCAATTTCCACAAGGTTTGTGGTCCAAGGACTACACTTAACCAAGTTTCCGTTTGACTCTTAAGAATAGTAAGTTCAAATGTTAATTTTCCCAAAGTAGAAGGTCCGAGGACCCGGCATAACTAAGGTTCCGTTTAACAAATGATAAGATATCAATTTCCACAAGGTTTGTGGTCCGAGGACTACACTTAACCAAGTTTCGTTTGACTCTTAAGAATAGTAAGTTCAAATGTTAATTTCCCCAAAGTAGAAGGTCCGAGGACCCGGCATAACTAAGGTTCTGTTTAACAAATGATAAGATATCAATTTCCACAAGGTTTGTGGTCCGAGGACTACACTTAACCAAGTTTCTGTTTGACTCTTAAGAATAGTAAGTTCAAATGTTAATTTCACCAAAGTAGGAGGTCCGAGGACCCGGCATAACTAAGGTTCTGTTTAACAAATGATAAGATATCAATTTCCACAAGGTTTGTGGTCCGAGGACTACACTTAAACAAGTTTTTGTTTGACTCTTAAGAATAGTAAGTTCAAATGTTAATTTCCCCAAAGTAGAAGGTCCGAGGACCTGGCATAACTAAGGTTCTGTTTAACAAACGATAAGATATCAATTTCCACAAGGTTTGTGGTCTGAGGACTACACTTAACCAAGTTTCTGTTTGACTCTTAAGAATAGTAACTCCAAATGTTAATTTCACCAAAGTAGGAGGTCCGAGGACCCGGCATAACTAAGGTTCTGTTTAACAAATGATAAGATATCAATTTCCACAAGGTTTGTGGTCCGAGGACTACACTTAACCAAGTTTCTGTTTGACTCTTAAGAATAGTAAGTTCAAATGTTAATTTCCCCAAAGTAGAAGGTCCGAGGACCCGGCATAACTAAGGTTCTGTTTAACAAATGATAAGATATCAATTTCCACAAGGTTTGTGGTCCGAGGACTAAACTTAACCAAGTTTCTGTTTGACTCTTAAGAATAGTAAGTTCAAATGTTAATTTCCCCAAAGTAGAAGGTCCGAGGACCCGGCATAACTAAGGTTCTGTTTAACAAATGATAAGATATCAATTTCCACAAGGTTTGTGGTCCGAGGACTACACTTAACCAAGTTTCTGTTTGACTCTTAAGAATAGTAAGTTCAAATGTTAATTTTTCCAAAGTAGAAGGTCCGAGGACTACACTTAACCAAGTTTCTGTTTGACTCTTAAGAATAGTAAGTTCAAATGTTAATTTCCCCAAAGTAGAAGGTCCGAGGACCCGGCATAACTAAGGTTCTGTTTAACAAATGATAAGATATCAATTTCCACAAGGTTTGTGGTCCGAGGACTACACTTAACCAAGTTTCTGTTTGACTCTTAAGAATAGTAACTCCAAATGTTAATTTCCCCAAAGTAGGAGGTCCGAGGACCCGGCATAACTAAGGTTCTGTTTAACAAATGATAAGATATCAATTTCCACAAGGTTTGTGGTCCGAGGACTACACTTAAACAAGTTTTTGTTTGACTCTTAAGAATAGTAAGTTCAAATGTTAATTTCCCCAAAGTAGAAGGTCCGAGGACCCGGCATAACTAAGGCTCTGTTTAACAAAGAATAAGATATCAATTTCCACAAGGTTTGTGGTCCAAGGACTACACTTAACCAAGTTTTTGTTTGACTCTTAAGAATAGTAAGTTCAAATGTTAATTTCCCCAAAGTAGAAGGTCCGAGGACCCGGCATAACTAAGGTTCTGTTTAACAAATGATAAGATATCAATTTCCACAAGGTTTTGGTCCGAGGACTACACTTAACCAAGTTTCTGTTTGACTCTTAAGAATAGTAAGTTCAAATGTTAATTTCCCCAAAGTAGAAGGTCCGAGGACCCGGCATAACTAAGGTTCTGTTTAACAAATGATAAGATATCAATTTCCACAAGGTTTGTGGTCTGAGGTCTACACTTAACCAAGTTTCGTTTGACTCTTAAGAATAGTAAGTTCAAATGTTAATTTCCCCAAAGTAGAAGGTCCGAGGCCCCGGCAGAACTTAGCTCATGATTAACAAATGATAAGATATCAATTTCCACAAGGTTTGTGGTCCGAGGACTACACTTAACCAAGTTTCTGTTTGACTCTTAAGAATAGTAAGTTCAAATGTTAATTTCCCCAAAGTAGAAGGTCCGAGGACCCGGCATAACTAAGGTTCTGTTTAACAAATGATAAGATATCAATTTCCACAAGGTTTGTGGTCCGAGGACTACACTTAACCAAGTTTCTGTTTGACTCTTAAGAATAGTAAGTTCAAATGTTAATTTCCCCAAAGTAGAAGGTCCGAGGACCCGGCATAACTAAGGTTCTGTTTAACAAATGATAAGATATCAATTTCCACAAGGTTTGTGGTCCGAGGACTACACTTAACCAAGTTTCGGTTTGACTCTTAAGAATAGTAAGTTCAAATGTTAATTTCCCCAAAGTAGAAGGTCCGAGGACCCGGCATAACTAAGGTTCTGTTTAACAAATGATAAGATATCAATTTCCACAAGGTTTGTGGTCCGAGGACTACACTTAACCAAGTTTCTGTTTGACTCTTAAGAATAGTAACTCCAAATGTTAATTTCCCCAAAGTAGGAGGTCCGAGGACCCGGCATAACTAAGGTTCTGTTTAACAAATGATAAGATATCAATTTCCACAAGGTTTGTGGTCCGAGGACTACACTTAAACAAGTTTTTGTTTGACTCTTAAGAATAGTAAGTTCAAATGTTAATTTCCCCAAAGTAGAAGGTCCGAGGACCCGGCATAACTAAGGCTCTGTTTAACAAAGAATAAGATATCAATTTCCACAAGGTTTGTGGTCCAAGGACTACACTTAACCAAGTTTTTGTTTGACTCTTAAGAATAGTAAGTTCAAACGTTAATTTCCCCAAAGTAGAAGGTCCGAGGACCCGGCATAACTAAGGTTCTGTTTAACAAATTATAAGATATCAATTTCCACAAGGTTTTGGTCCGAGGACTACACTTAACCAAGTTTCTGTTTGACTCTTAAGAATAGTAAGTTCAAATATTAATTTCCCCAAAGTAGAAGGTCCGAGGACCCGGCATAACTAAGGTTCTGTTTAACAAATGATAAGATATCAATTTCCACAAGGTTTGTGGTCCGAGGACTACACTTAACCAAGTTTCTGTTTGACTTTTAAGAATAGTAAGTTCAAATGTTAATTTCTCCAAAGTAGAAGGTCCGAGGACCCGGCATAACTAAGGTTCTGTTTAACAAATGATAAGATATCAATTTCCACAAGGTTTGTGGTCCGAGGACTACACTTAACCAAGTTTCTGTTTGACTCTAAAGAATAGTAAGTGCAAATGTTAATTTCCCCAAAGTAGAAGGTCCGAGGACCCGGCATAACTAAGGTTGTTTAACAAATGATAAGATATCAATTTACAAAAGGTTTGTGGTCCGAGGAATACACTTAAACAAGTTTCTGTTTGACTCTTAAGAATAGTAAGTTCAAATGTTAATTTCCCCAAAGTAGAAGGTCCGAGGACCCGGCATAACTAAGGTTCTGTTTAACAAATGATAAGATATCAATTTCCACAAGGTTTGTGGTCCGAGGATTACACTTAACCAAGTTTCTGTTTGACTCTTAAGAATAGTAAGTTAAAATGTTAATTTCCCCAAAGTAGAAGGTCCGAGGACCCGGCATAACTAAGGCTCTGTTTAACAAAGGATAAGATATCAATTTCCACAAGGTTTGTGGTCCAAGGACTACACTTAACCAAGTTTCTGTTTGACTCTTAAGAATAGTAAGTTCAAATGTTAATTTCCCCAAAGTAGAAGGTCCGAGGACCCGGCATAACTAAGGTTCTGTTTAACAAATGATAAGATATCAATTTCCACAAGGTTTTGGTCCGAGGACTAAACTTAACCAAGTTTCTGTTTGACTCTTAAGAATAGTAAGTTCAAATATTAATTTCCCCAAAGTAGAAGGTCCGAGGACCCGGCATAACGATGGGACGGTGTTACAAATGATAAGATATCAATTTCCCCCTCGTTAGTGGTCCGAGGACTACACTTAACCAAGTTTCTGTTTGACTCTTAAGAATAGTAAGTTCAAATGTTAATTTCTCCAAAGTAGAAGGTCCGAGGACCCGGCATAACTAAGGTTCTGTTTAACAAATGATAAGATATCAATTTCCACAAGGTTTGTGGTCCGAGGACTACACTTAACCAAGTTTCTGTTTGACTCTTAAGAATAGTAAGTTCAAATGTTAATTTCCCCAAAGTAGAAGGTCCGAGGACCCGGCATAACTAAGGTTCTGTTTAACAAATGATAAGATATCAATTTCCACAAGGTTTGTGGTCCGAGGACTACACTTAACCAAGTTTCCGTTTGACTCTTAAGAATAGTAAGTTCAAATGTTAATTTCCCCAAAGTAGAAGGTCCGAGGACCCGGCATAACTAAGGTTCTGTTTAACAAATGATAAGATATCAATTTCCACAAGGTTTGTGGTCCGAGGACTACACTTAACCAAGTTTCTGTTTGACTCTTAAGAATAGTAAGTTCAAATGTTAATTTCCCCAAAGTAGAAGGTCCGAGGACCCGGCATAACTAAGGTTATTTTTAACAAATGATAAGATATCAATTTCCACAAGGTTTGTGGTCCGAGGACTACACTTAACCAAGTTTCTGTTTGACTCTTAAGAATAGTAAGTTCAAATGTTAATTTCCCCAAAGTAGAAGGTCCGAGGACCCGGCATAACTAAGGTTCTGTTTAACAAATGATAAGATATCAATTTCCACAAGGTTTGTGGTCCGAGGACTACACTTAACCAAGTTTCTGTTTGACTCTTAAGAATAGTAAGTTCAAATGTTAATTTCCCCAAAGTAGAAGGTCCGAGGACCCGGCATAACTAAGGTTCTGTTTAACAAATGATAAGATATCAATTTCCACAAGGTTTGTGGTCCGAGGATTACACTTAACCAAGTTTCTGTTTGACTCTTAAGAATAGTAAGTTAAAATGTTAATTTCCCCAAAGTAGAAGGTCCGAGGACCCGGCATAACTAAGGCTCTGTTTAACAAAGGATAAGATATCAATTTCCACAAGGTTTGTGGTCCAAGGACTACACTTAACCAAGTTTCTGTTTGACTCTTAAGAATAGTAAGTTCAAATGTTAATTTCCCCAAAGTAGAAGGTCCGAGGACCCGGCATAACTAAGGTTCTGTTTAACAAATGATAAGATATCAATTTCCACAAGGTTTGTGGTCCGAGGACTACACTTAACCAAGTTTCTGTTTGACTCTTAAGAATAGTAACTCCAAATGTTAATTTCCCCAAAGTAGGAGGTCCGAGGACCCGACATAACTAAGGTTCTGTTTAACAAATGATAAGATATCAATTTCCACAAGGTTTGTGGTCCGAGGACTACACTTAACCAAGTTTCTGTTTGACTCTTAAGAATAGTAAGTTCAAATGTTAATTTCCCCAAAGTAGAAGGTCCGAGGACCCGGCATAACTAAGGTTCTGTTTAACAAACGATAAGATATCAATTTCCACAAGGTTTGTGGTCCGAGGACTACACTTAACCAAGTTTCTGTTTGATTCTTAAGAGTGGTAAGTTCAAATGTTAATTTCCCCAAAGTAGAAGGTCCGAGGACCCGGCATAACTAAGGTTCTGTTTAACAAATGATAAGATATCAATTTCTACAAGGTTTGTGGTCCGAGGACTACACTTAACCAAGTTTCTGTTTGACTCTTAAGAATAGTAACTCCAAATGTTAATTTCCCCAAAGTAGAAGGTCCGAGGACCTGGCATAACTAAGGTTCTGTTTAACAAACGATAAGATATCAATTTCCACAAGGTTTGTGGTCTGAGGACTACACTTAACCAAGTTTCTGTTTGACTCTTAAGAATAGTAACTCCAAATGTTAATTTCACCAAAGTAGGAGGTCCGAGGACCCGGCATAACTAAGGTTCTGTTTAACAAATGATAAGATATCAATTTCCACAAGGTTTGTGGTCCGAGGACTACACTTAACCAAGTTTCTGTTTGACTCTTAAGAATAGTAAGTTCAAATGTTAATTTCCCCAAAGTAGAAGGTCCGAGGACCCGGCATAACTAAGGTTCGTTTAACAAAAGATAAGATATCAATTTCCACAAGGTTTGTGGTCCGAGGACTATTCTTAACCAAGTTTCCGTTTGACTCTTAAGAATAGTAACTCCAAATGTTAATTTCCCCAAAGTAAAAGGTCTGAGGACCCGACATAACTAAGGTTCTGTTTAACAAATGATAAGATATCAATTTCCACAAGGTTTGTGGTCCGAGGACTACACTTAACCAAGTTTCTGTTTGACTCTTAAGAATAGTAAGTTCAAATGTTAATTTCCCCAAAGTAGAAGGTCCGAGGACCCGGCATAACTAAGGTTCTGTTTAACAAATGATAAGATATCAATTTCCACAAGGTTTGTGGTCCGAGGACTACACTTAACCAAGTTTCTGTTTGACTCTTAAGAATAGTAAGTTCAAATGTTAATTTCCCCAAAGTAGAAGGTCCGAGGACCCGGCATAACTAAGGATCTGTTTAACAAATGATAAGATATCAATTTCCACAAGGTTTGTGGTCCGAGGACTACACTTAACCAAGTTTCTGTTTGACTCTTAAGAATAGTAAGTTCAAATGTTAATTTCCCCAAAGTAGAAGGTCCGAGGACCCGGCATAACTAAGGCTCTGTTTAACAAAGGATAAGATATCAATTTCCACAAGGTTTGTGGTCCAAGGACTACACTTAACCAAGTTTCTGTTTGACTCTTAAGAATAGTCAGTTCAAATGTTAATTTCCCCAAAGTAGAAGGTCCGAGGACCCGGCATAACTAAGGTTCTGTTTAACAAATGATAAGATATCAATTTTCACAAGGTTTGTGGTCCGAGGACTACACTTAACCAAGTTTCTGTTTGACTCTTAAGAATAGTAACTCCAAATGTTAATTTCCCCAAAGTAGGAGGTCCGAGGACCCGACATAACTAAGGTTCTGTTTACCAAATGATAAGATATCAATTTCCACAAGGTTTGTGGTCCGAGGACTACACTTAACCAAGTTTCTGTTTGACTCTTAAGAATAGTAAGTTCAAATGTTAATTTCCCCAAAGTAGAAGGTTCGAGGACCGGGCATAACTAAGGCTCTGTTTAACAAAGGATAAGATATCAATTTCCACAAGGTTTATGGTCCAAGGACTACACTTAACCAACTTTTTGTTTGACTCTTAAGAATAGTAAGTTCAAATGTTAATTTCCGCAAAGTAGAAGGTCTGAGGACCCGGCATAACTAAGGTTCTGTTTAACAAACGATAAGATATCAATTTCCACAAGGTTTGTGGTCCGAGGACTACACTTATCCAAGTTTCTGTTTGACTCTTAAGAATAGTAACTCCAAATGTTTTTTTCCCCAAAGTAGGAGGTCCGAGGACCCGACATAACTAAGGTTCTGTTTAACAAATGATAAGATATCAATTTCCACAAGGTTTGTGGTCCGAGGACTACACTTAACCAAGTTTCTGTTTGACTCTTAAGAATAGTAACTCCAAATGTTAATTTCCCCAAAGTAGGAGGTCCGAGGACCCGACATAACTAAGGTTCTGTTTAACAAATGATAAGATATCAATTTCCACAAGGTTTGTGGTCCGAGGACTACACTTAACCAAGTTTCTGTTTGACTCTTAAGAATAGTAACTCCAAATGTTAATTTCCCCAAAGTAGGAGGTCCGAGGACCCGACATAACTAAGGTTCTGTTTAACAAATGATAAGATATCAATTTCCACAAGGTTTGTGGTCCTAGGACTACACTTAACCAAGTTTCTGTTTGACTCTTAAGAATAGTAAATTCAAATGTTAATTTCCCCAAAATAGAAGGTCCGAGGACCCGGCATAACTAAGGTTCTGTTTAACAAACGATAAGATATCAATTTCCACAAAGTTTGTTGTCCGAGGACTACACTTAACCAAGTTTCTGTTTGATTCTTAAGAGTGGTAAGTTCAAATGTTAATTTCCCCAAAGTAGAAGGTCTGAGGACCCGGCATAACTAAGGTTCTGTTTAACAAATGATAAGATATCAATTTTCACAAGGTTTGTGGTCCGAGGACTACACTTAACCAAGTTTCTGTTTGACTCTTAAGAATAGTAACTCCAAATGTTAATTTCCCCAAAGTAGAAGGTCCGAGGACCTGGCATAACTAAGGTTCTGTTTAACAAACGATAAGATATCAATTTCCACAAGGTTTGTGGTCTGAGGACTACAGTTAACCAAGTTTCTGTTTGACTCTTAAGAATAGTAACTCCAAATGTTAATTTCACCAAAGTAGGAGGTCCGAGGACCCGGCATAACTAAGGTTCTGTTTAACAAATGATAAGATATCAATTTCCACAAGGTTTGTGGTCCAAGGACTACACTTAACCAAGTTTCTGTTTGACTCTTAAGAATAGTCAGTTCAAATGTTAATTTCTCCAAAGTAGAAGGTCCGAGGACCCGGCATAACTAAGGTTCTGTTTAACAAATGATAAGATATCAATTTCCACAAGGTTTGTGGTCCGAGGACTAAACTTAACCAAGTTTCTGTTTGACTCTTAAGAATAGTAAGTTCAAATGTTAATTTCCCCAAAGTAGAAGGTCCGAGGACCCGGCATAACTAAGGTTCTGTTTAACAAATGATAAGATATCAATTTCCACAAGGTTTGTGGTCCGAGGACTACACTTAACCAAGTTTCCGTTTGACTCTTAAGAATAGTAAGTTCAAATGTTAATTTTCCCAAAGTAGAAGGTCCTTGGACTACACTTAACCAATTTTCTGTTTGACTCTTAAGAATAGTAAGTTCAAATGTTAATTTCCCCAAAGTAGAAGGTCCGAGGACCCGGCATAACTAAGGTTCTGTTTAACAAATGATAAGATATCAATTTCCACAAGGTTTGTGGTCCGAGGACTACACTTAACCAAGTTTCTGTTTGACTCTTAAGAATAGTAACTCCAAATGTTAATTTCCCCAAAGTAGGAGGTCCGAGGACCCGGCATAACTAAGGTTCTGTTTAACAAATGATAAGATATCAATTTCCACAAGGTTTGTGGTCCGAGGACTACACTTAACCAAGTTTCTGTTTGACTCTTAAGAATAGTAAGTTCAAATGTTAATTTCCCCAAAGTAGAAGGTCCGAGGACCCGGCATAACTAAGGCTCTGTTTAACAAAGGATAAGATATCAATTTCCACAAGGTTTGTGGTCCAAGGACTACACTTAACCAAGTTTTTGTTTGACTCTTAAGAATAGTAAGTTCAAATGTTAATTTCCCCAAAGTAGAAGGTCCGAGGACCCGGCATAACTAAGGTTCTGTTTAACAAATGATAAGATATCAATTTCCACAAGGTTTGTGGTCCGAGGACTACACTTAACCAAGTTTCTGTTTGACTCTTAAGAATAGTAAGTTCAAATGTTAATTTCCCCAAAGTAGAAGGTTCGAGGACCCGGCATAACTAAGGTTCCGTTTAACAAATGATAAGATATCAATTTCCACAAGGTTTGTGGTCCGAGGACTACACTTAACCAAGTTTCGTTTGACTCTTAAGAATAGTAAGTTCAAATGTTAATTTCCCCAAAGTAGAAGGTCCGAGGACCCGGCATAACTAAGGTTCTGTTTAACAAATGATAAGATATCAATTTCCACAAGGTTTGTGGTCCGAGGACTACACTTAACCAAGTTTCGTTTGACTCTTAAGAATAGTATGTTCAAATGTTAATTTCCCCAAAGTAGAAGGTCCGAGGACCCGGCATAACTAAGGTTCGGTTTAACAAATGATAAGATATCAATTTCCACAAGGTTTGTGGTCCGAGGACTACACTTAACCAAGTTTCGTTTGACTCTTAAGAATAGTAAGTTCAAATGTTAATTTCCCCAAAGTAGAAGGTCCGAGGACCCGGCATAACTAAGGTTCTGTTTAACAAATGATAAGATATCAATTTCCACAAGGTTTGTGGTCCGAGGACTACACTTAACCAAGTTTCTGTTTGACTCTTAAGAATAGTAAGTTCAAATGTTAATTTCCCCAAAGTAGAAGGTCCGAGGACCCGGCATAACTAAGTTAAAGTATAACAAATCATAAGATATCAATTTCCACAAGGTATGTGGTCCGAGGACTACACTTAACCAAGTTTCGTTTGACTCTTAAGAATAGTAACTCCAAATGTTAATTTCCCCAAAGTAGGAGGTCCGAGGACCCGGCATAACTAAGGTTCTGTTTAACAAATGATAAGATATCAATTTCCACAAGGTTTGTGGTCCGAGGACTACACTTAAACAAGTTTTTGTTTGACTCTTAAGAATAGTAAGTTCAAATGTTAATTTCCCCAAAGTAGAAGGTCCGAGGACCCGGCATAACTAAGGCTCTGTTTAACAAAGAATAAGATATCAATTTCCACAAGGTTTGTGGTCCAAGGACTACACTTAACCAAGTTTTTGTTTGACTCTTAAGAATAGTAAGTTCAAATGTTAATTTCCCCAAGGTAGAAGGTCCGAGGACCCGGCATAACTAAGGTTCTGTTTAACAAATGATAAGATATCAATTTCCACAAGGTTTTGGTCCGAGGACTACACTTAACCAAGTTTCTGTTTGACTCTTAAGAATAGTAAGTTCAAATATTAATTTCCCCAAAGTAGAAGGTCCGAGGACCCGGCATAACTAAGGTTCTGTTTAACAAATGATAAGATATCAATTTACACAAGGTTTGTGGTCCGAGGACTACACTTAACCAAGTTTCTGTTTGACTTTTAAGAATAGTAAGTTCAAATGTTAATTTCTCCAAAGTAGAAGGTCTGAGGACCCGGCATAACTAAGGTTCTGTTTAACAAATGTTATGATATCAATTTCCACAAGGATTGTGGTCCGCTGTCTACACTTAACCATGTTTCAGTTTGTCTCTTAAGAATAGTAAGTTCAAATGTTAATTTCCCCAAAGTAGAAGGTCCGAGGACCCGGCATAACTAAGGTTCTGTTTAACAAATGATAAGATATCAATTTCCACAAGGTTTGTGGTCCGAGGACTACACTTAACCAAGTTTCTGTTTGACTCTAAAGAATAGTAAGTTCAAATGTTAATTTCCCCAAAGTAGAAGGTCCGAGGACCCGGCATAACTAAGGTTCTGTTTAACAAATGATAAGATATCAATTTCCACAAGGTTTGTGGTCCGAGGATTACACTTAACCAAGTTTCTGTTTGACTCTTAAGAATAGTAAGTTAAAATGTTAATTTCCCCAAAGTAGAAGGTCCGAGGACCCGGCATAACTAAGGCTCTGTTTAACAAAGGATAAGATATCAATTTCCACAAGGTTTGTGGTCCAAGGACTACACTTAACCAAGTTTCTGTTTGACTCTTAAGAATAGTAAGTTCAAATGTTAATTTCCCCAAAGTAGAAGGTCCGAGGACCCGGCATAACTAAGGCTCGTTTAACAAATGATAAGATATCAATTTCCACAAGGTTTGTGGTCCGAGGACTACACTTAACCAAGTTTCTGTTTGACTCTTAAGAATAGTAAGTTAAAATGTTAATTTCCCCAAAGTAGAAGGTCCGAGGACCCGGCATAACTAAGGTTCTGTTTAACAAATGATAAGATATCAATTTCCACAAGGTTTGTGGTCCGAGGACTACACTTAACCAAGTTTCTGTTTGACTCTTAAGAATAGTAAGTTCAAATGTTAATTTCCCCAAAGTAGAAGGTCCGAGGACCCGGCATAACTAAGGTTCTGTTTAACAAATGATAAGATATCAATTTCCACAAGGTTAGTGGTCAGAGGACTTAACTTATCAAAGTTTCGTTTTGACTCTTTATAATAGTAAGTAAAAATGTTAATTTCCCCAAAGTAGGAGGTCCGAGGACCCGACATAACTAAGGTTCTGTTTAACAAATGATAAGATATCAATTTCCACAAGGTTTGTGGTCCGAGGACTACACTTAACCAAGTTTCTGTTTGACTCTTAAGAATAGTAAGTTCAAATGTTAATTTCCCCAAAGTAGAAGGTCCGAGGACCCGGCATAACTAAGGTTCTGTTTAACAAATGATAAGATATCAATTTCCACAAGGTTTGTGGTCCGAGGATTACACTTAACCAAGTTTCTGTTTGACTCTTAAGAATAGTAAGTTAAAATGTTAATTTCCCCAAAGTAGAAGGTCCGAGGACCCGGCATAACTAAGGCTCTGTTTAACAAAGGATAAGATATCAATTTCCACAAGGTTTGTGGTCCAAGGACTACACTTAACCAAGTTTCTGTTTGACTCTTAAGAATAGTAAGTTCAAATGTTAATTTCCCCAAAGTAGAAGGTCCGAGGACCCGGCATAACTAAGGTTCTGTTTAACAAATGATAAGATATCAATTTCCACAAGGTTTGTGGTCCGAGGACTACACTTAACCAAGTTTCTGTTTGACTCTTAAGAATAGTAACTCCAAATGTTAATTTCCCCAAAGTAGGAGGTCCGAGGACCCGACATAACTAAGGTTCTGTTTAACAAATGATAAGATATCAATTTCCACAAGGTTTGTGGTCCGAGGACTACACTTAACCAAGTTTCTGTTTGACTCTTAAGAATAGTAAGTTCAAATGTTAATTTCCCCAAAGTAGAAGGTCCGAGGACCCGGCATAACTAAGGTTCTGTTTAACAAACGATAAGATATCAATTTCCACAAGGTTTGTGGTCCGAGGACTACACTTAACCAAGTTTCTGTTTGATTCTTAAGAGTGGTAAGTTCAAATGTTAATTTCCCCAAAGTAGAAGGTCCGAGGACCCGGCATAACTAAGGTTCTGTTTAACAAATGATAAGATATCAATTTCTACAGGGTTTGTGGTCCGAGGACTACACTTAACCAAGTTTCTGTTTGACTCTTAAGAATAGTAACTCCAAATGTTAATTTCCCCAAAGTAGAAGGTCCGAGGACCTGGCATAACTAAGGTTCTGTTTAACAAACGATAAGATATCAATTTCCACAAGGTTTGTGGTCTGAGGACTACACTTAACCAAGTTTCTGTTTGACTCTTAAGAATAGTAACTCCAAATGTTAATTTCACCAAAGTAGGAGGTCCGAGGACCCGGCATAACTAAGGTTCTGTTTAACAAATGATAAGATATCAATTTCCACAAGGTTTGTGGTCCGAGGACTACACTTAACCAAGTTTCTGTTTGACTCTTAAGAATAGTAAGTTCAAATGTTAATTTCCCCAAAGTAGAAGGTCCGAGGACCCGGCATAACTAAGGTTCTGTTTAACAAATGATAAGATATCAATTTCCACAAGGTTTGTGGTCCGAGGACTACACTTAACCAAGTTTCGTTTGACTCTTAAGAATAGTAAGTTCAAATGTTAATTTCCCCAAAGTAGAAGGTCCGAGGACCCGGCATAACTAAGGTTCTGTTTAACAAATGATAAGATATCAATTTCCACAAGGTTTGTGGTCCGAGGACTACACTTAACCAAGTTTCTGTTTGACTCTTAAGAATAGTAAGTTCAAATGTTAATTTCCCCAAAGTAGAAGGTCCGAGGACCCGGCATAACTAAGGAACAGAAAAACAAATGATAAGATATCAATTTCCACAAGGTTTGTGGTCCGAGGACTACACTTAACCAAGTTTCTGTTTGACTCTTAAGAATAGTAAGTTCAAATGTTAATTTCCCCAAAGTAGAAGGTCCGAGGACCCGGCATAACTAAGGTTCTGTTTAACAAATGATAAGATATCAATTTCCACAAGGTTTGTGGTCCGAGGACTACACTTAACCAAGTTTCTGTTTGACTCTTAAGAATAGTAAGTTCAAATGTTAATTTCCCCAAAGTAGAAGGTCCGAGGACCCGGCATAACTAAGGTTCTGTTTAACAAATGATAAGATATCAATTTCCACAAGGTTTGTGGTCCGAGGACTACACTTTATCAAGTTTTTGTTTGACTATTAAGAATAGTAAGTTCAAATGTTAATTTCCCAAAAGTAGTAGGTCCGAGGACCCGGCTTAACTAAGGTTCGTTTTAACAAATGATAAGATATCAATTTCCACAAGGTTTGTGGTCCGAGGACTATTCTTAACCAAGTTTCCGTTTGACTCTTAAGAATAGTAACTCCAAATGTTAATTTCCCCAAAGTAGGAGGTCCGAGGACCCGACATAACTAAGGTTCTGTTTATCAAATGATAAGATATCACTTTCCACAAGGTTTGTGGTCCGAGGACTACACTTAAACAAGTTTTTGTTTGACTCTTAAGAATAGTAACTCCAAATGTTAATTTCCCCAAAGTAGGAGGTCCGAGGACCCGACATAACTAAGGTTCTGTTTAACAAATGATAAGATATCAATTTCCACAAAGTTTGTGGTTCGAGGACTACACTTAACAAAGTTTCTGTTTGACTCTTAAGAATAGTAAGTTCAAATGTTAATTTCCCCAAAGTAGAAGGTCCGAGGACACGGCATAACTAAGGTTCTGTTTAACAAACGATAAGATATCAATTTCCACAAGGTTTGTGGTCCGAGGACTACACTTAACCAAGTTTCTGTTTGATTTTTAAGAGTGGTAAGTTCAAATGTTAATTTCCCCAAAGTAGAAGGTCCGAGGACCCGGCATAACTAAGGTTCTGTTTAACAAATGATAAGATATCAATTTCCACAAGGTTTGTGGTCCGAGGACTACACTTAACCAAGTTTATGTTTGACTCTTAAGAATAGTAACTCCAAATGTTAATTTCCCCAAAGTAGAAGGTCCGAGGACCTGGCATAACTAAGGTTCTGTTTAACAAACGATAAGATATCAATTTCCACAAGGTTTGTGGTCTGAGGACTACACTTAACCAAGTTTCTGTTTGACTCTTAAGAATAGTAACTCCAAATGTTAATTTCCCCAAAGTAAGAGGTCCGAGGACCCGACATAACTAAGGTTCTGTTTAACAAATGATAAGATATCAATTTCCACAAGGTTTGTGGTCCGATCTTAAGAGTGGTAAGTTCAAATGTTAATTTCCCCAAAGTAGAAGGTCCGAGGACCCGGCATAACTAAGGTTCTGTTTAACAAATGATAAGATATCAATTTCCACAAGGTTTGTGGTCCGAGGACTACACTTAACCAAGTTTCTGTTTGACTCTTAAGAATAGTAAGTTCAAATGTTAATTTCCCCAAAGTAGAAGGTCCGAGGACCCGGCATAACTAAGGTTCCGTTTATGAATTGATAACATATCTTTGTCCTCAAGGTTTTGGTCCGAGGACTACACTTAACCAAGTTTCGTTTGACTCTTAAGAATAGTAAGTTCAAATGTTAATTTCCCCAAAGTAGAAGGTCCGAGGACCCGCATAACTAAGGTTCCGTTTAACAAATGATAAGATATCAATTTCCACAAGGTTTGTGGTCCGAGGACTACACTTAACCAAGTTTCGTTTGACTCTTAAGAATAGTAAGTTCAAATGTTAATTTCCCCAAAGTAGAAGGTCCGAGGACCCGCATAACTAAGGTTCTGTTTAACAAATGATAAGATATCAATTTCCACAAGATTTGTGGTCCGAGGACTACACTTAACCAAGTTTCGTTTGACTCTTAAGAATAGTAAGTTCAAATGTTAATTTCCCCAAAGTAGAAGGTCCGAGGACCCGGCATAACTAAGGTTGTTTAACAAATGATAAGATATCAATTTCCACAAGGTTTGTGGTCCGAGGACTACACTTAACCAAGTTTCGTTTGACTCTTAAGAATAGTAAGTTCAAATGTTAATTTTTCCAAAGTAGAAGGTCCGAGGACTACACTTAACCAAGTTTCGTTTGACTCTTAAGAATAGTAAGTTCAAATGTTAATTTCCCCAAAGTAGAAGGTCCGAGGACCCGGCATAACTAAGGTTCTGTTTAACAAAAGATAAGAAATCAATTTCCACAAGGTTTGTGGTCCGTGGACTACACTTATCCAAGTTTCTTTTTGACTCTTAAGAATAGTAACTCCAAATGTTAATTTCCCCAAAGTAGGAGGTCCGAGGACCCGGCATAACTAAGGTTCTGTTTAACAAATGATAAGATATCAATTTCCACAAGGTTTGTGGTCCGAGGACTACACTTAACCAAGTTTCTGTTTGACTCTTAAGAATAGTAAGTTCAAATGTTAATTTCCCCAAAGTAGAAGGTCCGAGGACCCGGCATAACTAAGGCTCGGTTTAACAAATGATAAGATATCAATTTCCACAAGGTTTGTGGTCCAAGGACTACACTTAACCAAGTTTTTGTTTGACTCTTAAGAATAGTAAGTTCAAATGTTAATTTCCCCAAAGTAGAAGGTCCGAGGACCCGGCATAACTAAGGTTCTGTTTAACAAATGATAAGATATCAATTTCCACAAGGTTTGTGGTCCGAGGACTACACTTAACCAAGTTTCGTTTGACTCTTAAGAATAGTAAGTTCAAATGTTAATTTCCCCAAAGTAGAAGGTCCGAGGACCCGGCATAACTAAGGTTCGTTTTAACAAATGATAAGATATCAATTTCCACAAGGTTTGTGGTCCGAGGACTACACTTAACCAAGTTTCGTTTGACTCTTAAGAATAGTAAGTTCAAATGTTAATTTCCCCAAAGTAGAAGGTCCGAGGACCCGGCATAACTAAGGTTCTCGTTTAACAAATGATAAGATATCAATTTCCACAAGGTTTGTGGTCCGAGGACTACACTTAACCAAGTTTCGTTTGACTCTTAAGAATAGTAAGTTCAAATGTTAATTTCCCCAAAGTAGAAGGTCCGAGGACCCGGCATAACTAAGGTTGTTTAACAAATGATAAGATATCAATTTCCACAAGGTTTGTGGTCCGAGGACTACACTTAACCAAGTTTCGTTTGACTCTTAAGAATAGTAAGTTCAAATGTTAATTTCCCCAAAGTAGAAGGTCCGAGGACCCGGCATAACTAAGGTTCTGTTTAACAAATGATAAGATATCAATTTCCACAAGGTTTGTGGTCCGTGGACTACACTTAACCGAGTTTCTGTTTGACTCTTAAGAATAGTAAGTTCAAATGTTAATTTCCCCAAAGTAGAAGGTCCGAGGACCCAGCATAACTAAGGTTCTGTTTAACAAATGATAAGATATTAATTTCCACACGGTTTGTGGTCCGAGGACTACACTTAACCAAGTTTCTGTTTGACTCTTAAGAATAGTAACTCCAAATGTTAATTTCCCTAAAGTAGGAGGTCCGAGTACCCGGCATAACTACGGTTCTGTTTAACAAATGATAAGATATCAATTTCCACAAGGTTTGTGGTCCGAGGACTACACTTAATCAAGTTTTTGTTTGACTCTTAAGAATAGTAAGTTCAAATGTTAATTTCCCCAAAGTAGAAGGTCCGAGGACCCGGCATAACTAAGGCTCTGTTTAACTAATGATAAGATATCAATTTTCACAAGGTTTGTGGTCCAAGGACTACACTTAACCAAGTTTTTGTTTGACTCTTAAGAATAGTAAGTTCAAATGTTAATTTCTCCAAAGTAGAAGGTCCGAGGAACTGGCATAACTAAGGTTCTGTTTAACAAATGATAAGATATCAATTTCCACAAGGTTTGTGGTCCGAGGACTACACTTAACCAAGTTTCTGTTTGACTCTTAAGAATAGTAAGTTCAAATGTTAATTTCCCCAAAGTAGAAGGTCCGAGGACCCGGCATAACTAAGGTTCTGTTTAACAAATGATAAGATATCAATTTCCACAAGGTTTGTGGTCCGAGGACTACACTTAACCAAGTTTCTGTTTGACTTTTAAGAATAGTAAGTTCAAATGTTAATTTCTCCAAAGTAGAAGGTCTGAGGACCCGGCATAACTAAGGTTCTGTTTAACAAATGATAAGATATCAATTTCCACAAGGTTTGTGGTCCGAGGACTACACTTAACCAAGTTTCTGTTTGACTCTTAAGAATAGTAAGTTCAAATGTTAATTTCCCCAAAGTAGAAGGTCCGAGGACCCGGCATAACTAAGGTTCTGTTTAACAAATGATAAGATATCAATTTCCACAAGGTTTGTGGTCCGAGGACTACACTTAACCAAGTTTCTGTTTGACTCTTAAGAATAGTAAGTTCAAATGTTAATTTCCCCAAAGTAGAAGGTCCGAGGACCCGGCATAACTAAGGTTCTGTTTAACAAATGATAAGATATCAATTTCCACAAGGTTTGTGGTCCGAGGATTACACTTAACCAAGTTTCTGTTTGACTCTTAAGAATAGTAAGTTAAAATGTTAATTTCCCCAAAGTAGAAGGTCCGAGGACCCGGCATAACTAAGGCTCTGTTTAACAAAGGATAAGATATCAATTTCCACAAGGTTTGTGGTCCAAGGACTACACTTAACCAAGTTTCTGTTTGACTCTTAAGAATAGTAAGTTCAAATGTTAATTTCCCCAAAGTAGAAGGTCCGAGGACCCGGCATAACTAAGGTTCTGTTTAACAAATGATAAGATATCAATTTCCACAAGGTTTGTGGTCCGAGGACTACACTTAACCAAGTTTCGTTTGACTCCTAAGAATAGTAAGTTAAAATGTTAATTTCCCCAAAGTAGAAGGTCCGAGGACCCGGCATAACTAAGGTTCTGTTTAACAAATGATAAGATATCAATTTCCACAAGGTTTGTGGTCCGAGGACTACACTTAACCAAGGTTCTGTTTGACTTTTAAGAATAGTAAGTTCAAATGTTAATTTCTCCAAAGTAGAAGGTCCGAGGACCCGGCATAACTAAGGTTATGTTTTAACAAATGATAAGATATCAATTTCCACAAGGTTTGTGGTCCGAGGACTACACTTAACCAAGTTTCGTTTGACTCTTAAGAATAGTAAGTTCAAATGTTAATTTCCCCAAAGTAGAAGGTCCGAGGACCCGGCATAACTAAGGTTCTGTTTAACAAATGATAAGATATCAATTTCCACAAGGTTTGTGGTCCGAGGACTACACTTAACCAAGTTTCTGTTTGACTCTTAAGAATAGTAAGTTCAAATGTTAATTTCCCCAAAGTAGAAGGTCCGAGGACCCGGCATAACTAAGGTTCTGTTTAACAAATGATAAGATATCAATTTCCACAAGGTTTGTGGTCCGAGGATTACACTTAACCAAGTTTCTGTTTGACTCTTAAGAATAGTAAGTTAAAATGTTAATTTCCCCAAAGTAGAAGGTCCGAGGACCCGGCATAACTAAGGCTCTGTTTAACAAAGGATAAGATATCAATTTCCACAAGGTTTGTGGTCCAAGGACTACACTTAACCAAGTTTCTGTTTGACTCTTAAGAATAGTAAGTTCAAATGTTAATTTCCCCAAAGTAGAAGGTCCGAGGACCCGGCATAACTAAGGTTCTGTTTAACAAATGATAAGATATCAATTTCCACAAGGTTTGTGGTCCGAGGACTACACTTAACCAAGTTTCTGTTTGACTCTTAAGAATAGTAACTCCAAATGTTAATTTCCCCAAAGTAGGAGGTCCGAGGACCCGACATAACTAAGGTTCTGTTTAACAAATGATAAGATATCAATTTCCACAAGGTTTGTAGTCCGAGGACTACACTTAACCAAGTTTCTGTTTGACTCTTAAGAATAGTAAGTTCAAATGTTAATTTCCCCAAAGTAGAAGGTCCGAGGACCCGGCATAACTAAGGTTCTGTTTAACAAATGATAAGATATCAATTTCCACAAGGTTTGTGGTCCGAGGACTACACTTAACCAAGTTTCTGTTTGACTCTTAAGAATAGTAAGTCCAAATGTTAATTTCCCCAAAGTAGAAGGTCCGAGGACCCGGCATAACTAAGGTTCTGTTTAACAAATGATAAGATATCAATTTCCACAAGGTTTGTGGTCCGAGGACTACACTTAACCAAGTTATAGATTGACTCATTATAATAGTAAGTTCAAATGTTAATTTCCCCAAAGTAGAAGGTCCGAGGACCCGGCATAACTAAGGTAGTTATTAACAAATGATAAGATATCAATTTCCACAAGGTTTGTGGTCCGAGGACTACACTTAACCAAGTTTCTGTTTGACTCTTAAGAATAGTAAGTTCAAATGTTAATTTCCCCAAAGTAGAAGGTCCGAGGACCCGGCATAACTAAGGTTCTGTTTAACAAATGATAAGATATCAATTTCCACAAGGTTTGTGGTCCGAGGACTACACTTAACCAAGTTTCGTTTGACTCTTAAGAATAGTAAGTTCAAATGTTAATTTCCCCAAAGTAGAAGGTCCGAGGACCCGGCATAACTAAGGTTCTGTTTAACAAATGATAAGATATCAATTTCCACAAGGTTTGTGGTCCGAGGACTACACTTAACCAAGTTTCTGTTTGACTCTTAAGAATAGTAAGTTCAAATGTTAATTTCCCCAAAGTAGAAGGTCCGAGGACCCGGCATAACTAAGGTTCTGTTTAACAAATGATAAGATATCAATTTCCACAAGGTTTGTGGTCCGAGGACTACACTTAACCAAGTTTCTGTTTGACTCTTAAGAATAGTAACTCCAAATGTTAATTTCCCCAAAGTAGGAGGTCCGAGGACCCGACATAACTAAGGTTCTGTTTAACAAATGATAAGATATCAATTTCCACAAGGTTTGTGGTCCGAGGACTACACTTAACCAAGTTTCTGTTTGACTCTTAAGAATAGTAACTCCAAATGTTAATTTCCCCAAAGTAGGAGGTCCGAGGACCCGACATAACTAAGGTTCTGTTTAACAAATGATAAGATATCAATTTCCACAAGGTTTGTGGTCCGAGGACTACACTTAACCAAGTTTCTGTTTGACTCTTAAGAATAGTAAGTTCAAATGTTAATTTCCCCAAAGTAGAAGGTCCGAGGACCCGGCATAACTAAGGTTCTGTTTAACAAACGATAAGATATCAATTTCCACAAGGTTTGTGGTCCGAGGACTACACTTAACCAAGTTTCTGTTTGACTCTTAAGAGTGGTAAGTTCAAAT